>NW_028243195.1:0-681563 GCF_964263255.1 Lissotriton vulgaris | reverse complement strand
AATAGTTCTGACGTTGATCGCCAGCCTTTTGGTAATTTTTGTTTTGTTGTGTCATGGTTTTTGCAAACTTTATTAATCGGGAAGCTGCTGGGCCCTCATCAATCTAAACAAAAACATTGGATAAAGGCAATATTTTTGTTTTAATCTAAAAAAAGCACACATTGTAATAGTACTCACTGGCAGTGAAAGGAACCACTTTGTGCGTTGATGTGCTCTTTGGAAAGGGTAGCAAGCCATAACTGTAACATAAGAGTGAAGAAAAATGTGAATGACACAACCACAAACAAATAAATGAAGTCTGGCTGAAAATCACTAAAGGTAACTATGTTATACACATAATTTTAGCAAAATAAAATAGCTCTTGGCTAACACAGACGTAAATAAGCAATCAGTCTGGCATTGGCTGTCAGCCTCTTGCCTTTGGGAAAGAAGGTAAGAAGGATAGTATGAAAGACATTATGAAAGAAAGAGAGAGGAAGTCAAGACATGAAGAAGTAAGAAGGCAAGAAAGAAAGAACGAACGAAAGAAAGGCAGGCAAGAAAGAAAGAGGGAAAGAAAGAAGCAAAGAAAGAAGCAAAGAACAAAGGAAAGGAATGAAAGAAGAAAAAAGAAGAAAGAAAAAAGGAGGAATGCAAAGAAGGAAGGAAAGGAAAAAAGCAAACAAGGACTAAAGTAGAAGGAAAGAAGGAGGAAGAAAAGAAAGAAAGGAAGAATGAAAGAAAGAAAGATAAAAGGAAAGAAGGAAATAAAGAACAACAAAAGAGGGAGCCAGAAGACGGAAAGATAGAGAAAAGAACAAAGGAGGAAAGATGGGTAGTAAGAAGGAAAGAAAGAAAAAAAGCAGGGCAACACTAACGTAAGAAAGTGAAAACAAAAAAACTGTCACTGAGGTGAACTACTGTGAGTGTGGATTGTAGGAAAGTGTCCATTTCTATGGTCACTCCCCACCCCCTACACCACTTTTTTGCTCCAATGATGATGGTTATGACTCTGCAAGTGCACTGAGAACTGCTAACCATTCCCACAGTGCCAGAGCTCTCTCTCTAGAACTAGTACATGTGAACTGGCAACCCCAATTGGCACTGACTTTAACCCCCTTATATGTCCCAGATAAATGGTACCAGTGCTACCCTGGGCATCGAAGTTAAAAGGGTCACCAGGACCTGAGTTACCCAAGAAAACAGATGACAGCAGTCCTGCGACTACAGACTGCCAGAGAAGTGCAAACTGCGCAAACTCGACTTTACCCTCACCATGTGTGGCAAGGCTAAAGCACTATTTTTAATATATGCCAGTCACCCCTAAGGAAGGCCTCCTGAGCCCAGGAGGCGAGATGCATTATATTAAAGTTAAGGACATATAAGTGCAAGCTTATATGTCCTGACAGTATCCTTTTTCATTAAGGGCTTCTATAAGTGATCAGTGCATAGGATAACAAAGGCTGGCACCCGGGCAACCTTGAGGCTGGCAGCTTCATTATGGTACTGCTAAAATATGTCATGTTTGGTATCAAACAACTTGCCTCATCACCCCTGACACAATTCTCGTGTCAGAGTTGATGTGGTGTGTAAACCCAGGTGGCTACCTTAGAGGTTGCACACCTGGTTGCTGCTCCAGCCTTTCCTGTGCTCCGGGAGGCAGCCTGCACCTACTGCTGGCATGACAGGAATCTAACCCCCTGCCAGGAGGTGTGAACTCTCCCAGGAGTCAGATACAATGGCCTGGATGGGAAGGAGGTGACACCTCCCTCCCTGACATGATAACTAATGAAGTGACAACTCAAGGCAGTGAACTTCAAAGCTTACACTGCCTCTGCTATGCATCCAGGCTACCTCGCAAAGGAGGAAAAAGCAGTCCCCACTGCCCACAGGCACATTGGTACTTAGACGGGAGGGAACATTTTGAAGTCAGGAGGTGTACACACACAGAAGGCTAGCCACTCCTCTAGGGTGGGCTACCTGGTCTGTACAGCTAAGGAAGGTGTGTGCCATTTTAAAATCAATCAATTAGAATCAATCAATCAATCAATCAGAGTACTTGTAAAGCGCGCTACTTACCCGTGAGGGTCTCAAGGCGCTGAGGGGAGGGGGTGCCGCTGCTGCTCGAAGAGCCAGGTCTCGAGGAGTCTTCTGAAGGTGAGTAGGTCTTCGGTCTGCCGTAGGTGGGTAGGGAGGGTGTTCCAGGTCTTGGAGGCGAGGTAGGAGAAGGATCTGCCACCAGAGGTTGTTCGTTGGATGCGGGGGACAGCTGCGAGGGTGAGGCTGGCAGAGCGGAGCTGGCAGTGGGGGTGTAGAAGCTGAGTCTGCTATTCAGGTAGGCTGATCCGGCGTTGTTGAGTGCTTTGTGTGCATGGGTGAGGAGCTTGAAGGTGATCCTCTTTTCGATGGGAAGCCAGTGTAGGTACTCTCAGGTGGGGGGTGATGTGGCTGCGATGGGGGACGTTGACGATCAGTCGGGCGGAGGTGTTTTGGATGTGTTGTAGTCGTCGTAGGTGTTTGGCTGGGATTCCTGCATATAGTGCGTTACCGTAGTCCAGTCTGCTGCTGACGAGGGCCTGTGTCACCGTTCTGCTTGTTTCGGTCGGGATACACTTGTAGATCCTGCGGCGTATGCGGAGGGTATTGTAGCAGGAGGAGGAGATGGCATTGACCTGTTTAGACATGGAGAGGGAGGAGTCGAGGATGAATCCTAGGTTGCGTGCATGGTCCAGGGGAGTTTGGTGGTGTGGTCGAAGGCGACGTGGGTGCCTGTGGAGTCTGTGGTTGCGTGCTGCGGCGTCTGGGTTGGTGTGGTCCATGGGTGGGTTCTGGGCGAGGGTGGTGATTAGCTGGTCTTCGGTGACTTTGCTCCAGCAGCGGCAAGGCAGCTGTTGGGTGCGGTGGTGCATGGTAGGTTTGTTGAAGGTTAAATAGATGCAGTGGTGGTCGGTCCAGGAGAGTTTGATGGTGTGGTGGAAGGCGACGTGGGTGCCTGTGGAGAAGATGGGGTCCAGTGTGTGGCCAGTGGCGTGGGTGGGTGCGGTGACGAGTTGTCTGAGGCCGAGGTTGGCGAGGTTGTCGGTCAGGGTGGCGGAGTTGGCGTCGTTGTTCTCGAGGTGGAAATTCAGGTTCCCGAGGAGGGTGTAGTCCGTGGAGGCGAGTGCGCGGGTGCTGGCAAGGTTGGCGATGGAGTCGCTGAATTGAGCTCGGAGTCCGGGTGGTCTGTAGATGAATGTTCCTCTGAGGGTGGTGTTGGGTTTGGTGTGGATCCGGAAGTCCAGGTGTTCGGTGGTGTTTAGGGTGTCGTCTGAGTGGGTGGCGACCTTGAGGGTGGACTTGTGGACAATGGCTATTCCTCCTCCGATTCCGTTGGTGCGATCCCTGCGGGTCATCTTGTAGCTGTCCGAGATGGCTATGGCGATGTTGGGCGCCAAGGAGTCGTTCCACCAGGTCTCGGTCAGGAAGGCCATGTCTGGGGCGGAGGTGTCGAGCGGATCCCAGAGCTCGACGGCGTGTTTGCGTGCGGAGAAAGGTCCGTGCGTCCGTTTCGGGGCGGCTTGGAAGCAGGTGTGGTTTTGTCCGGCATTGAGTGCGTAGAGGGTGCTGGCATCGTAGCGGAGTCTGGTGTTGTGGCGGTTGCGGGGTCCAGGGGTTCTGGCGCTGGTCGCGGTTCAGGCACGGACGGGCGCAGACAGGCTTGCTTTGGCGCGCGGGCGCACGGCCTCCATAACAGGTGGAAAGGGAGGGAGGAGCAGCTGGGAGGCGGGAGCGTGGTGGCCAATGGGAATCAGGGGGGCGGGCCGCAGGGATGCAGTGGTGGGAAGGAAGGAGCAGGAGAGGCGCCAGGCAGCAGGGATACAGCGGTAGGTAGCAGGAGGAAACGATGCAGCTGGCGGCTGTGTGGTGGCATGGGAAGCGACCTGCCTGCGAGCAGGGTCAAAGGTCCTGGAGGGAATGGAGGGTTCTGGGTAGAGAAGGTGGCGTACAACCCCGGATGTGGTCACTTCAGGGGCGGATTAGCCTCTGAGGCTAGTAACCCATTTGTCACTTACACCCACACCCTTAACGCCTCTAAATCTAGGATGTTAGGGGCCCCTCAGGCACCAGAACCTCAGTTCTAATTCAAATTGCAACAATGTTGACCGAAGACCTAAGTCTGCGACAATAGGACCTACACAAAACAAGCACCTGGGGTAACCATTCTGATAATACACAACTGTGACTCGTCCCGGACCGAAGACCGGTTCACCCAGACAGAGGGAGCCCTTTGAGTGCCAAAGGCAACTCCAGACTCCCTTGGACTAATGGCACAAGTCCCCTGCAGTCTGCAGGTAAAAACAATGTACTGAAACCAAAGAATCGCTGGCCACTAGGCCTTTCAAGGAATCGTCAAAAAGTAGATGGCCCAGCGTGTTATGGGAAATGTAGTCCTAAACACCAGCTACTTTCAGGCAGCTACTGTTTTCCCCCGTACCTCCGGATCTCAAAATAACATCTTACTGATCTTATTGCCACCAAGGCTTGTTGGTGGCCAGTCTGGTAACCAGCTCCCCTTTACTCGACGCTGTAACAGCACTGGCCCCGTTTTCGACTTTTTGTACCCGTTTCCCCACCAGCACCGTCTAAGCGGTAAAGCCAGCTCCACCTCAACTTCCTCTCCAGCACAAAGTACCCCAGGACAACTCTGCACCTGGGCCACTCAAGGCAGGTAAAATCAATCTGACTGTCGTGGCTTGGTACTGCACCACCTTAACCACCAGTAGATTCCACACAACTCTCTACCTGCAAATGACCAGTTGTCACTCCTGCTTTTTATAGTTGACCTTGTAGTACTGATTTGAACTGATGTATTTTTGCTTCTAAAATCCATAACTCTGGTTGCACTTGACCAATTGACGTAGTTTTGGTGTCTAAATTTATATAAAAATCTGCTTTATTTTTATAAATTTGTGTTGGATTTCTTTCGAGTCACATCAATTACTTATCGTCCAGGTTGGTACTCTGAAATGCTCAACACATCCTTCTGCTCTTTGTTACAATATTAGGACTGAGCTACGGATTTATTATTGTGAATCCTATGACCATCTTTTGGGCATTTTAAGAATATTATATAGTGAAGCCTAACCAGACTCACTACATAATACTTCACGTTCCTACCTGGATGTGCTCCTTGCAAAAAATCTAAATGTAGTCACTCAAAGTGAAGTTTCCAGTGGCTGAAGTCGGCTGACCCACTGCCCTGTGCTGCATGCTGTAGTGGGTGGTAGCAACATGTAAATGACACAATTACAAACCAATGGATGAAGAGAGCTGCCTGAAAGCATCAATATGTAAGTATATTATAAATATAATTTCAGTAAAATCAAAAGGTCTTGACTGATGCCACACCTAAAAAGGTTGAGAAGAAAGTAGCTTTCTTTAGCGTGTCTGCTGAACCACAGCCCAAATGTTTTCCACTCCAACAACATATTTAGCAAACTCAGCTTAATTTATCACATTGGAATCCAAGGAAAATATGAGACAGTCAGCTCCTTACCAAGAGCCCTGTGCGTATCCTGAATTCTCATATTACTCCCAAGGATTATTCAATTGCGACCACTAATAATCATGATGGTTTTCCTCCTTAGATATTGGAGAAAACCTAGGATTGGCAGAGTGGATGGTCATTTGTGCCAGCAGCCATTTCTGATGGAGCTCGAGGGAGATTGTATCAAGGGGATGGACTCCCTCATTTCTTTTTACTGGATGCTTCTTCCAAAGAAAGGAAAAAATTGCTCCTCAGTGCTGGTCAACCGCAAAAAGAGGCATCGACAGTCATCTCCTTCCTGCACATATAACTTCCAAAAGAAGACTAGAAGATGATGGGGTGTGTAAAAGGGCCATCTACTTCCAGCTGCACACATTTAATTGTGAGGCTTCCAGTTTTTGCAAGGGTGGTACTCTCAAGCATCCCAAACCACCACACACTGCGGAGGGCGAATACCCCTCTCTAACCAAAGAGATGTCTTGGGCGGAATGGTGAAGGCAAAATACTATATGGACTCTACTGAATTCTTCGGCCCCTATCCGGATCTCAGGATTGGGAGGGCACTGATAAAACAAGACAGGCTCGGAGGGGCTTGGGCGGAGTAAAGTCACGCTAGTCGCTCAAAGTGAAATTGTGGATGGAAAAAGAGGTTACAATACTTTGCCTGTGAGAGCATCGTTTTATGGTAACATGAGTGGTCATATAAATATTTCAGCTCTGCATATTTCCAGCAGTATTCAATTTTCTACGTAATAAGCTTTACCTTCGTTCCCTATTTAGTTTAAGCCAGAAATATCCGAGACACGGCGCAGTGTAATTGAGAGCAGAGCTTGGATTCATGCATAATTCGTGCACTGGAAAGTTCCACACTTCTGTGGTTTCTGAAAGGATTCTGCAGTAGTTAGAAAATCCCAATTAAGTAATCAGCCGTGTCACCATAGGGCAGTAAGTATGCGAAGAATCGCCGAAGAGGGGAAGAAAGAAAAAAAGGTTGTCTGCAGCAGCCAAAGCAAACAGGCTCCTGTAAAAGAAAAACAGTCTGGGCTGCTCTGTCCTGCAGGTGACCCCAGACCCTGAAAACAAAGTTCGCTGATGCTCCAAATATGAAGCAAGACTTTCAACCAATGGCGCCTGTGGCTTGCAGCGTGCTCTGCTAGGCAGCCACTGATGTGTTCTCAAGGTGTTACAAACTTCCATACAACTTCTTCTTTAAGTTACAAAGATATGTGTATGTTGGCCTTTAGAGGGGTGCAATAAAGCATTCATGGAGTTTGCAGCTGGGATCTCCACAATGCAAACAGAAAGCATTTTCTGGAGCCCAAGTTCCAATACACCACAGTTTAAAGATATTGGCAACTCTAATAGGTCTGGTGTTGGTTGCCAGCCTTTAGGTGTTGTCAATGCGCGTTTTGTTTTTGTCATTTGTAAATGTATATTGTTGGGGGGCTACTGGGTCCTTGCCGATATAAAATAAACACATCAGCTAAAAGCAAAAATATATTTTCGCCTCAAAAAGAACACAATGCTGTTGAGCCTGTCACGCCTCTAAATCTAGGAAGTAAGAGGCTCCTCGGGCACCAGAACCGCAGTTCTAATTCAAATTGCAACAGTGTTGACAGAAGACCCAAGTCTGCGACAATAGGACCTACACATTCTGATACTGCACAACTGTGACTCGTCCCGGACCGTAGACCGGTTCACCCAGACAGAGGGAGCCCTTTGAGTGCCAAAGGCAACTCCAGACTCCCTTGGACTAGTGGCACAAGTCCCCTGCAGTCCGCAGGTAAAAACAATGTACCGGAACCAAAGAATCGCTGGCCACTAGGCCCTTCAAGGAAACGCCCAAAAGTAGATGGTCCAGCGCATTATGGGAAATGTAGTCTTAACCTCCAGATAGCTACCGTTTTCTCCCGTACCTCCAGATATCAAAATAACATATTGCTGACCCTATTGCCACCAAGGCCTGTTGGTGGCCAGTCTGGTAACCAACTCCCCTTTACTCAATGCTGTAACAGCAGGGCCCCATTTTTTACTTTTTGTACCCATTTCCCCACCAACACCGTCTAGCGGTAAAGCCAGCACCAACGCAACTCCGTCTCCAGCACAAAGGAGCCAGGTAAAATCAATCTGACTGTCGTGGCTTGGTCCTGCATCACCTTAACCACCAGTAGATTCCACGCAACTCTCTACCTGCAAATGACCAATTGTCACTCGTGCTTTTTACCGTTGACCTTGTAGTAATGATTTGAACTGATTTATTTTTGCTTCTAAAATCCATAACTCTAATTGTACTTGACCGATTGATGTCGTTTTGGTGTCTAAATTTAAATACAAACCTGCTTTATTTTTATAAATTGGTGTCGGATTTCTTTTTAGTCATGTCAATTACTTATCGTCCAGGTTCGTACTGCTGAAATGCTCAAACATCTTCCTGCTCTTTGTCACAATATTAGGACTGAGCTAAGGATTTATTATTGTAAATCCAAGGACCATCTTTTGGGCATTTTAAGTGTATTATATAGTGAAGCCTAACCAGCCTTACTACATAATATTTCACTTTCCTACCTGGATGTGCTCCTTGTAAAAAGAGCAAAATGCAGTCACTCAAAGTGAAGATTGCCAGTGGCAGAAGTAGGCTGACCCACTGCCCTGTGCGGCATGCTGTAGTGGGTGGAAGCAAAATGTGAATGAAACAATAACAAACCAATGGATGAAGAGAGCAGGCTGAAATAACCAATATGTAAATATATTATAAATATAATTTTAGTAAAATCAAAAGATCTTGACTAATGTCAGACCTAAAAAGGTTGAGAAGAAAAGTAGTTTTCTTTAGCGTGTCTGCTGAACCATAGCCCAAATATTTCCACTCCAACAACATATTTAGCAAACTCAGCTTAATTTATCACTCTTGGAATCCAAGGAAAATGTGAAGAGACAGTCAGCTCCTTACCAAGATCCCTGTGCTTATCCTGAATTCTCATATTACTCCCAAGGATTATTCAATTGCGACCACTAATAATCATGATGGTTTTCCTCCTTAGATATTGGAGAAAACCTAAGATTGGCAGAGTGGATGGTTAATTGCGCCAGAAGCCATTTCTGATGGAGCTCGAGAGAGATTATATCAAGGGGAAGGACTACCTCATTTCTTTTTACTGGATGCTTCTTCCAAATAAAGGGAGCAAATGCTCCTCAGTGCTGTTTCAACTGCAAAAAGAGGCATCGACAGTCATCTCTTTCCTGCACATATAACGTTCAAAAGAAGAATAGAAGATGATGGGGTGTGAAAAAGGGGCATCTACATCCAGCTTGGTGGTCTTTCCCCCAACATTTTGCCTGTTTACCTTCCATTTTTGCTGATCACCTTTTTGCTGAGCACTTTACCACTGCTGACCAGTGCTACCACTGCTGACCAGTGCTAAAGTGCTTGTGCTTCTCCCTTAATAATGATAACATTGCTGTATATGCAATTGGCAAATGTAATGTATTTATAAGTCCCCTATAAAGTTGTATATCATATACCCAGGGTCCTTAAATTAAATGCTACTAGTGGGCTTGCAGCACTGATTGTGCCACCTACACAAATAGCACTCCCTTTGGATCCCCGTAAAGGGAGGGGATACGTCTTCCTCACTAGTAGAAAAAAGTTTTAAATGAGTTGCGGAGAGCACACTGCATACGTCTTTAATTTGTTGTGCCCACACAAGTAGATTTTCAAACCTTCCTCAGGCCTGCCACTGCAGGTCCTGGGTGTGCAGTTTACAGCCACTTTTATCTTCAAGCCTTAAACTCCCCTTTTATTACACATAGGTCACCCCTAAGGCAGGCCCTAGGTAGCCCATAGGGCAGGGTGCTGTGTAAGTAAAAGGTAGGACATGTGCTTTTATGTTTTGCATGTCCTGGTTATGACAAACACTCAAATTCGTTTGTCACTACTGTGAGGTGTACTTCTCTCATAGGTTAATATTGGGAAGTCCTTAATACACTTTTAAGATGTAATTCCAGATTGGAAAGGAGTAGCTGTGTCATGTTTTATATCTTTCGAATGGTAATGATAAATCTTTACTGATAAAGTTGGATTTAACATTACTGTTTTAGAAATGCCACTTTTAGAAACTGGAAATTTCTCTTCCTTCCAATACACGCCTGGGGGGGGGGGTGATAGCTACACTTTGTGCATTCTCTCTAGACAGCTACAAACACAGGAAGGTTAGGTGTGTTGGAGTACTCATCTCCATTCTGATGGCTCTTCCTAGGCAGGAAGGGAGGGAGGGGCTGACACGTACTCCTGAATAGACAGTACCCTGTCCCTACATAAAGGGTTGATTACCCCCTACTGACAGTCTGGAGCCAGGCTGGGATGAAGGGGCTTCTGTGCACTTTCTGCAGTGCTGCCCTGCGGCCTACTGCTCTTTCAACCTGCCGAGGAGAGCTGGACTCTGCCTTGCAAGCAAAGTGATTCCAAGGATTTGTTGGCATGCCTGCTGTTGCTTGAAACTCAGAGTTATCAAATTCTCTACACCTGCTCCTGTGCCTGATTCACTGGAAGTGGACCCAACTTGTACCAAAAAAATTAACGCATCTCCAGTATGCATGTAGCAAAACGGGTGCATTGACCCTGTTGCAGGAGTAAAACCGGCACATCGCACTTGGAACCGCTGCATCGCATCCGGAACCTCTGCTTCAAAACCAACGGATCGCCGCTACTGCATGGTGAAAATTGACGCATCACCCCTTAAACATGGATTAAAATGGTGCATTGTCTTTCGAACCGCCGCACTCGGTACTGGTGCTTTGCTCAGCAGATCCAATGCATCACCTCCACTGTGTGGCAAAAATCGGCGCATCATCTCAACTGCGGGCTTGACATCGACACATTACTTGTCTGCATCCCGCACCTTGCTGTTGTGACCAGGATCATGGTACTCTGTTCACTAGGTCTGCGTGGCTCTTGGCCCCGGCCTGCATTTCATCAAGGTCGGCTTGAACTGTTGACTTTTCCCTGGTAAGCCCTAGAAACACTGTTATTATTTAAAAATTCATAACTCAACTTCCACTTATTAGATTTTCGTCGTTTTGGTCTTGATTTAGTTATATAATTATTGTCTATTTTTCTAACTTAGTCTGGATACTTTGTGGGGTGTTTTCATTGTGTTACTGTATGTGTATTGCACAAATACTTTACACATTGCCTCTTTAGGTAAGCCTGACTGTTCTGTGCCAAGCTACTAGCGGGTGAGCACAGGGTATCTTTTAGTGGATATCCAGCTTACTCAGACCAGAGTTGTGGTCCCTACTTTGACAGGGTGCATATCCATGGGAACTAGAGACCCTGGGGCAGATTTACAAGCCCCTTGCGCCATTTTTGCGACACTTTTCCCATGTTAAAAGTGACGCAAAAGTGGCACAAGGGGCTTGGAAATCTCCTCCTCTATTTCTAACAATTGCCATAACAGTTTCTTGAACTGATGGGAACTGCGATCTTGAACTGAATGAATATACTTTGTGTGAGGATGTGGTCCTTCTGAAAGAGCAGAATGCTGTCACTAACAGTGTAATTAACCAATGGCTGAAGTGGACTGAACCACTACAACATGCTGTATACTATTGTGAGTGGAATAAAAAAGTGAATGACACAACAGGCCATTAAATGAATACGGTTGACTGAAAGCCGATATGTGTATTATTATTTATATAATTTTGGCATTATCAGAAGGATTAGGCTAGCCTCAGATGTAACAACTTCAGTGTCATTTTGTGTGCTAGAGTAATATTGGATCCATGTGTGTCCATTGAAATACTGTGGGAGCATGGTAATGGGTCCGTTTTTGAGTAATATCATATAATTTGTGGTTTTAATAGAGGAATAGCATGTGCCTTTGCGTCTGTTTCTGCACATGTGATTATCCCATACTGTACTGTTTTGTATGCACATATTCCTCCACGTCGGACCAGAAGGAAAGTGCACATGTACAATTTGTGAGTGAGTTGTATTTGCATTGGGCTTGAAATGAACTCAACGTGGAAAACCGGGCAAGGACATTTTACCCGCTTTTCAAATGTGTGTGCACCTCAGGCTTAAGCTGCTAGAGTGTCTGTATACATTTTTGCAATAAATACTAGGGCTTATTTACAAGGCCCTTGCGCCACCCGTACATCACTTTTCCCATGTTAAAAATGACGCAAAAGTGGCGCAAGGGGCTTGTAAGTATGCCCCACTGTGTTTAATGCCCAGTATGGTAATATTGTAAGTATCACTGAGTGAAGGAAAGTCTCCTGTTATCAGCACTGAATCACTTTGGTGAGTCAGCTGCATGAAAGATGATTATGAGAAAACGGCTTGTCCCAACTTAAAGATTTTTTTTTTTAATTCTTTCTACATTTTGACTTTGGTGATGGTGGCTCCGGTGCAATCAGTATAATCCCCTCTCACACCTCAAACCGGTTGGTTAAATGTAGTGTATTCTGGTCTGTGTCCTGGGGTGGATGTTGCAGTGTTTATCTTTCTGAGAAGTGTCCTGTGAGGAAATGGGGTATACTATGTGATGTGGTTGTGCAACCTTACCGTGTAATACACCTAAAAGCCTCTTTAGGACCAGCAGGTTTCCTTTGTTACACCCTTAGCTCAACCCTAGGTAGCTGAGGCTCTGAGCAGTGGTGTAAAGCATTTAAGCAGCACCAAAACAACTGAAGAAGCAATAAGGGAGACACTCAAGAAATACGACCAAAATTCATAAAAACAAAGCAGATTTTTATATATTTTTAGACTTGAACATTAAAAAGATCAACCGGATAGTTCCGGTGATACAAAATTTAAAAGTTAAAGTAAATTACAACTTTTTGCTTAACTGTGAACAAGCATTGGTAAGTTCAACAAATTTGACAGGTATAAACATTCTTATGAAAACCGTTGGCTAGTTATATTGCGGTATGCATACAGTTACTTTGGCTGACCAACTCTGGCTGGGAGACAGTCAGGGGGACCAACAGGGCCTTCAGAAATAGTTACCTCAAGGGAAGAAGCACTCTTCAACCAGTCCCAGGTACTTTTATCTCCTTGTCATACTCTCCCATGGAAGTGGTCCTGATGCAAGAGATACAGGATGCTGAAGATGCTCAAGGCTCCTGTGGATGTGATGCGGTCAATGGGGTTCCTCCTGCAGCTACTCCTCGGTCCATGTGCTTATTGAGACAGGCCTGGCCACAAGGGTCGACGTCCCTTAAAGTCCTCTTGAGTCAGGCAGAAGTTCAGTCGCCCCTGGACTATTAGTAGCCCCGTATCGTGGTCACAGGGGAATCCTTTCTGGAGTGGTAACTTACCTTCTGGGTGACTGAGCTGCACTTTAACACTTCAACTGGATTCAGCAGACTCAGGGGCAACATTTGAGTGTTGGGTAATGGTTCTTGGTGCTGCAAGGCGATGAGGAGTGGCAATGCAGAGATCTGGGCTACCAACTCACTCCCTCTTTTGGGACCTACGAACTATCTCTTCCTTTACCCATGTGAAACCCTTCATTCCTGGTTCACTGTTGACATATCTAGAGAACCTGTCTCAGTAGAGAGAGGGTTTGTATGTATGTCAGACCCCATTCAGGGGTGCACAGGGCAGACCGAGGCTACTGAGCCCAAAGCATGATGGTTGAGGTTATTATCCACTGATGTCCTACTATGACTTTGCAAATTGGGCCACGTACAACCCTTTCTGCACTTGACTCTCATGGTAAAAAAAGGGCAAACAGTCAAAGTATTGTCTTGGAGGTAGTGTGGGGGCAAAAGCCGAGAACTCAACTGTCAACTAACAAACACAGGGGCAACAGCCGGCGATAGTTATCGCTAAGCGCACTTAGCGCGAGGATAATTATCGCCGGCTATTGCTGGTTTATATCGCCGAGATATCGTGCTATTAGCAATGCTTATATCGATTGTGATAATTAAACCAGCGATGGTTACAAAAAGGTGCGATTATTGCTGGAAATCCAGCGATAAACGCACAGGGACAGGCGATACCTTGTTGATAGGGCTGGGTGGTCTCAGCCCTATAATCCACCACCCATTGGCTAACATTGTTTAGTCAAAAGAAAAGCAGGCGTAAAGAAACCTGCGGTGAGCACGGTTAGCGCTCCTCTTATCATCGCTGCACAGGTTAGCGCGCAGGTTGATAACAGTAGTAATGTCGCTTAGCGATATTTTCCTGGAAATATCTGTGTGTTACGCCCACTTTGCATCTCATTAGCGTTGTAAAGCTGGACGTTGATGTAACGGGCGCTAAGTCAGCAAAACACCCTGTAGCGTGTCTTTGCTGATAAGGTGATAAAATTATCGCCGCTTTTCGCCCGAAACCGGACGCAAAAGCGGCGAGAATTTTATTGCGCTGCCTTGATGATATGCCCCACAGTAATTACATTGTCGAGCCCAGTGCTTACCTTAGTAGAAGAACGTTTTTTAATCTCACAGTTAAAGATAATGGAAAATACCTGAATGGGACTGAGAAGCAAAATTGCTATGGGTAATAAAGTGACCCACCCTCCATAGCCATATCGCCCCATTCTAAGAATTGGGTGTAGTGTGTATAGCCCTTAGGTTCTTGGCATGGGCACAAATGAGGCACAGGTGCAGTTCAGTAGGCCTCCACACACTCAAAGTAGTTCAGTTCAAGAGTTTGTATCTAAATTAAAGGGATCTTAGGCCAGTCTGTTCTTGCCATCCGCACATCTACATTAGTATCTTGTGTGAGACCCTGTTACCTACTCCTGTTGACACATTTGGCTGGCACTCTCAGTGGCATCTCATTTGAGACTGGAACCACACACTGTAAGAAAGCAGCACATCAGGCCTGCTTGGCGGATTTCCCTACAGGAAGAAGCAGAAACCATTCTGAAATGGGATGGGGCTCAGGGCCTAGTTGAAGATTGAATGGTGGCAGAGCTTTGCTAGTTATTCCAATGCTGGTGGTTTCTACTTGTAAATCGTTCTTAATCGAGTCCTGACACAATATTTTTTCACTGGCAGAGTCTGCTGGCACCATATATTCAAGTCAGCTTCTAGCAGATGCCTTTGTTCTAGGATTTAAATAGCAACTCTGGGAGGCAGTGACTAGCCTTGAAAGACCTGGTTGGACTTGGGCAGAACCAATCACACGTTGACCAGATACATCTGATTTGTTGCCAACGGTATGTTTGGAAAGGGGGGTAGTTTTGTCAGGCATAGCTAACTCTAACTTATCTTGATCCGCTCTACTGGCTTTTCATATTTGCATTCAATTGCAAGGTATATTCAGCCCTTACAATTGAATAGAGCTGGGGCAATCAACCAGACACTGTTAGAGCCTGACAAAAGCCATGTGCCTATCCCAGAACTCTGACGTAGAAGTTACTAGACCTCTCTCAGGGACACGATCATGATCACTCTTCTGGGGAGAGATGAGACCACAAAGGACAAACTGCACAGCCATCTTGGCAGCGCCATTAGGTGCTGAGACCGGTGCCAGAGCATTTTCCTGTGCATTGAGTGACTATCCTGTCCAATTGGATATTTACAGCAGTCTAGCAGGAAGAGTTCTCTTGGATAAAGATTTTATCTTGTCTATACCCTCTCCTGAGGGTATGTGCTTAAAAGGGGGAACAACCTTTACAACGCAATTTTTACACCGCACTACCATTACAACAAAACTTTTACAACGCATCATCCATTACAACGCATGCATTTACAACGCAACTATTGCAACGCATGACACTACAACGCACACCACTACAACGCATGCCATTACAATGCAGTCATTACAACGCATACCATTACAACGCATAGCATTACAACACATCCCTTACACTATCCAACACTTACCCTAATGTTGCACCCCCTGGAGTTAGAATAGTAATTTTTACCCCTACACTATCCAACACTTACCCTACTGTTGCACCCCCTGGAGTTAGAATAGTAATTTTTACCCCTACACTATCCAACACTTACCCTACTGTTGCACCCCCTGGAGTTAGAATAGTAATTTTAACCCCTACACTATCCAACACTTACCTTACATGCAATGTAATGTTATGCGTTGTAATAGTATGCGTTGTAAATGTAGTATGTGTTGTAGCGGAATGCGTTGTAAAGGTAGTTTCAAAGAATTCGTTGTAATGGCATGCGTTGTAATGGTATGCGTTGTAATGGAAGTTGCGGTGTAAAAATTGCGTTGTAAAGGTAGGCGTTGTAAAAGTATGCGTTGTAACGTCATACATCTGCTTTAAAGACATCCATGCCAACTTCGGGGGGATTTCACGGGATTGGTTTCACGGGATTGGCTCCCTCGGGGTCGTTGCATGTGAACTGGGAACAAGGGCTGGAGATTAACATTTAGCAAAGGAAGCACACCCAGCTAATTGTAAGTCAGCATCCTCTGATTGGTATGCACGTTGCTGTTGCTGTAGTTTTCTTGTTATCCGCTTTCCGTACAGCCTTCTTGTTTGTCTACCTGCTTACTTCCCTGTTTCAGCTCCCCTGCGGTTTGCTGCTTGGTTTCCGTTTAGTGTTCGTTAATTTATTTAATGTTAGTGTTAGAATAATCCAGTCAAAATTGTAAGAAATGCCTTGGTTTATTAGCAGCATGAATGACATCCATCAAAAACCAAGTTCAGCCTGTACTGAGCTCCAACAGTCCCAGTACTAGCCAACAAACTCTAGAACTAAGAACATTCTCAAAGATAAACATGTCTCATGCACTGGCATGCGACCACAGCAGTACACTTAAAAGAAGAGTAATGAACAAGAATATAACACATCTCCCTCATTACAAAAACAATGAAACAAAAACAAAAAACAGAACCTTAAGCATAAAGCTAAATAACATATCTTTTAGGCATGAAGATAAAGTCTTTAAACATAAAGTCATTTAACATATCTTTTAGGCATATTGATAACACGTTTGGTATCTTTCACTCTATGAGCAATAGAATCATCTCCAAGCAACTCACTTTGCTTATCAGATGGGTTTCTCTCATCACTCATAGCAGTACATTTTGCTAATTTCTTAATGTTCCAAAACTTGCCATCTTGTGTCATGACACTATTCGAGAATACGTTTCTGACCTGAATATGATCACTAAATTTATTAGACCCTTTGGATAACAAACCCGGTCTACGGATTCTCACCCACACTCCTACCTGAAATTCTTGAGATTTTGTGTTCCATTTTCTGTCATACCACACCTTAGTTTTAAATTGCTTATCCTCCACACGTCTGGCAACATCATCCATATTAACCTTGTTCACTAAAAACTGATTGCATTTCTCCTTTAAACACCATGGTAACATCCTTGATGCTGGATTACGGCCTTTGAACAACTTAAAAGGACTCACCTCAGTGATAGTGTGGGGTGTAATGCGGTAAGTCCATAGCCGCTCCCTCAAAGCACTTACCCAATATACTCCAGATTTGACTGATTCCACCACAAAATTCTTCAAAACTCGATTAAACCTTTCAACTTGGCCATTCTCATGCGGTTCGTATAATGAAGTTAACCTGTGAACAATGTTACAATTCTTAAAGAAATTGGCCATTTCACTAGAGGTCAATTGAACACCATTTTCAGAAACCATAACAGAAGGACATCCTTCTCTAGTAAACACTTCTTTAAAAAAATTAATGACAGCTTCAGGAGTAGCCTTAGGGACAAACTTCACCTCAGGCCACTTGGAATGATAATCCACTATCACTAAGGCATAACGTGAAGATTCAGGTAGAATATTAAAAGGACCCGATATATCAAAGGCAATTTTTTGCCATGGCTCCGAAGGCCATTTGACTATTTTGAGTGGTGGAGTATATACTTTTAACATTCTTTCCTTGCACACACACTCTTGACACTCTCTAACCGTCCTATCAACAAATCTATCAATACCTGGCCACCAGAAAAAAGATGGAACCAACCGTTTCATGGAAGAAATACCAGGATGTGTGTCATGCGCAATCTTTAAAATGATGTCCTGCATGCCCTCTGGCAGTATACATTTGCCAGACTTGAAAATGAAACCACAATCTAATTCCAACTCATCCGAAACATTGTAAAATGGCATCAATTCCGACCTGATGATGTTTTTATTTGGCCAACCATTCTGAATATAATTCACTAAATCTTCCCACCTTGAATCTTTATTAACACATTCTTGCCAATCAGACTCAGTAATGTTCTCAAATTTTCCTTGTAACACATCCTGAATAGCTAACACAAATTCACACTCCTTAACTACACTGACATCATCCACCTTGCATGGCAAACGTGACAAACAATCAGCTGTAACATTCTTTTTTCCAGGTACATATACCGTGACAAAATTATATTCCTTTAACCTAGAAGTTAGTCTCGCGATTCTGGCCGTGGAATTCCATCCACCTCCCACAGATAATATATTTACTAAAGGTTTGTGATCCGTTCTTAGAGTAAATTTGGATCCCCAAACATAAAGTCTAAAATGCTCAATGGCCCAAACGCACGCTAACAATTCCTTTTCTATTACAGAATACTTACGCTCACACTCATTCAATGTTCTCGACGCAAATGCTACATTCCATTCCTCACTGCCTTCCCTTTGAGACAACACTCCACCCAAACCATACAGGCTAGCATCAACTGTGATGATACATTCTTTGTTAATTCTAAAAGGTTTTAAATTGGGAGCTTGCCAGTGCGACCACAGCAGTACACTTAAAAGAAAAGTCATGAACAAGAATATAACAGTTAGTTTGGATTCCTCGTCTTTTGTTAGTGATCTTGTTTGTCCTTTGTTGTAAATGGGCTGTAAATGTCAATATCTGCTCAGGGCTCTCAATCCGCCCAGGTTGCACTGGTACTAGTTATGAATCTCTATAGGTATTTTATATTTGTGAATCAAATTTTTTTTATTGAGTTTTTATATGAGCGCAGCATAATGATTACAGACATATGCACTCTCGGGCATTACAGTTGGTACAAATCACGCAACATATATATGTTTACATAGTATCAGTACATGTCTCGTAGCAACTTAGAGGATCTGGAATAACAGAGTCAATATGAACATTTCCCATGCGTCACCAATATATAGGTGAGGGGAGGAAGGGGAAATGGGACAGAAGAGTTTGGTAGTCCAGATACATCTCTTAGTCTTAAGTTTCCAATGGAACTTGGGTACTAGTTCATGCTTGCCCTAGCTTATGTGCGCATATGTAACCATGTAGGGTCTTTGGTTGCATTAGCGCTCCTGCACAGATTTGTGACAATAAAAGATTCACAGTTAACTACACAAGAAACGCATGCAACAAAGCATAGAACATATAGAACATATGACCTGCAACCCCCATACGGTTGCATGGACAGTGGCATATGAGGTCTATGTAATTCACAATTGTCAACCGCTTCCCCGTTTCCTAGATGTGCATACAGATGTTGTGTCAACCGGTATGTGCAGATTGCAAATAGAGTGGTGTGGTGTACCAGTGTATGTATTAATGGTCTACAGCTTGGGAGTCTGATAGATATATTGGTGGTGTGTCTGCATTATTATATTGTAACTCAGTATGTATAGTGTCCCAGTATGTGGCGATAGGGATCTTACGTAGCCCCAGGGGTTCTCGTGTTTAATAGCGCAGCTTTCAGCTGTAAGCATGGATAGGTATTTTATATTTGTATGGCATCACTTATACTTCAGACAAGGTGGTTGGTCGCTGCTTGCTTTGTTAATTCCAATTTAGGCACAACCGGTAGTTTGCACAAGAGTTAGTACCCAAATGTTAGATTTTTTATCTGCAGTGATTGAAAACACACTTTTCCATGGCGCTAAACTCGGAATGAGGAAGTATCAACGCATAAGACAAAGCAGCACTGATATGTAGCATGTGGTGTTACCTCCTAAAACTAAAGTCCGCTTAGGATGAGTTTCTTCAATTTGCAGAGCGGGCACAGAAGAGGAAGTGCCCTGCTAACATACGTCATATTTACATAAGTTTGGTAAACCACCAGGCTCTCAGCTTACAAACCCAAGCTTCCTACCTGTTCAATACAACAATTCCGACAGTACCAACAGTCACAGTAGCGGCTCCTGGAGAGAGTGCTACGGGGCAGTGAGCCGAGCGGGGGAGGGGCAGGGTGGGGGTTAGTAAACTCCGACATACGGCCGATGGGAGTTAGGTAAAGAAATAAATGTATAAAACGAATTAAACTGCGGGCGCTGCAATGCATTTGGCGTTGCAGCGGCGCAATTTAATTCGTTTTATTTATTCATTTCTTTACCTAACTCCCATCGGCCGTATGCCGGAGTTTACTAAACCCTGCCCGGCTCACCGCTCCACAGCATTCCTTCTAGGAGCCTCTACTGCCTACAGACAACTCTTAGACACATCGACTCTATAAACTACACAACTAATGTCTCATTGACAATGGCCTTCTGCAGCCAGCTTATTTCATTCGGAAACCAGCAATGTCAAATCATACACACACATGTATATGTAGGTATACATATATGTATATATCTACACATGTATATGTATATTCATGGATAGATAGATAGATAGATAGATAGATAGATAGATAGATAGATAGATAGATAGATAGATAGATAGATAGATAGATAGATAGATAGATAGATAGATAGATTTTACAGTTGCAGTTACCACAGTGCATTTATATTTAGGACCTAGTTACCATAAGTAATAGATTTTTTGTTTTGCTAATAACTTTGCACTCTTTGATAAATCTTCACAAAACTTTGCACCCAAAAAAATTCTGACACCTCAGCTTCCGTCCTGAGATCCGTCAAGCGGGGACTAAGAAAATGGGTGGTCCCAAAATGCGATTTCCCTAAACAAGTTCCAGAGGGATTTGTGAACAGTGTTACAGCCAAAATCGCAGAACAGAATTACATCAAATTTAGCAATAAGCTAAATATTTATGCAGAAAGCTTGTTTTCAGTCCAGGGAGGATCTAGCCTGGCAGTTCGGGCTGGACTGTTCCCATTGGGCCCTGGGTCAAGACTGATTTGCGTATTGCTGGGTCCAAACTGGAATCGCATGGTGAGCAAAAAAACAATTGGTTTAGGCCCAGATCTCTGTACTGGGGTGAATGTATGACATTGTTCTGCATTCTGTCCATCAATTGTTCTTTTTGCATTAGTCACCTCGAGTGAGATGGGTATGCCCAGACGTGGGTCCCGTGCTCTCCAATCAACTGAAGTCAAGCTATCCAGGCTGAAGAGGGGTGAAACCCCGAAACCTGTCCTAGGATGCTTGCATCCAGTCCAGGGAGGACCTGACCTGGCAGTTCGGGGAAATTGTATTTTGGGACCACCCATTTTCTTAGTCCCCGCTGGAGATAGGGCGTACGTTGTTTAAGTTGTTGGTATCAGCCGCTTTATATTTGATGATGGGGGTAAGTTGGCCTAGTTGGAGGGAAGCAGGAACAATACCAGTGGCAAAGGACGAGTTGATGATATTGGTCCATAGTGGGGCGATGATGTGTTTTAGTTCTTGTACCAAATGAGCTGTAAGAGGATCTCTGGTAATTTCTTCCCACCTCTCAACCGTAGCTACTTGTTAATCAATTGTTCTTTTTGTATTTCCGTTCAGTAGCTTTTGAGAAATTTAAGGTTAAAAATTCATAAATATCTAGACCATTGGGCTGAAATCCTGAAATTCAAGCCTTCTGATTGGCTGAGGGGCTTTTTCCGAGCGAGCGCTTTGATTGGCTTGCCTCAACTTGAAAAGAAATGTTGTGGTAGCCTTTACAGGACTCAGGGACTTGGTTCACTGTCCTGAAAATGTTTTTAAAAATACCATATAAGGGGGCAGGTAGAACTACCCTGACCCCCCCCCCCCCCCCCCTCTGCCTACCTGTCTCAAAAATGAATAAAAAATGCTGCAGGGAGTCATCAGAATCATGTGGGCTCCCAAAGGAATCCAGAGGGAGTCCTTGAGAAAGTCCTGAGGGAGTCCCTGAGGGTCCATGGGGGTAGGCTGCCAGGCCTGGCCAGAGGTCTGGCCCAGTACCCAACTCCATGCCGCATGCAGCCATAGGCCTTATGCAGCAGGGTTTGGTCGCCCGCAGAGGGTATGGTAATAAGGTCTTTCTTTATGTTAAAAAAACCCAAGCAATTCACCATGAAAATCAACGGTTAAAGTGATGTTATTGCTAGATTTGGTAATAATATCTTACTTTACATTATAAAAGCCTCAGAAATTCACTGAAAGATCAAATGTGACATTATAGTTAGGTGAAAATGTCATTTAAAATTTAACATTTTAATCTAAAAAATACTGAAATTCACCAGTTATAGATTACTGAGTTAACTAGAACTTATGCCCACACCATGCTTTGCTTATGACCTCACAGATTGCATCACTCATGACATGTTCAATTACCTAATTGATGGAATCATTGATAATATTTCAAATTACATCCTTGATAGCTACACTGGCACGGTAAGGCGAGTTCTAGTTTGCTCAGTAAACTACAACTAGTGAATTTAAGTGTTTTTAGCTTAACTTGTTACATTTTGAATTACATGTTAACCTAATTATAATAATATATAGATATATTATATAATACACCACTTAAATTCACCACTTTAATTTTACTGAGCTAATTAGAACCTGTGCCCCCTCCATCCATGCCCAGTGTTGTCATCATTGATGTCATTTGAAATGTTATCAATGACACCTACAGTGTAGACAGCTATTTTCTCCTTAATGGAAAGATTAAATACTTTTATAAAAGCAATTTCTGTCTAAATATGAGGAAAGGTTTGTGCTTTAATTACTTGTTGGCTAGTATGTGAAAGGACATGCGAGCGAATCTTGTGCACTGATCTGCACACAGACCTTCTGCCAAAGAAATGCTGGCTGCAACATTTACTAAGAAAAATATTTGCTTCTCCATTCGATTTTGTCTTCCTAAATTCCTTTATGTAATGCAAAACTCACTGTGGAGGTCCCAACCGTTTGTTCTGGGTGTTAGAGCCCCTCTCTGGGATGGGGGCACCCGAGGATTGCTTTTGGGACACTGACACAGGCGGATGGGGGTATTTCCCTGCTGGATCTTCAGCTGTACTACTGGGCACCTCACTTGTTGCTGGTCAATGCCGGGACCTTGGCAGATCAGAGGGAGCCATCCCTGATCACTGGAGCCGCATGAATTCACACGGTGGCTTTACAGTGTAGGGAGACTGGTTACTCTCCTGGAACTGACTACCTCGGTGGTTCGGACATGGAGACATGTGACATGGAGGCTGGGATGGGCGGGGTCAATTGACACTGGAGACACCGATATGAGATTCAAGTGCACTGGTGGAGATGCAAAGGGTGTCAGGCCATCAGCGCTAGGATAGGATTGCCATCTCAAATGTGGGTGATTTCTGGGGAGACAAAGGGTTGCTGACGTTGACAGACTTACAAATCCAGTATGATATGTCGGGCAATTTCTACGATATCTGTAGGTTGGGTCCACTTTGACACAGGGCATCCCCTGCCCTCAGGATCTGGCAGATGAGAGCCAATTGGAGGATCGGGCACTGGCTGCCCGCTCTGCAGACACGCTATCTCGCAGCTGTTTTCCGCTACAACAACGGCTGCAAGAGGGATGGTAAGGAGACCTTGATAGGTTTGAGTATAATGAGGGGGGGCGGCCTAAAAATACCCTGGGGAGGTTGTCATCAAGGCGTGGTTCAAAACATTCAGTTAAAACTGTTACACTGGGGATACATTTCGTGAACAAGGCTCTGCGTTATTGGGATGAGTGACTCGGACTGCTGCCTGAGTGGCTGTGGACAGCGGGGAACGCTTTATCACATGCCCTCGGAGTGTCCAAGAGCGAGAGCCTTCTGGGAGGGGGTTTAAAGCAGGCTGTCAGCAGTGCTGGGGGATGTCCTGGAGCTCACTACACGGTTAGTCTGCCTGGGTATCTAGAAGAAGACAACCCTAGACAGGTATACACGTTTGTTCTTCAATATAGCACTAGCAGTAGCAAGGAGGGAAGTGATAAGATATCAGATTGTGCACAGATCCAGACACAGAGACTGGGAATTGCAATATGGAGTGGTGCAGGCAGATATACCAGGCAAGATGCTGGCCTTGGAAGTTTGAGAAGATATGGTACGTTGGTCTGAAGCAGATGGAGAATAATAGACTGGGATCTGTGAGGGACAAGTGGATCCCGACCGAAACAAGAAGAACAGTGACACAGGCCCTCGTCAGCAGCAGACCGGACTACGGCAACGCACTCTACGCAGGAATCCCAGCTAAACACCTACGATGACTACAACGCATCCAAAACGCCTCCGCCCGACTGATCGTCAACGTCCCCCGCCGCAGCCACATCACCCCCCACCTGAGAGACCTACACTGGCTCCCCGCCGACAAGAGGATCACCTTCAAGCTCCTTACCCACGCACACAAAGCACTCCACAACGCCGGACCAGCCTACCTGAACAGCAGACTCAGCTTCTACACCCCCACCCGCCAGCTCCGCTCCGCCAGTCTTGCCCTCGCCGCTGTGCCCCGCATCCAACGAACGACCTCCGGCGGCAGATCCTTCTCCTACCTTGCTGCCAAGACCTGGAACACCCTCCCTACCCACCTACGGCAGACCCAAGACCTACTCGCCTTCAGAAGACTCCTCAATGTCTGGCTCTTCGAGCAGTAGCAGCACCTCCCCTCCCCATAGCGCCATGAGACCCTCACGGGTAAGTAGCGCGCTTTACAAGTACTCTGATTGATTGATTGATTGATTGAGGGTCTAGGGATGGAACTATAACATTTACGAACTGAGGGCCTCATCTATAAAAGTCTGGCGTAGGCCAGCACCACAAGACATCTTCCTGCGCTGCCCTACGTCAAAAGAAAAGTGCAGGAATGCGCCATACCTATGGGATATGGTGCATTTCTGTCCTCTTCCCCAGCGCTGGCGTACAATTGTCTGCCATGCGCCTATGCAGGCACCCTTGCACCATACACCTTCCGGCACAAAAAACAATCAATGATTTCCTCCTTCTATGTATGCGGCTGAATGCAGCAAACTTAGAAAGGGTATAAAACGAGGAGAAATAAAGTTATTTCTCCTTATTGCACCTCCCCTACACCTCCCCTGAGGAGGCACAAGCTTTTGACAGATTACCAGGTTTACAGAACATTGTAAATCCGGGAATGTGTTAAATGCCATGGGTGTTACGTGGGAACACCCACTGTAATGCCCATAGCATGCCTCACACCTGCAAGGCCTTCTAGATATGGCACTCTACTGTGCGCCACTTGAACGTCAATAAAGTGACGTTCCCACGGCGCACACAGGCTTGTAACTGAGGCCATGAGGGTTCAATGATTTAAGCCAGACACTGTCACTTGATGAATCATATGAAACTATATGCTGCAGCAACCAGGGATTTGGTTGATCTATGCATCAATCTACATACTGTTTGTTTGTGAGAAGACGTAATAAAAATATTTGAAAAAACTAAAGGAGAATGTAGCGTCCTTCTCGTTGACGGCTTCGATATGTCTCCTTATGAAGCAGCCCAGGGCCAGGATGGACACTGTCAACTGCACTGTCTGGGCATGGCACCGCATCAGGCAGCGAGTGTCCCTAGCAGTTCTTTATGCTAGCTCGAGCCCCAGCATGCAAAACCCTGCTCTGCCACCAACACTAGACTGGGGTTATGCACAAACCTAAAATGGCTACAATTGAGGACACTGAGGTGACTGTTTGCTAGAGGCACCTTTGTCACTACACATGACATCCAAGCATTGGCGACAGGGCGGCACCCCTCTGGATGCATTCTTGATCCATACACTCCTTGCCACGGGCCGAGAGTCATTCCCAAAGTTCCCGCCCCTCCCTCGCGGATCAGCACAGTCGCCGCTTCAGGCAAGAGGCGCTTTTAACATAATCGTGCGGGGAAAGTGGGGGGGTTGTTGTATCCCTGCTTTCTCCCTTTGTCAGCGTTTTACCGTCATTCTCTTTATCAGTCTTTACCCCTTTTCACTCTCTTATTCTGGGTGGAAGGCTGGTGTTAAAACAATAATAAGTGCGGGTTTCCAAATATGAGCGCTGGTGGACCCCTGCAACCAGCTCAGCTGCTCAAAGTAAGCACGGTATAATCTTCACATTAGAGAGGAGCAGAAGCCCGGCAGCTCCGTTAAGTCTGGCTGGGCCCTGCCTATGACCTTCGGATCCAGAGCCCGCTTGCTTTCAAGTGACAGCGTCATCATTGACGACGCTATAGTTAGGCGGACTCCGACTGTCAACAGGTCGAAGAGCAGGGTATTAAGTATGTAATAAATACCAGCTACAACTTTCATTGTGGCACTAATATAACCTAATCTAATTATCAAATCGGCTTTGACCACGTGTTTGGAATTTATTAATCATTACTTTAAAGATACCAATCCTATTTTTCAATCTAATTATCAAATCGGCTTTGACCACGTGTTTGGAATTTATTGACCAACATATACATCATCAGGATTAAGCTACATCATTCCTGAGACTTCAACAAGCAGTTTTCGTTCGACTAATTGAATAAATCCGCCATATTTTATGCTGACGTATCCATACTCTGAAATTCCAACAATAGACGGCCACCTGAAGAAGGCTCAAGAGCCGAAACGCGCGTAGTGGTGTCTACCGCATTGCCTTCAACATTTTATATGAGTTGTTTGTCTATTGACTTTGTATATATTTTTCTTTATGTTTAAAAAAAATATTATTTTCTATGTAATTTTAACTGAATATCATTTAACAAAAACTATCTCTTTGAAAAAACAAAATAATATCACAAAAAGAAAAAAAGAATATAAAAGCATATATACATATATACATAAAAAAGAACAATAAAGTTATATCAGAAACATTTTATGGTCATTGTTGTTATATACAGTTTGATATTTAGATAGTAATTAAATACATAAAGTGGACAACATATTTGGCCACACTGTCTCCGAAAAATTATCAAAATAAATAGTTATATCCACTTAGTCACTTAGCTATAGACCTTTTCTAATCCACTAATATAACC
This sequence comes from Lissotriton vulgaris, assembly GCF_964263255.1. NCBI lineage: Eukaryota > Metazoa > Chordata > Amphibia > Caudata > Salamandridae > Lissotriton > Lissotriton vulgaris. The sequence continues at coordinate 655,027 of NW_028243195.1, read as the reverse complement.
CGATCCTGTTGACCTGATGGTGACAAGAGTCTGACGGAGAGGGAAGACAATGCAGGCAGACACGTGCAGCGTGAATAAACGCGCCATCTTAACCACATCACGAGCCATTACGCTGTGAGTAGAACTGATTTATTTATACCACATACCAATTGCTGTCCATAAAAAGCACGTGACTTATTGGAAGTTGCATTAAATTCCGAGTCCCATTCATGGCAATAGACCCGATTAATGCCTCGCCCTCAATGGAAGTTCGTTGAGAGAAATACATACTACAGGTTCATTTTTTTTTTATCTCCCGCTTTCCTTTTCTAAAATGTTAACATGTATGCTCTAGGGACAAAAGCAAGTAAAACTGAAAAACAGATCAAGAAAAATCTGCACACCTCGTTTTAAGGGTTTTACCCGAAGCAGCATAGAAAAGTCGCATCTCTAGTAGTGCCGAAGTCGCCAGTCAGCAGTCAGAGACTCCCGCCAAGTCTAATACGCTTACAAAACACCCACAATCCCCCTTAAACAAAAACTCAAAACAAGTACAGCCCATAAAAGACGCTGACTACAAATGCAGCCCCATATGCTAACGAACATTGGTTAATGATAAATGAATGGATTGTTGTATAAGACTATGAGATAGACAAAACTACCCAGCCATAGTTTGTGACTTAAATACAGACGGAACAGAAGAAGGACATAGACAAGGGATGAGAAAAAGAGAAAAGGGAAGCTCAAAGACTCAGTAAAACGGCAACGATCCATATACAGAGGGAATTGTAATATGTCAATTATTTTTCGAAAATCTAGTTAGCTCCTGCGATGCATGTATTCACCATTTTAAACTGTGTTCGCCACACGTCCATTGAATGGAAAAACCCATCCACCATGGCGCAAGTTTGTTTGTAAATTAAAGGTTTCCGTTCTGAAATGGCTGCCGTCATCGACAATGAATATAACGTCCACTGTTCCAACATGGACGCGTTCATGTGTCAAGAGTGAAAAGTCAGCATTATATGAAGGTCGCCATGGCTAGCCCGGTTGCGACAGAAGGCGAGCCTCGCAGGTCGTCCCTTAGCAAATGTTGGAGCTGTCGATTGTTGGGAGCCGCAGGGCTGTATGCAGCAGCGGCGTACGTCTTCCAGGCGGCGCACCGGACCATGGTGAAGGGGGCGGCCGTGGGACCAGGCACAGTCACGCAGATCGTGTTTAGTCTCTGTGAGTATGAGGGACTGCTACATTGGGAAGGCGGGAGGATGGGAGGGACCTATCTCAACCTGATGGCTGTAATGAGGGTGATGTCGTGTGTTGCCTTAGTTTGCCATGTGTTGCTTGTTGTAGGTTCTCTTGTGTTGTTTTACTGACCCCATTAGTTGTCTGTGTTTGCTGTGTCACTTTATTCAAGGCCTGCAATGCCTTAGATTGCCCTGTGTTACCTTAGCTTGACTTGTTTCTCTACTTTTCTATGTGTTGTCTTTCATCGCTCAGTTCTTTCTGTGCCATATGGCTTTACTGGTCTTATCTTGCTAAAGTGAGCACTAGTTTTTGTTATGTGGCCCTAATTTGCAGATGTTGGTCTACTGTGCTACATGGCGCCATCGTCTAAGCTTGCATTGTGTGTGTGTGGAGCTCTGTGTGTGTGTGTATGTGGGGCTCTGTGTGTGGGGGGGCTCTGTGTGTGGGGGGGGCTCTGTGTGTGTGTGTGTGGGGCCTTGTGTGTTGTGTGTGTGGGGGCTCTGTGTGTGCGGGGGGGCTCTGTGTGTGTGTGTGGGCCTCTGTGTGTGTGGGGGGCTTTGTGTGTATGTGTGGGGCTCTGTGTGTGTGTGTGGCTCTGTGTGTGTGTGGGGGGGGGTCTCTGTGTGTGTGGGGCTCTGTGTGTGTGTGGCTGTGTGTGTGTGTGTGGCTGTGTATGTGTGTGGCTGTGTGTGTGTGTGGCTGTGTGGTGGGGGGGCTCTGTGTGTGTGTGTGGCTCTGTGTGGGTGGGTGCAAATGCAATAGGTCTCGCATTTGCGGAAGATTAAGCTATTGACATTGTAAATGACAATGCTATTTATTTATCTGTTTTCAAAACCAACACATAAATAAAAAAAATTGTCATTTACAATGCCAATAGCTCTAACTTTGGCAAAGGCGAGACCGTTGCATTGTAAATGCTTGTTTTAAATTGACTTTGTAAGAAATTGGATTATTAATTGAGATAGATGACTATCCACCTCAAGGAATAATCATGACCCTTGTCACGGTGTCACTAAGAAAGCCAAGCTTAACCCTCTGGTATCTATGGCACAGCACAGTAATGCTTAACTTAGGGCATTGTGTGAATATTTATGCAGAAAAAAAGCAAAAATGAAGTAAAAATACAAATCACTAAAATGCTCAAACTGAATTAGAAAAATAGAGCAACATTTAGTAAACACAATGACACCAAAATGGCACAAATCCAATAAAATGAACCTGAGATGTGAATTTTAAAAATGTTTAGTTGGAATAGCGCCAAGATGCACATAGCGCAAATAATAGTCAATGGTCTCAGCATACCAAGACCTGAGCACAACTAGTAGCGGGGTTCGGATACACCAACCAGGTTTGTCCTGGTCAAAGATTTTAAGCCCCAATCTACCACAGTAGTGCATTTCTAGAGCAGCCCAAGACTTCAAGGGAGACACTTTGAAATTTAAAGGGTGTCAGGCAGAGGCCAACAGCAGTGTCCAGTCCAAGACCAGTAGTCACTGGTGAGCTGCTTATTTCCACAAAGAGGCTTCTACGAGTTTTATCTCTGTAACTTGAAAAGGAGGTCAGCCTTATGACTAATGAAATCCACATCTGAAGTTCAAGAGGGAGCTCGTTCAGTCCTTCAGGTCTCCTCTCAGATCACAAACAACAGGTCAAGTCCTCTTCTGTTCATCCTCAGGATCAGAAAATGTTCTTCTGATTTTCAGCTAATCCAAGAATATTTATGAAGTGGGTGCCTAGAGATGCAACATTTATGCCTGGCTGGATCTAGTGAGTGGGTATGGCACCTGGGCACACCCTAACCAATAGGGTAAAGCTTTCCGGGGGCCAACCCTACCCACTTTAGAAATCTTTATGATGGATTAAGACTTTGGCCATGCTAAACTTGGGATGTGAGGACAGTAGGTGTGTGGAATGAGTGTACATTGTAATCTAACACCACAATCCAGTTTGAGTCAGACATTGTACCCTCAAACAAACTAAGAAACAGAAGTCTGGTAGAATAAAAGCAGAGTGTTTCAGCAACCAGGCAGTGGATACTCAATAATTGTCTTGGCATCTTGTTCTGTGTCTTTTAAGTGTGCCCCCCCCCCCCCAGTGTTATATGTATACCCAGCAGACCTATCAAACAGGATTTGACATTCCAGAAGAAGTTGACACTGTAATATCAAACAACATGCTCACATCATATACCCTACATATTCTGTGAGGTTCAGAGGAGTAATTTCTGGCCATTCAGGCTAGCCTATTGTTTGCTTCTAAGACGCGCTGCACACCTGTTTCATGCCTATTCAAATGCTAAACAGTGGCTTGAAGAAGTTTGAAAGCAAATTCCTCAAGGAACTTTCCATAAGTTCCTTTTCCTTAACATTTATTAAAAACTCAACTTTACCTTTGATTTTATTTTTAATTAAGCCTAGGCGGAGTTCGCGGAGCTCCAAAACTCCACCCAGGCTTAATTAAAAATAAACAAAGTGGAAAAAACTAGTAGATATGGCACATTTCTGCTGTCTCCCTTTCATGCAATGCAGCGCATCAATTTTGTTTGCTGCCCTGCATTGTGTGAAAAATTAGTAAATATGCACTGTAACAAAATCGGCATTTAGCCGGCCCTGGCAAAGAGAGCTCGGCGGCACCCTGGGGGAAGGGGGCCGCCCGAGCACTCTGCCAGGGCTGGTTTTGGTTCCCGGTCCAGCCCTGGTTGTAATGGCAGATCTGCAGCCATATTTTACACTGTCACTGTGGTGGAAAGCACAATAAGTGGTACAGCCTACTAGTGACATTTAGCGCACAGGCACTGGGTACATTTTATAAGATATACGAGGGACTTATATGTAAGTTAAATATACCAATTAGGAATATGCCAACTTTACCAATTTTGAGGGCAGGAGGAACACAGGCACTTTATAAATGGTTAGCAGGGTTAAAGTGCAAAGTGTTCTAAAGCCAGCAAAAAATGTAGGATCCAGCAAAACCTGAAAAATATGGGATGACCACATAGAAAACACTGATTTCCTACTCAGTGCTACAAAGTTTTTAAAGGTGTGAGTGTAAACGAATCCTCACTAAATTTCAATTTCCTTTTTTAAGAATTGTAAGAAGGTTTTGCTAATGGTTTGATAATATTACAACTACCTTGCTTAACTGAGATGCAAAACAGCTTCCACGAATACATTATCATTTATTTCTTTAAAAAAAAGTATTTTTAATTATGTGTTCAGAAAATGTATGTTAACTATAGTTCAACTGTTATTGTTTGTTCCAGACTAAGCTGCAGTTCTATCCTTTGATTTGCTTCTGTTAATAGGGTTTCCATTATTTGGATGTGCATAAATGGATTTATATTATTTGTTTTTCAGCATTTAAAATACTACAGTCTCCAGCAGTATCAGATGTGTTTAATCTTATCGCTCAGTCTTTAAATAGTGCCAAGACATTAATTTAATCCAAGATTTACAAAAATGTATGCGCTTGAAACTCTATGGACAGACCTAAATAATTAGCCCTGGTATATCACAAAGTTAGTCCTGTTCTCCGAAAATGGATTTATAGGGTATTAAACGTGTAAATATGTAATAGAAATAAATCTACAAACCCTTCACAAACATTTAAATTCTCCTTTTTTAGCAATGTTTTGTGTATGTTATGAGAATATTAAAACTATCTTTTCAACCCGAAAGGTAATATTGGGTTCACAATTAATTTTCCTTTAAACAGTTTTATTGAGTATTTTTGGTACATTTATATTTCTTATTTTTCCTCTGTTGTCGTTTTTTCTAGACCAAACTGTATTTGTAATCATTTGTTTTTCTAAAAATGGATTTCTCTTATGTGTGTACTCATAAATGAAATGAAATGAAGTTAGGATTTATAACGCACGTTAATACCCGGAGGTGTCAAATGCATTTTTATGCTTATGTTTTTCTATGACTTAGTATGCTACGACCACCTGCAGTGTTACCATTTTATTTGCTGTTACTCAGACTTTAAATAGTGCAATGTGCGCCAAACTCTTTGAGTAGATCCCCATATTTAGTCTAATATCACAAAATTGCTCCTTTTCATTTTGTTTCTGATATGGCCATTCCTTCTTTAAGTAGCTTAATTTTCTTCTTATCGGTTGTATGCTTGCTGTAAATAAAGTATTGCATGTTTATACCTATACCACAAGTACCTAGCATTGAGAGATGCAGACTTCCAAGAACACTGTAGGCCCTGACATTATTTGAAGCTACCATTGCAGACTTACAGTGCTCATCTTGCAGCTGAACAGCATTTGGATCTTGTTAGGTCCACTTTTCTTAGAAACTGCAGGTTACCCAGGAGCCTTCCTACCCCAACAGTGGGGGCCAATCTTCTGCGTGACCCAGACCAAGTCCATAGGTACTTGGATTTCAGCAGAAGTCTGCAGACCAAGTCTGATTGAGCACACCTTCTTCTACCAAACCTCTTAATGTTTGTTATGTACAGGTACTCCAGTGACTATGTAATGCAGGAACATTTTCACCTGGTTCACCATTATCACCAATCAGCCCAAAGTACTTTCTCGGTGGGCCAACCCTTGCAATTGGTCGCAGTCTGTGGTGACTACGTTACTTACCTTCAGTAATGCTCTTTCTGAGATAGAGAGTTAGATACTTTGTCTAGCAGAAGATTCCTCACCTTTTGAATGTTCCCTAGTACTCAAGATGGATCTGGAAACTTTTCTGTAATCTTTCTGTGCGCCAGAAGGTATCGCCTTGCTGCTTCACACTGATGCCGTTCTGCTCCGGAAATGACGTGCAGGGCTACAAAGGCGCAACTCCTGCGTGCTGGGGTCAGTTGCTGTTGAGACCGGTCACGTCCCTAGACCCACAGCCCCAAAGCAAATCAGTAGACAGTGTGCAGATTCCTAGACTTGGGATCTTATAAAAGGAGAAAGTCCAACCACAGAACAGGGGCAAATTCCTCACCTTTTGCGTAGATAACAAGCAATACCTATTCGGAGGTGGGTCTGTGGATGGGCTCAAACAAGAAAGTCCTAGAGAACGAAGTGGGCAAAATGCCCCTCTCTGCAAACCTGATTGTGCAGGCAATAATGCTTTGTGAACTTATGGAGGAACGCCCACATAGCCGCCTGGCAAATGTCTAGGACAGGGACTGTGTCTGCCAATGAAGAGGTGCAGCTTTGGCCCAGGTACAATAAGAATGCAGTCCTTCCGGAGGCTTTTCCAGTACATAACAGATCTTAATGCAGAGCATGAACCAGCTGGAGATGGTTCTCTTCCACACTGCCTTGCCTTTTTTCGCTCCAACAAACCCCGCAAAGAGCTGATCATCTACTTGGTGTCCTTTGGTATGATGCATGTAGAAGCTCAGCACTACCTTGGGGGACAAGCAATGAAGGGTGTCCTCTGTTCAGAATGTCAAGTCAAGTCAAGTCATAACATTTGTATAGCGCACTACATACCCAGAGGGTTTCAGGCGCTTAGGAAGGGGAGGAGGATTATTTGTCAAATATCCACGTTTTAAGCTGCTTTCTGAACGCTAGGTGGTTCTGGGTGAGGCGAAGGTAAGCGGGGAGTGAGTTCCATGTTTTAGCAGCCAGGTATGAAAAGGATCTGCCTCCCATGGTGGTCTTGTTGATGCGAGGTACAGTGGCGAGGGCTTGGTTGGAAGAACGTAGTTGGCGGGAGGGGGTGTAGAAGGACAGTCGAGAGTTGAGGCAATCTGGTCCGATGTCGTAGAGTGATTTGTGTGCGTGGGTGAGCAGTCGGAAAGTGATCCTCTTATTGACGGGTAGCCAGTGGAGGTCTTTAAGGTGACCAGAGATGTGTTCGTTGCGTGGGATGTCTAATATGAGCCTGGCTGAGGCGTTTTGGATTCGTTGGAGTTTCTTCTGGAGTTTAGCGGTGGTACCTGCGTAGAGGGTGTTTCCGTAGTCCAGTCGGCTCGTGACCAGGGCGTGGGTGACTGTTTTCCTTGTTTCGGAGGGGATCCAGCGAAATGTTTTTCTGAGCATGCGAAGAATGTTGAAGCAGGAAGAGGATACGGCGCTGACTTGTTTGCTCATTGAGAGTGAAGAATCCAGGATGACGCCAAGGTTCCGTGCGTGGTCTGTCGGGATGGGTGCTTTTCCGAGGGCTTCCGGCCACCAGGAGTCGTCCCAAGCAGAGGGGGATGTGCCTAAGATGAGGACTTCTGTTTTGTCTGAGTTCAGTTTCAGACGGCTTTGTTTCATCCATTCGGCAACTTCTTTCATTCCTTCGTGTAGGTTAGTTTTGGCGGTGTTGGGGTCATTGGTGAGAGAAAGGATCAGTTGAGTGTCGTCCGCGTAAGAGATGATGTTGAGGTTGTGTTGGCGTGCGATGGCCGCGAGGGGGCTCATGTATACGTTGAAGAGGGTGGGACTGAGTGAAGATCCTTGTGGTACGCCGCAGATGACTTCAGAGGCCTCGGACTTGAATGGAGGAAGGCGGACTCTCTGGGTTCTTCCGGTGAGGAACGATGTGATCCATTCAAGTGCTTTTCCTTGGATTCTGATGTTATTGAGGCGTTGTAGAAGGGTGCTGTGGCAGACTGTATCGAATGCTGCAGAGAGGTCGAGGAGGATGAGGGCGACTGTGTCTCCATTGTCCAGTAGAGTTCGAATGTCGTCTGTTGCTGCGATGAGGGCGGTCTCAGTGCTGTGTTTTGCTCGGAAGCCAGATTGTGAGGGGTCGAGGGATTTGTTGGCTTCTAGGAAGGCGGCGAGCTGGTTGTTGACGGCTTTCTCAATGACTTTGGCCGGGAATGGAAGAAGCGAGATGGGGCGGTAATTTTTGAGTTCGGTGGGGTCCGCTGTTGGTTTTTTCAGAAGGGCGGTGAGTTCAGCGTGTTTCCAGTCTTCTGGGAAGGTAGCGGAGTTGAAGGAGCAGTTGATGACGTCACGGAGGTGCGGTGCTATGACGGAGTCTGCTTTGTTGAAGATGTGGTGAGGGCATGGGTCTGTGGGGGATCCTGAGTGGATGGAATTCATCAGGCGGATGGTGTCCTCAGTGGAGATTGGGTTCCAGGCGTTAAGGGTGTTCACGGGGGGAAGATGGTCAGCAGATGGTAGGGTGGGTTGGTTTCCGGGTTGGTTGTCGAAGCTGTTGTGGATGTCTGTAATCTTGTTGTGGAAAAAAGAGGCAAGGGAGTCGCAGAGGGTTTGAGAGGGGGTGATGTCGTTGGAGTTGGCCGAGGGATTGGAAAATTCCTTGACGATGTTGAAAAGTTCCTTGCTGTTGTGGGCGTTGTTGTCAAGTCGATCCTTGAATGCTGTTTTCTTGGCTTTTCGGATCAGTTGGTGGTGAGTGCGGGTGGCGCTTTTGAAGGCGTCCTTGGTGCTGGTGGTTGGGTCTTTTTTCCAGGCCTTTTCAAGGGAGCGGCAGAGTTTCTTGGACTTCTTGAGATCATCGTTGAACCATGAGGCTTTCTTGCTGCCAGGTTTACTTTGACGTTTTTTCAGTGGAGCTAAGGTGACGGCGGTGTTGGATAACCATAGGGTGAGGTTGGCGGCGGCTTCGTTGGCGTTAGAAGAGAGGGCTGGGGAGTTTCGAAGGAGCGATGCGGAGATTTGGTCCGTGGTGATTTTGTTCCAGTTTCTTTGCAGGGTAGGTTGGGAGTGGTTGATGGGTTTCGGCTTGTTGTAGGTGAAGTGAACGCAGCTGTGGTCGGTCCATAGGAGCTCCGTAGTGTGGCTGAAGGAGACATGTTTGCTGGAGGTGAAGATAGGGTCGAGTGTGTGACCTGCGATGTGGGTGGGGGAAGTGACTAGTTGTTTAAGTCCGAGGTTGGCGAGGTTGTCCACGAGGGTGGCGGTGTTGTGGTCGTTTATCTTTTCAAGGTGAAAGTTGAGGTCTCCCAGAAGAATATAGTCTTTGGAGGGGAGCGCGTGTGGAGAGATGAAGTCTGTGATGTCTTCACTGAATTTTGCGCGGGGTCCTGGTGGTCTGTAGAGGAGGGTGCCTCTGAGTGTTGTTTTGGGGTCGATGTGGATCTGGAAGTGAAGGTGTTCGGAGTTGGCGAGGTTGGCGTCAGAGCTGGTTGAGATGCGGATAGATTTCTTATGGACGATAGCGATTCCTCCTCCTGTGTGGCTGGTACGGTCTTTGCGGGTGATCTTATAGTCTTCAGGGATGGCAATGGTGATGTCTGGTGCGGAGGAAGCATTCATCCATGTTTCCGTAAGGAAGGCGACGTCTGGAGAGATGGTGTCTAGTAGGTTCCATAGGTCAATGGCGTGCCTGTGCACCGCTGACGTGGAACAGCCTCATAACTTATGGATGCCCTTGTTCACAGACACAGTTTGTCTGAAAAGTGTATGGCGGGTTGACACAAAGAGCCTGAATCTCTCTTACATGCTGTGCAGAGGTGATAGCAGTGAGAAACACAGTCCTGAATGGAAGGAGCTGTGAAGTGGCTCGAACCAAGAGAACATTAGATAAGCCAGGACCGGATTAAGGTCCCATTGGGGCCTGTGCCGGATTAAAACCTGTGGAGGCCCCTAGACAGTCGAAATTTCGGGGGGCCCCTCACAAATTTTCTCCAAATAAGTTTTTAATTTTACCAACCAGCAATTTTAATAAACACATTTTATTACACAAAACGAAACATTAACAATTAATAGTGTTAATAAACAAAAATGAATTGGAAAAATGTAAGAAAGCTTGATTGTAATTTTCTTTTAAGATCAAATTCATATTATTTTGATTAGTTGTCACTTGCCCCTAATAGAAGTGGGGCCCATAGACTGGTGCCTACTTTGCCTGCTCAGTATTCCGGAACCGATTATGGCTTGACAAAAGGTGAATGGAGGAAAGTGTTGCAGCACTTTCAAATATCGCATCAGCACCCGTGACTTAAAGAGGGCTGATCTGGCAACCTTAAGAAGGCCGAAAGGCACATTGGCGGCAGCAGAGTAGGTTCTTCATTACTTGAGCGATGTCTTGCTAGTGGGGAGAGCCGGGGTACCAGGTGAGTGCATGTGATGGAGGAGGACATTGGTGGTGGTAGTGAACAGATTGGGTATACCACTGGCAGCCAAAAAGACAGATGGGCCAGCAACCACGCTGGGGATTGAGTTGGACTCTGTGGTGTTGCGGCTGCCAGGTGACAAGTTCATTGTAGTGAACGGGCTAATTGATCAGCTGCAACAGAGAAGGAAGTGTGAGCTCCGTCTGGTGCAAAGGTGTTAGGTCATTTGAATTGTGCAATGAATGTAGGAGCCCCAAGGTGAGCTTTTTGCAGGAGCATTCCTTTGCGACGCGGGGGCACATCATAAGATTTGCTTGTCCAACCAAATGAGCGGCTCTCTGGGATGGGGGTGGGGGCTGGTATAACAGAGTGATGAAATGGCTGCAAAATAAACTAATGATATTGAAGGTGGAGATTTTTTCAGATGCCTCAGGAGATGGGTGTGGGGGTTCTGGGAGGGGCGCTGGTGTGCAGAGAGCTGGCTCCAAGCTTGGAGAGGCAAGGGACACACAGCCTGATTCATCAAACTGAATTGCGCTCCCAAAGGGCCAGATTCTGAGAATCTGGCCCTTTGCGAGTGCGATTTTTGCATTTGGGATTCATCATTCCAAATGCAAAAATCGGTAATAGCGATTTCGCTATTTTGCGAGGAATTACATTTAAGGAATCTCTATTTGAGATTCCTTAAATGCAATTCATCATCCATTTTGAAATAGCGAATTCGCAATTTCAGCCCGCTATTTAACGCGAGGTCAAACCTCGTGGTAAATAGCGAAAACTTAGAAAAATGCTTTTAAAAGCATTTTTCTAAGTTGCATGTTGCACACACACATGTCCTTTGGACATGTGTGTGCGCAACACCTGTTTAAATTAGCATTTAAGGGGTGCTACAGGGTGTCCTTTGGACACCCCTGGCACCCTTTAAATCGCTATCTTATTTGCGATTAGCAAATTGCTAATCGCAAATAAGGAATACTCCCCATTCATTCCTATGGGCCTTTTGGCCCATAGGAATGAATGGGGAGTTATTCCTTATTTGCGATTAGTAATTTGCTAATCGCAAATAAGGAATATGTAGGAATCGCATTTTTATTTGCGATTCCTACATGAATCCCGTTTTGCGAGCCTGTAATAGCGATTCCTTAGGAATCGCTATTATAGACTCGCAAAACGGGTCGTTGATGAATAAGGCTGACAGTTCAGACTTTTCCATTACTCCGGAGTAACAGGAGGGTAACGTTTGTGTCTGATAATGCTGCAGTGTCACAGGCGGTGAACTGGACGACTGCTTCTGATGCTTTGGTGTTGAAGATGCTGAGAGAATAGTTCCTGCTATGCTTGGCTGAGTCGCGAGGACATGTTAGCTCAAGCGAGGGATTGATGTAGGGCCCTCCTTAACTGTATATCTAGCTCGCAGATCATTCATTGCAAGGTAGAAGGGTATATCTATAAATTCTGGAAGAATAAATAAGCACAACTTTGGGATGGAGAAGTGGTGGAGGAGTTAATAAAAATCTTAAAATGATGAAAGAATAAAAGAAAAAGTGTTTTGAATATAAAATTTAAAATAAGTTAGAGGCAAATACAATGAAATAGCTCGAAGGAAGGAAAGAAGAATGCAAATAAGAAAAGAAAGAAGGAAAGTTAAAAGGAAGTAGTATGGAATGTAGGCCCAAATGAATAAAGGAAAGAAGGATAGAAGGACAGAAAGGGAAGAAATTGGAGGCAAAAGAAAAAACATGGAAAAAGGGGTAGAAAAAAGGGAAAACTGAAATAAAAATGGGAGGACAGAAAGAAAGGACAGCAGAAAAGAGAATGAAATAATGCAAAGAGGAATTGAGAGATGGGTGGTAGGGCAGTGTAAGGAAAGAAAATAAAGAATTAGCAAATGGAAGGAACTGAAGAAGAGAGAGGGATAAGAGAAGGGGCAGAGCAAGGAGAAGAATGATAAGAAGAAAGGAAGGAAAAAGAATGTGAGAATAGGACCAAGTCAGTTTCTCCAAAGAGGCGTGGGGGCATTGACCCACTAGGGCGAGCCCTCACACCTGAAATGAGCTCATTTGTTCCCCCTTAGTACTTACCCCCACTGCCATTCATTTTCTCTCCATTAGGGGCGGGGTTACAGTGCTCTCTCTCCCTCATCGCATCATAGTGACGACCAGGAGCAGCTGAGGCAGCACTAACTGAACTGCGCATGTCAGATTGGCCGGTGTGTTTGCTGTGGCCAGACTAACAAGCGCAGTTCAGGCTTGTAGAAGAATGGAATGAGAGGAGGATGACAAGGGACGAAAGAAAGAAATAGAATATGGGAGAGAAAGATGGAGGGAAAAAAGGAAAGAATAAATGAAAGAAAGAATTCAATGCTAACTATTACATGTGCATTCTTTGCAAATCGTGCTGTGAAATCCATCATTCTGAAGCGTTATCCTCTGAGCAACAATGCCACTGGCTCTTTAATAGAAAGGGTCGGGATCGCTCACTTTGCTAGGGCATTTCATTCATGTAGCTCAAAGTGGGGGTTATTTTATTTATCTTACTGCTCCCTTGCTCAGAGAGACTGGGTTCACCATGAGGAATGCAGAAAGAACACTCAGGGAGCTCACAGAAATGGACTTGAACGGGGACCCTTTGATTCCAGCCTACAACCTCGAAGTCAGTGGCATGACAGGAGTCCGAGAGGTAGGTGCACCTTGACTCCGAGAGAGAATATCTCGAGGCAGTGGGAGCTGCCGGAAGTGACCTCAGGAATCCCAGACTTCCCAAGCTCAGCGTTCCGTGTGTATTTGAGGCCTGCACCTTTGCGTTATCTGTTTGCACAGGGTGTGTATAGCTGACACATGGGTGTGTGACAGCAGCAGGGCGGCGATAGGGCACTTTACCAACGATAAATGATTAACAGTGCCAGTGCATGAGTGGCGCGTCACTCCGCCTACTGTCAGTCAGGAGTTTAGGGCATGCATAGTACTATGCATAGCCCATCTTTAATGCCAGGTACCCGTCTATATTCCCACTTTGAAGCCTCCCACTGGTTTCGAGCACTGTTTCTGCCTTTAACCTCCGTACAGCTCTCTTCTGCCTTCCATATTGTGTTCTTGGACCGTGACTCCAGGAGATCACATACTGTTACAGTAAACATTGCACATTCTCGTGACCATCTCCCACCGCGTCTAGACCAATCACAGTCATCTTGCAGGAATGCTGGCCTGCCAACTCATGCATTTTATAACGCGTCAATAGATTTTACTAGCATTGTTCATGGTGATTTATTTTGGTCACAGTTTGCTCAGATTGGATTTTGGGCCCTGCAAGCCTCTTTGGGAGCCAAGCTTCACCTGAGCACTTTGGCCCTGGTCAAGTATGTACGAGAGGTCACATTGGCCTTTAACGTTCTATAATTACATTACTGTGTTTGGAAAAGAGCGACGGACCCACGTTCCATTGTTTTCACCTTTACCCTGAAAATTCCTGTGACTACCTGAAAATTCCTGTGACTACCAAGGGACGACCAAAGGGACCACCAACTGGACCACCAATGGCACCGCCAACGCTGGAGGTCACTAGTAAGGCCCCGGGCTACTGCTGGCTGGAACTTAACAAAAGCGCCCACTGCCTTGCCCACCGGACGGTAATCCCTGCTGCCTGGAGTGTCTGCTATCAGCAGTTCTATGAAGTTTGGGTGTGTGTGGGTTTGGGTGTGTGTGTGAGGGATTAAGGGGCTACTGCACTCTTTTTATGTCTCACCTATCAAACAGCGCAGACAGCGCAAGCTGGCTGGTTCCAAAAGATCTATTGTGAATGTAGGGTGACCTTACAGCCTCCCAATGCTTATCATTGGTTGGCTTTATTGTCACTCTCATTTGCTTAATCCATATTCTGTGGCTCGCCTTATTCTTCTAGGCGCCTACTACTGAAAAAAGTCACACAGTGCATCGCAGCAAGCCACCTTGCTGCACTGAGCTCCACTACGTGACAGGGAAAGGGCAGGAACGTGACATATTTAAGGAAATACGGTGCATTCCTGCCTTTTCCTCTGTGCTGGCGCTCTGTTGGCCGCCTAACCCCAACACAGCACCCTTGCACCTTGGTGCAAGGGTGCCTGCGTTGCATGCATGATTGACACCTTCCTGCACAAAAACAATCCTGAGAGGCATTTTCCTCTATCTATGCGTCTTGCAGAATGCAGCGCACATAGAAGCAGGAAGTAATGAGGAAAAAATAAAGCTATTTCTCCTTGTTAACTATCCTGGGAAGGCGCATCTTATTGGCGCATTCCCAGGTCTACCAGTTCTGATAGATCTGGGAATGCGTAAAAAACCATGGGAGTTGCCTGGGAACACCCATGAAACGCCTTTCCAGGGCAGAGTAAGGCAGCGCAGCGAATTATGCAGCGTAGCCTTACTCCAGATTTATGGAGCCCCTCAGGACCACGCAAAGTGGCCTTGTGTGGCTTCTTAAATCTGACTTAAGGTTTGCACCACTATTGCTACTCGCTCCATGGTGCAAGAGCGATGCAAACTAGCTTGTAACTAGGCTCCCTAATGTTTCTTCGTCCTCTAGAGCATAGTATTTCTGCGATCCTTTAGACTGGCTGATGTATCCTTCCACTGCTCACATGCAGGGAACTACGTTTCTATCCATTCAGCACTTCATGGGAGGGGATATGTTCTCTAGCTTGCTCCCTGGTATGCTGCCTCCTCCCTCAAATTGCCCCACCCCTCCCAGCTTGTCTGTAAAAGCACAGCAACGCGGAAAGAGGAAGTTGGATTGTCTTATCCATGAAAAAAATGGACACTAAGTCAGAGAACAAGATTGGAGTCCAAATGGCTGATGCCTGTATGGTGTCATCTTGAGACAGTGAGCTAGACAGGAGCCAGTAGGACCTCTCAGCCCAGCTTGCCAGATACAAAGTGAAGCGTCTGCTCTGCAACAGAGTTAGGAACCGATAGGAGACAATACAGTAATGTGAGGGCGGTGAGACTGCATTACTCTCATTCAATTCACTGACTTTGTGGATGCCCATTAAATCCTTTGCCATCCTGGGAGAGGTACATAGGTTTCCCAAGGTGTGTGCTGGCGGAGGTGCTTCAGTCGATTGCATAGACAATTTGAACCATCTTTCAATCATTCACAGTTCCAGAGATATCTCGGTTCACTGGACCATAATCCTAAATCCCGGTCCCCCAGTTGCTACTGGGAACTCGTGGCTCCAGTGAGTGCCAGAGGCACAGTGAGAGATCCTCTATCTGGAAATGTTGACAGTGTCCAGTAATTCATGACATAGGGTCCCTAAAAATGTATACCCCCAGGAACCTACTGTGATGTTGACACTTTTCCGTCAGCAGTGGTCCCCTGTGCCAATGCTGCCCAGTAACTCTGTTAACAGTACATGGAAAATTCAATATTGGACCAGTTCTTTGTACATTATTTTTTTTCTATTGGTGTGACTTCCAGTTCATGTTTAGGTGGTGTTTTTTGGGGTATTTAGAATTTGTTCTGCTGCATGACATTTTTGACAGACTTCAAAGTGAATGAGTCAAACCCCATGAGTTGTTCTCTTTGCACCCAGATCCACAGAGACATTAGGACAAATGGAAGGTGTATCACAGCAAATTTGTTACATTGCAGCATTTTGCCTGGCACCATTAGATCCATTAACCAGTAACAGCGGCGACCGGCACAAGTAAGCGCCGTGGGGCAGGGCAGGGCGCGGCGGGGGGGAAGCCGGCAGACGACAGAATAGGTATTATTTATTTATTTATTTATTTAATTATACCTATTCTGTCGACTTCACCCCTCTACCGCCCTGCCCCCGCCTCACCGCATTTACCTGTGCTGGCCACCGCTGACCAGTAATAGTAAACAAAAGCATGGTGAGAGAGACGGCATACAGGCCCTCGAAGTCATTAATGATCTACGTTAGTATCTGTGGATCAGGGCACCAGTGGTAAAAAAACAGTAGCCCCACAGGCATTGATGCAGTGACTACTGACTGCCCAGGGCCCAGAGGAAAGGCCTCAAGTCTATTAACCGTACACATGCTTTCTAAATTTCTGTGACGTGAGGAACTATCTCACACTATTGCTTTAAGCACAGAGCCTTGCCAGGGCTATGGTCAGTGCTTATAAATTACTGATTTAGCAGATACACTGGCAGTAGTTGTGGCCCATGGACACAATTTCACATTCCAACCATGTCCCATTTTGTGAACCTGGGTAAGTTAATTTACCTTCCTGTCCATTACGTATCTTACCTGCAAAAATTCAGACCACATTGGTGACGTTGATCGCAGAAACATTTTTGTACCCTCAGTGCAGCACATCCTTCATTGCCTATAGATGGATGTCTCTCTGCATGACTGTTCCAAATACGTTGGGCCAATTTTACAAAGTTTTACGCAATGCAGCAATCCGAGTTGCTGAGCTACATTGTGTGAAAACAAGAGAGCATAACCGTACAAGATATGTACAAGAAAAGCGCACCGCGGTGCCACAAGACATTTTGCTGCGCCGAGCGGCGTCATTTTCTAAGTACAGGAATGCACCATATTCACAAAAATATGGCACGTTCCTGTACTGAGCCCTGCGCCGGGGTGAAAAAAGCGGCCTAGCGCCAGCCAGACACCCCTGCACACCCCTTTGCCGCAGAAAACTGTGTTAAGGAGGACCATATTTACACGGAAGCGTTAAGCCACACAAAGTGGCTTAGCAACGCCTTGTAACTATGGAGCACAGCACAGTGCCCCAGGAGCGTTGCAAAAAGTGACATTTCTGTGGCACAATGCCATTACAAACATGCCCCCGTATCTACTAAGACATGGTGCTGTTTGTGAGAAGGTGGCCTGGCATATGCTGTCCACTATTCTAATGGGCACCTTGCACCATTTCAAACGACCCTTATTGATATTAGGTTAAAGTCAACCTTTATAGAAAGCTATCCTAATGATAGCTGTGGAGAGCAGCCTTCAGGCTACGTCTTGGAGGAATGTAAAGCAGCTTGTTTTACCAGTCTATAATCACGTGAATGACCAAATGAAAGGAGAACCACACCAGGTACATATATAAAATATATGTATTTATTCTAAACACATCCCTCTAGTCTCTTTATGAGGCTAGAGACAAAAGCACATTGAATCAACTTAATAGCACCCAGTAAATTAGCACAATATACGTTGAGCCCTAAGGGCGTACCAAACCATATATCAATAAAGTGGTATAAGAACCACAACTTGCATATATACAAGGCCTAGAGCCTTCAGAACTGCTGGAGCCACCAGGAAACACCCAAGGTAGTGACACAAGGGACCCCCGGGGGACGCGTGCAGTGTCTAAGCACAGCCGCAAATCACTATTAACTTCTATGGGGAAAGTCGCAGTTGGAATTTTAAAGATAAAGGACACTTCGAAGAGGACTTGGTGCAAACGCCTTTAGAACTGGAGGGTTCTAGAGTCAACACCCACGTGAGCACTGGAGTACTCGAGTTACCTCACCCAGGGAAGCCGGGTGGATAGATGTCTTTTGATGTTGGGTTTCGTCGTCGTTTTCAATGGCGATCTGCTGCAAAGTGCTGCTGGCGACCAAGTAGAAAGTGTACGGAGTGATCCAAGCCTGGATTGAGGATGAGAAGAACCTGAAAGCAGAGAGGGCAGAGTCTGGGTCACTAGCTACTGACCAGGGGCACGATAGTCGAATGACCACAGATGGGGGATTTCAGGTGAAGAAGGTGAAGCTTGTCTCTTCAGCCACGAGGACCAGGAGGCCTCGACGATGACCAGGCGCTGGATTCGAGCTGTCCCACAAAGGATGTCGAGTGCTGCGGTGTTGGTTCCCGGATTGGACCCGATAAGCCTTGGCAACAGCAACCCACGCAGAAAGCAGAGATTGGCTTTGGTGCAGACCAGCAAGGTCTGAGGGACTCACCCTTTGGTGGGGAGTCAGGGCACATCTGGAGCAACCAGGGAAGCCCATGGAAAAGTAGAGTTATCTTCGAGGAGACCCACCAGTCTATGGACCAGGGATCACGAAGGAGCCTTGAGCGGAAATGCAAGAAGCAGGCCCACGGAACACTCGTGGAGTGTGGGCCAACAATTTTCGGTCCAGATGGTTCTCGGGGCTTGCGCTACAAGTAACCCAAAGCACAACTTCAGGAAAGCTCGGGAAGTCAATGCAGTTGTGCACGGTGTCCAGGTATTCAGGTTCCACGTCACTCGTGAGGGCTGCAGGTCTCAGCTTTGCTGGAGACTGGGGTTAGCCTTCGAGAAGTCTGAAAATTCTCTTCCTGGGCTGCAATTACTTCGGAGTCTGGCGGGAGCTTCGGAGATACAGACCAGCAAATGCTTTGTTGGTGCCTATTTGAACAGGGGAGTCACTCCTTGACCCCAAGGGAGATTCTTCTGTCCTCTATTCTTTAGTAGCGTTGAAGTTCCAGGATTCAGTTTCAGAGTTTTGTCCAGGTGTAATCTAAAATCCTGTTGCCAGGTTCCCTTACTTATACCAAGAAAAGGGGTTGGACATACTCTGGGGACCCACCTATGGGAGGGTTTGGAAAGAGGGGTGGCTACACCCATTTCCTTTGTCCAGCTCGGCGCCAGAGCAGGGGCTGATAGCCCCTGCAACCAGTTTGGCCTGGACTATGCACAGGGACACCAAATGTGCCCCCAGTGCTGACATCAAAGCACTCTAAGAGTGCACCCACCCAGCCCCAATACACTAAAGCCTGTATGGGAGGTGGTTACACCTTCTGTGACATGAAACCTATTGTCCAGACCTTCCCTTCAAGAGTTCCGGTCAGCAGCAGGTGGCCAGACTCGTGTCTGTGGCTGCAGCATCCATTTTGTGATGCCAGGGCTCTTTTAAACTATTACCGGTTAGACCAGTGTGTATATGTCTCTCCCTCTAGAAGGGTTGAATTCTACCCCCACTGCCAGGACTGGTGGGTGGGGAGGTAGGATTCCAAAGTGTTTGACACCAAACACGACAAGTTTCCATGCAGCCATTCCAAAGCTAGTATTTACTGTGAGGTTATAATGCACTTAGAAGTATATGGTCTGGCTGCATGACAGAACAGCCTCAGATAATAGGCTCCGAAAGCTGTAGAGGGGTCCTACTCATGCATGGGCACCCTCTCACACAAAACCAAGTACTCTGCCTTCAGGAATGATAAGGCCTGACATAGGAGTGACCGATAGGCTTATATGTGTCAGTGATTAAAGGTAGATATAGGTAACCTATATCTTAGTAAGGGGTGCCTGCACCACCTTACCCAGGCTGCAGTAGCAGTCCTGTGGTGTCAATTTAGAAGGCTTCCCAGGGGTGGCCTAATACATGCTGCAGCCCCTGGTAGGCCTCTGGGGTACCTATTCCCTGAGTACCTGGTGTACCATATACTGGGGACTCACAAGGGTACCACAGTAACCAAACTGGAGTGTACCTAAAGTACTTGGAATCAATTTAGAGAGGAAAGCAGATAGACTGGGGCCCTGAATAGCAGGATCCGAGCCAAACTAAGTCAAAACTCATCAAAACACCAGAGAAAAAGTGGGGGCAACCATGCAGTCAGATTTCACCTTCCTACACTGTTTCTAACCACAGCTGCACTATTGCACTTCAGGCTGCCTCGCGCCACTGTACACTGGAATGGTACACAATGATATACTTAGATATCATATAAAAGGTCACTAGCACGTTACACCTGCCTCGAAGAGGCGTCTTTTTATGGCACACATTCCCTTCTGTCTGCCTTTCTAAGTACACACAGCTTTGCGTCAAGATCAGTGAGAGGTTGCCTGGTAACACCCATCGCCCACCCATGGAATGCCGACTTGAAGCAAAGCAGGACATTGCACAAATTTAAGTTACTTCAGGGATAATGTCCTATACAAAAAGCCAGACCGAATATAACACTTTGCGTCAGGTGTGCACCACTTATGTGAAGTGAACCTGGCGCAAAGTGTTAGTAAATTTCCTATTTTCCTTGGAAATAGCGGTTACTAATAGGTCACTTGTGTATTAGAGCGCCAATGATCGGTGGCTGGACTAATGTGCCCAACATGGCATTAATCAATACAATGGCTTCAAGGCACGCAGGCAGTAGTTTCTGAAGGTCTTGTGGGCGCGCGCACACCGTATATAGGCATAACATTTAAAGTCAAACAAATCATCTTTCCTAACAAAAACAGGATTTCGAGGCTCGCCGCGAATAGCCCCAGTGTCCGTATAACCCGCTCCGCTCCCGCCCTTCCAAATGAGGCCTTCCTCCCAGCTTCCTTTGCTGCAGCCACCTCCCCCAAAAGCACTCCTAGGCAGAGGTAAATACATATTTAAATATATCCCTGGACTCCTTCCAGGGCAGGAAATATGAAAACCAGCAGGCCCTCCGCGAGATCAAGGCACCGTGTCCGCTTCTCTTTTCTGGGGTTCGGCGAAAACCCTACTGACGACTATTTTACAAGGGTGGGGTGGGGGGGGGGGGGGGGGCGATTCTAATCGATTTACCAGGGCAGGGCGGACGAGCAGGAAATGGCCCTTGTTCTGCATGCTGGCGATCTGCTGCATTTAAAACCACGCTGGGGCAAACAGTGCTATCCTTGGGCAGTCGTAGCGCTAGGATGGGTGCGCGGGCTGCGGCACCATACACGCACCGGTGGGCAGTGTGCGGTCATATTTAGGTCACTGCCCAAAGACGCACCCAGGATTTTGGGTTGTACATTTCTGCCAAAGTAGGGCCTCGAAGGCCAGAAAGTATAAACACAAAAATAGTTTATTATATTTCCCAATTCCCAGAGAGGGCCAAAGCACACTCACTGCTGGCTGACAGATATATTTCATTGTACAAGCAGCGCATAAAATACTATCGTAAAAGAGGAGGACATGGAACTCAACGGAGTTCATTCCGAGGCCCAGTTATAAGTACATCCTGTGACCCTGGGGGTCGTGCCCTCGTGTCCTTGCTAAAAAAAAAATGGATCATAGAACACTTTGCAAGGTAATAATTATGATAATGAACTGTTAGAAATAGTACCTCACTGGTACAAGTCCTTCTATGGTTGGAAAAGACGGGTGCCATCTTAAATATGATTGAGATTTAAAGTTAAAAACAACAAGGAGCACAGGGTGGCCACTGTCCACTAGCACAATAGCTCCAAAAGGAAGAATGAAAAGGCACTGAGAAAGCTATTTTTTGGGGGTTTGGATCTAAATTCTTTTGGTATTGCAACAACATTTTATTTTATCATTGGAGGTCTGAAGCAAAGTAAGTCGTGCTCCCATAGACATGATATCAGTAGATTCATCATATAATTTGTATTTTGTAGTTTTACTGAACAAGTAAGCGATCCCCTGAAAAACCTGGAAAACCCCACCCTCCGCCCGCAAAAAACAACCCCCCCCCCAACACTCGTAGTACATACGTTTATAAGTCAGATCGTATCTGGCCGTACCCATGAGTCCGTTCTTCCCAGTAGTATTACTCTATACAGTTAGTCATGGACATCAGTAATAATAAAAGCACGGGATATCCCGCAACATTGCCTAGTGCACCACACTTGGGTGCGGCACATGGGTGTCCAGTATGATAGGACACAGTTCAGTGCTAAGGCATCGATTCAACAGTTCATCCAGTGAAATCTGTGTTTTTCTGAGGCCCCTGTATTCTTCGCGCTGCAGCGCTTCGCCCTCTGCTTTGCCCCACCGTGACACTTCCATTTTCCATAATTCGGGATCAGGTGGTTTGGGTGACTTCCACCTCATCGTAATTGCCCGTTTAGCCAGCAATACGGCCATGTCAGTAAAGCGTGCTGCCACGCTTCTAGTGCGCGCCGCGGGTCCTAACCCCAATAGTGTGTATTCCAGTGTGAGCGGGCGTGGCAGGGCACCTGCACTGGTGAGTAATTTGTTGATAGTGGTCCAGTAGTAGCCCAGTTTGGGGCAGTCCCACAACATATGGATGAGTGATGCATCATCTGCAGTGCATCGGGGGCAAGTGTCGACTGCGTTAGGGAACATAGCGTGTATGCGGTGGGGTGTTAGATAAGCCCTATGGAGGAGCATAAGCTGGATGAACTTAAATATGGGGTTCCTGGCTACCTTTTTGGGAAATTGGAAGATACGTTCCCATTCCTTGTCCCTTAGTGGTCTTCCCACATCGCCCTCCCATTTTGCCCTGAGAGGCAATAGCGGGATAGCCCTCCCCGACCTAATGCTAGCAGTCAGCCATTTAGTTAGGTGGCTCCCCGTCCCCATAAGATACAGCATCGTTGGTAAGGGGTTTGTGGGCGGTTCTACTCCCTCTTGCGCCCACCTTCCAGTCACGTAATGGCGGAGGCCGGCATGTAGGAGGAATGATCCCCCGGGGACACCATGGGTAGCCCTAAAGTCTCCGAAGGACAGCATTCGCCCCTCAGCAAATAGGTCCCCTATATTCGACACCCCAGTGTCATGCCAAGGTGTAAGTGTGTGCGTTGTGAGCGGGCCCGCCTCCAACGGGATACCTAGTAGCGGGATAGTGGGGGCATAGGATGTCGCCGGGGCAGTGTATTTCAGCGCCTTCCGCCAATATTGGACAGCAAGCCGGAGAAGCGGCGGGGTATTCCTTGGTAGGTCCGAGCGGGGCAATAGTAAGACATGGATCCTCCCCCTAGAGTGGTCCTCCTTCGTCATGTCAATTTCTTGTAGGTTCCGTCCAGCTAGCCAGTAGGCTAGCCATTGCAACTGACATGCAAAGTTATAGGCCCTGAAGTCAGGCACCCCCATGCCTCCGGTTCCAGAAGTGAGCTGCAATTTGGCAAGGCCTATGCGAGCCCCATATGAGTTCCGTGAGGAGTGTATCTAGTGATTTAAATGTCGATGCAGGGACCAGAAACGGCAGGTTGGTAAAATAGTAAATGAGGCGGGGGAGCATCACCATCTTGGAGATGGCTATTCTGCCAGCCACCGATAAGGGTAATGACAACCAAAATTGAACTTGTGATTTAAGTGTTCTAATAGCTCGGCCAAGGTTGCCATCTAACATTACATCGGCATCCCTGTAGATTTGTATCCCGAGATTGCGGAAGGTGGTGTCTGCCATCTGAAATGTATGTGGCGCGAAGAATAAGGGTGTGGGCGGGCCAGGGGCGGCAAACTTGAACCCGTAGGACTTGGCTTCGCTTATGGTGAGGCCCGATATAAATCTGAAGTCCTCAAATATTTGAGATATAGGAACCAGGTCTCCCCTCAAATTATGGAGGTACAGGATAATGTCATCGGCATAGGCGGACACCACGTGGGTAGTCGCGCCCCGCCGAATGCCATAGTGGGGTGCCGTCGTCCGGGGTTTACAGAGCAGCGGTTCAAGGGCTAGGATGAATAGGAGCGGGGAAAGCGGGCATCCCTGCCTGGTGCCTCGTGCTATGTCCACTGGCCCGGAGATGTATTTGGACGTGCGCACCCGGGCCGTAGGGCGGGTGTAGAGTAGTTTGACCCAGGCAATGTATTCGGGTGGAATCCCAAATTTTGCGAGCGCAGCAAACATGAAATCCCACCTGAGGGAATCAAAGGCCTGCTTCAGATCCAACGAGATGCAGCCTTCAGAGCCCAAGTCTGCCGGGTCTCCTAGCATCAGCTGGGCGAGCCTCCTAAGGTTCATGGCCATGATCCTTCCCGGCACAAACCCGCATTGGTCAGGGTGTATCAGGTGCGGGATGTACTGCGCCAGGCGCATCGCTAATACCTTACTTAGTATCTTGGAGTCGGTGTTAAGGAGGGATAAAGGCCTGCAGTTATCCAGGTGCATACCATCTTTACCCGGTTTTAAGAGGGAGGTTATTAATGCTTGAAGGGAGGACTGTGGCAATAAGGCAGTCCGCAGCGCTTCCAGGTAAACCGTGTGTAGGCATGGGGCCAGAAGGTCTATGTATGTAGCGTAGAACTCAGCCGGTAGGCCGTCAGTTCCAGGGGTTTTGCTCCTCGGGAGAGCGCGTATTGCCGGTCTAATCTCTGCGATAGTGATAGGTCGCTTCAGGTCTTCGCTTTGCCTAGTGGTGAGTTGGGGTAGTTCTAATCCCCTCATAAAGTCCTCCAGTGCAGCTTCGGGGAGGCATTGGTGGGGGCCATAAAGTGTGGTGTAATAGTCTTGAAATGCTGTATTGATTCCTATTTGGGTCGAAGCCAGTGAACCGTTCTGATCTAGTATTTCCAAAATAGGATGGTTCACTGGGGAGTCACGTAGAATACGGGCCAGTAGGGGGCCTGACCTATCCGCCTGTGTCTGCTGTCTGTTAGTGTATTCCTAATCTAGTAATCTCAGGTCTTCCAGTAGTTCAGCGTGCCTAATGTGCGCCTCCTGCAATGGGGTGAAGTGTGTGTTCGTGCCCGCAGCTTCGCTCTCTAGCATTGCCAGTTTACTTTCCACTTCCTTTAAATCACCAATCACCTCCCTCCTCCTGCCCACCCGGGAGGCCATCGCCTCTCCCCTGATGAAGACCTTGAAGGTGTCCCACTCTATTTGCCTAGAGCTGGCGGTGTTAGCGTTTGTGTCAAAGTAGGTCTCAACAGCGTCCGCCATGGACGACCTGAAGACCGAGTCCTCAAGCAGTTCCGTGGGTAACCTCCAGGTCGGGATAGGGGCCAGCATCCGGCCCCATCGCCAAGTGAGCTCGACAGGATTATGATCCGAAAGGGTCTTCCCCATATGCTGGGCTTGGACGACTGACCCCAGTAGGGAGCGAGAGCAGAATATGTGGTCCATTCTGGTGTGCAGTTGGTGAGGTGGGGAAAAAAAAGGTATATTCCCTATCCAGAGGGTGTATACTGCGCCATGCATCTGTCAATTCCCAGCCCGCCGCCCATTGCGCTAGCGCGTCTGCCTGCCTTCTGTTTTCCGTGGCATGCAGTGGGGGGTGAGACCTGTCTAGTGCAACATCTAATACAGCATTGAAGTCCCCTCCAATCACCCACTGGTGATCTGCCCAATCCGCAAGTACCCTATTGACTTCTACCAGGAATTCTAATTGGCCTGAATTCGGCGAATACACACAGCCAAAGACAACAGTGTCCCCATCCAACAGGCCCTTTACAAACACATATCTACCCTCCTTGTCAACTCTCTGCTCAATCGGCTTGAAGGGAACAGTATTGCGGAGCCAAATAGCGGCCCCCCTAGAAAATGCTGAGTAGGGCGTGGCAAAGAGTTGACCCCTCCACTTCTTCCTCAGTTTCGTGCTTTCAGCACAGTTCAAGTGTGTTTCCTGCAGGCAAGCTATCATCATTCCCCGGCGGTTGAGCTGGGCCAGAATCCTATGCCTCTTGTGGACCGAGCCCATGCCCCGCACGTTCCAGGTGCACAAGTTATAAACATTAAGTGGTCCCATGACTGAGCTGGCTGTGCGGCCATAGTGGGACTGTGGGTGTCCATGCCAAGTACTTCTTGCTGTAGGATGAGAGTGTCGTGCAAACAGTTAGCCCCTTAACATCAAGGTCCCCGTGCCAACGGGCTCGGGATCCAAACCAGTGTGCCCAACGTGGGCATAAGTTAAACAGTTCCAAGTGCATACGGTGGGAGAGAGTGGACCACTCGTGCCTGACTTGTACTGGCTTGCGGTGGTATGGCAGCCCACTGTAAAGTTAACCTGCTAGCAACCCCCATTGTTTAAGGAGAGACACTGTTCATACATTACCACCCGGACTTCGTTCATAGTGCAGCCGCTGACGCTAAAAGTCCTCTGCTGTCTGCGCCGTGATCTTGGGAAACAATTGTAGGCTGTCCGCCGACCCCGACACTTCAGTGTGCGTGGCAGAGGTTCTGGCCTGGCCCCTGGCTATGCCCGCGTCGTGGGCGGCGAGAGCCTCCTCCGTTAGTTGCACCACCGACGATCGATCTGTCTGACGGTCCGCTGCAGCCTGTCCACTCGGAGATGAGTGTGGTGAGGCGGCTCGTTCCGTATTGGAGGCGGGGCGATCCCGGCCTGTTGGATTCCGATGTCCGCCGCTCCTGGTGTCCGCGAAGGGGTCTTGTGAGGTCGGCGGCGTCAGTGTCACCTCCATCCACTCCTCTGCCTCCTCCGGCGAGTCAAAGAAATAGGATTTGTTCCCGTGTATAATCTTGAGGCGTGCGGGGAATAGGAGGGCATATTTCAAGTCTCTCTCCCGCAATTTGCGCTTCACTCCCACGAAGGTGGACCTAGCTCGTTGCACTGTGGGCGTGAAGTCAGGATACACTGAGACGTTCTTGTCTTCATACCAAATCGGCGCCTTTTCTCGTGCCACTCTCAGCACCGTGTCGACCAGGGGAGAAGTACCAAATCTGGCTTGGCACACCATGATAGTACTTGAATATTGAATGAGTGCCCTTTCCCAGCCTATGCTTTTTAACAATAAAAAAACAGTAACCAGATCAGGTCTGAGCTGTATATTGCTTCAATCAACCTTCCTGGTGCTTTAATTATTCAAGCTGACCTGGAAGCTGGGAACTGTCATCTTCAGTGTCAGAGATTTTCAAAACCAGTTAAGAGGTAACAGCAGTCAGTGAGTTTTCAGGTTCAGTCTTTCCTTTACCATCTTGTTTAGAAGACCGATTAATTAAATTCCTGAAGTGAGAAAAGTCTCTGGTAACAGACGTTCCATGACGCTAGGCAGTCCCCATGTGTTCCTTGGTGGACACTAAATGGAAAGGTTCAGCATCATTCCGCACATCAGATTTCCTCCTTAGCATTTGTCAATCTCTAGATTTCCTATTTTAAACTTAATGTTCTTTGCATGTTGCCTCTTGTCTTATCGTCAGTTCCCTAAGAGTTATTTTGAATCCTTAGCCCTCCATTCACACACTACTCCTTCACCACCATAACCGCACGTCACAAACGACAGCTCAAAAGAACTTCGGCAAAAAGCCCTCTCACCGGGCCCGTTGGGCACTGCAGCACCGCCCAACAGGGAGCTGCCCAATGATGAAGCATGACACCCCTTGGGGTGTGTGAGGGCTCTTGCTCCTGAAGCATCAGATCCCTCAAATTTGATCACTCAGGAATTTACTGACCTACCTTTCATTAGGAATCGAACACCCTCTTGTTTTTCAGTCATACAGACATATCTGTTATCCGTGGCACTGCATAGCGGTGCTGAGCGAGTGTCTGAGAGGGACTGCATGAGAACCACCTAGTAGTAGTTCCACTGCAAGGCAGTGTTCTTTACACATTGATTCCTTTAAAAAAGAATTTGATGTGTGGCATTGGTTTTTACCCGTGCAGCCTTGGCCCAAGGTGCTGTTTAAAAGTGTCTAAATGATCTGTGTGTACATATTTTTTTGATATTGTTGTGATCTGGCGAGCACCCTATAACTGTGTGGTATTGAATTGTAAGGGTGGGACAAATTTTTCGCACTGCATAAGGATGCTGGCGGGTTAAGTAGGATCTTTCCCAAGTGTGCATGCTACTGTTGTGATTTTTAATACGTTCAGGCCTATAACTGCTTGTAATATTTTCAAATGTGATTTATGCCCAGAAATACATGATTTCATGCTGTGTTAATTAATGTGCGTGTTGAGTACACATTTCATTTACACTCAACATGTGTGAAATCTCTTCTGATGTTCAGTGTATTTATTGTATGAGAGTGCTGTGTAGATGCTTTACACATTGCCTCTTTGATTAGTCAGACTGCTCAGTGCCAAGCTACCTAAGGCAGAGCACAGGTTGCACAGTGAATGTAATCACCCACCCCTGATGGGAGTAGTAGGTTCTGCCTGGCAAGGGCACCATCTCAGCCAGCCAGAAAATGGCAGTTACAATAGTGTGTGAGAGTCTAAGTGGGTCTGTGAGTGGGTGCGTGAGTGTCTGAGTGGGTGTGTGAGCCTGAGAGAAGCCCAAAATCTACTTGAGTACCTATGTTATTAACTGCAGATGTCAAAGCAGTCTCAGAGCTATGGCCACTCCTGAAACCATATTGGGAGCCATAAAGCAGGTGAAATTGCTCCAAGTAGCTACAGACTCACCCCTACAGCTACTCACACACCCACGTATTTACCTATACAGCCAATCACATACCCAATCACTCACCCAACCAGCCTCTCAACATAGCAACTCATTCACCCATACAAGCATTCAAACACCCACCCATACAACCACTTACATACCCATTCACACATCCATACAACCACTCACACATCTGCTCATTCCATCATACAGCCATTCACACAGGCACTCACTCTTTAATACTGCCACTCACACACTTAACCAAACACCCGCTGTAACAGCCACTCACTCACCCATACAGCCAGTTACATACCCAGTCACTCACTCATAAAGCTATTCAGATACTCACTCACCCATACAGTCACTCACATACCCGCTCATACAGCCACTCACACAACCAGTCACTCACCAATACAGCAAATGGCATGCCTAGTCACTCACCATTACAGCCACTTCCTCACCCACACAGTTACTCACACACATACTTATACACCCATACAGCCACTCACACACCCATACAACCACTCAGACACACAGATACACACATTCACACAGCCACTCACTGAATGTATGTTAGAAATAGTATCAATCAAAAGTACTACACCTAGTATACTAATTTAACTTTTGTAGTAACTTGGTATATATATTTAACAATCATAAACATTTCACGCATTAAATGATGTGAATAGTGATGTCATGAGTGATGTAATCTGTGAGATCATAAGCAGTGCATTGCGGGGGCTTAAGTTATAGTTAGCTCAGGTAACTAGAACTGCTGAATTTCTATGGTTTTCTAAGCTTGAAGTCTGAGCCTATCTCTAAAGTCCCTGTAAGCTTCAATTCTTCAGTGAATTTCTAAGTTTTCTAAAAAATTTATTTTCTAACTATAATGTCCCTGTCAGCTCTGGTCGGAAGTAAAAAATAAATATGTATTTGTATATATATATATATATATATATTTATTTTGAAAGTTTTATATAGTGCGAACATGACCACCGAGGGCATCAGAGGGCTTTACAGATTATGCATCACAGTGGTTATAAGCAAACAAAACAGAATGATCAAGGCAACAAAATCAAAGTCTAAAATTGTCAAACATTATCCTGAGGGAAAAACAGACACAGAAAAATCGACAGCGCGACAAGATCACAGTCGAAAATTGTCCAAGAAACTCGTAAACCAGATGGCTGGGTCAGAGTCAACTAGTATGGACCCAGAACCAGAGGAAGGAACCAGGCTAAGGAAGACATTTCTTCATCAAGAGTCCTTTGACTTCCAAGACTGTATTACAGACACATTGGTGCACATGGCAGGCGTTATACTAGACGTGCATGATACAGGCGGAGCAGGCAGCGGCGCGCGGGGGTGGGTGGGCGGGGAGGGGTGTGGGTGGTTCTTCAGTTTCACTTTTTTGCTTGTATGTTTGCTTCTTGACAGGAACAGAACACATTTGTAATTGATACATTGATACTGGTGATTGTCTCTGGATATCAGAGCATTGCGTAACATGTGTTTACTATGTAATCAATCCAATCTGTTTTAAAAAAAAAAGAGTTCTTTGACTTCTTTTTTGAAGAAGACAGTCGAGGGATTCACCCTGTCTTCGAGTGGAAGGGAGTTCTAGAACCTCTGAGCCATCCCCGAGAAGGTTCGGTTATAGGTCTTTTGTTTTTCTGGAATGTTTGTGGTTTTAGCAAAAGGGTGCTGACACTTCTAGAGTCTCTAGAACCGCAGGAGAGCTCCAGTTTCCGAGTGAGGTACAGTGGGGTCTTGAGGTGAATGGCCCTGTTAGCAATGCAGGCAATTTTTAACTGTATCCGAACTTCATATGGAAGCCAATTCAGGTCCTGCAAGTCCGGAGAGATGTGGTGGTATTTGTTTGTGCCCGTTAAGAGCCCTAAGAGGAACCCTCCTCACTCTAGGCAAGCTGCAAAGTGTTGTACTACTATAGTCCAGCCTTGAGATCACCAATGCTGGTACATATACCTTTAGGACATGGGCAGGGAGAAAGGGTTTGAGTTTCCGGAGAAGGCTGAGTTGGAAGTTTGCTCCTTTGGTGAGGGAACTGAAGTGCTTCTGCATGTTCAGGCTTTTGTCTAGAATGATTCCCAGAGAAGATGCAGAGTCCAGGAGGTGTGGTCTACAGTTAAGAGCAGTCAGCTGATTCAGCCATTGCTCCATGACAGGGGGTTGGTTGTAGGGTGAGATCAGTAAGAATTATTTTTAGCATTTAGCTTCAGGTGATTACTTGTCAACCAGCTTTGTGTTTCCAGCAGGACTGAGTTGAGGGACTGAATGTCTTCGGGGGAGGAGATCTTTGGGTATAGTTGGGTATCATCTGCGTACATATGATACTGAATGTTGGAGGATTTTAGAATTTCTGTCAGAGACTCCATGAACAGGTTAAAGAACGTGGGGATAGTGCTGAACCTTGGGGAACCCACAAGGTGACCGGTGCAGGATGTGACAAGGAGTGGTTCACCTTGAAGCTTTGGGATCTGTTTTGAAGGAACGAAGAGAACCAGTTTAAAACCAACCCAGACAGCCCCATCCTATGTTCCAGGAGGTCAATTAGGTGATTGTGTTTGACAGTATCACATGCTGATGAGAGGTCAAGAAGGATCAATAGGCATGATTCATTGTGATCCAGCATTCTAAGCGCATCATACACAATGTGTGTTAGCGCCGACTCCGTACTATGATCTGTGCGAAAACCAGATTGGCTTTGGTCCAGGAGCTGGAAATGGTGGATGTGATGACCGAGTTGGGCGAGCACACATTTCTCCAGGAGTTTTGCTAAGGTGGGGATGTTGGTGATTGAGCGAAAGATAAGAAAGTCTGTAGTATCATCTTTTGGTTTCTTTATGATTGGGGTAACTTGACCAGATTTAAGGCAATCCAGAATAGCACCTTGCATAAGAGAAGCATTGACGATTGTCATCGAGAGTGTTAGTAAGGAGGATCTCACTTCTGGGAACAGGTTTGATGGCAAAGGGTCTTAGCACCCCCAGGCAATAGCCACGACCTGGCCTCTTGATTTACACGCTGTTCTTGCAGCTCTATACCGGTGTACGGCGTCGGATCAGCCACAGCTTTACACTGTTCCTGGGACACCGCAGCACACTCGGGCCTCGCTTTTAGTTGTGGGAAGTGTCGGATGGACAGATTCCGAGCAGATATTAGACAGCTGGCAGGTATATATAGGGGGCGCGAGTGAGCCCCAAGAAAGATGGTGGCACTCTAGTGCAGCTCCTCCGGCCAGGCGACTAATATCCGTTCAGAATCCGTCCATCCGACACTTCCCATAACTAAAAGTGAGGCCCGAGTGTGCTGCGGTGTCCCAGGAACAGTAAGCTGCCCGAAAATTTGGAATTTGTTGCAGTGAGGTGTTGGCTGGGCATTACTTGCGTAAGGACCTGATAGGCCCGAGCCCTTGGCAAGTGCCCCAGAAGCAGAACGAGCAACGGACAACCAGCATTCAGCTCCAGCTTGGGTGCGGGAGGCTTATGTGAGCAGTAATCCAGCCAAGACCGCATTATGCTGATGGTGAGAGTTGGTGCAGGAGATGCCAAGTGGCCTGGAGCTGCCCACCGAGACCCGGCCTGCGCAGAGGTGAGGAAAGCAGGCGCGGCGAGCGAACTCACGGTAGCCCACAACAAAAGCCACCGGCACATACTGTAAAGCCGTGGCTGATCCGACGGCGTACACCGGTATAAAGCTGCAAGAACAGCATGCAACTCAAGAGGCTAGATCATGGCTATTGCCTGGGGGTGCACAACGCCAGATTGCACGATAAGCCAACAGCGTTGGTGCCACATTCCACTGCTGGGCTGCCAAGACGAATGCCACTGGTTTGGTGATCTTAGCCGGTGCTGGAGGCACTACGCTACCAGGGGCCGCCTGCAGAGACCCAGCCTGTGTGAGGGCGCGGGCAGCAAACGCGACGGGATGGTAGCGGCACAGTTGCGGCAGGGACCTGCATAACAGACAAGCCGGATCAGTAGATAGAGCCACGGTGTGGCTGGCACTGCCAGACGAAACTGAGGAGGCACAATGCTGCGGATGCCAAAAGTTACTCATTTTAATAATTGGAGGCAGCCAAGATCACAAGGGGAAGCACACAAATGCTGAGACTGCTGTTGCTGCCCAGGGAAAGTGCTACTGGGTTGAGGCTGGAGTGAAGGAAAACGAGGTGAACATTTGCAGGCCATTGTGAAGAAGTTAATAAACGTGCATAAAGTGCGACAAATAGACGTGGGACCCAGATTAGAGGGTGAAAATGCCTATTGAAACGCCCATTGTGCTGATCAGAGGTCTCCTCTCCCCCCTGGTGCTCTGCAGACCTGTCTGCACGGAGTAAGTGTAGGCACTAGCTCGGTTTCGTCAGCGTGGGCATTCATACTTGACTGCGGGTCCAAAGCCACTGACCACGATGGGCAAGCCAGAGAAAGGACAATCGAAGCTCACCTTTGAGATAAAGAAAACACTGCACTCTGCACAAGGGGATCAGAGCGAATCAGAGTTGGACCCTGCTGCTCAGAGTTCCCCACAGTTCGCTGCAAACCTTCCAGCAATTCAACAAAGCCTGCTCTCCATAGACAGTAAGATGGACACATTAAACCGGAGCATGGACTCTATGTCGGCCACATTAGATAAACAAGCCTCTAGAATCACGGAGGCAGAACAGCGTCAATCAACGGTGGAAGATGACATGCAGGCCACGACCAGCAAATGTTCCGAAATGGAAAAGCTCTCTATATTACCCAAGCTGAAAATGAAGATTTGGAGGCGCGCTCGCCGCCCAGTAACGTATGCATAGTTTGTGTACCAGAGTCCACCAACACTGGTAAAATGGACCCATACGTCGTACAGATGCTAACTGAGCTGTCTGGCCAGGACAGGTTCTCCAATTCCTGATTTTGAAGTGTGCACATAGGTCAGTAATGGCGAGTTCCCCAACACGCACACCTCCATGCCCAGATCAGAGCCAAACTGTTAAACTACCGGTCTAGGGACACGATTCTACGCCTGGCCCGGGAGCGGCCGGGTTTAAACTAGCAAGAATTCCAAGTTACATTCTACCCGGATTTCACAGCATCAGTCCAGGAGGAGAATAGAATATCAGGCGGCCAAGAAGCAACTCCAGAAGGCGAATATCACATACGCTGTGCTTTACCCAGCCAGATTGAGGATTGAGTACGAAGGGCGGCAAATAATATACAATTCTCGACTGTAGAATTGGAAATGGATAAGAGGAAACATCTCACATTTTGCATGATTATGTTCAGCAATCCATGCCTGATATTTTTTAGATTGAACTGTCTGAAATGTATACCTGTGAGGATTTGAATGTGTTACTAATAAAAATATATATATACTAGCAGCCCGTCCCGACGTTGTCCGGGTATGAATTGCTGCCGGCCAATAGTATATTGTTTTGTAGGATTTCGTTTTAATAGCATTTCTTATCTGTGAAACGCTCCGATTCACAGTGCACTGCAGATGCACTTAAGAGTGCGCGTTCAGTAGTGTGTGAACTCGAGTTTCCCTACTTTATTTTTCCTTGCAATATTATATAGCGCGAACTCGACAACATGGCATGAGCACAATTTACATTACAGAACACATTCATTTGTGGTAGGCACGGGGAGACAAAGCGGTTTGGCTGGAGTCACAGGATGTTGAGCTGATGCCGAGATTCGAACGTAGCTCCCCAGCTCTAAAGTTTGCAATTCTAGAAATTGTGGCGGGAGGTGTGTCTAAAAGTGTATGTCGGTGCTGGCCATAAATGAGAGAGACCTGTGCATTTTTCAAATCGGTGGTGAAAAAATATGGGTATGTTGCTGGAGATGTTGGCGCCTTGCCACCAATGTACTTACCGGGGGAGGGTAAACACCCATTATTCCGCAACTTTCTTTCCGCATACCATCACTCCGCATACTTTCATTAGGAAAGTACCATGACTCCGCAATGCCATTATAACACATGGCATTACATTTTATATGCTTTTACCACGCATACATTTACAACGAATTTCGTTGTAAATGCATGAATGGTAAAAGCATGTTTTTTTTTAATGTTTGGTTAAGGTAAGTATGGATATAGGGGTATATGTTTTGGGGTACTGAGGTATATGTTTTGGGGTGTTTTGGTATTTTAAGGGTTCAGATATAGTTTTGGTTTATGGGGTACAGGGGTAGTTTTAGGGTTTAGGGATAGGTATGGATTTTGGGGTACAGGGGTATTTTTAGGGTTCAGGGCTAGGTTTGGATTTTGGGGTATAGGAGTATTTTTAGGGTTCAGCTGTAGGTTTGGGTTTTCGGGTACCGGGGTATTTTAAGGGTTCAGGGCTAGGTTTGGGTTTGGGGGTACAGGGGTATTTTTAGGGTTCAGGGCTAGGTTTGGGTTTTGGGGTACAGGGGTATTTTAGGGTTCAGGGGTAGGTTTGGGTTTTGGGGAACAGGGTTATTTTTATGGTTCAGGGCTAGGTTTGGGTTTTGGGGTACAGGGGTATTTTTAGGGTTCAGAGGTAGGTTTGGGTTTTGGGGTACAGGGGTATTTTAAGGGTTCAGGGCTAGGTTTGGGTTTTGGGGTACAGGCGTATTTTTAGGGTTCAGAGGTAGGTTTGGGTTTTGGGGTACAGGGGTATTTTAAGGGTTCAGGGCTAGGTTTGGGTTTTGGGGTACAGGGGTATATTTAGGGTTCAGGGCTAGGTTTGGGTTTTGGGGTACAGGGGTAGTTTTAGGGTTTAGGGATAGGTATGGGTTTTGGGATACAGGGGTATTTTTAGGGTTCAGGGCTAGGTTTGGATTTTGGGGTATAGGAGTATTTTTAGGGTTCAGCGGTAGGTTTGGGTTTTCGGGTACAGGGGTATTTTAAGGGTTCAGGGCTAGGTTTGGGTTTTTGGGTACAGGGGTATTTTTAGGGTTCATGGCTAGGTTTGGGTTTTGGGATACAGGGGTATTTTAGGGTTCAGGGGTAGGTTTGGGTTTTGGGGAACAGGGTTATTTTTATGGTTCAGGGCTAGGTTTGGGTTTTGGGGTACAGGCGTTTTTTTAGGGTTCAGAGGTAGGTTTGGGTTTTGGGGTACAGAGTTATTTTTAGGGTTCAGGGGTAGGTTTGGGTTTTGAGGTACAGGGTTATTTATAGGGTTCAGGGCTCGGTTTTGGTTTTGGGGTACAGGGGTATTTTTAGGGTTTAGGGATAGGTTTGGGTTTTGGGGTACAGGGTATATTTATAGGGTTAAGATGGGTTAGTGTTTAAGGGTGTTGGGGTATTTTAAGGAGTACGGGTGGGTTATGATTATGGGGTGCAGGAGTATTTAAAGGGAGCAGGGTGGGATTAGCACACAATAAAAGACATGGCATGAAGGGCGGAACGTACCACACGCCCCCAGCGTTTGTCACGCCCCCAGCACACGCCCACAGCACAACGCAGACACGCCCACAAGGGACTACTTTGCAGGCACGGTTCTTTCACCTTTTAAATGTATATGGTGGGCGTCTGCATAGCCTATGTCCTTCTGCTGCAACTGCCCTTTCCAACGCTGTATTGGGTGTTGTGATTGGTGCTGTACTTTTTGAGTTTACCCGCCTCAAAGGTTTAGGCTGTCTCTTTATATTATTAGTATGGATATTTATATATATACAATTCCCCCAAGGCAGTGCAGGAATTTCTAAAAAGAAAGCTAACAAATCACAACTTGCTCACCAAATGCAAGAGGCCGAGGACTCGGCCTGATTCCCTGCCAGATATTTACAATGAGCGGGAGGCGCTCCACAGAGTGGCACACATGTGGTAATGCTGGATGCTCTGCTGCACAAGATTGAAGATGACGGAGCGGTTCGATGCGTGCTTTGGCTGCCCACCTCCGTTGTGGAGGCTGTTCAGGCTCCTGACGACCCTCCAGTGGGAGATCCCCCCTCTGATAGCGGTAGATACGCTATGGTTCATGGCACGTTATCAGGGATGCTTGTCACCCTGGTGAATGTATGGGCCAAACACGGATGAGCCGGGTTATTTTGTAGGCATTTTGAATGTGTTGCTTGAATGGCCAGGAGCTGAAATAATATGGGGTGGCGACTTAAACACACACTTGGATCCCAGAAAACAATTCAAGCCATCAGGGTGGACACTCTCCTCATGCAGGCCATACTATCCAGGGATGACAGAGCTAGGGCTTGTAGATGCGTGGAGGATTCGAAATATAGAAGACTGGAGGGTACACACGATTTATCTGCATATGGAGCTGGTCATGGCTAGATTATTGGTTGTTAAGCGATGGTGTGAATGCATGGGTGTCCGGCATAGATAAGCTGCCTAGAACCTGATCACAATCCGGTCAAGGTCGCCCTGAGCATCCCGGTGTGTGTGCCCCGCCAGTTTACGTGGACATTTAGAGCGGAGGCATTGCTGGACCCCATGTATAAAGCCACGATCAGAGAGGCTATCTTACAGTACTTTAGCATAAATAAAGGGTCGGTAAGTGCAGCCGCCACACTCTGGGAGGCCTTCAGGGGGACGTGCATCAGCACTAGTGCAGCTATACTAGAAGACATTTGTGGGCAACCCTCAAAAGTCGAAAAGGCATTAAAACAATTAGAACGGGATAAGGAAGCTTCCCCGAGCGCAGATACACTAGCTAAAATCAAAGACCAAGGGCCAGATGTAGGTAGCCTAATACCGGTCGGTAACGGCCTAAATTACCGAATTTCAGCCGTTACCGACCGGTATTAGGCTTTTGAGATGTAGGTGGCCAATTTACAGATTCGGTAATTTACCAAATCGGCATTTTAAGGAATCGGTAAATTACTGATTCCTTAAAATACCGATTTGGGCAATTACTGAATCTGCAATGTAGGAACCACTCAAATGAGTGCTTTTCCCATTTCAGGATTCGTTATTTACCACCAACTTCAAGTTGGTGGTAAATATCGAAAACCCTAAAAAAAAAGCCTTTTTTTGCAATTTATAACAGTGCCATGTGGGAGACATACATGCCCTTAGGGCATGCATGTGTGCCACATGTGCACCCATGCACTATTCAGGGGTGCAACAGGGTGTCAAAGTGACTCCCTGCCACCCTTGAATGTGTTCCCCCTTTTACCGAATCGGTATTTACCGATTCGATAAATACTGAATCGTACCGATTCGATAAATACTGAATCGTACCGATTCGGTAATACTTACCAAATTTTTACCTACATAGCATTTACTGATTCTAAAATACTGAATCGGTAAAATTTGGTATTTTAGAATCGGTAAATGTAGTTTGCCTACATATGGCCCCATGTCTTATAATATAACAAACTAGCGGCGAGGATGGTGCGCTACCTGTCAAAGAGACATGTTGCATGTGGATATATGATGTTACAATGCGTACTTTTAGCACGCATACCATTACAACGGATTTATTACAACGCAAGTCATGTTACAACGGATACCTTTACAACGCAAAACACTACAACGCAGATACTATTACAACGCATACCATTACAACGTAAGTATAGGTAAGTATATAATAATAATAAATAATTGTAAAATATAATGTAAATATTTCTTAATGTATTATTTAATTTAATTATTTGTAATATTTTTTTAATAAAATTATTATTTAAATTAATTGTAATTTTATTATTTGTAAAAATAGGTTAAAAAAACCCTCTACCCCAAAACCCAAACCCAACCCTAAAACCTAAAAATACCCCTGTACCCCAAAATCCAAACCCAACCCTAAAACCTAAAAATACCCCTGTACCCCAAAACCCAAACCCAACCCTAAAACCTAAAAATACCCCTGTACCCCAAAACCCAAACCCAACCCTAAAACCTAAAAATACCCCTGTACCCCAAAACCCAAACCCAACCCTAAAACCTAAAAATACCCCTGTACCCCAAAACCCAAACCCAGCCCTAAAACCTAAAAATACCCCTGTACCCCAAAACCCAAACCCAGCCCTAAAACCTAAAAATACACCTGTACCCCAAAACCCAAACCGAACCCTAAAACCTAAAAATACCCCTGTACCCCAAAACCCAAACCCAACCCTAAAACCTAAAAATACCCCTGTACCCCAAAACCCAATGTTTAAAAAAAAAAAGATAAACTTACCTATAATTATACTTACGATGTAATGGTATGCGTTGTAATAGTATGTGCGTTGTAGTGTAATGCGATGTAAAGGTATCCGTTGTAAAATGACCTGCGTTGTAATAGTATCCGTTGTAATGGTATGCGTTGTAAAAAATCTGTGGTAACAGTTACATACCGTTGCATGTTCATATGGAAAGGGTGGAAGGCCAGGCCATAATCTTGTGGTCAAAATCAAGCAGTTAACTGAGCAGCACACTATCACAAAGATAACTGATGATTCTGGAACAGACTATAATGATCCGAAGGCAATCATGGCTCAATTTCAGAGATTTTATGTGGATCTGTATAACTTTCGGGGAGACGCAAATCCTAGTGAGTTGGATGACTACCTGGCAGATGTTTTGCTTGCATGGTTGTCCAATGGACAATGGGACTATTTAAGACAACCACTTGAATTGGTCGAACTACGTGAGGCAATTAAGGCCTCCTCAAAAAACAAAATGCAGGGTCCTGATGGGCTCACAAGTGAATTTTATTAGGAATATGCGGATGAGTTAATACCGCAGCATATGTACGAGGAAGCCTACGAATCGGGTAAATTACTGCAGTCACTCAGGGAGGCCCGGATAATCACACACCTAAAGAAGGACAAACCACCATTCAGTTGTGAAACATACCGGCCACACTTGCTTATTAATACTGATGTCAAGATATTGGCAAGGATATTAGCCACCAGACTCCAAACTCTGATGCCCAACTTTGTCCTACTGGGCCAATCTGAGTTCATACCAGAGAGATCAATGTCGCACAATGTTCGCCATGTATCATCTATTAAATCCTGATATTCAGGCCACGCAGTGTAACTGGATGCGGCCAAAGCATTTGATTCCAACGAATGGAGTTACATGTTCCGTATACAGCAAAGGTTGGAGCTGCTAGAATACTTCTGCAGATAGGTGCAATTACTATATGCTTATTTGAAGGCACGGGTAAAGAAAGACGGTCTAACATCTGAGCCTGTTCGGTTTTGCAGAGGGACAAGGCAGGGGTATCCACTTTCACTGCTCCTTTTCTCACTGATACTGGAGTCACTAACCTGTGTTATTAGGCAGTGTCACGGTGAATCAGCATTGTGGTTTGCGCTGCGGCCCATTGGCATATCGTTGTACGGTGACGATATGGTACTATATGTCAGGGAACCGCAAAGGTATCTATCCCCAATCCTATGGGAGTACATCAGGTTTGGGCGAATATCAGTGCTCAGTATAAACTGGAATAAATCGATCATAGTGCCCCTAACCGAGAGCACCACTCCGCATGCTCTGGAATGCTCTTGAAAGGTCTGTTCAGCCAGTAAAGTACCTAGGAATATGGATTCACCGAGACCCAGAAATAGTGGTAAGGGAGAACTATGGCACGGCCTATGCCACCCTGGAATACCAGGTCACCAGATGGTTGGGTCTGCCATTGGCGCTTGCGGACCATATAGCTCTCATCAAGATAATTGTCTTGACGTGTTTTTTGTATTCATTCAGTAAAATCCCCATACAGTTCTTCCAAAACATAAGATCCAAGTTGGTGAAATTGGTGTGGGGTGGGAAGCAGCCCCGTGTAGCTTGGGATACACTCATTTTGGATTATAGCAAGGGGATTCAATGTGCAAGATTTGTATTTATATAAACTATGCACTCAAGCACAATATGCACACTACTGGTACAATCCCCATGCATTTATTCCACACATAGCAGTAGAAGACGGGGGTGCTCACCCGATCCTCCTGCAGAGCATTGTATCGCATACTAAACAGGGAACACCTAAAAATGAAATTAATACTAAAGACTGCAATATTGCAGCCTGGCACCCTATAGGGCAGTCTGTAGCAAAGCTTCTGTTATATGCCCCAATACTCCCCTTCTGCATTCTGTCCATCAACTGTTGTTTTTGCATTTGTCACCCGAGTAGGATGGGTATGCTCAGACGTGAGTCCCATGCTCTCCACACTACTGGAGTCAAGCTACCCTGGCTGAAGGCGGCTGATAGCCAGAAACCGGTCCTAGGTTGCTTGATTCCAGTCCAGGAAAGACATGGCTTGGCAGTTAGGGCTGGACTGTTCCCATGAGGCACAGGGTCAAGGCCAATTTGTATATGGCCATGTCTGAACTGGGGTGGGGTGGAGTGCAAAAAAACAATGGATTTAGGCCCAGATCTCTGTACTGGGGTGAATGTATGACATTGTTCTGAATTCTGTCCATCAACTGTTGTTTTTGCTTTTGACACCCCGAGTGGGATGGGTATGTTCAGACGTGAGACCCATGCTCTCCACACCACTGGAGTCAAGCTCTTCTGGCTGAAGACGGCTGAATGCCAGAAACCGGTCCTAGGATGCTTGATTCCGGTCCAGGAAAGACATGGCTTGGCAGTTCAGGCTGTAGTGTTCCCATGAGGCACAGGGTCAAGGCTGATTTGCATATGGCCATGTCTAAACTGGGGTGGTGTGGAGTGCAAAAAAACGATGGATTTAGGCCCAGATCTCTGTACTGGGGTGAATGTATGACATTGTTCTGCATTCTGTCCATCAGCTGTTGTTTTTGCCTATGCTCCCAATAGCGCACCAAGCAGCACTTTCGGTAACACAGGAAGCAGGGGCTACGAGCTCTTTAACGGTAGTGAGCCTAGAAAAAATGCAGGATCTATACCCAAATGGTACATTTCTCACGGTAGAAAAGCTTCATTATATACAAAACAAGACGCCACTGTTCATGTTCACAATTCATAGGCTCTGTGCGGCCGTGCAGGCACTTTACCGCGCCTTCCCAGATAAACCGCCGACACTACAATCACTGCAGACACTACTGGTCAGCCCCACACGTCATAAATGAATCACCAGGCTTTATACAGCGGTAAGGAACAAACGAGTGGCTGACACATCTAGTAGCCTAAACCACTGGAACAAGAAGCTTTAACCAAAGCTCATACAGAAAGACTGGGAGATCAGCTGTCAAATCACAGAGGCGCTGATGTCAAATGGTAACTTACACAACATTCATTTCAAGTATCTTCACTAAGTGTATTATATGGCAACCAGGCTGTACAAATATGGTATTAGGGATGTAAATGATGTGGGTTGCAAGGGGAAGACTTGTTGCATTTGGCATGGGAGTGCCGTCGAGTACATGAGTTTTGGGAAGAGGTGGTCATCTTACTTTGGATCATGATCAATGCAGAGGTGCAATGTAATCCACATGTGTGTCTTCTAGGCCTAACGCCTCTACTAAAAGGCGCAACTGGAAAATTTATAAAAATTGCATTGCTCTTGGTAAAGAGTAGGACGGCAATGAACTGGGATAGCAAGGCAGCCCCTCTGCCCCGAGCAATGGATAAAGGACTTGGTGTACTGTAAAGAGAACCTTAATCTCTATGCTGAGGAATTGTCAATGATGTAGAGACCCAAGGACATATGGAGCCACTTTTGAGTTATAACCTGAGGTCCAGGATCAATGTATACTGGATTGGGGGGAGGGTGTCTGATGACTATCTGCCATAATCATTGTTACTATGCATATTTGCAACAATCAAATAGCTTTCTGTAGAGGTACTATGGAGATGTGTTATCGGCGTGCCATATATTGTTCTTTTGCTGTTATTTCTGAAAATGCCAAATGAAAAAAATATATAAATATAACATACATTCACAATCAACCCATGAAAAAATGTATACATTGTATAAGAAAAAATATATTTCTTAATGTAGACCATAAATAAAATATAAAAAATGTAAAAATCCAAAATGCACATTTACAAAAATACTATTAACATTCAAAATAATTCAAAATGAATAACAGATAATCTACAAAATAAAGTAAAATAATGCTGTCAATAATATTTACCCAACATTAGGAAAACGATTGGAATCTAAAAATATTAAATATACTTTTCCGACTCTAGTTTATGCAATGGTAGGGAAAGTGTTGGACTTCGGAGGGGTAACATTTACTGTCCCATCTCCAGTCTGGGCAACAGTAGGGAAAGCATTGGTATTCAGAGGGGGCAAAATGTACAATTCCCACTTCAGTCTGTGCAACAGTGGGGAAAGCGTTGGATTTTTGGAGGTGTAAAACGTACTCTTCCCACTCCAGTCTGTGCAACTCTAGGGAAAGCATTGGGATTAGGAGGGGTGAAATTTACTTTTCGCGCTCCAAACAGCACAAGTGTAGGGTAACTGTGGGACTTGGGAGGGGTAAGAACTATTTTCACTCCAGCCTGTGCAACTGTAGGGAAATGCTCGATTTGGATAGATGAAATTTGTTATTTCCAATCTAGTCAGCTCAACAGTAGGGAAAGTGTTGGACTTCAGAGGGTAAAATTTACTATTCCCACTCCACTCTGTGCAACAATAGGGAAAGCGTTGGATTTTGGAGGGGTGAGATTTACTATTTACACACCAAACAGCGCAACAGTAGGGAAATTGTTTGATTGCAAAAAGGTTAATTTTAGTATGACTACTGCAGTCTAAACAAGAGTAAGGAAAGTACTTCACTTTAAACACATTACATTTAGAAGTAACTCCATGCATGTATAAAAAATATTAACTTCATGATATAAAAATTATAAAAATATATAAATTAATTACCAAATATATACATATATATATATACATATATATATATATATATATATATATATATATATATATATATATATATATATATATATATCTTAACTTCCCTGTAGCAGCCAACAACTAAAATATAATTAAACTAAATAAGTATTCCATATTTAAAATTCTATTAAATAATGCATTTACAAATAAAAATGTATACTTACTACTTAACTAACTTCCCACTTTATACCCCTACAAACCCAGCAACCCACAACTACATATCAGTAAAATAAATTAGTATTCCATACTTTACATAATCAAAAATGAATAAAAGAATTAATCAAAAATATTAACCTCTTGGCTGTTAATGACAAGGGTAACTCGTCATGCACTTTTCATTGATTTCAATGGAAATTAAATGAGCAGTAAAATATTGCCTTAGCAGTAAAGGTGTTAATTAATTAACTTCCCACCCTAGAGCCCTAAAAACCTAGCAGCCTGCAACTAAAATATATAAGTACTCCATTTGAACCGGTTACTTCGTTTGGTAATACCTTATCTGGTAGAGACTATCTAGCAGCAGATTGCTTACCGGAGAATTCTCCCCAGGTGTCATACTGGATCTGGAAAAATGTTGGTAGCAATACCCCTGTGCACTAGTAGGTGCCGTTCTTCGGCTCTGCGTGGCTTTGTCTGCACCAGAAGTGACATGCAAGCTGCCTATGTAGGCGCCACCCCAGCGTGCTGACATCAGTTTCCTTTCGTGACTTTCTATGCCAGGAACGCGGAGCCATGAAGAACACTGGTGTTTCTCCAAAACCAGTCACAGGATGCTTATTTCTGGTTCAGGGAAGACCTGGCTTGGCAGTTCGGGCAGGACTGTTCCCATGAGGCACAGGTTCAAGACTGATTTACATATAGCTGGGTCTGAACTGAGGTGGCAGAGTGAGCTAAAGAACAATGATGGATTCAACCCAGATCTCGCACCAGATGCGATTGCCAGGGTTCTCACCCCCCTCTTCAATCAGATGTTGGAGAAAGGGGAATATCCTGCTAGTTGGAAGCAAGCCTCCATCCTACCCCTGCTCAAAAAACCCAATCTTGATATCACGGAGATGAACAATTATCGCCCGATTGCCAGACTTCCCCTCCCGGCCAAAATAATAGAAGGCTACCTGAATGCACAACTTAGTGCCTTCCTGAAATCAGCGGATGTACTGGATTCCTCCCAACACGGCTTTCGAGAGGGGCACAGCACGGAATCCGCCCTGATTAAATCTATGGAAGATATTAGGCAGGTGATGGATGCAGGGGGCAGAGCAGCCCTGATCCTATTGGATCTCTCTGCGGCCTTCGATACGGTCCACCATAAGCTATTGGTGGACCGGTTGAGGACCTGTGGAATTCAGGGTAAGGCTTTAAAAATCTTACAAGCCTTCCTATCTGATAGATCCCAGACTGTGGCGTTGGGCAGCTACGAATCTCAACCCTTTGTTCTTCCCTGTGGAGTCCCCCAGGGTTCCTCGTTAAGCCCAACCCTTTTTAATGTATATGTGTCCTCCCTCGCCCCGGTGATTCGATCGTTCGGCTTTCAACTTACGGCTTACGCCGACGACACACAGATTGTGGTGTCCCTCCTTCCCGGCAACACAGAAAACACCGCCGACAGATTCAGAAACTGCATGCTTGAAGTTGGCCGCTGGATGGCACAAAGCTGCCTTAAACTGAATTCCTCAAAGACCGAGGTTCTGCTCTTTGGTGACAGAGACAACTTTTGGTCCCCGAGATGGTGGCCAGACGAAATGGGACCTCTCCCCGAACCGGTGGACAAAGT
This sequence comes from Lissotriton vulgaris, assembly GCF_964263255.1. Taxonomy (NCBI): domain Eukaryota; kingdom Metazoa; phylum Chordata; class Amphibia; order Caudata; family Salamandridae; genus Lissotriton; species Lissotriton vulgaris. Next base: position 610,363 of record NW_028243195.1, on the reverse strand, counting down.
GAAAAATTTCGGTATACTGGTGGACCCCACCCTGACCTTTAAATCCCAGGTGAGCGCCCTCTCCTCCTCCCTTCACTTCATACTCAAAACCATCAGGAAAATTCTACCCTACCTTGAGAAGAAACACAGGAAAACAATAGTCACTGGTCTAGTGCTCTCACGCCTAGACTATTGCAACAGCCTGATGCTAAATGCCCAGCAGAGCATACTGAATAAACCCCAACTTCTGCAAAATGCAGCCACCCGACTAATCACTGACACACCCAAATTTGCCTCGGTATCTCAGGAGCTGGTCAAGCTACATTGGCTGCCGATTCGTAAAAGAATCACTTTCAAGGCAGTATGCATGGTCTTCAAGGCCCTCCATGACTCGGGACCTAGGCACTTGAAATCTCTTTTCTGCTGGCATAAACCAGCAAGAACTTTGAGGTCAGGACAACTGGCTCTGGTTAAGGTCCCCAGAATTAAAAAAGCTCGCTGGGGAGGCAGGAGCTTTTCTCTTGGGGCGGCTGAGGCCTGGAATAAACTTCCACTTGCGCTCAGACAGACCCAGAATTTGATGGCCTTTAGAAGAGGTCTAAAAACATGGCTCTTCTCTCAGTAAGCACGCTCCGTCACACCAGTCTATCTTTCTAGCGCCAGGACACCTCCGGGTATTAGAGCGCTCTATAAATATGCAAAATAAATAAATAAATAAATAAATAAATCTGTGACTGGCGGTGAGTGTCTGAAAGGTTTCAGCGCTCCGTCCATCATCACCTTCTGTTTGCCACGAAAAACACTGACCACTGGTGTGGTAAACTTGGGCCCTGAAAGGGGAACAGCTCCGTCCCTAGAAATCGGTTTACAGAGCATGGAGGATGGGTGGGTCAGTAAGGAATCTGCAGCTAGAAAGAGTCTTTACCAAAACACGCATCACCGAAGTCAAGTAACTTATTAATTTGATAGAGACTTCTAGCTGGGAATTCCTTACCATAGAATAGATACCCAAGCAATACCTCCCCAGAGGTGGGTTTGTGAAACTATTTCAAACTAAAAAGTCCTGTAGGACCGAATGGGCAAAGTGCCCATTTCTACAGACCTAACAGTCCAGGCAGTAGTGCTTGGTAGAGATATCCAGAGAGGCCCACGTTGCTGCCTTGCAGATGTCCAGGACTGAAACTCTATGTGCTAACACAGCGGTCGCAGCCTTGGCTCTGGTGGAATGAGAACGCAAACCCCCCGGGTTTCTGGCCAATACATAGCAGATTTTCATACAGAGTATGATCCATCTGGAGATGGTCCATTTCTGTACTGCCTTCCCTTTCTGGACTCTGATATGCTTCACGACGAATTGTTCATCCACTCAGAACTCTTTTGTGAGGTCAAGGTAGAACGACAACGTCTTTTTTTGGGTCCAGTTGGTGGAGTCTCCACTCTTCCATAGAGGGATGAGGCGGAGCATAAAAGGTACACAGCAAGCAGGATGCAGGAGGACATGAGGTCACACAGCCTCAGAATCAGTCTCACCGAAACCCAGGATAGAGACTGAAACATCGGTATAATAGCCTGAATGACGTGCACTCGCCATTAGGGAGGATAAGATTGAAACTGCAATGTGTCCAGAGCAGCGCAAATGAAAAGGAGCATCAGGGAAGGGAGCAGGAGTCACTTCGGTACTTTGAAAGTGAACCCCAGCAAGAGGTCCTCCGTAGTCTGGAGGCGGGAGACAACTGCCTTGGACGAGCTTGCCATCAACAAACTGTTGTTGAGATTGGGGAAGACTGACTCCCCTGATCTCCGCAGATGAGCTGCAACTACCGCCATTACCTTGTTGAACACACGAGAAGGCCACAGAGGAGCATGGTAAACTGAAAGTACCAGTGGTCTACCGTGAACCCCAGGTAACTTCTGTTGGCAAGCAGGACAGGGATGCGGAAATATGCATCTTGCAAGTCTAATGCTACCATAAAGTCTCCCAGGTCCTGGGCAAACAGGACTTGTGTGAGCATTTTTAATTTCTCCTTTTTGTGAAGAAATTGAGAGGGTGCAAGTCTAGGATAGGACGAAAGCCTCCATCCTTCTTTGGCACAAGAAAGTAGCGGGAATAGCAACCTTGACCTACTGCTGATGTCGACACCCTCTCTATGGCTCCCTTGGTCAAGAGCACCTCCACTTCCTGGCGGAGTAAGAAGAGCTGGTCCTGTCACAAGTGGGTGGCATGGGTGGAGGAAAGTCATGAAGTGGAGGGAGTAGCTCCTTCAGATAATGTGGAGAACCGAGCAGTCTGATGTTAATGACTTCCAGTGGTGCAGGTGATGGCGTATCCAGCTGCCCACTGGTTGACTATGATAGTCGGAGGGTAGTAAACTTGTGAGGCTTGGAGGCTGCGACTGCTGATAGGGTGGTGGATTGGGTCGAGCTCTGACATCTTGACCCAAGGGGTTTATGGATACTGCGTCCTCGGCCCACAATGACTGGAAAGCTTGCAGGTCATAGTTGCTGGGCACATAGAGATGCAGCTAGAAGCCCCTTCTGTGGCCATGAAAGGAGCAAACAGTTGGCGGGGGCCATGGAAAGTCCCTAGGAGCTGGCCTTAGCTCTGCTGTCCTCGAAGCACTTCAGCAATGAGTCTGCCTTGTCGCTAAGGAGATATGAGCCATCAAAGAGCATGTTTATAAGCGAAGCTTGGGCATCTCCTGAAAAATCAGTCATCCTCAGCCACCAGCGAAGATTCAGATCTGCCTAGCGGGTGGGTTGTGCCTAGCCCACTTCTGATTGTGAACTTAGCGGCACCTCTTCCATCATCCGAAGCTTTGGAGAGTACGGCTTGAGCCTTCTCCAGGACCATAGGTAGCATGTGTGCAAACAAATCCCAAAGGGAATGTGAGTAACGGTCCAAAAGGCAATGAAAGGCTGGCAGAAGGAAACATTTTCTCACTCAAGGTGTCCAACCTTTTGGATTCTCTTTCAGGTGGGGTGGCAGGGAATGCGCCAAACTTTACTGTGGAGGATTGGACCACCAAGCTCTCCGGGGTGGGATGTTGGGTGAAGAAAGAGTGGTCCCCTGGGGCAGAGCAATGACGGAGCAATATATATATATATTTTTCAGTTTTATACATTCTCAATCAAAGTACAAAGCATATTGTGACACATAGTATTGGCACCAATAGAAACAAATGCAATGTGACTTGAGTGGTTATGGAACAAAGCATGACATAAATGGACAGTGGAACGTGGGGATTAATCAAAGGTACAACATCAGCTATTTCACAGAGCACTGGCAATACTAGGAATGGTTTACCTCCCCAATGATTCCCCGATATAAGCACAGAGGAAGAGCGAGTGACATCCAGGGAAATCATTCCGTGCCATGGATACTCACTGTAGAACCATGTTTCTAGCCAATCCCCTCAGGAGCGATGCCATTAGCTATCTGAGAGTCAGAGTTGTGCACTTTTTAGCAACGTATGTTTTGTAAGGTCCCCAAATGCTACAGGCCATGAGAAACTCGGAATGAATGTGGCATATTCCTCGCAGTTCACATTACAGAACGCCAAACTGCGAAGCCATGACTGCAGTAAGGGGACCCTCTTGCTACCGCATAATAACGCACCTCTCTCTTGGCCAATAGACAGCCAAGCGCAGCTAATTTCCTAACTTTCTTAGGAAAGTTGACCACATACCCCAATAGTGCGATCTCAGGAGTTTGGATCAATGTTATGGAGAGTATGTCCCCCAGTGTGTCGTGCACCTGAACCCAGTATCACTGCACTTTAGGACACGTCCATGAAAGGTGGGCAAAATCTGCAAATGGAGATGAGCATATCTGCCAGCGATGGGGTCTAGAGGGGTCTATCCTGTGGGACCATGCGGGGGTGTGGTACATTCTGCAAAGAAACTTAAAATGAAGAAGTTTATGCCTGCTGTTCAGGGACACCTCCCTAGTCGCTCTGCAGCACTGTTTCCACTGGTCATCAGTGATAGGCCTACCTAAATCAGTCTCCCAAGCCGTGCATGTTTTATCTTAAGAGAACGGCCGAGCCATCGCACAATATTTGTACAATTTGGAAATGAAGTGTGCGCTTGTGGGGCATTCTATAACCAAGGTCAGTAGTGAGGCCAGCCAGGCACAGCCGGAAATGTAGAGAACGCGGCCCGCAGCATGGAATACATGCGCTTCAATACAAAGGTGTCCATAAAGGAGCGGTCACTGTACCGAGCCTCATCCGATACCGAGAAAATATGGTCATCTGGAAACAGGTCACCCATTGTGTAAATGTGAAATTTCGCAAGTGTGCACTGGATCAAGACTTCACCCGTTATGGGGAGCAATGAAGGATTTGGAAGAGGCAACGCCGGAGAATACATTTGGGTTAGACCCAACATCCTGCGCAACCTGTCCTGTGCCCAGCAAGTGGTGGATACAGTCTGAATGTCCCGAGGGTCTCTGGGGATACCCGTGGGTAAAACGGCAGATAGTTTTTTGGGGAGTACTAGGTCATCTTCTGGTTTCAAGTAGGGAACACGTGCGTCTGGGTGGAACCACGCGTAAGCATAGCTGCACTGTGCGGCCAGATAATACAAATACATGTTGGGAACCCCAAAGACTCTTCTCTCATACGGCAGGGTCAACATCTGCCATGACACACACGGCCTCTTGTCTCCCCAAACGAGTCGCAGGAGGAGTGGACGCAGCTGAAGAAAAAAGTTCTGAGTGAGGGGAATGGGAGTATTGTTAAAAAAATACAAAAACCGAGGGAGGACTACCATTTTAATAATAGCCACTCTCCCGGCCAGTGACAAAGGTAGCCTTAGCCATTTGTCAATCTGCGATTCCAGGAAACTAATTGCCCAACCATAGTTGAGCCTGATAATAATGGCGGTGACTAGATGTATATAAACTCCGAGATACTTGACAGCGTCATGGCACCACTCCAGCAGAAATTTGCATTCCCAGGCGGTAGTGCTGGCAGTCAAAGGGAAAATAACCGATTTCTGCCAATTGACACCGAGACCTGAAAAACAGCCGAATCTAATAATTTCCCGAATAAGAGGTTCGAGGTTAAGGTGGGGCAGCCTTGATGTATAAAACGGTGTCATCTGCATACAAGGACACCAAAAGAGGTCCTGTGCGAAACTGTAAGCCGCTGTGTAAATGTTTTCCTTGGAAATGTCTAACTAGGGGGTCCATAGCTAAAAGAAAAAGTAATGGGGACAGGGGGCATCCTTGCCTCGTGCCGCGAGATAAGCGAAAAGGTTCAGAAATAGTGCCATTCAGGCATAACCGAGCTGTAGGTTCGGGATATAAGAGAGCGACAGTGGAGACAAAACACTCGGGCATTTCCATACGACGCATGACAGACAGAAAAAAGGGCCACTCCAGGGAGTCAAAAGCTTTCTCAGCATTGAGGAGCACTGCAGCGGCCGGCGTGTTAGGATCAATTCTATGCAACACCGTAAACAGTGTCCGCTAATTGAGAGATGTGGATCTGTGAGGAATAAACCCTGACTGGGCCGGAGAAATGATGGATTCCATTAATAAAGATAATCAAATTGCGATCACCTTCGCTAGTATTTTATAGTCAAGGTTTAGCAGGGATAACGGCTTATAGGAGCCACATAGTTTAGGGTCTTTACCCGGTTTGGGGAGGAGGATGATGACCGCTTCCCTGAACGTTGGAGGGAGGACACCGCTTTCCAGAGCTTCAGCATACACTTCCACCAATCTCTGAACTAATATATCCCTATATGCTTTATAAAAATCCGCGGAGAATCCGTCGAGTCCGGGAGCAGAGGAGCCCTGCAACTCCTCTAGAGCCTCAAAAATGCTCTCCTGGGATATGGGAATGGACAAAAAATCCTGCATATGGCGTTCTAGGTACACCAGAGCGATTTCCGCAAGGTATTCCCCTTGGTCTTGAAGGTCCCCGATGACTCTGGAAGTGTACAATGTTTTATAATAAGAAAGGAACGTGTCACATATGTCCGGTGTGGAGTGTAACAACGTGTCGTCCGGACACATGAGTTCCGTGACATAGGCTTTATTGCGTGGGGGGCGGAGTGTGTGTGCAAGAATCTTCCCGGGACGTTTGCCCTCTCCATATCATTTAGTGACATGCTGTTTGTTAAGGAATAGGAGGTCTGGTTCTGTGGCCTCCCTAAATTGGAGCAACAATGCTAAGCGCCGGGCTTCCCCGAACCCCGATGCAGTTTCCAATAAATCCCGATCCAAAGCAGCGATACCTGTCTCAATGTGGCTCAAGGTGGAATGGAGATCTTTCAGGACCCCCGCATTTTTGCCAATAGAGACACCTCTGATGTAGGCCTTAAACCCTTCCCAAAGCACTGCCCATGTGTCCACCGACCCAGTGTTAATTTCGAAGTAATCTTTGATAGCCTCTCTTAGTTCCTTGTGAAAAACCTGATCTAGAAGAGCTTTCCCAGGGAAGCGCCACTGCCTCTCATATCCATCCGGTCTGGGAACGTTAATCTTGAGCACGACTGGAGAGTGGTCTGCAAACGTGCGTGGTAGGGTAACCAATCCACCTAACCATCGAGTGACCCCCGGGGAAACCAACCGGTAATCTATTCTAGTCCAGGTATTGTGAAACCCAGAATAATGCGTGTAGGCTGAAAGATGTGGGTGTTGTTTGCTTTCAATGTCTATTAAAGAGAAGTGTCCACAGATGTACTGCAGCGCACGGCATGATCGGAATTTAGTGTCGGGTGAGGGGGAAGTGCTATACCTTATGGGATCTAACAATTAGTTGAAATCCCCCCCCCCATGATCAAAAAGCTCGGGTCCAGTGCTAACAAGCGCACCTGTAATTCAAGATAAAAGTCATGGGAATCCACATTCGGACCATAAACACAGATCAGCGAAACATTATGTCCCATCAGTGAGCCAGTAACAATCAACGCCCGTCCCTCACCAACCTATGCAGAGAAAAAGGAACTCTTCTATGTATTAATATGGCCACCCCCCTCGCATAGCTGCTGTAATTGGAAAAATATCGATGTGAACCCCAGCTCGCCGCCACAGGAGAGACCTCAGATCTGGACAAGTGGGTCTCCTGCAAGAAGTTCAAGTTCAAGTTCAAGAATTTATATTGCGCACTACTCACCCAGAGGGTCTCAAGGCGCTTGGGGAGGGGGTTAATTATTTATCGAATAGGCAGGTTTTAAGTTCTTTTCTGAAGGAGATGTGGTTCTGTGTAAGGCGGAGGTGAGTGGGGAGTGAGTTCCAAGTCTTGGCCGCCAAGTAGGAGAAGGATCTACCTCCCATGGTGGATCTTTGGATACGCGGAACTGCGGCGAGGGCTTGATTGGAGGATCTTAGTTGGCGGTGGGTGTGTAGAAGGATAGTCGAGTGTTGAGGCATTCGGGACCTAGTTTGTAGAGGGCCTTGTGTGCGTGGGTGAGGAGACGGAACGTTATTCTCTTGTTGACGGGAAGCCAGTGGAGGTCTTTCAGGTGGCCGGTAATGTGATCTTGGCGAGGGATGTCCAAAATGAGTCTCGCTGATGCGTTTTGGATGCGTTGGATTTTTTTTTATAATTTGGCTGTGATTCCGGCGTAGAGGGTGTTTCCGTAATCTAGTCGACTCATGACCAGTGCGTGGGTGACAGTCTTTCTTGTCTCGGAGGGGATCCAGCGGAAGATTTTTTTGAGCATACGAAGTACGTTGAAGCAGGAGGATGAGACGGCGTTGACTTGTCTGGTCATCGAGAGTGAGGAGTCTAGGATGAAGCCAAGGTTACGTGCGTGGTCTGTGGGTATGGGTGCTGAGCCCAGAGCCGAAGGCCACCATGAGTCGTCCCAGGCAGAGGGGGATGATCCTAGGATGAGCACTTCCGTTTTGTCTGAGTTAAGTTTTAGGCAGCTGTTTTTCATCCATACGGCTACTTCTTTCATGCCTTCGTGAAGATTGGTTTTGGCGGTGTTAGGGTCTTTGGTGAGGGAAAGGATCAGCTGGGTGTCGTCAGCGTAGGAGATGATGTTAAGGTTGTGTTGACGCGCGATAGATGCGAGTGGACTCATGTAAACATTGAAGAGGGTGGGACTGAGTGATGATCCTTGTGGTACACCGCAGATGACTTCGGTGGCCTCTGATTTGAATGGGGGAAGTCGGACTCTCTGAGTTCTCCCAGCTAGGAATGAGATGATCCAGTCCAAGGCTTTTCCTTGTATGCCGATGTTGTTGAGGCGTTGTATGAGGGTGCTGTGATAGACAGTGTCGAAGGCGGCGGAGAGGTCGAGTAGAAGGAGGGCCACTGTTTCTCCGTTGTCCAGTAGTGTTCGGATGTCGTCTGTAGCTGCGATGAGGGCGGTCTCGGTGCTGTGTTTGGCTCGAAAGCCTGACTGTGAGGGATCGAGGGAATTGTTGGATTCAAGGAAGGCAGCGAGCTGGCTATTGATAGCTTTCTCAATGACTTTGGCAGGGAATGGGAGGAGGGATATGGGGCGATAGTTTTTAAGTTCAGAGGGGTCTGCAGTGGGTTTCTTCAGGAGGGCGCTGACTTCGACGTGTTTCCAGCTTTCTGGGAAGGTAGCGGAGTTGAAGGAGCAGTTGATGACATCACGGAGATGGGGTGCGATGATGGAGTCTGCTTTGTTGAAGATGTGGTGGGGACAGGGGTCGGTTGGCGAGCCAGAATGGATGGAGTTCATTAGGCGGATGGTGTCTTCAGTGGTGATTGGGTTCCAGGCGCTGAGGTTGTTAGAGGGCGGTTTAGGTTCGGAGGGGGGTGGAGAGGATTGTTTGTTGGAAATGTTTTTGGAGCTGTTATGTATGTTGGCAATTTTGGGGAGGGAGTGATGTCGTTTGCGGCTGCTGTGGGGTTGGTGAATTCTTTGACGATGTTGAATAGTTCCTTGCTGTTATGGGCGTTGTTGTCGAGTCGATTCTTGAACGCTGATTTCTTGGTGGATCGAATCAGTTGGTGGTGTTTGCGGATGGCTGCCTTGAAGGTGGTCATGTTGTCGGTGGTTGGGTTTTTTCTCCATGTTTTCTCGAGAGTACGGCATAGCTTCTTGTATTTCTTGAGGTCATCGTTGAACCAGGGGACCTTTTTGTTGTCCTGTTTGGTGTGATGGTTTTTCAAGGGTGCTAATTCGTCAGCGCTCTGAGTGATCCATTGTTCGAGTTTGGTGGCAGCTTGGTTTGGGTCCGATGAGAGGGCGGGTGGGTTTTGGTTGAGAGATGTGAGGAGTTGGTCGGTGGTGATTTTGTTCCAGTTTCTTTGAGGAATAGGTTGTGGGGGGTTGTGGGTTGAGGTGGTTTTGTAGCTGAAGTGAACACAACTGTGGTCCGTCCAATGGAGAGTTGTGGTGCGATCGAAGGAGATGTGTTTGCTGGAGGTGAAGATTGGGTCGAGCGTATGTCCGGCTATATGGGTGGGGGTGTCAACAAGTTGTTTGAGACCGAGATTGGCCAGGTTGTCATGAAGGGTGGTGGTGTTGCTGTCGTTTTTCTTTTCCAGGTGAAAGTTGAGGTCTCCTAGTAGAATGTAGTTCTCGGAGGCGAGGGCATGTGGACTGATGAAGTCAGTGATGTCTTCGCTGAATTGTTTACGGGTTCCTGGAGGCCTGTAGATGAGGGTGCCTCTGAGTGTGGTCCTAGGGTCTGTGTGGATCTGGAAGTGGAGGAGTTCGGCGGTTGTAAGGTTGTCGTCAAAGATGGTCGTGATTTTGATGGTGTTCTTATGGACGATGGCGATGCCTCCTCCTGTTTGATTGGTGCGGTCTTTTCGGGTGATCTTGTAAGTGTCCGGGATGGCTATGGCGATGTCGGGTGTTGATGATGCGTTCATCCAGGTTTCTGTAAGGAAGGCGACGTCCGGTGAAGCAGTGTCGAGTAGGTCCCAGAGTTCAGTGGCGTGTCTGTGGACCGAGCGGGTGTTCAGCAGGATGCACTTCAGGTGGTTAGAGTCGGAGCTGTGTTTGGGGTTAGTGGATATGGTATGGATCTTGATGCTGGTAAATTTGCAGGAGTGGCAGGCGAAGGGACCGTGGGTACGTCCCGGGGCAGCTTCGTAGCATTGTGGTGTGCGTTCAGTGTTAAGGGCTAGGAGGGTCGAGGCGTCTAATGTTAAGCGGGAGGATTGAAGGTTGCGGGGGCCAGGGGGTCTGGTGCTGGGCGCGGTCCAGGCGCGGACGGGCATAGACGGGCTTACCTTTGGCGCACCTTCGGCGCGCATGGGGCGCGACCGCTGCGCGTGAATGCTGCGCGTAAAGGCATTTGTCATATGTTGATAGTGGGGGGTAGGGGCGAGGGAGGGTCAGCTGGGAGGCTGAAGACAATTTCAATGTTGTGTCTTGCGATGTAATTAATAACCTGCCTTCGCTTTCGGGTATTGTTCAATCCCCTGACGTTCCAAGAAATAAGAGAGAGCCCGGACGGACTGGGCTGCCAGCCTAACTGTACCATTGGAGAACTATCAAAATAATCGTACATGCATGTAACTCAAACCGGTGCCATATACCAGTAACTTGCGCAATGTGTGCTAAAGCTCCATGAAAAAAAAAACAAATGTCCCCCCTCCACCCACCTTCCACCAAGCCCTGCAAGGCAGAACCCAGCCCCACTAAACAAAGGGTGGTGCAGTATAAACAACCATATCAATGCAAAAATCACCCTAAATTTGGTATACGCAGTAAAGAAACCTTGGTTTTCACCATGAGGCGCAGCAACGCCATGCCGGTCGGGCATTGCTGGATGTTGTAATAACAATCAGGATAAAATTGCATACATAATACCAACACAGCAGAACACAAATTAAAGGTGCAATAACTCATCAACCAGTTCCGGGATTAGAGAAGAGCTCAATGCTGGCCTCCGACCCACTTTGAGGAGGGGAGGTGGAACGTGGGGTGGTCTTCGCTCCATTGTTGTTTTTCTTATAGGCCTGGCAAAAGTCTTGCGCCTCCGTCGGTGACTCAAAGATGCAGGATCTGCTGTCTACATCTACTTTCAACCTCGCCGGGAAAAGCATGCCGTACCTGAGACCCAGGTTTTTCAGGGTGGCCTTAACTCCATTGAATTTATGCCTTGCCTCTTTAACCATAATAGTGAAGTCCCGAGCAGAGTGGAGGGCATCGTCTCTCTCTCTGAAGTTCATGGGTCTGGCAATGATGGGTCTCGGAGGCTGATCTGGTTTAGGGCGAGGGCCCAGCGACCTGTGAGCACCCTCCACCACAAACCCCTGCGTGAAGGCCTCCCTACCAAACAAGTCCGCTAAGAGTTGCTCCACGAAGATGTCCATGCGACCGTGGTGGCAGTCTCCGGCCCGCCAATTATGCAGATGTTGTTCCGTCGGCTGCGGGCCTGCAGATCCTCATTCTTAATCGCCACTTCCTTGAGAATCCTTTCTCCCGCCATTTCTGCGAAGTCGCCGCCCCGTCCTCAATATCTGAGACTCTCGCCTCCATCACATCCAACTGCGGTCGTGAGCCTGAACCTTAGCGCCCATGTCAGCCAGTTTCATGTCTAGCGCATCGAACCTACCGTCCAGCGCCCTGAAACCAGCTCTCATTTCTTTGAGCAGAGCAGCAGTCATGGAGGCAGGGTCATCCGTGTCTTCGGAGCCATGCACCCCCTCTGCCATGTCGGAAGGATCGTCTGAGGTGGAGGCAGGGGCCTTTTCAAATTGCAGCGTGCGCTGTTTAGGGTCTTTTCTTCCCATACTGCAGGGAAGGCAGGAGTACCCTCAGATGCAAAACGGAGCCAAGCTGAGGGCGCAAAGCAGAAAGACCTGGGGCGTGCAGAGACGTTCTTTGAGAACACCACAATTTAAGAGTCGCACAGAGCAGCCTCAAGAAGCGCACCAGACTAATAAATCACGTGCAGTAAAACTGGCCAAGTGGTAGAATAAAGGCGACGTCCCCAAAGGAGAGAGTCCAGCAGATCAGGTTGCGAGGGAGAGAGTATGCCGTTCCGCACTCATGGGAAGACGCAGTGGCAACCATAGAGAGAGCGCATACCCACCAGTAGGCAGTCGGGTTAGCGCACAAAGTGTAGGCACCCACTCAGTGCGGCAGTAGCAGCAACCCTGCTCCAGAGAAGAACAGATCTTGTGTAGCCGCCAGTGGATCAAGGAGGACCAGTCCAGCATTCATCAATTTGGCCCAGAAACGATGCAGGCCCCGGGAAGACAGCCGCGTTCTACCTCAATAGGCAGCCCCCACCACCTCCAAGCTCATCCACAGGCAAGGGAAGGGAATCAGCTCATCAGATGGGGCCAAGTGCCATTGCGACCCCCGAGTCAGTAAAACCAGGCCACCTCACTAACCCGCTTCACCCTCCGCCGGAGCATGTACGTGAAGTCCCGGCGCAGCCGGGCCCACGAGGCCACGGGAGCCCCGCGGCCGCCGCGCACACAGCGGCACCAGCGCACAGCCCCGGCAGGGGAAGCGGGGGGAGGACGGCTAGGAAAGCGGGGTATGGGGAAGTCGGAATCGGTGCCGGGCACCCACCCAGGCCTTGCTCACCGCATAAGTAAAGGGCCGCTCCCCGCTCAGAGATCCCGCAGTCTGGAAGGCAGCCGGGCCCGCGCCCGAGCTCAGCTCGGGCCCTGGGGAGAGCAGCACCGCTCCTCACGGCTAGCTGATCCAGGCATCAAAATGCTCTGCTGGGCCTCCCGGACAGGATGACAATGTGTCTGCTGGTCAGAATAGCACCCATAACAGGAAACACAGGCTAAATCATCGCCCGCCCGGCGGAGCTTCAAGAGCGGGCGGCCATCTTGGTCGCCTGCGTGGCCACGCACCTGACGGTGAGCAATTTTCCTGTTTACAGGAGACTCTGTGCAGGAGTTGTATCAGGGCCCGAGCAAGATGTGCGTGAGGACTTCATTAAATGAGAGAAGCAGTTTTGAATTGGTGACATCTGGTTAAAGCACCTGCATCAACATGAAGTCTGACAGCCACAGATGGCAACTGAAGGTCCTGAACCTCAGCAGCCCTCCACACCACCATAGCAAATGTGACTCCATCGTTGGTAGCCACAGTGGGAGGAGAGACTAAGACAGTATTTGGGGAAGGGTCCAGTCCACATGGATCCACCAATTCTTAACCACTTAATATTAGGGTCTAGGGGGTGGTATTCTTCAGGGTCAGGTGGCCCCCTCCCAATCTTCCCCAAGTCATAGACTATAGGAATAAGGCTCAGGCTCTGACCTGGACGGAATGGTTCCAGTTGGCATCAAAGTCCTCATTGGGCTATGCGTCTCCTGCTTGGTGTCGGAGATAAGACTGGGGATGGCGCTGCTGTTGGGTTCCATCAGCATCGACATGGAAACCGCATTGGTGATGGTCTAGATGGCCGACAAGCGCTGGTCCGGATCCATCTGTGGATCCAAGGGGCTCAACTGGTGCAGAGGGGTGGGGGACCCGCTGGCTGGGAACTTGAAGGGGCTCCTCCAGAACTCGCGAAGTCCGAAGGGGCTCTAGCGGTGATGGGCCGTCCCATTATGAGGTGCATGGCCGGGATTTCTAAGGCTCCCAGATACTGTGGGAGATACATAGACGGCCCAGGCAGAGCCAGAGCTAATGTGACAATGCTCCCTCATCTTGTCAGAGGATTTAGATGGACAGGATGAAGTCTAAGACCTCTCCAACTTCTTGCTCTTCTTCCTCTTGCGGGACTTACAGGAGCGGGACAACTTTGACTGCAATGAAGCTCTTTGGGTCTGTGGCTGATCCCAGGACCTTCCTCTCGACCAGGATCAAAACTGTTGTGGCATCGCACGTCAAGTGGCAAGGAGCTTGAGGAATTGCTCCCTCAAGGCCTTGCATGGGTGCATGGCAAGACAAACAATGCAGGTCTTGGTGTCGTGGTCACGCTCAAGGCACCGGAGACGGATGAGATGCGAGTCTGTCACTGACATTTGACAGTGACAAGCACCGCAGGGCTTGAATACAGCCTTCCTCATTGACATCCTGGCCACATCAGGAGACAGTCTCAAAAAACTTCGGCAAAAAGACAGTCAAAATAAAGACTAAGCGTAGCTCTCTCTGGGTCTGTGCTGACTGGCATGGAAAGAGGATAAATGATGTCAGTGCGCTGGGGTGGGGCCTGTATAAGCAATGCCCACATCACTTCCGGCGTGGATGACACCACACGGAGCTGAACGATGACACGTACCGGCACATGTCGGCATCTGGATCCAGTCCGACGAGTGAGGATAATTCTAAGGTAAGTAATCCCCAGCTTGAGGTCTTTATCAGATATTACATAACTAAAATCAATTAAACAATTAAGAAACAATCAATAATTAATTGTTAATTATTACTTAACTCCCCACCATATAGGCCTACAAACCTAACAGCGCACAAATAACATATAGAAAAAATAAATCAATAGCACATAATTTACATAGTAATATCAAACATATAATTAAATAAAATGTATTAAGTAATTCCCACCCAAATACCCATGACTACATTATACATTACTATAAACAGTTCAATAAAAAAATTCTGAATCACTTAAAATTACAAGCTATAATAAAAAACTAAATAACGCTTATATAAACAAAAGTAGCACATACAAATAATATATCAACTAAAAACATTAACATATTTATTTTTATTTTTTATTAGAAACGTCAAATATATTTAAAACAATATTAATTACCTCATAAAACAACATTCTTCTCAACGATATTTGTGTAACACTGTTGGGTAGTTGTTATAAATCTATATAGGATCTGCACGTTTAGACAACAAACTGTGGGATTGTTGTCCAGACTGATGCCAGACATTCCCGCTGGGTATGTTCGCCTGTATACCTAGCTAGCTCACAGTGCCACTGTAAACTTCTCTTACCAAGGACAAAATAGTTCCTGGAATCTATTGAACATGACAAACCCTGCCCCATCAGGGATTGTGGAAACAGTACAGTACTTTTTGCTCAGTCACTCGTGTTCACTTCGAAGTACACAGAATAAACAATAACAGCCGTTTTCAATAAGCATTTCATGAACCAGTATCCTTCTAGTGTAAAAACAGTGTGCTGATACAACCATAAGACAGAAACTGATATAAATGTTTATAAGCACCAGCAGAGTAAATGGATAGTAGATTTCTTCCATAGTGCTAAAACACATAACATATGCGAGCCTATAAATACAGGACAATAATAATGCGTACTCCTTACAATGCAACCCTAACTAGATATACCCAAGTGTACCTAGCATGTATGTAGGTGTAGAGCCAAGAATCCCCCTAAGCTAAAGTCAACCCCATTACCTGAGTGAGAGACTGCGGGACCCTGTCTTGATCTAGAAATGGACACATCGCAAAGGATGTCAGACCACTGGGGGGATTCTACCTTGCTGTATATTATACATAGTTATAAATGCAGACCATGGTAATACTGCAGTGATTCCGAGGATCCTTATGCATAATTATTGAGGCTAGTTTTCAGAGAAAACCACACGACATTTATGCAGCACTTAACTAGGTAAAAGGTCAATACCAAAACCAGTTATGTAGTGTAATGGTACGGTAAATGTAGGTGAAGGGTTAAGGGACTACTCAAGCCTATTTTGGGGTACCCTATGAAACATAACCTCACAATATTTATTTTCCAATATTTCTGCTTCCCTATATTTTTATATTGATATTTTGTCCAAAAACCACCGAATATAGAAGGCTGGAGAGACCCAAGAAAGCGGATATGACCTCTAAGGCTCCTCCAGGGAATTCCAGGAACCCTTTGTAGGGGTCAGGCTTCTGGATTGGACGAGATGAGACAAAGAACCTCTTTGAAACTTGGGGAGTTTAGCCTGCCCTTTTCTCATTCATTGTTTACTAGAAGGACCACCTCCCTTCTGCACCGCATAGTTTAACAGATAGTTAAGTGAGATAGCCTCCCTCCATGATGTACCATTTTGTTTTGTTATGTCTCGCCAGGAAACTCCTAGCTATATAACACCTTCCTGCTAGCACCTTGTACCAAACCCTTTTTTGACTCTTTAGTAAAATAGACAAAATGGGTAGAACTGCCCAGAACCGATCTCATAGCACAACTACTGTCTACAACTTTGGAATAAAGATGGAATGGAAACTTCCAACCAGTGTGCCAAGGTTTCTCAACCAGAATCTGAGGTCACATCATCAGTGGTGACTGAGAAATTCTCTATGCTCTAGCATTGTGGTATTCGCCACCAACTCCTCTAGCCAAGTTTAGGAGAAGAAACCTAGAAAGTTTGAAAACGCCTGCCAGAAGAGTCTGCCTGGATCCAGCTTAGGGGAAGATGCTGCTCATTAGAAGAGTTGGGGTGACCTGAAGGCATGTATTGCAGAACCAGTCAAGGACCTGCCCTACTGTAATAAAGGTAGGTCCTAGGGACAAAAAAGAGTGAACCATCGAGACGTGGTCCCTTTCTGCACTGCCTGACCTTTCTTTGCAGCAACATACCCCCCGAAGAGTTGGTCATCCATCTGGAACTCTTGTGTGCAGTCAAGGTAAAATGATAATGCTTTTTGTGGGTCCAGACAGCGGAGTCGCTCCTCTTTCTGAGAGGGTTGTGGAGGAACACAGAAGGTGGACAAGGTGACAGATTGGCCCACATTAAATAGTGTCATCACTGTTGGCAGGAAAGAGGCCCTAGTGCGAAGCACCAGTTTGCCCGGATAAACTGAGAAGAATGTAGGCTTGAAAGATAAAGCCTGCAGGCTGATGTAATTTACAAGAAAGTTATTTTGATGGTGAGCAACCTAAGGGGACAATTGTACAGAGGCTCGAAAGGAGCACACATCAAGAATGGAGGAACAAATTCCCACTGAGGTGTAATAAAAGGAGCAGGAGGGAACATATATACAAGGCCCTTCAAAAATCTATTTACAATAGAGAACTTGAAGAAGGTTGGTCAGGCAACTGCAAGAAGGTAGAGCAGAAAGATAACCCTTTAGAGTGCCCAAAGCAGAGCCCTGCTGGGCAAGGATAAGAAAACAACGTAAAATATCAGAAAAGGAGGCAAAAACTGGGTTAATGGACTTTTGTGTAGAATATGATACAAATCCCTTCAAATGGCAGGCATATACTGTCTTGGTGGAGGGATGCCTGGCTGTCACAATAAGATTTCAAACTTCGGGAGGAAGGTCGAAAGCTATCAACTGCCGCCACTCAAACTCCACGCACGAAGGCAGAGAGTTGACAGGTTCAGGTGGAGGACCCTCCCCTGCTGCTGCGACAAAAGATCCTTCAGAAGGGGCGACCTGATTGGAGGATCAACACTCATGTTCAGAAGCTCGGGATACCAGACTCTCCATGCCCAGTCCGGAGCTACAAGGGTGATTTTGGCCCAGTTGTTTCTGATCTTCACTGGGCAGGAGTGGCATGGGCCGAAAGTCGTACAGGAGGCCTAAGCTCCACTCGAGACGAAAAGTGTCTACGAACAAGAGCCGCCTTGGAAACTCCAGAGCGCAAAACTGATGACATTGCGTATTCTTGGCGAAGGCAAACAGATCTAACCAAGGCTCTTCCTGCTGCTGAACGAGAACTTGTGCCACTTTCGGATGGAAATGTCATTTGTGATCTGCTAGGCATCGATGGCTGAGTTTGTCCACTCTGGTGTTCCAAGAACCTGCTGGTGTTGAACCACCAGGGATAGGCCCTACTGTTCCAGCCATGTCCAGAGATGCAGGGCCTCTTGACAGAGAGTCCAAGAGCCCAACCTGCGTTGCTTGTTGCAGTACTATGTGGAGGTGGTGTTGTCTGTGAACACCTACACTAGCCTTCCCTTGATGGGATAATAGAAAGCAGTGGCGGCTGGTGACATTTGAAAGTGGAGGGGCGGAAGCTGATAATCATACTGCACTGTAGTGAGCGAGCCCGAACCCCCTAAGGGTGGTTCGGGGGGGATTTCCCCCCCCCACCGCCCCCGAGAAAATTTTGAAAAAATAGTGGAAAAATATATAGCCAGTGTCTAACCCAGGGTGGTGTGGAGTGCAAAAAAACGATGGATTTAGGCCCAGATCCTTGTACTGGGGTGAATGCATGACATTGTTCTACATTCTGTCCATCAACTGTGTTTTTTGCAATTTTCACCCCGAGTGTACTGGGTATACTCAGACGTGAGTCCCAGGCTCTCCACACCACTGGAGTCAAGCTATCCAGGCTGATGAAGGCTGATAGCCAGAAACCGGTCCTTGGATGCTTGATTCTGGTCTGGGAAAGACATGGCTTGGTAGTTTGGACTGGACTGTTCCCGTGAGGCACAGGGTCAGAGCTGATTTGCATATAGCCAGTGTCTAACCCAGGGTGGTGTGGAGTGCAAAAACACTATGGATTTAGGCCCAGATCCTTGTACTGGGGTGAATGTATGACATTGTTCTACATTCTGTCCATCAACTGTGTTTTTTGCAATTTTCACCCCGAGTGTACTGGGTATACTCAGACGTGAGTCCCAGGCTCTCCACACCACTGGAGTCAAGCTATCCAGGCTGATGAAGGCTGATAGCCAGAAACCGGTCCTTGGATGCTTGATTCCGGTCTGGGAAAGACATGGCTTGGTAGTTCGGACTGGACTGTTCCCATGAGGCACAGGGTCAGAGCTGATTTGCATATAGCCAGTGTCTAACCCAGGGTGGTGTGGAGTGCAACAAAACGATGGATTTAGGCCCAGATCCTTGTACTGGGGTGAATGTATGACATTGTTCTACATTCTGTCCATCAACTGTGTTTTTTGCAATTTTCACCCGAAGTGTGCTGGGTATACTCAGACGTGAGCCACAGGCTCTCCACACCACTGGAGTCAAGCTATCCAGGCTGATGAAGGCTGATAGCCAGAAACCGGTCCTTGGATGCTTGATTCCGGTCTGGGAAAAACATGGCATGGTAGTTCGGACTGGACTGTTCCCATGAGGCACAGGGTCAGAGCTGATTTTCATATAGCCAGTGTCTAACCCAGGGTGGAGTGGAGTGCAAAAAAACGATGGATTTAGGCCCAGATCCTTGTACCTGGGTGAATGTATGACATTGTTCTACATTCTGTCCATCAACTGTGTTTTTTGCAAGTATAAATTAAAATAGACACACATAAAATCATCACTCATCAAATAAACTCAATGTAGTAATTCATTGGTTGGTGGTCATAACCTACGTGGGTGGGGCGGACGCGGTCTCGATGTCACACTAGGTAGGTCCAGGCAGGCGGTCCGAGTCCAGTGGCAGACACCAGTGACATACACACACGTCTGGTCACGACGAGTCCGACAACAACAGTCACGCGCTCACTGACTCTCACTAGTATGACTCATCATGAAGATCACTTCCACTTTCACTTACTAGTTGTTGTTGTTTTCGTGGCATGATTCCAGCACGCGCTGTGTGGCCAATCACCGACGACAATGGCTCAGAGCAGCCAACACCCACACGCGGCACCATCCTGAGGGAGTCGCCAATCCTGGCGCAGCATTAGCAGCGCCACAGCGCCAGGATTGGCTAAGAGCAGACTGCTATCTGCCCATTTTGAGGCCCGGGTCCCTGGGTCCTTGCCTATGTCCACACTACTGGTAGGGGGGGGGGGGGTCTCAAATGTGCGCATGCGCGGGCCAGTCAAAATCTCGACTACTCCGGCATTTTACATGCACAGACTGAGACTAGTCAGTCACCCCTCTTCCTGTGCCCTGCCTGCCTGCCTGCCTGTCCCTCTCTGATGCAGCCCCGCCCCCCACGCCGCCGGCCCACTTCCCTAATGTAGTCCCGATCCTGTCGGGCTTTTCCCGGGGCCTTAGTGCGCTCGGCTACGATTCTTTTTCTAATTTTAATTAAATAAAATACAAATACTTATTTTTTCAACTGCAGTGCGGTCGGCGGTCGGCCATGCTAGTGGGGCAACGCCCCAACGCCCCCAATGGTCGCACCGCCACTGTTAGAAAGGCTTTGAAGGTCAGGCGGATCGCACAGAGCTCCAGCATGTTGATCTGGAATCCGGACTCCGCCAGAGACCAGGGTCGTCTGATCTCACCTCTTCCTGTTGGCCACCCCATCTCAGGAGTGACATATCCTTAACGACTTAGATCTGGTTGGGGAAGGGAGATGGGTCTGCCTCAGACCCAACTGAGGTTCGTTATCCACCATTGCAGGTTCTTTGGAGTTCCCTTTGAGACCTGGACCATGTCGAATAGAGTCCTCTGATGTTGCACCAACTGGAACTTCAAATCCCACTGCAGAGCCCACATGTACAATATGGCATGTGTCACCAGCAGGATGCAGGAGGCCATGAGGCCCAGCAGCCTCAGAGTAATTCTCACCAAAACCCAAGATAGAAGCTAAAACATCGGTATCATAGCCTGAATATCTTGGACTCACCAATTCGGAGGATAAGCTCGAAACTGCACTGTGTCCAGAACAGCTATAATGAAAGGGAGTATCTAAGAGGGAGTCCGGAGTGACTTCGGCATGTTGATAGTGAACTCCAGCGAATGTAAGAGGTTTGCTGTAGCCTGGAGGTGGGAGACAACCTGGCCCGAGCATGCCTTCTACAGCCAGTCAAGATAAGGGAAGACTAGTACCCCTTAACCTGCGCAGATGAGCTGCAATCACTGCCATCACCTTTGTGAACACACGAGGGGCACCAGTAAGGCCAAAAGGAAGCACAGTGAACTGAAAGTGCTTGTGGCTTACCGTAAACTGCAGGTGGCGCCGATAGGTAGGTAGGACGAGGATGTGAAAATAGGCGCCCTACAAGTCCAGGGCTACCATCTTGACCTGAGCCAATGTAAGCATCTTCAACTTCTCCTTTTTGAGGAAGTAGTTGCTGGTTCAGAGATCTAGAATAAGACGAAGACTTGTCCTTCTTGGGGACCAGAAAGTAGCAGGAATAGCGAAAACACATCCTACTCCTGGCACCGGAAACCTCTCTTTGGCTCCCTTACCAATGAGAGCCATGCCTTCTAGTGGAGCAGAGACAAATGATCCTCTGTCAACTGGTCGTAAGGTGGAGGTATGGAATTAGGGGTACTCTTGAAGGGGGGGGGAGTAGCCCCTTCGGACCATCTGCAGAACCCACCTGTCTGATGTTAAGGACTGGAAGTGGTAGAGATGATGGCAGATCCTGCCACCAACTGAGCCCCCATGATTTAAAACGTCAAGATTAGGAAGGTTTGGAGGCTGCAGCTGCGGAGGAGTGTTGGCTGGACCAGACCGCTGGCTACCCAAAGCACAAGGCTGGTAGGAACCACACCCTCGCCCACACAGGGGCTGGGAAGTTTGCACGGCTAGGTGGCTGGTATAGGGATGGCTTGGTTTAAAGCCCCTTCCATGGCCACAAAAGAAGCAAAAGGCAGACTGGGGAAGTGTGGCAACAGAGAAGGCCAAGGACCTGGCGCAGCCCACGTGTCCTTAAAGCGCGCCGCTCTGAGTTTGTCTTGTCTCCGAAAAGATGGTGCCATTGAAGGGCATGTCCATGAGGGAAGCCTGGACATTTTATGATTAGGCAAGATGTTCTCAGCCAGGCTTGGAGTCTTAGGGACATCATCGATGAAAACGCTCTGCCGAGCAAGTTGGTCGCATCCATGCCACAGCATATAGTGAACTTTCCAGCGTCTCTCCCTTATGTAACTGCTTGGGAGAGAATGTCCTGGGCCTCTTCTAGGACGCATGCCAGAACTGCACAACCATTTCCCAAATCGTGTGGGAATAACAGCTCAAAAAGCATTCAATGTTCACTGACCGCAATGCAAGCATGGTGGAAGAAAAGATTTCTTTCCCAAGCTGTCCAGCTTCTTGGATTCCGCCATGGGAAGCAGAAGCTTGGACATAAAAGCTCTCTGGGGTACGGTGTTGGTTAAGGAAATGTGTGTCCCCCTAGAGTGGGGCAGTGACCATCATCCTATATACAGGCACCCCTGTGCTGGATTTGCACCAGGTCCCCAGAAGGACGTTGGTGAGGGCTTTGTTGAACGGAAGTAGGGGTGCAGAGGAGGAGACTCCCTGTTGCAGCACCTCCATCAAGATATTCGGCTTGACTGCCACCTAGGGCAAATGAAGATCGAGGACCTCAGTTGTCGTCCACACCCCTATTGCGTATGTAGCTCCATCTTCCATAGCTAAGTCAGGGTAGCAAGCATGCCGGTATCTGAAGATGTTTCCAGTCCTCTGACATCACCCAGTTCCTCAATCCAGTCTATATCCTGATCATACTGGTATTCTAAAAGGTCCAGCAACCCTCCCCTTCCTCCCGGATGCCTAGCCCTTCAGGATAGGGCTCAGGCTCGGACCTAAGTCAAAGGGGTCCTGTCAGTGGCAAAGTCTGTCAACACGGCTCCATTAATCGGGGATCACAATGGAGACGGCAACAGCGAAGGTCTTAGAGGCACCATCAGCATCCGTCCGATGCATGACCAGATCCATGGGGCCCATCGGGGCCAGAGCTGCAAGCATAGAACCAGATGAGGACCCCTCTAACCCTGCGGACATCTGAAGGCACGCAAGAGGGGTCGGTCCCTAAAAAATGAGACACATGGCCTCATAGAACTTAATTTGAGATGGGGTTGCTCCGGGTCCCGGAAACTGGGGAGGCTCGTAATAGGCCAAGGTGCGGGTTCCAAAGATTGGCCAATGAACTATTGGTGTATAAGCCGACGGAAGAGGAGAAGTCAAAGCTCGTTTCGTTTTGTGACTCTTATTAGAGTGCCCCGACATTTTCAAGTGTGATTAAGAGGAGACTTTGGACTCCTGGAACAGTCCTGAGACCTTCTTCTCGAGCAGGACAGTGAATTCTGCAATATTGCATGCAGCATCAGAGACTGCTCCCTCAAAGCCTTCACCGCCATGGCACGGTAGTTGCAGCACGACTTGCAGTCGTGGTCAGCGTCAGCCACCACAAACACGAAGTGCGGGTCCTTCACCAACATGGTGCGATGCCAGGGGCCACAGGATTGAAAACCTTTCTCCCTCGATAACATTCTCAACACACAAGGAAGGAAGAAACCTCAAAAAATCTATATAATGTAGCAAAAATCCTGTTAAAACCTGACAGAGGGGTAGCTCTTCTCTTGGATCAGCAGTGGCTGCTGCAGAAAGAAAAGACTTGACATCAGCGTGCTGAGGAGGTGCCCATATAGGTGATGTGGACGTCACTTTCAGTGCGGACAAGGCCATACTGGCATCCATGGGTACTGCTCCCGAAAAATCTTCTGGATCCAGTCTGACACCTGGGGAATTTCAAAGGTAAGGAATCTGCAGCCAGAAGACTATCAAATGCAGTGGTTGCAGCTTTAGCACTGGAAGAAGGACCAGGCAAACCCTCTGGAGGTTAAATCTTAATGCAAAGTGCACTCCATCTGGGGGTGGTCCGCTTCTGCAATGGCTTCTCTTTCTTTGTATCGGTGAACCAGACAAAGAGCTAATTGTCTTTGCGTGCAATTGTAATAGGACAATACTCTTTACTGATCCAGACAGTGCAGTCTCTCCTCCTTGGAGGGGTGTGGTGGAAAGAAAATGTTGGAAGTGATGCTTTGCCTGACATGGAAGTGTCACCACCTTTGGTAAGAAAGAGGGATTGGTACAGAGGACCAGTTTATCTAGGAAGAAGCTGGTGTATAGAGGTTGAGGTTACAGAGCCTATAAGCTGCTGACGCTCCGGGCGGATGTGGTGGCCACCAAGAAAACTGCCTTGAGTGTCAGGAGTTGGAGAGGACAAAGATGCATGTATTCGAAGGGGAAACACATCCAGAAGGTGAAAATCAAATGAAGGTTCCATTGGGGCATAACAAAAGTCTTGTGTCACAACAGGTGACCTGAACATGGAGGGTTGATCCGGTAACCGCAAGAAAGCCGATATAGCTGAACGATACCCCTTATCTATACCCAGAGAAAAGCCTTGCTGGGATAAAGAGAAAACAAACAACACTTCTGGCAAGGGTCAAGAAAATTGATCAATATGCTTGTCAGCGCACCAAGCCGCAAACTAATCCCAACGGCAGGTGTATATGGTCTTTTTCGATGAATGCTTGTCTGCCAAGATGACCTCACAGACCTCATGAACCGGGGAGATCATATACCATCAGCTGTCTTCGCTCCATGTCCATGCATGAAGTTGAAGAGTGCGCAGTTTCGATTGCAGACCCTGCCTGTAGCTGTGACAGGAGATCCTCCCAAAGGGCAGCCTGATCGGAGGGCAGATGTGCAGGAGTTCTACGTACCATACTCTGCTCGCCCAATTCGGAGCCGCCGGAATCACCCGGGCCCAGTCAGTTCCGATCTGCTTAACAAATCGGGTAAGGAGAGGTATTGGCGCAGAGGCATACAGACATTCCGTGTCCAGTCTAGTCAAAATGTGTTTCTGAGAAAGTGCCACTTTTGACCTTATGCAATATAAACTGTGGCAAATAGATCTAGCCAAGGTTCTCTCCAGTCCTGAAAGAGACATTGAGCCACCTCAGGATGCAGCCGCTAATCAGGTTCCATGAGGGACCAATGGCTGAGTTTGTCCATGCTGGCATTTAGAGATCCTGCCAGGAGCTGCACCGGCAGGAAAATGTCCTGATGTTGCAGTCACGTCCAGCTTCACAGAACCTCCAGATCACAATGCAGAGCCTGCATACACCATTAAGCGTAGTTCACCAGCAGGGTACACAAGGCCATCAAACCCAGTAGTCTCAGAGTATCACTGAAATCCAGGTCTGACGTTGAATTCTTCTTAGACTCTCTGCTTCGGAGAATAGGCACTAAGCTGCATTGTGTCCAGAATGGCTCCAATAAAAGGAAGCGTCTGTGAAGACGTCAGGTGTCACTATGGTATGTTCATAGTGAACCTCGGCAAATGCAGAGGATCCGCCGTAGTCTGGAGGTACGTGACAACTGCCTAGGGTGAGCCCACCTTCAGCAGCCAGTCATGGTGGTAGGGTATGACTAGGACCGTTCACCTCTGCCAATGTGCTGCAACCACCGCCATCACTGTGGTGAATACCCGAGGGGGAATGGTGAGATTAAAGGAGAGTACAGCGAACTGGAAATGTTCCTGGCCCACCTTGAATTGCAAGTAATGCCGATGGGCCTGCAAGATGGGGACGTGAAAATAGGCAAACTACAGGTCCAGCTCTACCAACCAGACACAACCTGAGCAAGCATGAGATTCATCGATTTCTTCTTCCTCAGGAAGGCATTAAGGGTGCAGGTCTAGGATAGGGCGGAGGCCTCTGTTCTTCCTAGACACCAGAAAGTAGCGAAAATAACACCCACAACTTACTTCTGATGGTGGCACCTACCTGATGGCTCCTTTTGCCAAAAGGGCCTGTACTTCCTGGAATAATAACAGGAAGTGTCCATCCCAGTCAATCTGAGGATGTAGCAGGGACAGCAAACTTTCCGTAAATGGAATAGCATAACCTTGCCAGACAACCTGAAGCATCTACTTATCCGAAGTTATGGCATGCCATTCAGGCAGGAGATTTCTGTCCTGCCATTAGCAGAGTGGCCATGTTGGTGAGAGGAAATACTAATGAGGCTTGGAGGGAGCAGTAGCCGGAAGGGGGTGCAGGGGCTAGAGGACTAGGTACATCTTTGGGTTGGAGTCCCATTGGACTTGTGGGAGCCAAATCAACAGCCACAAAAAGGCTGGGACGCCTGTTGGCAGTGGGGGCTGGGATTGAAAGGACACGGATGGTAGCCCCTACTGTAGCCCAGAAGAAGCTAAAAGACGAGCGTGACTGGCGTGGGGCCATGGTAAGCCCCAACGATTGGGCATTGACCCTCCTCTCTTTAAAGCGCACAAGCACTGAAAATGTTCATAACGGATGTCTGGGCATCTCCCAAGAATCCAGTTGATCTCAGTCAGAAGTGGTAACAAGGTGCTACTGATGAAGCAATGGCCCTACCCAGCGAGTCTGCTATGTCCAGCCCTCATCTGATCGTGAGCATGGCTGCATCCCCACCATCAGCAACAGCATGGGTCGGGATGACTCAGGCCCCCTACGAGACCATGGTCAGCACTTGCGCAACTGAGAGCTAAACTGTGAGGCTAAATTGGCCTAAGAGGTATGCGGTGTTCGCCGACGTACAGTGCAAGGCTGATGGAAGAGAAAATCCCCTTTGTGAAGGTATCTAGCCTCTTGGATTCCCTATCGAGTGCAGTAGTAGGGAACGTGCCGGGATTAGCTTTAGACCTCGAGGCCTGCAACACCAGTCTCTCAGCGGTGGAGTGCTGGGTGAGGAAATCAGCTGTGGAGTGCTGGGTGAGGAAAGCTGGGATCCCAGGGCCATAGGGGAGTGAGATGATCCACGCAGGGCTTGGTGCAAGCCCTAATAAGGGTATCAGTGACAGCTTTGTTGGAGGGTAGAATAGGTTCTGTGGGGGACACCCCAGGTTGAAGCACCTCCATCAAGTCATTGGTCTTGACTTCCACAAAGGGTACCATGAGGTCAAGGACCTAAGACACCATTTGCACCACCATAGCAAAGGAGGCCCCTTCCTCAGTAGCCACACTAGGAGGAGAGACCAGGCCAGTATCTAGTGAGGGGTTCAGACCATTGGCAGCAGCCAAGCCCTCATACGAGTTGTCTTTGGCCAAAGATTCTTCAAGGGGGTCAGAGTAGGTGCAAGGATCCTCAGATCCACCCCGGTCATACTCCTCACAGGGCCTGCCAGGAAAAGGAGGCACCGTCTTCAACCTGTAAGGTCATGGTCTTATCCGCACTTGAGTTGATGTCAGATAATGCCAGTCTGGCTCTGTATAGAAGTTCAAAATGACCATGATTTTGCTGCAGCTTAAGGACGTCAGTAGCACTGGAGTCACTGGACCGCACCTCGGTGCAGGTTATGGATTTGTAACCGGTTTCAGTCCGAATCCAGGAACAGATCTAGAGGGCCCAACTGGTGTGGTAAAGCAGTCAGAATGAACCCGTAGGGCCTGCAGGCACTTCAGACAGGTCCAGCTGTACTAAAATGAGGCGAATTACCTCATAGACCTTCTTGAGTTGGGCAGCGGTTGCTCTGGCACAAATACATTTCAGGAGGTACAGATCGGTACCAGGCTCAGGCTCCATAGGGGACATTTGGGAGCAGGGCCTAGACTTGTGACGTTGTTCCCACATCCCTTTTGATGAACCGTTGCGATGAAGTCGAAGAGCGATTCAAATTCTTGGTTTTCTTTCTTTTGCAGGACATACCGGACGATGTCTTTGACCTAGACGAGGAACGTCGGTAACAACTCCAGGAACACACTCGGGAACCTCTCCACAACTAGGACCTGGAGAGGTGCGAAGTCATCCAGTATCGAGCAGCCAGGAGCTTCATCAACCGCTCCCTGATCGCTTTGAGGTTCATTGCACAGCTAACTCGGGGCAGGCCATGAAGTTGTGGTCTGGCTCCAGGCATCACAAGCAAATCAGGTGGGGGTCTGTCACTGACACTTGCATGACAGGCTCCACAGGGTTTAAAACCCATGGGTTTCCTAAAGGACACCCCTAAGGCACACTAGGATCAAAAAGGCTCCCAAACTTTGACAAAACATTGTAAATGATGTAATAGAAAAAAACAACCACGGTAGCGCCTCTTGATCGATGCTGATGGCATGGAAAGGAAGGAGCCGAGGTCAGCAGGCTGGGGTGTCGCCTATGTAGGCACTGCGTACATTATGTCTCGTGTGTACAATACCGAAGTGAGTCATTCGGCGCCACTTACTGTTGTGCAGAAGTACTGCTCAGGATTTCCCAGAACCAGTCTGGCCTATGGGAATATTTTAAGGTAAGGATTCTGCAGCTAGATGCCCCTATCAGAAACTAGAAGATTCTGAGGTCTCATAACGTAAGCCAAAAGCAGCCTACAAAACCCAGAGGTCTCATACTTTTATACCTGGAATACACTGGCCTTTTACTGGTTCTGAACACTGCAAAAGTTAAAAAGCAAGTATTTTGGTTGGGATACAAACTATTCTTCTCTCAAGATGTCGTCAAAGCAACTGCTGAAAGAAGGAAGCTATTTTTAGAAGTGAGATCTGTATTAACAGCCATTAACTCAAGATATGGCTTAATCCATCCTTGGTGTTTGTGTAAGTTACCCACAAAGAGAAAACAACCACGTATGAAGACCCATATATCCTGAGGAAATGCTTACATGACTGCAAGAGAGAAGAGATGGAAACCTCTTTAAAAATATTATAAATAGGGTTTGCTGTCTTTTTGCTCTATTGGGCACAATTCCTTTGCTCTAGCCCAACTATTTAATGTGCTATGAATAATAACTTGCTCTTCGTGCTCGTTTCTTTATACAGGTCATTATTAATGTTGTAAATTTCATCTCACTAACTATTCATATATTTTGATGTCCTGGTCTTCTGGAGCGAGGAAATACTTTCTTTGCCCTTTGTGGTCTCCTGACAACTCCCCTACAATTTGCTTATCTAGGTATATCCTTTAGTCGTCATTTCTTTGACAGTCCCCTCTTTTACATATTTTTTTCTTTTTTCTTATCTTCTTCTTTCCATTTGTTCCTATCCTAATGACATGTTTTAACCATGTGCCAACACAATACAATGGAATTTATTACTATTTCAAATATTTTTGTGTATGTTATATTTCTCTTTTTCGTCAATATATGTAGGTTTAATTATTATATGTACATACATTAATTGGGTAATTCAGAGTTATCTTGTGGAACTTAAAGGATTAAATAATCCTATTAAAAGACAGAGAATCCTTTTGCCCCTTGCCAGATTTAAGACTGCTATAGCCTTGCCACAGGACACTTAGCTTCCAAAAGTAGAAGCTTAAAAACTTAAGAAACTTTGGTAGGAAATATATTTGTGTTATCTGCAGTACAGAATTAAAAATGGAACAATAATTCTTTATCATATAAAACTGGATGTTGTTGTCAACTCCCAGGAGAATGGATTAGAAGGCAGATGGGTTATTCTTAAATTCCCTTGTTAATTAAATAACCATTTCGATGTTTAATGATTATGGTCCTACAACAGTATGCTTTTTTTCTGAAATTACATTCCTAAAAAATAGCTAAAGTTGAATAGTATCTTGTATTTAGAGGGGGCTGCAATCAATAGTAGATCCTATCCTAGATACGAACTCAAACGTTAAATCTATTCAGAATAAAACGCATAAACAATTCAGTCCTGCTATTACTCAAAATTCCTTTGTAGATAAGTGGAGACAATAATATCGCTGTTTGAAAGAGCACACTTTCCTTGCTTATCCTCATCAAACACAGTCCTGGATTAAATATATTTTTATGAGTAAACGTTTATCCTAGACATCATTAAATGAGGAGTAAGGACCTATTCGTATTTCAGACCATGGACCTGTGACTTTAGATTTTGATTTAATCCCCTTTCAAGCCCAACTAAAACAATAGAGAGTTAACAATTAATTGAAGCCTGACCCCTTTTTTAATACAAAGTTATGAAAAATGGCTGATGAGTTTCTCATTCTTAATGCTACCCAGGACTCCACTACTCCTATAATCAACAGTATTATATTTAAAAATCTAAAATTTAGATATAAGAATGTGTTCAGGAGGAGGAGCTACGACGGCAAGCAAGATGGCTGCTTAGGTTCCCGGCTCCGCCGACCTCCGTATTCCGCCACGAGATCCTGTACGATATCCTGATCTTACACCTAGCCTCTACCTGGATGAAGTGTTCCTCACTCCGGTGGTGAAATCCCCAAGCTTTTATCATATGATTTCACGAACTTACACCGAGTTAAAGATTGTGGCCTGTTCCAACTGTGAAGCCGGGCCTCGAGTAACTGCAAGGCCGGGTTGCAGTTCAACAACATCGGCTGAAAGACCCTGGCGGGGTCCGGTCTACCGAAGTGGAAACTTTGTCTACGCCCGAATTTGGTGGCGATTGTTTCCTTGCCCAGTGCTGTTGGAGAAGTGACCTGCCGCTGCTGATTGTGTGTGGGGACCCTGTACCGTGGACCCGGTATAGATTCCTGCCGGGGTTCGGCGGGTCGGGACCCCGGACTGCGGTGCTGCGCCGGGTACTCCCGGCTGTGGATAACTACGGGTCGCTGTCCACGCTTGCTCTCTCAGTATCCTGTTCGTACCTCCCGAAAATGCCTGATTCACCCGGGGATTCGACTGTAACTGCCACCGAACGTGGTATAATGGATCGAACGGCGTCTGGACCAACGCTGGAAACAATATTGGCAGAACTTTGGGCGTTTCACTCGCAAGTGGCTGTGCTAATGGCTAAAATGGATGTAAGTCTGACTGGGATCCTGTTCGAAGTACCGGACCCTGCCCCACGGTTGAACCAGCAAACAACAGCTCCTCAAGCCGCGGCCATTTTGACTTTGTGCAAGGACCCCGTGTGGGATCGAGAGTGGATTTTAACATCGGATCCAAAGGATGGCGCCCTGGAAGACGCTGTCCCCGAGACCACGAGTGTATCACAGTGCCTTTCATCATCATCGACTTTGGAGGTCTCGAAAGGCGCCCCCCCCCCTGGAAAACTGTGTTGTAAACTCTTCCCCTTTCTTGTGGTTTTATCCCCCTTTTCTGGACGTCCTACGATTCCGGGACAAGAACTATCGGGACAGTCCAGCTTGGAGAGGGGAATTTTCCACGCGTGAAGACCTCTCGGAGTCACTAGCCACATGGGGAAATGGATTGACTTCAGATGCTTTCCCTCTCGTCTATGACTTGTTTGTGTCCTCCGGGGTTTCGCTGGGGAGGGTTCGTGTGATGATTCGAAAGGGTCAAGGTTGAGTCAATTGAACTGGGATGATTTGGAACACTGGTTATGGAAGTTCGAATTGTAACTGCTTAACAATTGAGGCTGGGCGGTATACCACGGTGCCCCTTCTTGATTTTTGTGAGAGTTGCTTTACGTCAGTCTTCGGCTGTAGGGGGTATCTGTGTTTTGGCGGGGGAGCCAAGGGGCCGGGAACACCGTATGATTAGGCCCTCCTCCATTCTTCTTCTTTCTCCTTCTTTTAGGGTTTAGGTTAATAGGGCGACAGGCACGCTGCTAGTGGGGTTAGGCTATAGCCATCTGCAGGGGTGCAGGGTTGGGGGGGGGTTTATTTTTCCTTTTTTGTTTTCTATGGCCTTTTTCTCCCTTCCCATATTTCCTTTAGGATTGGTATGGTCTATGTTTTGCTCTGATTTCACTGTGCCCTGAAATTAGTGTCCGTTCTTCTTACGTTACTCGTATTACTGGGTGGGCGGGCCCTGAGAACTGGCGGTCACGAAAATGTATGCTGTCTTATTGTTTACATTGATATAGAGGTATCAACGCCAGAGACCTACAAATGGCTGTTTCCACACGCATATCCTGTCTCCCTGGCCTGTCCCCCATATCTTGTTGTTAGATTGTATGGCACCTGATCCGATCATTTAAATATCATAAAAAGACCTTTATTATATCCTGTGTTCTATTAATGCGTCCTGATACAAGATCCATCCTGAATTGCTGCCGGACCTCAGGGTTGTCGACTGAAGAGCTGTGTTGTGTTGTGAAACGTCAAGGTTTGCTACTGTTTAGCGTCCGGCCCCTGCGGTTGTAGGCCCATCCTTGTATTTCATGAATGCTGCAATAAAGGTTTAAAAAAAAAAAAAAAAAAAAAAAGAATGTGTTCAGGTAACTGAAATTACAATAATATTTTTATTGAGAATGTCTCAAACAAAAAAAATGCTAGATGTTACAGAGGACAAAATAAGTCAGGGCAACTATTGGCAAATTATTTGAAAGTTAAAAAGAGAAAATTATAACTGAATCTTTAATAAATGCAAAAGGTTGATCTTTACTTAAAGATAAACACATTCTTGATGAAATTGTAGCATTCGATAAAGATCTATATAACCCGGCACATGTGCGGTCCATTACAAAGATTACTAAGGGCCTTATTCTGAGTACAGGATTCCTAGGGCCACAGTACTGGTGATGGTGGTCGGACCACCACCACCACTCCAGCTCTGCCTGCTGTATTCAGAGTGTGGTGGTTGGACCATAACAGAACAGTAGTCTCCAACTTAATACAGGATCCCACTGGAAAGAGGAACAGCGGAAAAGGGCAGGAATATGCTGGCAGTGCTGCTAGTATATTGCCAAGTATATTCCAAGTTGCATTTCCACTTCCCATTTCATGGCGGTGAGCCCACCATGAAAAAGGTGGCAGAGATGCAACTTCTGGGTGAATGCGAGGGACACCTGTTGTGCCCCCCCTGGAATTGCATCCCCCCTCCTGCACTGTGTGGCACGCACAACATGGTGAATGCCTCACCGCTCAAGAACTTCCCGAAGACTCTGTCACAGCAGCAGTCTGCTCTTAAGGCTCTCCTATGAGCCTAACACAGCCACGCCATGAGACCACTGCAGCACCGCCCGCCCGCCATTTAACTCAGAATCTAGCAGGCGGGGGGGGGGGGAATTGGGGGGCACCACGGGCTTGACAGTTCTCTTGCCAGCGCAGCAGTGACGGCGCTGTAGGAGGACCGTAAAATTCGTAATAATGCTCTAATTACCTACAGTTTATTAACAAACTCTAAATGCATGAAATAGACTTTACTTCCGTAGGAAAATATATTTCACTTAAAGAAATATGTAAAGCAGTTAATGTTTTTTGTACTAATAAAAATAAGACTCGAGGACCTGATGGTGTCACAGTAGAATTTGACTCCGCATTTGCAAAGATTTTTATCTTACATGCCTGGAACAATATCACTTTTTTGTGAATTCCAAATCGTCTCAAAAAAACTTTCAGGAGGCTATGATTTCGCTCACATGACTCCCACCAGTCGGTTTGTGAGCTACCAGTAGCTCTCAGACACCTCCAAAGTAGCTCACAGCCTCAAGTTTATTTTTAAATAAGCAAAGGGTCACATTTTCCTTTTAACGTTAATGGAAGGCTATGTTTACTTTACATTATTATCATCAAGCTTCAGATTGCAAAGCCTAATAATCAGAAGTGCTCAGCCAGATTTATGGGCCAGGCTGGGCCACAGAGGCGAAGGACTGAAGAATTTAACTCCGATAAAAGTATGCGTTGACTCAATATTGGAGCGTGAGAACAAAATGATGCTTTTAAATGGTAGAAAATTAAAATGAAAAGTTACCTTAATGTTTACCTCTTCATTTTAATTTGATCCCATTTCAAAGTGTTGCATTTGCAAGCAGCAGGCTTTTTGATGGTAGTGACCAGTAGACACTGTGCGATATTTATAACTGAAAAAAAGTCATTTTTTCAAGTAGGTGAAATAAAGTGAAAAAAACGTTTTCTATGACACAATAAGTATTAATGTCTTTCTACTCTTTCAATTAAGCATAATACTGCTTAATATTTTATTAAGCATGCCTATTCACTTAAAATTCTTCCCATTTAAACAAATTAATTTTTCTATTATAAATATGGCACCATGTCTACAGGCCAGTGGGACCAAGATCCTCGATGTTTGTAAATGTGATACTTGGAAATGGGAAAAAATGTTAACAATGAGTTTTAAGGAATCCACTTAAAGTTAATACTTCAGTTTAATGTCAACCGTACACATATATCCCATACATACGCACACATGTTCAAACAAACCCAAAGACCATGCTTTCACTAACACACATCAAAACCAAAGGGGATGATGGACGGAGTGTTGAACAATGACAGCACTCACCCCCAGTCAACTGATCTGGGTTTAACCCATCATCATTCTTTAGCTCACTCCGCCATCCCAGTTCAGACATGGCCATATGCAAATCAGTCTGACCCTGTGCCTCATGGGAACAGTCCAGCCTGAACTGCCAAGCCATGTCTTCCCTGGACCGGAAACAAGCATCCTGGGACCATTTGTCACCCCGAGTGGGACGGGTATGCTATTTTGTCACCCCGAGTGGGACTGTCACAACCTGCCAAACGCGCCTGCAAAGACTACCTCTCCTAGAATGCCCGGAAGAATGGGAGGGGCCGAGGGTTCATAGTCTCACGTAGTGCAGACAGGCGCTGTACCTGATTCCTCATCTGCACCTTGGCGTTTTGGAGCTCTTGTGATTCCGCTTGAGCTGTGTTGTTCGGGGCCTCAGTTTTGATGTTCTCGGAGGAGACGTGTGTGGGAGCCTCCAACATATTTTCGGAAGTTCGGCGACTGCCGAACTGAATCAGGAAGTTTTCCGCTAGCGGCTGCAGCTGCAACTGACATTACGTGTCCTCGGCTGAGGTGCGTCTAAGTCCTGTGGACCATTGGAAACGCTCCGTTTTTCTGTTTTAGCCTTGTTCTCTTGTGGCGGCATCAAAGAAGGATTTGTTGTGTTATGGTTGAAACTCGACCAAAAGCCGCATTCATGTTTTTCTTTCCTTTTGGTTGGATAACCAGTGGCCTGGGTACCATTTAATAAGCATTTCCCTTTGGATATTTCTGGATTACAGCGGGTGGAAAGACTACGACCTGGTAAGCCTCCCTGGAGGTTATAACTTTGTTCTTGTATTCTTGGAGGAATATTCTTTTGCGCTCTGGAGACTTTGAATAAGAGCAACTATTTCTACGAACTGTGGATTAATTCTTTTGGTGCAAGACTTTGGTGACTTCAGCCACTCCTTTCTCCTTCATTTCAAGACCCCCTTGGTTCTTTTTTTGGTTACTGGAGAGGGGGCTTTCTTTTGGAGGTTTGAAAGACTGGGAAGGGTAGGAATGTGCGATGATGCCTGAATTACGTATGATGGAACCAGAAGATTATGTGGATAACTAACTGTGGATTTGTCTTGTAGGAAGCAGTGTATATGTATAGAGAAGTGTTGATACATCATTGCAGAGAGACGGGTTCACCTCATACCAATTGGTATAGGTAGGTGTTCTACTAGCGAGAGATTACTGAGAGTAGAGAGTGATACTCATGTGTAATGTTTGTTTCTTTTCTCATTTCAGCTATCCCTTCCGTTCTAGTCCCTTCCTTTCCTTTCCTTTTTTCCCTTGCTTGATTACCTCTATGCTCTGTGTATCATAATCTAGCCAGAGTGTGAGGAAATCAGGAGGTGGACGCCTTTGCGCATCACCCTGATCCTGAGGAGGCGGCGATCGTGACAGGGACAGGTATGCTCAGACGTGAGTTCAGTGCTCTCCATGCCACTGGAATCAAGCTATCCTGGCTGAAGAGGGTTGAAACCCCAAAACCGGTCCTAGGATGCTGGTTTTCAGTCCAGGGAGGACCTGGCCTGGCAGTTCGGGCTGGACTGTTCCCACTGGGCGCAGGGTCAAGACTGATTTGAATATTGCTGGGTCCAAACTGGAATGGCATGAGTAGCAAAAACACAATAGATTTTGGCCCAGATCTCTGCACTGGGGTGAATTTTTGACATTGTTCTACATTCTGTCCATCAATAGTTCTTTTTGCATTTGTCACCCCAAGTGGGACGGGTATGGTCAGACGTGAGTCCCGTGCTCTCCATGCCACTGGAATCAAGCTATACTGGCTGAAGAGGGGTGAAACCCCGAAATCGCTCCTAGGAAGCTGGTTTCCAGTCCAGGGAGGACCTGGCCTGGCTATTCGGGCTGGACTGTTCCCATTGGGTGCAGGGTCAAGACTGATTTGCATATGGCTGGGTCCAAATTGGAATGGCATGGGTAGCAAAAAAACGATGGATTTAGGCCCGGATCTCTGTACTGGGGTGAATGTATGACATTGTTCTGCATTCTGTCCATCAAGTGTTCTTTTTGCATTTGTTACCCCGAATGGGACGTGTATGCTGAGACCTGAGTCCCATGCTCTCCATGCCACTGGAATCAAGCTATCCTGGCTATAGATGGGTGAAACCCCGAAACCGGTCCTAGGATGCTGGTTTCCAGTGCAGGGAGGACCTGGCCTGGAAGTTCGGGCTGGACTGTTCCCATTGGGTGCAGGGTCAAGACTGATTTCCATATGGCTGGGTCCAAACTGGAATGGCATGAGTAGCAAAAAAGACAATGGATTTAGGCCCAGATTTCTGTACTGGGGTGAATGTATGTCATTGTTCTGCATTCTATCCATTAATAGTTCTTTTTTCACTTTTTTTTTTTTTTTTTTTAAATCTTTTTATTAGCAAAGTTGGAGAGCAACAACAGAATATAGGTGTGCGTATACAATACTAGCGTTAAACTCCGTGGTACATGTATACGGTCGCTCATAGCAAATATACAAACTTGGTAAATTCGATTTTTCATTTTGTTGATGAATCATAACAACTAACAAACCCCGTTCATTCCCGCTCCCACCCTCCACCCCTGCGAGTTCCCACCTTTCACTCTCTAAATAGGCACATAATTTAAATATCGCTATTTGGGTCACACTCTAGTCATTTACACATAGTTGAGGTTAATACACAGACTGGTTAGGTAACGTAATGCGACAGACGGGTTCGAGCCACCCGTGTTACCTCATAGTGCACCGTAGGTATTGTTCAGGGCAGTGTATAGGAGAATGAGTATGGGCGTAACCGCACCCCAATTGGCTATTCACTAATATCCTCTTCATCATTGTCATTGCCAGCCTCGAATACCCCCAAAGTGTCAAACCATTCCAGTGAGATAGGTGTCTTGCGGAGGCCCCTACTCTCTTCCCTTTGTAGTGCCTCGCCCTCAGCCTTACCCCAGCGTACAACTTCCGCCCTCCACAGGTCAGGGTTGGGTGGTTTCGATGATTTCCACCGTATCGTGATGGCACGCTTCGCCAACAACAGGGCCAGATCCGAGAAGCGCGCCGCCACGGTCCTGGTGCGGGTCGATGGACCTAGCCCTAGGAGCGTGTGTTCCAGTGTAGGTGATCGGGCCATTGTACCAGCCTTCTCAAGTGATTCATGGACAGTGGTCCAGAAATATCCCAGTTTGGGGCATTGCCACATCATATGTACCAGAGATGCGTCGTCTGCATCACATCGGGGGCAGTTGCTCTTGGATGCAGGGAACATCATATGTAGGCGGTGCGGTGTTAGGTAGGCTCTATGTAGCAACATCAGTTGGATGAACTTGTACTTGGGGTTTCTAGCTACCTTTCTGGGGAATTGCAGTATGCGCTCCCACTCCTTATCTCTCAATGGCCTCCCAATATCCGCCTCCCATGTCGCCCGTAGTGGTGCCAGTGTAAGTGCCCTCCCCGATTTAATGCTAACAGTGAGCCACTTAGTTAGATGTCCGCCCGTTCCCATGAGGTAAAGCATTGTGACTAGAGGATTTGCAGTAGGCTCCCGTCCGTCGGGTGACCAATTGCGCAAAATATAGTGTCGGAGACCGGCATGCAGGAGAAAGGAGCCGCCGGGTATGCCCTGCGTGGTTCTGAAGTCTTCGAAGGACAATAAGTGCCCCTCCGCAAACAGGTCACCCACATGTGTCACACCAGCGTCATGCCAGGGCTCCAGTAGAGTCGTTGTAAGTGTGCCCGGGCCCAGTGGTATGCCCAAGAGTGGTATTGTGGGGGCATAAGGTGTCCCGGTGGACGTATATTTCAATGCCCTTCGCCAATGTGTGATCGCCAATTTGAGGAGTGGCGTAGTGTTTCTAGGTAGATCCGATCCAGGTAGGAGCAAGATGTGTATTTTCCCCTTAGCATGGTCATCTTGTGTTAGATTAATCTCATGATGATTGCGGCCCGCCACCCAGTAAGCCAACCATTGTAGCTGACAAGCATAATGATAAGCCCTAAAGTCCGGTAAGCCCATGCCTCCGGAGTTGGAGGGAAGCTGTAACTTAGCCAGCCCTATGCGCCTGCGGCCATGTCCCCACACAAGTTCGGTGAGCAGGGAGTCGAGGGTCTTGAATGTTACCGCTGGGATCTGGAACGGCAGGTTGGTGAAGTAGTAGATAAGACGGGGCAACATCACCATCTTGGAAATTGCCACTCTACCGGGTATGGAGAGCGGCAATGTAAGCCAAAATTGAATTTGTGACTTCAGCGTTCTAATGGCCCTCCCCAGGTTGCCGTCTATCATCATGCTCGCCTCTCTATATATCTGTATTCCCAGGTATCACAAGGTGGTGTCCGCCATCTGGAATTCGTGTGGGGCAAAAGACAGGGGGGTCGACTCACCCGCAGCTACAAAGGCGAATCCGTAGGACTTAGACTCGCTGATGGTGAGGCCAGATAGTTCACGAAAATCCTCAAAAACCTGGGAAACTGGGCCCAGCTCGCCCCTCAAATCTCGGAGATATAATATGATATCATCCGCGTACGCAGAGACAATGTGGTCCGTACCATACCGCCGTATACCGTAACGGGGGGCTAGCAGCCTAAGTCTGCAGAGCAATGGCTCGAGGGCAAGAACGAAGAGGAGAGGGGAGAGTGGGCAGCCCTGCCTGGTTCCTCTGGCAATGGCCATGGGGCCCGAGATTTGGTTGGAGGTGCGTACCCTTGCCGTGGGGACTGTGTATAGTAATCTGACCCAAGCGAGGAATTCCGGTGGGATCCCGAATTTTGACAATGTGGCAAACATATAATCCCATCTCAAGGAATCAAAAGCCTGTTTTAAGTCCAAAGAGATGCACCCTTCGGAGCCCACGCCCGCATCTTTCCCGAGCATGAGTTGGGCCAAGCGCCTAAGGTTCATGGCCGTATTACGGCCTGTGACAAAGCCGCATTGATCCTGGTGGACCAAATGTGGCACGTATTGCACGAGCCTTGATGCCAGTACCTTGCTCAAGATTTTTGAGTCAGTATTAAGAAGGGACAGGGGTCTGTAATCGGCCAACTGCAAACCATCTTTGGCCGGTTTCAAGAGGGACGTAATCAGAGCTTGCATGGTTGATTGTGGTAGAGATGCTGTGCGTAGGGCTTCCAGATAAACAATGTGTAGTCGCGGGGCCAGGAGGTCCATGTAAGTGGCGTAGAAGTCGGTTGGCAGGCCATCCGTTCCAGGGGCCTTACCCTTAGGGAGGGTTCTTATTGCCTGTTTGATTTCTGCCAATGTTATGGCACGCTTCAAGTCTTTATGCTGATCTGCAGTAAGCTGCGGGAGAACCAGTTCCTCCATGAAGGCCACTAATGCGGGTTCGGACAGGGGTAGTGGGGGGCCATATAGCGTGGTATAATAGTCCTTAAATGCTGTATTAATCCCTACTTGGGTGGCAGCCAGCTGGCCAGATTGGTCCAAAACCCGCAGAATGGGTTGGCTGATCGGGGAGTCCCGCAGGATGCGGGCAAGTAGGGGGCCGGCCCGGTCGGCCTGTGTATGCTGCCTATTCGTGTACTCCCTATAGTCAATAACTCGCAGCTCTTCCAGCAGCTCTGCATGTCTAATACGTGCCTCCTGCAGTGGCGGAAAGGGAGCGTTGGTGCCCGCTGCCTCGTTCTCTAGGGATGCAAGTGAGCCCTCCACCTCCGTAAGCTGGCTAAGTACCTCCCGTTTCCTTCCCACCCTAGTAGTCATAGCAGCCCCCCTCAGACATACTTTGAAAGTGTCCCATTCTACCTGCCGGGAGCTAGCCGTGCCCGCATTCGTGGAAAAGTATGTATCGATAGTGTCGGATAGGGAGGACCGGAAAACCGAGTCCTCAAGGAGTTCAGGGTTTAGTCGCCAGGTCGGTATGGGGGCCAGCCTCCTACCCCACTGCCATGTAATTTCCACGGGGCTATGGTCCGAGAACGTTTTCCCCATGTGTTGAGTTTGGACAATCAATGCAGTAAGGGACCTTGAGCAGAAAACATGATCGATTCTGGTGTGAAGCTGGTGGGGAGGGGAGAAAAAGGTGTATTCCCTGTCCATGGGGTGAATGCTACGCCACACATCTGCCAAGTCCCAACCCTCAGCCCAACTCGCAAGCGCAGCAGCCTGTTTCCTGCTCTCAGTAGCCTGTAAAGGGGGATGTGACCTATCCAGCAGAACATCAAGTACAGCATTAAAATCTCCCCCTATTATCCAGCGAAGATCAGCCCAGTCTGCAAGCACCCCGTTTACACTGGACAGAAATTCCAACTGGTTCGTATTAGGCGAGTACATGCATCCCACAACAACTTCCTCCCCATCCAATAGACCCCGCACAAATACATAGCGACCCTCCTTATCAACCCGTTGCTCCAACAACTGGAAAGGTAGAGACCCACGCATCCAAATTGCCGCCCCCCTTGAGAATGCGGAATATGAGGTAGCATAGAGCTGTCCTCTCCACTTCTTTCGCAATTTCACCGCTTCAGCAGTGTTCAAATGTGTCTCCTGTAAGCAGGCAATTTGTGTCCCCCTCCGGTTGAGTTGTGCAAGGATTCTAGGACATTTATGCACTGATCCCAAGCCACGAACATTCCAGGTGCACAAGTGGTAATTGTTAAGAGGTCCCAGTCCCATCTGTGCGGTGTGGCAAGGTGTAACAACTGGGTGACCCCACATGTCCTGCTGTGCTAAAATAGGAGAGTGTCTCGCAAACAGTAAACCCCCGAACAAAAAGGTCCCTGAGCCAACGTACCCAGGAGCCAAACCATGGTGTCCAACGTGGGCACAATACAGTCAAGTACGTGTGCATACCGGGGGGTGGTGGACCTCCGACGGTTGGCACTGAACTGTCTGCGTGGGCATGAGAGCCCACAATACAATGGATCCCTGCACACTCAACCCACCATATGTGAGGGAGGGGATTTGACATACGTTACCACCTGGAGAGAAGTAATCGTGTCGTGGTTCAGAACTCTGCTGCCATCTGTGCCGTGATCTTCGGGAAAAGTTGCAGGCTGTCAACTGAACCAGACACCTCAGTATGAGTGTCAGTGGTGACGGTGAGTCTGTCTCCGGTTGCTCCCGCGTCGTGGGCAGCCAAGGCCGCCTCAGTGAGACGCTGATGTGTGGATGATGACGTTTGGTCTGCCGCCTGGTGTCCGAGAGTATGCGCCGCCTCCGATGCTCCATGAGATGAGCGATGTCCAGGGCTGTGAGCGTCGTTCCGTCGGTCTGGCGAGCCCCTACGGGCGTCGCTGTGGTGGTCTGTGAACTGGTCCTGCGACGCCGGCGGAGTCAGGGCGACCTCCATCCATTCTGACGCTTCCTCAGGCGAGTCAAAAAAATGGGACTTGTTGTTATGTAGGATTTTTAGCCGAGCAGGGAACAAAAGGGCATATTTCATGTTCCTGTCACGCAGTTTGCGCTTCACCCCCAGGAAGGTGGACCTGGCTCGCTGTACAGTGGGCGTGAAATCAGGGTAGACCGAGATGGTCTTGTCCTCGAAGCGTATCGGCGCCTCCTCCCTGGCCGCCCGGAGGACAGTGTCACGATCTTTGAAATGGAGGAGACGAGCAATCAGTGGGCGCGGGGGTGCCCCAGATAGTGGGGGCCGTGATGGCATCCTATGCGCCCTCTCCACACTGTAGAGAGCGGTGAGATCTCTCTGGCCCACCAGCTTCCTAAGCCAATCCTCCACAAACTGCATGGGGTCTCTCCCCTCGCTTCTCTCCGGAATGCCCAGGATGCGGACGTTGTTGCGGCGGGCACGTCCTTCCGCCTCGTCCACCCTTCCCCACAGCTGCTTCAGTTGCTTCTCCACGTTTTCTAGTTTCGCGGAGTGTTCCGTTTGCTGCGGGATAATGTCGTCTAGCGCTATTTTCTGCTCCGCCACTCGATCCGCCAATTTGTTGTGGTCCGCTTTAAGTAAGGATAGGCCGGTCGCCATATTGTCTATGCGCAATTCTAGCGCGTCGCGCGTATTTCATTCAGGATCAGATCTAGCTTGGCGTCTTGAGACCCCTTACCGGTCGGCGGGATGATGTCCATATTGGAGGAAGCCAGTGGGTCCTCCGAACTAGTGGACTGCATGTCCGTTCGGGTGCTCTGGTCCTGACGCTTGCCCTTCGTCCTGCCCATAGACCTTGTCAGCAGTGTGGCGCTGTAGTAGAGGCAGCAGCCCGCCGCGTTCCCTCTGAATTTACGGCAGTGGTTATGGCCTGACCACTCTGTACTGTAAAGAGGTAGATGCAGCGAATATCCCAGTGCTGGCAAGGGTGGTGTAGGATACCCAAATGAGGCGTCAACCAAGGATGGGTCGGTGCGCCGCCTGTGCCTTGATGAGGTCCGCGTAGGTGGCAAGGGTGAAGTTACCAGTGCGCTTCAAAGTGAATGTATCGTGGCTGACGAGAGCGCAGTCATGCCTGGGCTGCAGCGCTGCATGAAGGCGCCAATGCGCGAGGCACACCACCTCTCCACAGTCCCTCACCCCCGTGTGCTGCCGGTCTCCAACGTCCGCC
This sequence comes from Lissotriton vulgaris, assembly GCF_964263255.1. Classification (NCBI taxonomy): domain Eukaryota; kingdom Metazoa; phylum Chordata; class Amphibia; order Caudata; family Salamandridae; genus Lissotriton; species Lissotriton vulgaris. The sequence goes on along the minus strand of NW_028243195.1, from coordinate 568,297 downwards.
ACCCTGTTTCACGTGTCCGGATTGATCCTCTATCAAGTGGGTCCCAGGTAGATGGGGCAATACTGCCAGGGTTCAAGAGTCTCCACTGAGCCCCAACGTGATGACAAGATGGCATCAGGATGTTCTTAATGCCAGCCAGTTCTGCTCCGTGACTCCGGTATCCCGTGCGGGACAATGCTGGTGTGCGGCTCCGGCTATGCCGTGTGTGTCCCCCTTACCGAGTTCTTTGACCCAATGGTGGTAACGCCGGAGCCCCGCTGATCACTTGGACGGGCTGGGGGGGACTGCACGGAGGCGCTCCCGCGCTTCGGTGGGGCTGCGCAGTAGCGTGGAGAGCCCGTGTTGCAGAAGCCGAGGGGAAGGGGGGGGGCAATAGAGCCTTGATAGGGGGTGTGGACACCTTGTCGCACCCCGCGTCCCCAGTCGGCAAAGCGGAAGCAGTCCGATCCTGGGTCCCGATTGGACCGCGAAGGAGTATGGGGGTAGGCCGGCCAGGCCGAGCACGCAAGTCCGGGGCTTCACTTTGATCAGCAGGCCGTATCAGGGTCCGTCGGCAGAACTTCCCACAGGAGCGGTTCCAGAGGGGCAACGTGGCGCCGTTACACTCCGCTTGTCCCCGGAGACAATCTGAGTACGAATCAGGCGGGTTGCAGGCAGGGGATCACAGGATAATTTAGCTGGTGTTCAGGGCACAGGACGGAGCTGGCAAACTACACGTCCACCATCAACGGCTCCAGGCCACGCCCCCAGTTCTTTTTTCACTTAACACACATGGCAGCCCTGTCATAGTGCCCCTAGTCAAAGTAGTTTGCTCAAACCATAGCATCAGGCTCTGTGGACATTAGGCTTAATACCAATTATGCTGGTTGTGGGGGCATCTGGTAACAATGCGTGAGTTGCTTAGCCTTGAATAGCTCACAATGATTTTCACTGAGTAGAAGTAGCTCCCACTGCAGAAAAGGTTGTAGGCTCCTGATTTAGCTTATCCATAAGGAGAATCTCTATTAAAAATGTTGTAAACATTATCGGCCAATATCTTTGGATAATCTGGATTACAACCTTTTCACAAAAATGTTGTCACTACTAATTGGTCTCATTGTACTATCTCTTATAGGGATTGAAATTCTGGATTAGTTAAAGGTTGTTTGTTCTCTGATAATACTGGAAAAATGTTCAGTATTTTACTAATGCTCCGAAATTGCCATATCTGCTAGTTGCATTTACATTAGATGCTGAGAAAGTAGTCATTGTCTGATAGAATTGATTGGCAAATATTTTTTTATATGCTGAGATAGTTTGCTTTTTGGCCTAAAATGTTAGATTTTATTTCACTATTACAACCTTCCACTCAAGTTGTGCTTTTTGCAAGTGGTGTTTCATCTGATGATTTTCTTTTGCACAAGGGAGGGTGAGACAAAGCTGTCCTTTATTTTATTTTCTCTTTAATTTGGCCCTTGTATCCTTTAGATCTAACGATAGACAATATTTAACAATATCAGGGTACAAATATGATGATAATCACTTGAATCTTTCTGTGTATGTTTATGATATTCGTCTCTATCTCTAACCCTGTGGTATGTACATTTTCAGCTTTGTCAAGGTATAGACTAAACTATGATAGATCAGAAATATTACCACTCAACAATTTGTGTATTTTGTAGTTTACTAATTCCATTGACGATAACATAAAAAATAATTTTGAAGAATCTCTAAAAAAAAAACTTGATAAGATGATTCTGCTATGGAAATCATTGTTCTTGGTGGGGAAGATTAGATTCCATTAAAATTATAACAGCACGAATTTCCCTATATGTGTTATTTTTCCTGTATATACTTCTGTTACATAGACTACGATTTACTCCATTTTATTGTAAGGCTTGTGTAATAAAAAGTCCAGAGTAGCTTTCTCTAAATTACAAATGAGAAAACACTGTGGTGGAAGTAATTTTAAACATTTTAACCAGTGTCACACTGCCTTTTGTTTGAGACAGTCTTCTCATTGAATAACATTTGAAACAGAGCTTTTGTGGACATCATGGACAGAAATAGAGAAATCTTTTATATACCCCTTTATTTTGCAATTAGTCTTTCTTAAAAGCACCTTCTTGCCTGTCTTTATCTGTCACTAAGCATATGTGTCCAAACCAGGATCTACTTTATCAATTCGACTCTATGGTATAACAGCGACATTAGAATAAGAAATAGACCACTTTTTGGAAGTCATTTAGAGACAATTGAGAGACAAGGGTGTTTTATGGGGTCATCAGCTCATGTCAAATAATAATATGATGGCTATCCCTGATGCTACAAAAAGTTTCAATTTATCTAGGTCAAACAAAACAGAAGGAAAATGTTACTTACCCAGTAAGCATCTGTTCTTGGCATGTAGAGCTGTAGATTCACATGCTTTGCATACTCCTGCCATCTAGTGTTGGGTCTGGATGTTTGCAAGTTGTTTTTCTTCGAAGAAGTCTTTTCCAGTCATGAGTCAGGTGACTCCTCCTTTCGGTGATATTGCGCATGGGCTTCGACTCCATTGTTAGATTGCTTTCCCACAGAGGGCGAGAATGGAGTTAGTAAAGTTAGAATAGAGATGTCCATGCATATGTATATAAGATAAGAAGGAACTGCAGCAGGTATAGGTACCCGGGGTGGAGGGTGGGCGCATGTGAATCTACAGCTCTACATTTCAAGAACAGATGCTTACTGGGTAAGTATCATTTTCCTTTCGAGGCATGTGAGCTGTAGATCACATTCTTTGCATAGACCATACAGCAGTATTCTCCCAAAGTGGTGGCTAACCTAAAGCTGTTGCAGTTGTTTGAAAAAGTGTTTTGAGTACTGCCTGGCCTACATTAACTTGTTGCCTCGCTAACACATCTAACAAGTGTTTAGTGAATGTGTGCGGTGTAGACCATATTGCTGCCTTTTAGATGTCAGCTACGACTTGGTTCTCTCCAACCCCCTGCTGTAGAACTATTGTGGCAAACCTATATTAATTCAAATATTCTATTTCTCTTTGGCGACAGATGCTTCTAGGGTAGAAGTATGGGGTGGGGTGGGAGTTGGGGTGGGGGTTTTATTCTGTATTAACTGTTCAAGATGTTTCCTTCCCTATAGTCACCAACACACTTTCAAATCTTTCAGGCCACCATAGACCAGCAACTCAAATAATTTCTAGAGCCTCCTGGACACCAGCCTCACGATCATGCAGGCCTTCTCTGTGGCCCCCACCAGATATGCAGCTCATCCAGCGACCTCCCTTGACCTTACCCATTGACGTTCAAGGTATTGTCATGAAATGTTACCGGTCTGCTGGACCACATCAAGTGTTCATCGGTCTTAACATTTGTCCACCGCCACCTCCCAGAAGTCCTGTTCCTGCAGGAAACCCACCTCCATGGGGGAGAGCTGTCCCTTCCTCTCTCGCAAGGACTACAACACGGTCTTCCATGTGAGGTTTTCACAGCAGTGCGGGGGGTCACCATCCTTCTCCACCGCTCCTTCCCCCTGGTGGTTTCCCATGTCACTCGTGACCCCCAGGTTCATAGCTTCCAGACCTGGGACTTCATCTGGATCTCTCAACTTGGGAACGTCTGGGCAGGTAACCACATGCGCTGCTTCGCTGACCTACAAAATCCTTTTCCCTTGCAAAATTCCCAATTCTATAAATACCTTCAGATCCGGCACGCCCTCCAGGCCCACATACTGAACTCCGACCGCCTCCCAGAGTTCAACCCCCTTTAAGTGAAGATCCTTATAGGAAACCTGGGACGTGGTGTCTCCCAAATCTACCATACCCTCTTAACAAACTTCTCTGACACACACTGTGGGCTGGGTGGGCACGCCATGGATGCAGACTGGCGTGACCTCCTGATGGCACCCCGTGAACTCACTATCTCCTCCAGGTAGAGGCTTGTACAGCCCTACTACCTTCATGCAGCCTACCTTTCCCCCCCAGTGCCTGCCTCAGACCTGTGCCAGATGTGCAGCCCCTGTTGCAAACGTTTTCCAAATGGTTTGGTCTTGCACCCTAATACAAACATACTGGGTGACTGTGATGAATGAATTGACAGAGGTCCTGGGGTGGGCAGCCCCTGTATCCCCTAACCTGATCCTCCAGGTGATAGTGGAGGTTGTTGGTGGCACAAGGGCCGAGAAAGCCTTCCCGAACACGGCCCTTTTAGTTGCCACATGTGACATAGCCGCAAAATGGGTGAGCCCAATCCCTCCTATCATTGCAAAGTGGCGACGCGGAGTTGATAGGTGCACTCAACAGGAGAAGGTGATGTTTGAAGCCAGAGGCTGTCCTCAAAAACATGGGTGGGTATGGGGTAAATAGCTGCACTTGTGATCGGTTTTTATTGTTGACCCGGAGAGACTCAATGACTCACTACTGTATTGAACTCTACTGGCTCGGCTGTTTGTCTATCTACCTGTACCCACGAAAATCACCCTGTGCCTTAATCTTGTTGGCCACTTTATGGGGTTTCAAACAACCAATAAAGTTGTTTATCTAAATAAATAAATATATTCTTATGCTAGCTCCCATTATCTTGACCCTCCCACACCAATTAGGCACTGTGGATGCACTGGGAATCTATCTCCTGACACTATGCCTACTCTGTTGATTTATCTAGTGGTCTAGAAGGATTTCTTCACCCTGCCTGGGTATAGCCTCATCTGGTACTATTGTTATGATTGAAATTGTTTATTATGGCCTGCCCTACCACTATCTCTCAAATTTTTCTTTGTTTATGACTTTTGGATGGACTCCTGGTAGCTCTCCATCCCCCACCTACTTCCCACGGCCTTCTGTACTTTTATTGTGATTGTTGTACGGTTTATTGTTTAATTTACCGGTTCGCTCACCTGCATATATGTAAAGCGATCTGATACCCTTTTGGGTCATGTTTGCGCTATAGAAAACACTAATAAATAAAAATAAATACATTTCCTAAGAAGGCCATAGTAGTTCCTATTGTGTGTGTGGAATGCGCTCTAGGGGGTACTGTGTCAAGGTTCTTTTAGCTTTTACAAAACCTGTTTGGATACATTTCACAATCAATCTTGCAATACCTGATTTAGAGATGGGATTGCCTTTGTGTGGTGGTGAAAAAGCAACAAAAAGCTGTTTTGTTTTACGAAAATCTTTTGTTCTTTCTACATAATATAGTAGAGCTCTGCTAACATCTAGTGTGTGTAGAGCTCGTTCTGCTACAGAATCAGTTTGAGGAAAGAACACAGGTAGCTCAACAGATTCATTGATGTGAAAAGCAGAAACAACTTTAGGTAGAAATGTGGGATTGGTTTGAAGAATCCCCTCGTCTTTGTGAAGTTGAAAGATAGGCTCTTGCATAGTTAGTGCCTGGAGTTTGCCAACTCTCCTTAGGGAAGCGATTGCAATGAGAAAAGCAACCTTTCATGAGAGAAATTGTAATTGACACCTGTGTATTAGTTCAAAGGGCGGACCCATTAGCCTTGTAAGGACTATGTTCAAGTTCCATACTGGTGGAGGTGGAACTCTTGGTGATATTTCTCTTTTTGGTCCTTCCATAAAGGCTATTATCACAGACACTGTGAATAAAGATAAATGTTGTCTGTTTTGTAAGTATATGCAGCTACTGCTGTTAAATGCAATCTAATGGATGTATAAACTAATCCAAATTTCTGCAAGTGTAAAAGAGAACATATGATGATTTGTACTGAAGCATCAAGGGGATTAATATTGTTACAGTATATAACAAAATGTTTCCAATTTGCTGCATACCACTCCCTAGTAGTAGGACTTGTAGCCTCCTTTAGGATGTTCATAACGTCTGGTGGTAATTGAAAATAACCAAACTCTATGACTTCAGGAGCCAACTCGCCAGGTTGACTTCCTTGGGATTTGGATGCATGATTTCTCCATGGCTCTTAGGGCCAGATGTAGGTGGGAGATTTTGGCCATTTACCGGCCGGTAACGGCCGAATTCGGCCGTTACCGACCGGTAAATGGCCATGGAGATGTAGGGGGATAAAAAACATGCATTTTCGGTAATTCTACCGAATCGGTAAAATTACAGAATCGGTAAAATTACAGATTCTGTATATTTTACCGAATCGGTAAATATACCGGTCGGTAAAATTACCGAAAAAGCATGTTTGGTATGTAGGTGCCAATTTTAACAATGACACAGGGCTTTGAAAATCGGTATTTTACCAGGCAATACAATTGCATGGTAAAATACCGATTCAGGTGTACATGCACACCCTAAGGGCATGTATGTGTGCCACATGGCACATAAGCCTAAAACAGGGGTGCCAGAGGGTGTCAAAGTGACACCCCCTGCACCCTTGCAAAATTCGGTATTTACCGATTCGGTAAATACCGAATCGGTATTTGATATTGAATCCTATGGGCTTCAAGGCCCATAGGATTCAATAGCAAATACCGATTCGGTATTTACCGAATCGGTAAATACCGATTTTTACTGATTCGGTAAAATTTACCGAATTGGTACCTACATTAGAAATACCTACTCTTAATTACCGAATCTGTAAAATTCGGTAATTAAGAGTCGGTATTTCTGATTTTGCTACATCTGGCCCCTAGTGAGGAGACTGGAGTTGAGATGCAGCTTTTGGTGTGGAACTACTGAGAGCTCTACCAGGGTGGTGAACCAAGGTTGACGTGCCCATGTGGGAGCTATGAGAATGAGTTTGAGGGATGATTGTCTGAGCTTCTGAACTACGAGCGGAATGAGTGGGAGAGGAGGAGTAGCGTAGGCAAATATACCTGACCAGTTCATCCATCGGGCATTACCTTTGGAGCGCATGTGTGGGAACCTGGAGGCAAAGCTTGGGCATTTCGTGCTTTGATCCGTGGCGAACAGGTCTATGTGAGGAAACTCCCATTCCTGAAATAAGGGAAAAAGGTTTTGGGGATGAATTTCCCACTCGTGGATTTGCTGCCTCTATCGGCTGAGAAGGTCTACAATTTGATTGTTTACTCTTGGAAGGTGTTCTGATAGGAGATACATTTTGTGATATATGACCCATTTCCAAATGGCTTGTGCTAGGCATGACAGTTGGAGAGTGCATGACCCTCCTGTTTTTGTATGTAATACATAGCTGTCATGTTGTCAGTGCGGATTAGGACAGTTTTGCCTATTAGGTGAGTTTGAAAGGCCTTAAGCGCTAGAAACACTGCTAGTAGCTCTAGGTGATTTATATGAAAACTCCTGTACTTTAGAGTTCATAATCCTTGGATTGTGTGACTTTGTAGGTGAGCGCCCCAACCTGTGAGCACGATGTGTCTCTGCTGTTAGCACTGTTTGTGAAGCAGGGTTGAGAAAGGGCCGCCCTTTGGATACATTACGAGAGTTTCACCACTGCAGAGAGTGATTGGTGAGACTGTCTACTAACACTAGATTGTTTAATCGATCATGCGATTGGTTCCACTGACTTGCTAAGCATTCTTGAGTGGGACGCATGTGAAGTCTTATGTGGGGAACACATGTAATTCAAGAAGCCATCATGCCTAGCAGTTGCATGAAGACTCTTGCTGGCAATGATTGGTTGGGTCGAAATTAAGTGAGAAGGGGCTGACTTCTGTGAATTCCGGCTGTATTGGGAGGGGCTAGGGCTTTATGTGAGTTTATTGTAGCTTACAGAAAAGTTTGCGTGTTGGAAGGCTGTAGATGAGACTTCAATGCATTCACTGTAAACCTTGGTTGGTGAAGTAAGTGAATAGTGGTTTGAGTGTGATGGAGACACATTTGGTAAGTATTGGCTTTGTTGAGCCAGTTGTCCAGGTATGGGAAGACATGGATGTGTTGTCTTCTCAGATGTGCTGTGACTACTGCCAGGCATTTGGTAAATACCCTGGGAGCAGTGGTGACTCCAAAGGGTAGCACTTTGAATTGGTAATGGTGACCGGCTATGATGAATCTGAGGTATTTGCGATGAGCCGGATGAATTGGAATATGGAAATATGCGTATTTTAAGGCTAGAGTAGACATAAGATCGCCTTGCTGAGGGAGCGGGAGCACTTGTTGAAGTGTTACCATGTGTAAATGCTCTGACAGTATGTAGAGGTTTAGTTCTCTGAGCTCCAGAATAGGTCTCAAGGAGCGGTCCTTTTTGGGGATGAGAAAGTACAGGGAGTACACACCTGTCCCTTGATGTTGTAACGGCACAGCTTCTATGGCTCCTTTAGAGAGGACAGACTGTACTTTTTGCTGAAGTAGATGTAAATGTTCTGGTGATATTTTTTGAAAATGTGGTGGCATGTTTGGAGGATTGTTGATAAGCTCCAGGCAATAACCATGTTGGATAATTCCTAACACCCATTGGTCTGTGCTGATAGATAGCAAAATGGGGAGGAATTGTAGAAGACGTCCCCTGACAGGTGTTAGATGATCGGAAGGAAGTGTAGGCAAGTCACTGCTTGTTGGGGGAGGGGGAAGTACGCGGTGCGGACCCTTGCCTTGACCTTTCTTGTTGTTACCTAAATAGCCTCCTCTAAAGAAACCCCTTGTACAGGAAGACTGATTGTTGCCTTTGTACGAGCTGGCAGTATTCTCTGAGGACATGGTCTTGGACCCCCCAAGGAGCAAGGAAAGGAGCCCCGATTAGAGGGAGACTGCAGAGCTCCCATAGACTTGGCTACCTCTGTGTCTTTTTGCATTTTTTTCTGATTTATCTACTTCATGCCCGAAAAGATGTTCCTTGTCAAAAGGAGCATTTAAAATAGACTGTTGTACTTTTGGTTTGAAACCAGAAATCCCTAAACATGCATGTCCTCTTAATAACACCTAGTGTTGACCTCTCTATCTGCGGTGTCTGCAGCACCTAAAGCGCATCTTACTGAGGAAGTGGCTATGAGCTTCCCTTCCTGGACTAAATCTTGGGCTTTTGATTTGTGTTCATCTGGGAGGTGTTGTAGCAGCTGCTCCATTTCATCCCAGTGTGCCCTATCATATCTGGCTTACAGGGCTTGAGTGTTGGCAATGCATCAATGATTTGCTGCTTGGGCATCTATTCAGTTTACCAGAGGCGTCTAATAGTTTTGACTCTTTGACTGGAGAGAGGAACATCACCTGTAGTCTGTGAATTGGCCAGTTTACGGGCATTAGAGTCTATAAAAGAGTCTAGTAGTAGCTGACCTTTAATAAAGACTGGATCTGAGGGAGCAGCTTTATATTTTGTATCAATCCTGCGGGTGAGAATGCGAGCCCGCACTGGATCTTTAAAGAACTTATCAGTATGTCTCATCATGCCTTTAAGCATAGGCAGAGTGCGACTAGCCCTATGTGTAGAACTGAGCGTGTCAAATAGGTAATCTTCCTCTAAAGATTCCTTGTGTAACTGCACCCCATGATATTCTGCAGCTCCAGAAAGTAATTCTAGATGTCATACATTGTTGTCAGGAAGGGATGGCTTTACAGGGTAAAGATCTGGGTTGTTATCTGTCGGTGAATACATGTGATAATCCTTCCAGGGATCTATTGGTACAATATTGTCCCCCCCCCCCCATTAGCATCATCAGGTGGTGGAGAGGTAGTTGGTGTAATTAGTAAATGATACAAAGGTGGAGAGGTTGGTGTAGGGGAATGTGGTAAAAGAGGAGGAAGGGGAGGGTTAGAACCCACATTCTTCCGCTCAAAAGGAATAAAGGAAGGTTCTTTAAGTGACTTAGGTTTGCGTTTCTGAGGTGACTTAGTAAGAACACATCCTGTATCAGGATTTATGTAGAGTTCCTTTTTTTTGGGGTCCAATTTGGGTGTTGGGGCGTCAAAAACCGGATCCTGCCGCTTCAGAGGCACAGTTTTAGGTTTCGGCGCCAAGGTGGAAACACTGTTGGGCGCCAAAGGAGGCTTTGTCTTTGGCCTCAAGGATTTTTGCTCCAAAGCGGTTTTCGTCTTCAAGCGTGAAGGTTTTGGCTCAGTGCCAGTCTTTAGCTGACTCGATCCTAAGCCGGACGTGTTTGGGTGCCGAGCCGGACGGGCTGGCATCAGAAATATATTCCGCTGTGGGAGATTTGCAGAGTTCACCACAGTATTTGTTCCAGTGGCCCCACTTCTTGTCCCATTTCGCAGGGCAACCCCTGAGCTTATAAATAGTCTTTTCGGCTAGCATACATCTGTCCAGTTCGGCCATCCAACCCACCACCAACGGTCGATCAGCAGAACCCCACTTCATAGCAATTGAATGATTAGCCATCAGGAAACCCAATGCAGCCCATTGTGTCTCCAGTTCATTCAGGTCTGTGGCACCCCAGATATTGATTGACAATTGAGGACAATTTCTTTCGGCAGCAGAGGAACAGGCTTTCCCAGGGAGTCCCGCATCTTTCGAACAATTCCCCCCCATAAATGTTGTATTACTGGACAGTCCCATAAGACATGATAGAAAGCACCGGTTTGACCACATCCCGTTAGACACAGGTCGTCTTCCCGCCTCCCGATTCTTGCCAGTAGAGTAGCGAACAGATAGGTCCTATGCAAAATCTTTAATTGGATCAGTCTAAAGCGATGATTGATAGCAGTTTCCCTGGGGGACATCAAGGCCTCCCGTCACTCCTCCTCCTCCAAGACACCCAGATCTGCCTGCCATTTATCTTGCAGGGGCTAAAATATATCGGGAAGATTATTACAGAGTTTACGATATATATAGGATATGGCCTTAGCTGGGAGAGGCTCCGAGAGCAACCTATCCTCCAAGGGGAGGAGTCAGGCAGGGAGGAGACGTCAGGGATGGCGGTGAGAAGGGCGTGTTTGATCTGGAGATATCGGAAAGATTCTGTCTGTGCGAGTGCATATTTAGATTGTAGATCCGAGAAAGTCAATATTTTACCCCTACATACTAAGTCCCCTACCGTCGAAATACCTATTGTGTCCCATTTGTCCATCCCTAAGTGGAAGCAGAGGGAACCAAGTTGTTGAGACGCCCATAGTGGTGTAGCCTTGGTGAGTGTCTTCGACCAGCCCATGCGTTTATTGGCTTGGTGCCATATTGTGACAGTTTGTGCCATAGGTCCAATGTATCTCTTTTTTGTCGGCCTGTTGTACAGAGCCCCCAGATATCCCTCCCGCACAGTCTGGTATCTGTCAAGGTGAAAAGCTGATCGACGGGTGAACCGTGTATCCAATGATTATAGTAGCGACCAGTTGTGATGACCAGTAATAAAGGCGTAGATTAGGTAGCGCAATGCCCCAGCTCATCGTTAGTTTGTGGAGGGCTATGGAGCTGCCTTTCCATCCCATAATAGAAGCCGTAGGTCACCCTCCACAGCCCGAAAATAGGAATCTGGGATCAGGAAGGGACAATTCTGGAAGGCATATAGGAAACGCAGGAGCGCCAGCATTTTAAACAAGGCAGCTCTACCAGGAAGGGAGAGCGGTAAAGAGCGCCAGTGAGCTACGTAGCTGCGCAGTCTGCATTGCGGGGCCAGTAGGTTCCGGTCATGGAAAAGTGTGGAGTTGGGGGTAACAAAAATGCCTAAGTATTTAAAGCCATCTTGGGCTACTGTGATGGAAAACCCTCGGGGAAGCAATGGCGGGAGACCGTGCAACATGTATAGTACCGACTTATTCCAGTTAATGGAGTAGCCTGAGTATTGTCCAAAGTTGGTTAGGACGTGAAATAAACTATTGATGGAGGATCTGGGGGAGGCAACATAAATCAGGATATCATCGACATAGAGAGAAATTTTGTCTGTCGTATTGTCATTCCATTGGAGGCCTCTGATGGAGACATCAGTGCGGATCTAATGAGCCAGAGGCTCCAGGGTCAGAGCAAACAATAGTGGCGAGAGCGGACACCCCTGCCGGGTTCCTCTGTGGAGCTTAAATCGTCTAGACGTGTGGTTATTAACTCGCACTTGGCCCAGGAGATCTGTGTATAGGAGTCGGACCCATTGAATGAATTTGGGTCCAAAGCCGAATCTGAGCAGGACTTCGAATAGATAGGGCCATTCGATCGAGTCGAACGCCATTGTGGCGTCAAGGGACAGGATGGCGGCGTCTTCTTGGATATGGGGTTGTCTACTCAGAACGTTGTAGACCCGACGTAAGTTCAGGGCCGTATTACGCCCTGGGAGGAAACCTAATTGATCAGCGTGAATTAGAGAGGGGAGTACGACCAGGAGGCGAGCAGCCAGTAGCTTCGCCAAAATCTTGGCCTCAGCACTGATCAAAGAGATCGGTCTATAGGAGCTACATTCAGTGGGTGGATTGTTTGGCTTGAGGATAACTACAATGGAGGCTAGCCTCTGATCGAGTGGCAAGGTACCAGCCTCCCGTCCCTCCTCAAACATGTTCTTGAGATGCGGGACGATTCCAGGGGTCATACCCTTCAAAAACTCGATGGGGACTCCGTTAGGACCCATGGCCTAGCCGGATTTAATGGAGAAAATTGCCGTTGTGAGCTCATCAGCTGTTATGTCGGTGTTGAGTAAGTCTCTCTCTGTGTCGGAGAGAGTGGGTAGTCTCATTTCCCTGAGGAGTTGTCTAGATTCCTCTGCTGTGTAACGCGCCCCAGCAGTATAGATATGATCCAGATGGTCTGCAAAGGCCTCTGCCACCTCCTGTGGATCCGAGGTGTGCGACCCATTGGATCGTGTAACGGACGCGATCCACCTAGCGCCCTGCTCGCGACGCTCCTGCCACGCCAACATTTTACCAGCCGGATCTCCTAACTCATATATTCGATGACGTGTGTGAAGCAGTCGGGCCCGTGTTTTTTCTTGTGCCAGTGCTTTATAGTCAAGTTTATTGGCACGGAGCCGGCGAGCTGATTCAGCCGAAGGGGCCATGTTATGGGCCATCTCCATTTGAAGGAGGTCAGTCTCGGCCTGAAGGACCTGTTCATTATGTTGCCGTATGTATCCTAGCTTGAGTGATAGCGCTCTGCCATTAATGACCGGCAGGTATGCTTCCCATATTGTAGTGGCGGATTGTACCGACCCAACGTTCTCGGAAAAGTAAAAATCAGTGTGTTCAATCAGGCTATCTTTGATGTCCGTGATTTGTAAAAGCCATGGGTTAATAACTATGGGCCCACGGGTGGTCTGGTGATAGTATGTCAGCTCCACAGTGATAGGAGAATGGTCTGCAATTCCACGAGGAAGACCTTTGGGATGTTTGAAAAATCCAATGCCTGCCGCAGGGCAGAAAAAATAATCAATTCGGGACATACTGTATGTGCGTTGGAGTAGTGCGTAAAATAGGGTGTGTCGGGATGATAGGATCGCCAAATTTCCTCGAGGCCCAGTGCGCTTACAAATTCAGCAAGATCGGAACTGTGTTTGTGCGAGAGGCGCGCGGGATGCCTGTCATGTTCGTCATTCATCGTCATGTTAAAATCCCCTCCTATAAGAAGTGTACTGGGGGGGAAGGTCTGATATTTGGATCCCCAAATCGCGGAGAGAATCTCGACCTAGGGTCGGTGGGAGTTAAACAGATATGATGTTTAGGGGGCGTCCCTCCCAAAGGGCCTCAACAGATGCCATGCGGCCTAGTGGGTCAGCCCATGTTTTCGTGGATGTGAGCACCAGGTTTCTCTTGACCAGGATCCCAGTGCCACGGGACCCAGGCGTGAATCCTGCATGTACCAGTAGTCTGTACCCTCCACGTTGGAGTGCCTGACATGTGTTGCCCACCAAGTGCGTTTCTTGTAGCAGTACTACGTTGGAGGAGTGGCGCCGTAGATATTGAAGGACTATGCCACGTTTTATTTTATGCCCCAGCCCATTGACGTTCCATGATAGTACTGTGAGGGTCCTAGGGTGGGATCTTGATTCAGTGGTGGAGGCTATGGCGAATGTAGATGGTTAGCATGAGGAGGAGCTTAGCTACGATCTGTGGGGACCCGCAGCAAGCGTTCCAACGTGTACTACGGGAAGTAGGTATTAATGGATCTATCTGGCTTAGTGTAGCTAGACCTCGCATGAGAAGTAGAATGTAACAAGAAAAGACTCTGACAAAGGAAAAAAGCAATAGCTAAAAACAAGAACTCCCTCCTCCCACATTCCCACACTGCCCACCTGCCCACGGACTTAGAACTATCCACTCTCCAACTAGGCAGAGTGCCTGTCGCCCTCCCAATCATGAACAGGGTGCTTGGTGAGCCGGAAAGGCCCTCGCCATAGAACATTATAGTATAACAAATAAGCAGAATCAAATATCAACCAACCTGCATATACAGATATATCGTTGAAAGAACATAACATACGGTTAGGATGAGCGTCCCTCCACAGAACCAAGCAGGATAGACAACAAACAAAGAAGGTTACAACGAAGTCCTCAGTTTCCCGCCTCCGGCAGGGCTGCCACACCCGGCCACGGCAGAGCTCCGGGGCATCTGTCATTTCGAAAGTCCTTCGACCCTTGGATGGAAATGTCACTGATCAGTAGATTCTTCTTCCGTCCCTTTATCCTGTCGTTCCGGAGGACGGTCTCGGCGTTCGCCCGCTTCTGGGCTTCCACGGTTGTTTCGAGGCTTCCTGGCTCGGCGCCATCTCTCCAGCCATTCCCACGCCGAGTCTGGTGAGTCGAAAAACCAGGCTTTGCCCTCCGTCTCTACCCAGAGCCTCGCAGGGAAGAGCATGGAGTATTTAATGTCTTTATCTTGCATGGCCTTTTTGACCAGATATACCGCTTCTCGGAAAACACGACGTTTATGAGGGTTTTTCAATATATATCTCTTGGTAAAGTGGTCACAAGTGTCCTATCCACTTTTGATTAAATCTGCCTAGTCCTGGGGAACTGATAGGACATTTATTCCTCTTCCCTCATCTTGATAAAACTGGCCTTTTTGACCTCCAGAAAGCTGCGCCTGCGGGCCTGCACCTTAACAGTGAAGTCTGGGAAGAATGTGATATGAGCCTCAGTGGATGAATTATAATCAACTCAAATTAAATCCTGGCAAAACAGAGCTCCTTCTCCCTGGATTTAGCCCTACTTACTGGGGCCCGCAATTTTGGCCTACGGAGTTGGGTTCCCCCCCAGCTCCGGCCAAATCTGTAAAAAGCTTGGGTGTGATCATTGATGGCGAGCTATCTCTCAAAGCCCAAGTGAGTGCTGTGACTTCCTCCTGTATGCACCAACTCCGAAAAATCCGCAGTCAGCCACTTACTGCCTCACTCCGCACTGGTGCAGGTCATTCTCTCACTGGTAATATCCAGGTTGGATTTTTCCAATTCCCTGTACTACGGACTCCCTCATTTTCTGCTTTGTCGCCTTCAGGTAGTACAGAACCAGGCGGCCCGCCTCGTTTACAAAATGCCCAAGTGGCAATCAGCTAAGCCTATGCTTCACAGACTCCATTGGTTACCAATAGAACAAAGGGCGGCTTTCAAACTGGGCTGTCTTACGTTCAAAGCCCTCCACTGCACTAGTCCCGCCTTTCTGAATTCACTCATCACTCCACACCGACCTACGCGCAACCTTTGCTCTGCTTATCTTCACCTGCTAACCACCCCAAAAATTAAAACCAAGAAATTCGGCGGTCGTCGCTTTGCCCACCTAGCCCCCGCCTGCTGGAACTCTCTCTCTCTCACCATCAAGTCCAGCCCAACTCTGCTTCAATTCAGGAAAATGCTCATAACTCACCTTTTCCCATCCCTAGGCTAATTCCTCCTCCTCTTGTCTTACACTCATTTACTCATTCTGTCGTATAGCGCCAGGAAACCTCCGGTGTCAGCGCGCTTTAAAAGTGTCATTTAACATAACATAACATAATATCCAGCTGCAAGGGGCCTCCGGTGCGGGCCGTCTGGAGGATGGAGTCTCTGTCCCGGTAATTGAAGACTCTCGCTATGATGCGACGCGGGGAAGCCCCCCGGCTTCGGGCGGCCCCCAGGGACTCTGTGTGCCCGCTCGATGGAGAAGTAGGCAGAGAGGCGTTTGGGTTTGAGGTGTTTCTGGATGAGCTCCACCACGAAGAGGTCCATCGCCTGCCCCTCCATTCATTCCGGAACCCCTGGGATGCGGACATTATTGCGTCTTGATCTACCTTCGTAGTCGTCTAGGAGTTCACCCATAAGGAGATGTTGCTTCTGCAGGTGCGCCACTTGTTGGAGGGTCGAAGTGTCATCAATGAGGGCGGCCGTCTTGATCTCGACGTCTTTAACTTTTGTATCCATCTTGCGGAGGCCCTCTCGCAGGCCATGTAACTTACTTGACTCTGAGTGGGTCCTCTGCGTCTTCACCCTAAATCATGCTCACCCGTCCTGGATACAAGACGTAGTGAGAACGGTCTTTACTTATAAAGCAGACGGCAATTTTTTTTCAATTCATTACATTGATTACCCATGTGCCTGGATTCGCCCGGATTGCTTGTAAAAAGAGATCTGAATAGTCCCTCTTTTTCACAAAGCAAAATGGATAGCTCTACATGTCCTTGTGAGCGTGATAATGGGCATAAAAGTGACTTTTTTTCATAAAGAAACGTTAATGTTTTATTTAGCAGTATTTATAAAGCATGAACAATGATCCCCAGGGGGTTATCAGGGAGCTATAATTGCTACATATTGTATTACTGATCCACTTGGGGAAGGGGGGGGCAAAAAGAGGTAAGAGCAGTTAATCAGGAAAATGCCAAGTTTTGAGCTTCTTCCTGATTTTGACACAGTCATCTGTGCGCAGATATCTAGGGGTAGCATACACCAGTGGGTTGCAGAAATATGGGTTAATGGTCGGCCTCAGCTCTAACTAATAGCCTATAGATTTGGTCATGGCTAAGTTAATGGTCTCCAATTTCTTCAGGGTGTGTAAAACTCCAATTTGGCATGAAGACTCGCAGGACCAGAGTTATGTAAAGCCCTGTGAGCGTGACAGAGAAGTTTGAAATGTGCTCTTTTTAGTATGGGAAGCCAATTAAAGGCTTTTAGGCAGGCAGAGGTGGAACTGTATTTGTCTTCATTGCACATGAAGCTTTTCCCCCATATTTTGAATCACCTGTAAGTGGGTCAAAAGTTAATCGGCTATCCCCATGTACAGGACGTTATCATAGTCCAATCTACGGATTACAAGAGCTTGGATTATGGTCCTGCGTCAACTTATTGGGATCCAGCAGAAAAGTTTTTAAAGAAGTTTGACCAGACCGTAACATTTGCTGCACGTGGCAATGACTTGTTCTTGCATGGTCAAGGATTTATCAATCAGACACCCAGAATTTTAGCAGCTTTTTTTGGCTTTAGTGTGAGTCACAAAGACAACGGCCACCATGATGAGTCCCAAATTTAGTGGGAACATCCAAATAAAACTTCTAATCTTTCCGCATTTAGTTTTAAACAGTGCCCTTCTCATCCAGTTGGCTACCTCAGCAAGGCATCAAGAAAGAATCTGTCCAGCATCTTCATGTTTCTCCCCCTAAAGAGATAACTAATTGAGTGTCATTAGCATATGATCATATCTGGCATACTCACTTGCGGACCAGCTTAGCAAGGTGTGCAATGTACACATTAAATTGAGTAGGGCTTTAAGAAGAGCCTTGCGGTACACCGCATTTGGACCTGTGGTGAGAAGATCGGACTGTGTTCAGCTGGACAGCCTGGGCCATTTTGTTCAGGAATAACCCAAACCAACGTTGAGTGGAGTTTATTTACCAATTGCCAATGGGAGACAGTGTGAAAGATCAAGTAGAATCAGGGCTCCAGCTTTGCCCTGATCTACCTCTAGTCTTATGTTGTCCAGGGCAGCCAGAAGAGTAGATTATGTATTGAGGCTCTACATCCTGTCTGAGAGGGAGCCAAAAGATTACTGCTTTCTAGGAAGGCAGTCAACGGACTGTTGACAAGTCTTTCCAAGACCTTGGGCATAAATGGAAGCAGGGACATAGGGTGATAGTTTGATCGGACTGAGGCATCTAATTCTGCTTTCATGGCTGAGGGGAGGCAAAGTTACACAGATTAACTTTAGCATCAGGGTGCTGAACTAATTGGTCCCAGGAGAGTTCACTTAAGGGAGATTTTTCTCTGTGAAGTAACATGCTAGCACTTCACAGTGAGGGGGCTGAGGAGGCGATAACTTAAGAAAAGCCGGTTGGCTGGGAAAGTACTTTGACAATTTTAAGAAGCTTTTTGGCGAAGCCGCTATTACCTTCAAGTATTTTAATAAAGTGATTCTTTATAGCTCTTTTAAGCAGTCTGTGATAATCATTTAGTTGCTGCTTATAAGCTTGACGATAGAATGGGACTTTGGAGGATCGCCACACTCTATCTCCCACATTGCATTTCCTTTTTTCACGTTTTATCTCAGGAGAATACCAATCTTGAAATGGATTTTGTCATCAGGATGTTTTAGCCTTCCAGGGGTCGCAGATGTCTAGAGTTTCAGATATGTGGAATTAAGCTTCTCCACGTAATTAACAAGAGGAATGCCTGTGTCAAACTCCAGGGGACTAAAATGGTCTACAAAGGAGTCAACGCTGATATTACGCCAGGCCCTTTTTGGCCCCGTGGGTGTACTAACAGATGGTTTGAGTGTGGAAGGAAGCAAGTTAGACAAGCATTGGCATAGCCAATAGGTCTCGCCTTTGGGACCGTATAAGTGGTTTTCGATGGGAGAGGTTGACAGGCTGCGTCCATGCATAGCGAATAGAAGGAACTGCTAAAAACAGGGCTGTGAGGGAAAGAGAGAGGAAAGATAAGTACAGCTTTTAGACATACAAGAAAAGACAGGCTCTTTGAACAGTGATGGCTAGATACTGTTTCTGGAGACGAGATAATAGAATCCTTCAAAGAGACAGCGCAGCACGGAGGTTGATCATAGAGACAGGAGAACAGAGGGAGGGCATCGAGAGAAGTTCTAGAGGCAGTGATGTGGAAACTGCTTAGAGAGAGAACGGTAGGAAGAGACTGTTGCTGCCCTAAGCCAGGAGGGATACAGCCCTGCATGTGTGGGAGACAGGCTGATTCTAGGGGAAATGTTGTCAGAGGGCGCTGATGTGAGTACACTGTCCAAGGTATCCCATGAACTCGGACTGTCGCAGAGTGCTTCGACAGCAGGGAGTTGCTGCTGTTTCTTTGCGGATCCGCAAGTGACGTGGAGGTCAGGAGACTGCTCCTGAGACCTCGCAGCAGGTGGGTTGTACGGAATCAGAGACCTCCTCCTAATCCTGCTGTTTAAACCACACAGCCAGAAATCCCGCAACAGAAAGAGACCGCATCCACAGGGTGAAAATATCCGGAGGAGAAAGCGCTCCCATGCGCAGGTGTGGAACTGTCACAGGTCTTCTACACAGCGGTGTCTTCACCACTGAAGGTGACTGGGTGACCAGGAATAGAGACAGGCTGCTTTCTTGGGAGAGAGACAGTCATATCTGTTCCTTCGTGCACAGAATGCCCTACAGAAATAGAGACAGGCTGTCCTCCTGGGATAAACACAATCTGCCCCAAGGGATGCAGAGACAATATACTGCTGGGACCGAGACACACTGCCCTCCTGGGACTGAACAGGCTCTGCTGAGCCTGACTGATCCTCTGTCTACAGGAAGAGTGAGCCTGACGGAGGTATGGCCTGAAGCCTCAGACATCCAAGGTCGGGAGGCAGGAGGGGTCTGCCACTGCTTGGGAGAAACTTAAAAGACGTTAAATCTTCAGATAAAAGTAACAAGAAGTTAAGAACCAGGAAGGGGCAGAAAGGAGGGCCGAGGGGGCGCTGGAGGGAGAGAGAATACTAAAATAAAAGGGAGGCAGAGAGGAATCTATAACAGTTAGAACACTTTGGCAATCGGTGTGCATAATAGGTAATGCCAATGGAGCGCGCACCAGCCACAGAATGAATGGAACCCAGTCGAGAAGAGGGAGGGAAGAGAAAAGACAAAACAAGACCGGGAGCAAGCAGCAGCCACGGCAGAAGTATCATGTGACAGGGCATGGACCCGATGGAGTGGGAGGGGAGGAGTGCAGTCCTAAGGAGCGAACAGCACCAGTCAGCTTGTGCACCCCTACTCACTCCCGAGAACCATAGGCTATGGGAGGTAACATTTAAAGAGAAGGCGGGACATACCCGAGCCTTTGGCCATTTGCGTGCTTTCTTTTGTGTAAGCCTTACGCAAATTGCCAATCAAATGCGTGGCCGGAAAAAAAAAACAACACAAGGAAAAGATGTGTTAGATGGAAGTCCTTACTAGAAGCCTCGCAGAGCAGCGAATGCGTGCTGCCTCAGGCGAGACCTAAAAAACGAATGCTTAAGTGGTCTGACAAAATCAGTGGGGCAATGTCAATATCGCTAATGGCTTCAATATTTGAGAATAATATATCTAATATATGGCCAGCTATGTGTGGGGCCCGAAATTCTTTGAAACAGGGTGCTCTAAATCCTCAAAGTGTACATTAAAGCCTCCTATCAATATGTAGCATTTGTGTTTTAAGGCAAGTAAAGCGAGCCATGCAAGTAAATTAGCGACCCACTGGGAGTTATAAACTGGGAGTATGCACCTGTTTGATAAACAAAAGAGTGAAATGGTGCAATAATTTAGTATTGGATTTTCTGATTATGTCAAAATAAAACAAAACTAGTAGTACTAGTTTACTTAGTAGGAGATCAGGTGTGCAGGGTTCTTTATTGGTAAAACGAGGGATTAGATGGTGCTACTATGTGAGAACAAGTGGCATGGAGCGCTTAAGCAGGCAGAGGGAATGAGCTCATCTTGGCTCCCTCAATATCTCCATGCACCTAGCCTTCTTGGGGGATTCTCAAGATGGAAAAACATTCTAAAGTGAGCACAGTCTTTTGGACTGCTTGACATTGAAAGTCACTCAGGGAGGCAACTCACCTGCTTCAATTACTGGAGAACTGGCATTCGGAAGCACAAGATAATGCAGAGAAGTAGCTTCCCTTACTACACTTGAATTTTGTGTTACAAGGATGATGCTGTCTCTTATGTTTTTTGTGATGACAAGGTGAACGCTCAGGAACGGGTCCTAGAGAGCGTTCTTGCCCTTCTCAGTCTTGAAGGAGACTTGCACCTCAGTTCCCTCAGAGAGGCTGTCATGAACTCTGCTTAATGCTTTTTTGATAGCCTTAGGTAGTATTTATGCATAAAAGGCACACATTGTGGCATTGTCTGATTTCCAGTGCTTCCAGAGAGATAGTGTGCAGCTATGTATATATATTAAAACTTGGAGATTTAGGAGGAAACAATTTAAATATCCGTGGAGAAATATAAAAAAAGCAAAAAAATAAAGATGACAAGTTAGTTTGGCTCCAGATTCCACTGGAATTTACTTTATTTGCTCTGCGGTTCCTCATTTAACCAAGCGGACATTATTCCAGGTGCTTTCGCTGGCCCCCTGCTATTAATAAAAGTTCTAGTCTGGCACTTGGAAAGGGTTCTTGTAAAGAATCTGTGGTAGCAAACATCCATCAGACAATGTGCTTTAGTATCATCGTTAAAATTACATCTGAACATTTATCTTTGACTCAAATGAGCGCAAAAACCTTCAGAGAGTAGACTGAGAGAATAAGTATTCTCATCCCAGTAAACAAGATGTATATCAATGCCATGAGACAGTGGTTCCCAACCTGTGGTCTGGGGACCCTTTGGTCCGCAAAAGTCTCCGCAGGGGGTCCGCGACTACATAGAAAATTAAATATTAACAGATCAATAAAGTGTATAAAGAATCTAAATGTACAACAAATTTTAAAATGTACTAGAAAAGTGAAGTCATTTGTAGAATGTGACTACAAATTAAATTAGTGTCCTCGTCTTGATTTGTGGGAGCAGCATAAGAGCATCAAACAGTATATAGTATGGATGATGAGTGGCCTCAATTGAATTTTGAAAAACTCCAACCTTCATATTAAAATATCGATTTTTTTTGTTTGTATTTGCGAATTAAATAAAATGTGTCATCATTTTTGTATTTATTTGAATGCTTTTTTCTGCACTTTTGTGTATTGTTTTGCGGTTCAAATCACTGACAATACTTGGGCTGGGGCCCTAAGCTAGCAGTCGTGACTCAGTGGGGCGTCCCCGAATTCCAATAATGACTAGGGGATGAGGGGGGACTCCCGGGTTGTAAGGAATAATTAGAGGTCAACAGAAGTCTAAAGTGTTGAGAACCACTGCCATAAGGCTTTACAACTTCTAGAAATTCCAAAGCACATCTTTACTAGGTGCTAATAAAATATTCAAAGAATAACACAGTTTTGAAATTTTATTTGTGTGGAACAAATGCTAACTGAACTGCTCACCGACCCATCATGCTCCAAGGGCAGTACATGACTACTGGGCCTTACTACTGCCTGAAAGTCAAAGCCCGAAGGAGCAAGTGAGTAAGCTCACTTTAGTATTTGGCTAATGTGGTGGGAAGGAAAACGTTAATACTTTTCACAAGGATTCCACAGATTTTCACAAGCCCAGGAGAACTGGCCGTGCAATCCTCCACAGCAGATGCACCCCTTACCTAACGCCATGATTTTTTTAGTGCAGGGTTGAACAACCCTTTCCATACCTCTGAAGCAGAATCCAGTGCTTTGTTCTTCACTTGTGCATCCGAGCACAGTATGTTCTCTCCTGCCCAGGCCCACCCCACCGCTAAGTCCAACTCAATTGTCAGGGAGATCAGGGTTGGCGTGCACTTACAGGAGCGATGAGTAGCAAGCCTGAATCACAGGAGCCACAGTTCTCACAGTTCCATAGATGCACCCCTGGACTGGAATCAGTTTGTCACTAGTGCTAACCTTAGTACTGGAAAGGACCATATGAAATGACATGAAATTAATAACTACTATCCTTCACAACCAGTGGAGAAGTGTGGCTCACTGGTTAGAGCAGGCAGACCCTGAAGCAGAGGTCAGACCCAGGACCAGGGTTCAATTCCCGACGCGGCAGGGTCTTGAGCTCAAATGTCCTCGGATTCGATAATTCTCGCTTCGGTGCCTGACCTAATCATGGGTTCACACTCTGCAACTCTGGGCATTAAGCTTGCTTAATCTCCACAACGGCCCCCCGCTGCGGGATGCCTGGCTTTCACCTTGGGGATGCCCTGTAGGGGCTATCCCACAGGGAAAAGCCAGGACGGGTTCCCAAGGCAAGCGCTTAGAGACCCCTGGGTGATAAGCGCTATATAAATCCAATATACAATACAATACAATTACATATAGCCCCTGCATTGCATTAGTCTTCAACAATTCTACCACCATGCTAGCCCTAGCCAGCCCTATTTCTATAAGCCCCACTTCATGTGCCTGACGGTATAAGGAAGTGGTGCCCAATGACCAGCCTAATGCCCAACCTAACGCTGGAGTATTAAGATGCAGCTGCCTATGCGGACTGCTGCTCCATGCCTCCTTGGAATTGCCAAATAACCTGGTCTTGCGACATCTGAACAGCATGTTTATGCATTAATCTAAAGAAATGATCTGTGCAACGTAAACAACTCATGCACGTCATGAGAGGGAGCTTAGAGTGGGATATTCTGAGCTGGAAATGACTGAAGATGGGGAGTCTGTGCTCAGCTGTACTTTCCGTTGATTCCCTCACCTAGAAATAAAGTTGCTGAGGTTTGGCAGCAAACACCCTTGTCAGTGCTCTTGGGCAGTCTGTAATTGGGACAAGACGTTAACAAGCACTGGCAAATCCAATTTGTTTAGTCTACAAGGCCTATTGGCTTTGCTAATGTTACTAAGCCGTGCTGCACAGCACTGTGGCTACTATGCAGCATGGCTTAGAAAACAAAAATGAAAAGGTGCGATGTTGCAGTCGCCGCATCATTTTGTAGATGTGCATGCAGTTCCACAAACATATGCGCACCTACAAAATGGCCCTTTGCTTTTTTACTTACCGACCCAAGATAGCTAAGTTAACCAAAAAGCACAGAAGGACTGCATTAAAATGTGGTGCAAAAAACAAAAATGAAATATTAGTACGGTCATGCCTATGAGCCAAAATCAGAGTTTGGAAGACGGGTTATGCTATCCAAATTTTACATCAATTCCGTCTCTCTTATTAGTGTGTCATGGATAAAATGTACCTGTAAGAAAGCAGACTGCCTATAAGTCATGTTTATGACAGAGTGACATGTGCCATACTCTAAATCATGCCCTATGGTTTCTATTCCACCACGTAGAGGCTAGCAGATATCATACGACCTGCTCAGGCTTTTGTTCATACATTCGGATTTAAGTGCAGCTCTTAACTCTGGAGACGAAGTTGTGTTGCAATTGAGTGTGAATCTTTCTCGTCTTTATATATTAATGGCTGGAGATAGGGTGGGGAGGAATGGGCCTGGCCATAACATGAGGGGGGGGGAGGGCACCATCATTTTCTGATACTATCATTTTATGCTGAGTACTTCACCTTTATTTCTTTTCAAAGAGTTTTTGTATATACCGCACCCACAGCCATTCCCCAACCAGCTGTGCAGGCTGAAGCCCTGTGCCCTTCCCATCCGGTCTGTGAGTGGTTTTCACCGGACAATTCACCCAATTTCATCTTTGGAAATCGTGGCGGAGTGGAGAAAAAGAGGAGCAGTTGTGCATGGCTCCTCCATCCCAGTGCATTCTCTGAATGTTAACATATTTATAAAAAGTAGCCCATAAGCCTTTAAGGGCCATGTGCTGCTTTAACCGCATGCGCGCTAGCGGTTTTCCCGCTGAGCGCTGCGATTTTAAAAATCCCGCGTTACGTGACAAGGTCAACTCGTCACACGCACAGCGCAGGTAACGCCCATGACGAGCTGACCTTGTCACACGCATCGAAGGGGTTAAAAAGAATAAGGATGACACCAAGGGAGTGAGAACGCAGGGACTGAGCTCTGCGGTCCCTTGTGAGCCCCCACACATGCATGTGCAGACATTCGCAAAATATTCTGCCTCATTAATAGGAATGCCCTGGGACATTTTGCGACATCCTGCCAATATATATTAAATGATGTGATGGATTAGTACATGACTGTCATCACAAAATGCTGGTAGTAGCTAGTTGGTGGGCAATTTGTACATACTGGTTGGTAACCTGCCCAATAATAGTACATCAGGACACTAGGGCAGGGGATGTGAATGTGGGGGGAGGGGGGCAATAGTTTTTTGCTTTTCAGAAACAAACTCTCGATTTGAGAGATTGTTCCTGAAAATCAAAAAGTTTGGTGAATGGGACGGCCGACTGTCCACCAAACTGTTTTTACATTGAAAGAAACCTCCACACTGGCAGATCCATTCAATGAACAGTGATGACCCCTGACTGGCAGTCATCTCTAAATCTAACGTACGTCAATCCGTCAGGACGGCGGGGTAATGTTCTCTGACTACACCACCCTGACAGATGGACTACCATCCATCAAAAGACAAATCAGACCCTAAATGCTCCACTGGCGGCAGGCACGGGTCGGAAGTGGTGGGGCAGGAGTGGGGAGAGGTGTAGAAGAATTTAAATTAAAATAAACTTACCTCATCACCGTGTCTCTCCTCCGACGCCTCTCCGCGTCCGGCGGAACGGAAGCAGGAAGCACACAAGCTCCCCAAAGCCAATCACGACGCTGTTGTCAACAGTGTCATGATTGGTCTGAGCGTTGTGGTTCGGTACTCAGGCGCAGACTTTGAGCCTGTGCATGTTCTCCACCAAGGCTCTAATACAGAAGTAAGTCACGCCGGTTCGCGCACAGGGTAGGAGTTGATGACAACGGAGTTAATGTTAATGTTAATGTTAACAATTTGTTGAAGCGCAAAACAGCTGCCCCAGCAACGGAGCGTCCCGGCGCTGAACCTAAACAGTACCTGAGGGGAGGGGGAAAGTCTCAGAAGAATTAGATGACGGAGAAAAGGTGGGTTTTTAGTTCCTTTCGAAAGGTAGTCAGGTTGGTCAGGGTGCGGATATGCAGAGGCAGGGAGTTCCAAAGCTTTGCCCCTAAAACTTTGAAAGAGCGGCCGCCCATTCTGCAAAGCTTGGTTCGAGGAACCGTCACCAGGTGCTGACCCAGCGAGCCCAGGGTGCGCTGGGGCGTGTAGGGTACTAGAAGCGGGCGCAGGAGTTCAGGACCGTCTGAATTAAGAATTTTGAATGCAGTGGTGAGAGTTTTGAATTGAATGCGGGATTCAATTGGCAGCCAGTGTAATTTCCTGATGGTGGCTCTGGCAGAGCACCTGCGCGGAAGGCCAACCACAGCCCTGGCGGCCGAGTTCTGAACTTGTTGCAGGCGTGCTAGTTCTGTTTTATTCGCCCCTAGGAATAGGACGTTGGCATAGTCCAGCCGAGCAAGGATAATGGATTGGATGATAAGTTGGCAGGTTCTGGAGTCGAAGAAACCGAGTATCGGACTGAGACTTCTCAGTAGACCCACACACGTAGCTGCCACTTTCTTTGTGTGGGACTGGAAGTCGAGTGAGGAGTCTAGCCAGACGCCTAGGTTCTTCACAACATTTTTAGGCACGGGAGTGGGGCCAAGCAGAGAGGGCCACCAATGATCGCTCCAGTGACCGGGGTTTTTACCGAGGAGAAGCACCTCAGTTTTCCCAGCGTTTAGTTGAAGGCAGTTGCGCGTCATCCACTGCGCAACTGCCGCTAAGCCATCCCTGAATTTAGCAGCCGAAGTAGATGGGCCCTCAGAAAGAGTGATGACCAGCTGTGTGTCGTCGGCGTACGACACCAGCGTGAGGTCCCACTCTTTTGCCACTACTGCAAGAGGCTGGACGTAAAGGTTAAAAAGGGATGGACTTAGCGCCGAGCCCTGAGGGACTCCCTGTTCGGTGGAATGGGGTTGGGAGATGTATGGCGGGGCTGAAACTCGAAAGGACCTGTCCCTCAGGAAGGACCGGAACCACTCGAGGGCAAGCTCATCGATCCCTAAGGCCTCAAGTCGTTTCAGCAGGATATTGTGTGAGACCGTGTCAAAGGCCGCGCTGAGATCCAGCAGGATCAGCGCGGCACTTTGACCGGCGTCCAGAACGCCCCGGAGGTGTTCAGTGGTGGTCAGCAAGGCCGACTCAGTGCTGTGACCTGGCCTGAAACCATTTTGGGATGGGTCTAGGACGTTATTTTGCACCATGTGTTGGGATAGTACTTTATTCACATGGGCTTCTGCCAGTTTAGACGTCCATGGGAGCAGCGAGATGGGTCTGAAGTTTTCTGGCTTTGTGGGATCCAGTGTGGGTTTTTTAATGATAGGGGAGACCCATGCTAGTTTCCAACAGGTGGGAACCACAGCTGAGGAAAAAGAAAGATTGAGTAGGCTGGCAAGGGGGGGAGAAAGAAATCAAGTGAGTCCAAGAATTTGGCTGGTCTCATGGGATCTGTGGGAGAGCCAGACTTAACCTGTCTGCACAGTGTAGCAAGGTCGTCGAGGGATATGTCAGGTATTCTTGACAGTCTAGACATGCCAACCGCAGGGTTGAGAGTGTTTAATGAAGCAGGCTCATCTTGTGGGAAAGTGACGTAGATCTTCCTCACTTTTTCAATGAAAAAGGTGGCAAGGTCTTCGCACTGTGTCGAAGAGGTGATACAGGAGACCGAGTTGGAAGCATTTTGGAGGTTTTGAACAAGTTTGAAGATCGTTTTAGTGGGGTTAGGGCTTAGTTTGATTTCCTTTGCATAAAAGGAGGCGCGGGTGGTGCGAATCGCTTTGTGATACATTCGTAGTTTTGATAGGTAGAGGACTTTATCGCTATCTAGATAGTTTTTTCTCCATCCGCGTTCAGCTTTTTTGCATTCCTTCCGCATGGATTTGAGCGTCTCATTGTACCATGGGTTAGTAGGGGAGCTGCGGGTTTTGGTCCATGTAGCCGGGATTAAGGTGTCAAGCCCTGTGATGATCCAGTCGTGGAAAGCAGCATAGGCTGTATTAATGTCACCGTTCTCGTCAGGGGGGTGGAACTCTCCTAGGTTTTTAATTAGGTCCTCTGATGAGAGTTTATGCCATGGCCTTTTGTAGCAGGGATTAGCAGCAGGTTTAGTGGGTGGTTTTTTCGCCGTAAGGATGAGTCTGATAAGGAAATGGTCGGTCCAACCCATTGGTTCAGGGGGATCGGCCGTAGCTTCTAAGATGTTGGTAAAAACAGGGTCTAGTATATGCCCAGCAATGTGAGTGGAGGAATGGACGAGAGAGTTTAGATGAAGGGCCGTAAGATCAGCCAACAGGCTTTTAGTGGTGGGGTCAGTAGTGGAATCAAAATGGAGATTAAGATCACCCAATATGGTGAAGTTGGGTCCAGCTTTGCGAATGATGGTTACTTTTGGAGCCTAATATACATATGAAGAGGAGAGTTGGGAACTATCTCAATATTAGTTTATGTCAACACTGGAAAATGTGAAAGACTATAAGATCACAGGATATCAAAGTGTGATGATTTACAAACAGCTCTGATGAAGTCAGTGGTTTATATACCAGATGACAAAACATGTGTTGGCTACGAAATTGATTGAAGACATTTTAACATATGTTAAGAAGGAAGAATAAAAGACAAACAAAAAACACTTTATCTTGTATTTACTTTTTTTAAAACATTGGGTTGCTCAGGGGACTTAATATGTTTGTTTAAGTTGAGGGCATTTGTCCTCATCGCAGCTAGGGGTGTCAATGGCCATTCCTTCCCATTGAAGGAGCCCGGGTCGGGGAAGGCAAAGCTGGACCCAATGGGGGCCCGGGCCAAACGCCGTCCGAATGCGGGAGGCCTTCTCCCCCACCCTCCCCAAGGGACCGCGATTGGTCACCCTGAAGGGAACTCGGCCTCCCCCAATCAGGAAGCAGGCCAGAAGCCACGGCGGCGCTTAAGAAGGGGGTAAGCAGCCCCATCAAGCATTCAATCCCCTCCGACGGCTAGAAGATAAGGAATCCCACAGGCCCACTTCAAAGAAAGACAGCAAAGCGGGCGTCGCAGCCGCAGGGGGTTGAGGGGAGGCGGAAGACAACCTAGAAGGATTGGAAAGGAAGAGAAATTGATAGAAGTAGATGAAAGGCTCATGCAGTGTCCTTGTGATGCCTCACGGCAGGGACACTGAGGGAGCAAACAGTGACCAGTAGCCACGGGGAGAGTAGATGGAAGGCCCCCGCAGGGCCCCTGGAATGCCTCCTGGCAGGGATACCAAAGGAGCGAGAGATAGAACTCAGCCGCAGGCTGGATACATGAGATGCTCACTTGGGGTCCTTGGGATGCCACACGGCAGGGACCCGGAAGAGCAGGGAGCAGCCAAGTTGGCACTGAAGGCAAGCGGATCGGCACTTGCGGTCCGGACGGACACCCATCAAGTCGGTAGCAAGTTAAAGCCTAACCCCTTGGCAACAGTAGCCATGGTATTGGGGCCTCCTCCAGAAAATGATCGGTCTGAAAAGCAGATATCAACCAAAATGGAATGAATGAGCCACAATGGCAAATCGTTAAAACAAGGCTACAAAAACGGTATACATCGCCATGAGAAACAAATGTATAAAATGTTTGAGTTTAACAAACTGGGACCTTTTTTGGCACAAAGCAAGATGTCCTTGATATGTTTAAAGGTTTAAGGGGTGCAGTTGGAAAAGGACTAAGGGAGGAGGAGGCAACTCGAGTCTGGGAGGGGTTGAATCAGAGGACAACTTGAGACTTAAATTATGGTACTAACGGTTTGCGCAACCAATAGCCTTGCCACATGGATTATTACATCAGGCTGTAATGCAGCCAGGTAGAGAACATGCTAAATGCGCATGACTGTTTGGCCGGCCCAAGATGGCTGGCCAAAACGTCATGCACACTTACAGAGTGCCTACCAGTTCTCCCCCTACTCTGTGAGCACAGCAGCCCAGCCCGCCCCGCAAAACTGCCTCAGCAGGGAAAAATAAAATGATCTTAACATCGAGTTATTATCTTTTTATTGTTCCTTTTTTACACTGCGGAAAAGCAGTGGTACGATGCTCGGTGGAGGAGCTGCCACTGAAATGCTCATTTTATTTTCATTTAGATGACAATGTAAATGACTTCCCCACTCTCCAGATTCGGGTGGTAAAAGCGACGACCAGGGTATCCTGGCCACACGAGTCTAAAAACATTCCATAGTTTCTCCTGCAAGGGGCATAGACATTTGTTCCTGCACTTAGAAACAGTTATGCCATTTTTAATTGGTAGAGCTAGGGCCATGGGGTTCAAGAAGTGTGTGGCTGGGTCTGCATTCAGAGGAAAATGGCAGAGCGAGTCGGTTTAGTGGCCATCGCTTGCAAAAACATTCTATGTTTCAGGCTTGGGGGCACTGAAAGAAGATGAACAAACATCCGTTCATTATTAATCTGAAAAAATACACAAAAGGTCTTTTATGAAGTAAAAAGTTTCACTGTTTCATATTGGAAATACATCTATAAAGTGCAGAGTAGAGCTTGTGAGGCATTGGTCACACACCCGCGCAGAATTCGAACATTTCTGCTGTGACAAACTCCTAGAATCCCAGGAGTTCACCTGGAGTCAATATCTCCCATTCCCTCTTTGCTGCTTCCCCAATCCTCTGCTTACCCATACTCGGATCCCAAGTTATCTCTCAACAGCGCTCAAATGCAGCTTCGTAGCACTTCAATAAATAACAACTAATAAGATAAACCATCAACACACTTCACACAGACCACCAAAAAGATATTGAATTCTGAATTATATTTGAACCAGTGACTGACAGTTAAAAGGACACGGAACTCTCGTGATAAAAGGCCACAAATACATTTGGGCCAGTAAATCCCATTGGTGGTGCAAAAGCCTTTATTAGGTTTGCCCCAAACTTGGGTGCCAGCTGCATGCAACCTTGGGCCAGGCGTATTAATGCTTGGGTTGCGTTCCCCAAGCCACGGTGGTCAGCTTACAGTTGTGTACAATTGAGCACCTGCTGATTACTACATCATCACGGAGTAGTAGTGATGAGAGAGTGTAGAATCTGTACCAGCAATTTGCACTGGATGCTTGACCAGGCGGAAGAGAAGCAGTCAGCCACTCTACCATTGGAGGCGGGAACTGTAGAGTAAGCCACAACACGTTTCCTGAAAAGTAAAATTAGGTGACGTAACGTTAGCCAACAAAAGGGACACCCGCCCATTTGCAGGTGTGAACTATACACAAGTGTCGAGTGTGCGGACCGACACAAGAGGCAGAGGGGGCATTTACAGTAGTCACCTGCTGTTAATCCGTAGGTGGAACCTGATTCTGGACGCACAACGCCAATGAGGCATCAATGGCAGAGGTGGACATAAGGTCGCCGGGTAAGTTCTTCGACCCAACACTTGGAAGAGGTGGAGGACATGAACAGAGACTTGCATCAGGAGTGGTGCGCTTCACCGGGTTCGCTCACTGAGATACTCATCAATTTGATTCCAATACAGGAGATGGTGTGAAGGTCCAACTCAGTCTTTAGTCGAGCCGGGTACAATGCCTCATTTTAGGCACGAGATAATGTGTGGCCAAGCCCTGCAGTGTGACACTGAACCCTTCTCCCCTGCACTCTTCATGGCTTCCCCCATCCTGGGCTGCAGAGGGCTCGCACTGAAAGGAGCAAGAGGGATGGGTTCTAGCCTGTTCTGCTTTGCATGTTTAAAAAGTATGTACATTCCTATATACCGTATATATTCCTATCATACGCTCAATCTCTTAACAGAAATAAATATCCTCTGGCACCCAAGTTAAAAGTTTCATTACACATAATTGACGGGGTCTTGGAGGTGTCACTAGAAGAGGTTTACTTAAGGTTGAACAGGGAAGACTACCTATTACCAAGGGAAAATGTAGGCAACAATCCACTACCTATTTGACCACAGGGCAAAAAAAAATTAAGGGGCTGCGAAGGCGCGGAGGGCCCCCATGCCAGAGTTTGGAGAGGATTAAGACCTCTGCCCTGAAGACGCAGCTCTTGCAGACTCCAAGCATGACATCGGTGGCTCCACCTAGACACTGGAGTGGCCGGATGCCTTCAAGGGAGCTCTTACTCAGGTCCTTTCTGCATATGAAAAGGCATCTAAATCTTCTAGCTCAACTATTGCCCCATCTTCTTGCCTACTTGCAATGGCCGTGCAGCATGAGGCTAGAGAATACACGGTGTCCACTCTAGGGAATAATGTGAGACCTTAAGAGCAAGCTGGATATATCCTGCCAAAACGATATCTTATAAACCTGAAACCGGGACATGACCTTATACTGGAATGCATTGGTAACGTCCACTGATAAACTCTGCATCCTCTCCTGTGACAATAACCACCGTAACCTACTTTGGAGAGCATGGATTGGTACAGATGTGTGTACAGTGCACACCCAGCTAGACAGGACACAATTCTGACAGCACCAGAGCACTCCTTCAAAAACAGTCAGATCGTTGACTGCACGAAGCAGCTAAGTTCACAATTCCCATATCCAACAGTAGTATCATTTCAACAAATTGATGTTCACATTATCCAACGCAGTGCGACATTGAAGCTACGATTCGCGCTGTTCTTGAATTTTGTGTCAATAATAATGGTTGACTCCAGTCCTTCCATGCAGTTGATCCTGACAGCTCGATCTCTCCATCCGGCATGGGCCTGGTACCTTCCTTGCTGCACTAGTCTCCCCTTCCTTGCCGTGAACAAGTGCTAACCAGAGTCAAAGATCTTGAAACATTCTTAGTGGTGGAAGGCATTTGACATAGTCGTTTATGAGCAAACCAGGGATCCCAGTGAAGCCCCAACGCAGCCGGGACGAGGTCATTGGGTGGACGGAGGAGAGGCTGCCCCTCTTCTAGAGCAGGAGGCTCCTGCCTTTACTTCATTTATAGTCTTTTAATCAGCTTCTCCAGTTTCCGTATTCGCGAAGATTCTTGCTCGGGAGTGGGTGCCGAGAGGGACAGGGAGTTGGTGTTATCCATCCCCGCAGGAGGAGCCGGCAGCCTCTGACGGAACAGGTCCAACATGCTGCTTTGCTCACTTCTCTTGAGACCCTAAAATTAAAGAAGAATACATTAATGAATTGAGGGTACTGCAACAAGAAGGTTATGCATTACCACCTGAGCCACAGATCGCCAAATTCAAGATAATGTAATAGGCCGAGCATCCTGGCTCGCCTTTTGTCCTATGCTGAAAATTGACTTCTCTGAAAGAAAAAGTCTGATTTGGTGGTACTGGTAAGGGGTTCTTCCAACTACTGCATGCTCGGTTCTTAGTGAAGCAGAAATATATAAGTCCACATCTTGTGGATTTTTCCACAAAAGGTATAACATGCTGTCCTCTCAAAAGCATAAACAGGTGTGACAATGCCGACCCAGAACTGCACACTGCACTTTCCTTGTTCAGGAAATGCATAGGTTTATAAAGTTCGTTCAAGCAACCAGACCCACCAGATCTGATGTACTCCAACAGGAGCATCGATACACCTCCCCTTAATAGTAAAACTCATGCCTTTGACCTCAGTTGTGTAGCAAGGATGACATGCACCATAATACAAACTAGGAAACTGGGCCCTCCATCCCAATGGTTTGGCAGTAAACATACAGTAAAATACAACCATAATTGGGATGCTGAGGGTTCCTCGAGGCTAGATCGTGCAGGGATGCACACAGCCGAGCTGTTCAGGGGCATGCTTGACCAAATTGTGCAGAGGATGGCCCACCTAGATTGTACTGGAACGGATGAAGTCAGGGTGTTCTGTGGCAAGCGAGGACAGGTTGTGGTGGGGAGTGCCCAGCCGGACGGTTGGGGGGCATACCAGAGCAAGATTTTAATGGGACGCGCCCTGCCAAGTTTGTGCTGGGGTAAGTATAGTCTTGTTATGTTGAGGCCTGCTCAGCCAGGTTGTGTGGTGGTCTGCTAGGCCAGATTTTGTTGGGGTGCGCAGGACCATGTTGTGTTGGCATGTGTTGGCATGTGCAGGTCCAGGTTGTGTTATAGGCTGAAAAACAAGGTAATGTTGGGGTACACAGGGCATGGTTGTGTTGAGATATGTAGTGATAGGTGATGTGAGAGGTGCACTACTAGGTGCTGTTAAGGTTTGCATTGCAATGTGCTACTTTGGTTTGCATTGCTAGGTTGTAATGGAGCGTTCTCTGCTAGACCTTGTTGGGGTGTCCAGGACAGGTGCAGGGACAAACGATGTAGGGGGTGCGAGGCTCTTATTGTATCAAGGGCAAGTGTGTGTCATAGCCACCAACCAAGGCCCAGATTCTTACCAGACACAGCCATTACTTTGATGAGAGTGGAGAAGTACCTCCAGTGACGAAAGACTGAAGACATGTCCTATCTTCTCTTCCTTCCTAACCTTGTACCCCTTATCCATCCCCAAAGCAGGACTCTCTTAGAGTTTTACTTTACAGTTCAATCACGTTTAAAGTCCGTTCAAGCAGACTGTGTGATTCATTTACACCAACACATCTGTGTAAGAGTACAAAATATCACAAACTGTTGTGGGTTTTCAGAGCTCAGTGGTAGTTTCAGCCTCATCACCAGTTTGAAGACTACCCATCAAAAACAACCACAAGTCACCTGTCAATGTATGTTCCGCTTAGTATTACTATGTACAAATAGGTTCAAATACTAACATGAAGCAGCTCATCAAAACTTGCGCCAGGATACTATCATCCCATCTGCTCACCTTCATGTCAAGAATTTTCTGGAATGTTTCTGTGTTGCAATCTACTAGCAGCTTGATGTAATTGTCAACAAACACAATGGAGGGCTCATGGGGCGCCATCACAACCTAAAAACAAAGGAACATGTCAACTAAGTTATGACTTCTATTGCACAAAGAAACATGCCACATAACTTTAAACAAGATACGATCAAAAAGTAATTGATCACATTTTGGCCACTTACATACATCTTATACATATACATTATTTTGTAGGTTTCCTGTTTTCAAAATGTTGATCCAGGAGGTAGATCTCCGGAGACTGAGGGTTCCAGCGACTGGTTGTTATGACTGAAAAATCTCTTCCTCCCAGAGACCAGGACCACAAGGAGTCAATTCAATGCTGATCTCTAAGAACTGGAAGATGGTTAATGTCTATGAAAGGAACAATGCAAATGGATGTTAAGCAAAACCTTTCTCCATTAAAGAGCCAGGAAAGGGTCCTCTTAGAAGATATCTTTCACTGAATACAGAGACATTGAAGGATCCTCTCATAAGGTACCTTGGGTTCCAAATCAAATCCTTTCACTCAGCAGAGATCCAGCATATGTTCCTCTGCTAATGTGTGCTAGGATCCAAAGCAAACCCTTGACTAAGTAAAGAGGAGCCAATGAAACATGACAGGAAATAAGGTATGTTGCTACCTAAAGCACACACTTCTCTGAGTTAAAAGCTAGTGAAGGATCCTCTCGCAATGTGCAATGGGATCTAATGCAAACCCTTAATTATTGGCATGTCTTCTAGTTGTCGATAACACTTACCAGTGGCTTATTGTCTGGATGAAAAGTCACTTTCACTGGGGGATTTGTTATAGCAAAGCAAGAAAGGTAACATGAGGGAAACCATTAAGAAACACAATTTCCCTTGGAGATTGAGGTACGAGAGACAGATTTCATTTTGTAAAAACAGCATTGCATAAGATGTGGGAAAGATGGCTCAGAATTCTCACTGCTACATCAGCTAGCTGAAATCTGCAGGTCAGAAGTCTGAATCCCAGCGTGGCCATGGTAGCCTTCAAGCTTCGAAGTCAAGAAGCATGCTTGGAGTCCGCAAAATCAGCGGTGTCAAGTACTACATAAAAAAATTCGAAGAGGGGATTACAATAGACCCTCAAACAAGTTGGCCAGACAGCATGTGTGTTGGGCGCTGGCAGGCTGTCACTATCTCTGTATTCGAACGATTGAGTTTAAGGCTTTAAATGTAAGGTCCCCGGAGAGTTATGCAATAATTAGTGTATCCTGTATAAACAGATAACCCGAGCTTCGGAATTTTCTGGGTGCAAAATGTATACAGAATGACAACTTTCTCCATTGCCCAAAATCCACGTTTTCTTAACAATTACTGCATTGATTTTCCTCATTATATTTCAGCAGCTTTGGCTTTCCAAAATGTAACAGAAGAAACTCCTGGGTTTAGGACTTTATTGCACCCGCTAATGACCAGGTGAGGTTCGGTATGGGTATTTATATATCATATGAAACACTGCCCTTTGCTTTACTGCAAACCCGGTGGGAAGGTTTGCTGGGGTCGCAAAAAGCATTGAGCCTATGGTGGTTATCATGTAGAGGTACAGCAACCGCCTGCATGCAGGGAATCATATATGAGGGTCTTCCGGCTGGACAACGGTGGCCACAACACTCAAACAAGCCTTTTCTTGCTTCTTGCGGTATGGTAGAACTTTGTATCCCGGACGGCGGGCTAACCTGTAGCATACTCCGTTTCCGCCAAACATACTCCCACCAGCTAGATAAACAAGTTAACCTGATAACCGCTATCCTATCTCTGAGAGATGTATTACTGACATGTTTTTCATGTTAGTTGTTCGGGCTTCCTCTGTAATGCATAAAGCATTACAAAGCACCCTTGTTGCTGGGTCAACACTATACAAACTGATTTCAATAAACAAAAGTAAGTCCCGCAGGCCAGTGCCTGTAATACAGAACTGCAAAGGTCCAAATACACCCAATGGCATTCTTAGACGAATTCTGGGGTAAATTGTAATAAAGGGCACACCCACTGCTGCCATTGGCGGCGGCGGCATGAGACTAGCCTGCAGGTTAAGGACCAGTTTGCTGCCCCCAAGCATGCAGTTTAAATGAGCGTCGCGGGATGCTGACCCCTCACAAAAGCCTGTCCGGGGGGCCTCCTCGATAAGCTATGCACAGACTACGTCAGATCTGAAATGGGCGGAAAGTTCACATCTGACGTATAAAGAAGGCGGTCAGAGAGGTGCTACATGAAGCTCATATCGGTCGGACCGGGAGACCGGCCTTTGGCTTCATTGGCAAGACAACCAGACGGGCATTTTTCAAATCATGCTGAGGGGGTTAACACGTGTGCACGGACCCCTGGGCGTTACTATCTCGTCCCGCTTACTCCTCCAAGACCTACTGCATGACGCGAGGAAGGGGTCAAGGGTGAGGGTGAAGATAACCAACTAATAATACAAGCCATAACCGACAAAACAATTCACCAAATTCAAGCGCACGTTAAGTAAATGAATAAGAGTCGCGTTGCTTTGGAACGGTTTGTGGCCACAGAAATAAGTTTCTGGCGGGGAAATAAAACTAACTGTGTAAATTCCTTCCGACCACTCTCCCCAGCGGTGCCGGCCAGACAGAGGCGCTGTGGCAGACTCGTAAAGCAGGAATGACCGGCAGAGGCCATGGGGATGGGAGATCCGTCTGGGATGAGAGGAACGGGAGAGCAGACTGTGCGGATTGGAAATGCGGGCGTCAGCACATACCCTGGAATGAACAAGAAACCATTTTCCACTCGTTGGTACGGAAAGAATACACGGTACGAAAGCACCACTTACTTGAATAACAAAAATGTAACCTATAAGCAGGTTGGCTAGCTTTAGAATGCACCGGGGTGCCAATTTTACGGTCTCCAATGGATGCCTGCAAGCTACACAGACACTACAGAGCCCCCAGCCAAGGAAGTGACAGTAGGACTATGAACAACTGTCCCATCAAGGACAGGGACTTCACCTTCAGAGTACTCAATCAACTTTGAGGCGAAGGAATAATGTTGAGGCAGGAATAGGAGGGCCCTATGACACAGAAGTAGCGTGCTACTTGCCAAAAAGCGGTTCAACACCTCATCAGGGGTAGCAAGTGATATATAAATGCAAACCTTTCCCTCTTTTGTCCCACTACTATCCTTCTCAATCCAAATAACAGACAAACATATCCACCACTAAAATTAATTTCATATTTTCACTATGCTAATTTACCACTAATCCTTTTGGGTTCCGGAGTATTGTGCAAGTTGACGAAAAAGCACTTCGACGCGTCATCAAGGGTAGTAACTTAACTGATATATAAATGCAATTACAATACAATATAATACCTTCAAAAAGCTTTTCCCTGCAGGTTCCTTGTTATGTTAAATGTTGTTATGTTATAGAGCGCACTTACACCCAACGGTTTCATGGCGCTAGTGGCAACATTGAGGCGAACAGAGAGAAGTGCAGGCAACAGAAAAGAAGAGGGGAGAAGGGGGAGGAGAATTCCTAATCATGTGCCTTACGAAACAGATAGGTTTTCAGAAGGAGATCTGAAATGAGCGTAAGAAGTAGTAAGTCTGAACTCTAGAGGGAGCACGTTCCAGAAAGAGGGAGCAAGGAACGAAAATCTGCGCCCTCCATACTTCTTGCGTTTAAAAAAGGGTGTCGTGAGCAAGGCGAGATGGGAGGACCGGAGGTTGCGCGATGGAGAGTAGTGATGGAGTAGAGAGGAGATGAAGGCTGGGCCGAGGCCGGTCAGGGTTTTAAAAATGATACAGCCTAGTTTAAATTCAGAGCGCTTGGCTACCGGGAGCCAGTGAAGGGTTTTAAGCAAGGGACGGACATGGTGGTGCCTGGGCTGATGGAAGATCAGTCTTACAGCCTGGTTCTGTACCAGCTGCAGACGATTCAACTGGTAGGCAGGGATACCGACATAGAGGGAATTTGCATAATCTATCCTGGAGTTTACGAGAGCCAAGCGTGCCAAGGTGAGGGCCCCCGTAGTCAGGAAGCGAGATATCTTCCGGACCGTACGTAGATGGAAGAAACTGGAGGAGACCACGGCATTAATATGGGGCTTCATCGAGAGGTCTTTGCAAATGGTGACTCCGAGGCTTTTAGCAGAGTCAACAGGGTGGGGAGGAAGGCCCAGGCATGGTGGCCAAACGTTGGAGCTACAAGCGTTGGAGACACCCCCGATCAAGACCAACTCGGTCTTGTCGGGTTTGAGCTTCAAATGGCTTCCCCCCATCCAGTCGCTAATACAACACAGGGTGGATTGAAAATTGTGGATAGATTGGACCGATGAGTCAATGTCAAAGACCAGCTGAATATCATCTGCATAATTTAATGCAGTGACGCTACAGCCTCGCAAGGAACGAATAAGAGGGGTGAGGTACAAGTTAAAAAGGAGGGGAGAAAGGGAAGAGCCCTGAGGGACGCCACATGTCAACCTAACTTTATCAGCAGAAAAGTGGGAGAAACAGACAGCCTGGTGACGGTCGCTTAAGAAAGAGCGAACCCACTCGAGGGCCAGCCCCTGAATGCCGGCATCACTGACACGGCCGACCAGGATATCATGGTCAACCGTGTCAAATGCGGCCGACAAATCCAGGAGCACCAGGATCTGGCTGATCTTAAGG
The DNA here is from genome assembly GCF_964263255.1 of Lissotriton vulgaris. NCBI lineage: Eukaryota > Metazoa > Chordata > Amphibia > Caudata > Salamandridae > Lissotriton > Lissotriton vulgaris. The sequence continues at coordinate 529,124 of NW_028243195.1, read as the reverse complement.
TCCGCCCCCTCCGCAGCTCCTCCATCAGTGAGAGTATGACCGATTCAGATGAATGGGCGGGTCTAAAACCAGCCTGTTGAGGGTCGAGAAATTGGGTGCGTTCGATGAAGGAGCTCAAAAAGTTGGTGACATGGGCCTCCAGTACTTTGCGCAGGTAGGGGAGCAGGGAGATGGGACGGAAATAGCTCATGAGGGACGGGTCAGCGTTGGGTTTCTTTAGGATGGGCACTACTTCAGCGGTCTTAAAGGAACTAGGGACCGAGCCCATTTTAAGTGAGTCATTAAGAAGTGTCAGACGGGGCATAGGACAGGCAGTGAAGGCCTCTTGCAGGACATGAGGGGGGCAGCAATCAGTGGGGGAGCCAGAGGTCACCTTTTTTAACAGGGCAGAGAATTCCTCCTCAGAGATCGGGGGTATCTGATTAACTGAGTGGGGATTGGAGGTGACAGGGGTAGTGATCGGAATAGATAAGGCTGAGGGAGTCCGGCAGGAAATACTATTTTAAATTTTTACTATTTTGTCAACAAAAAAGGAGTTAAGGGAGTCACAGAGAGCCTGAGAGGGAAGGGGTTTAATGGTCACCCTGTCTGGGTGCGACAATTCTTCCACAATAGAGAAGATGTCTTTTGCTTTAGAGGCCGAGTCTACAATTTTTTTGGAAAAGTATGAGGTTTTTGCCTGTAGAATACCTTGCTTATATTCTTTGAGCCGAGCCGCAAATACCAGCTTCTTCTCTGGGGCGTAATCTCGCCGCCAGCAGCGCTCGGCCTGTCTAAGCTTAAGTTTCATAGCTTTGAGTTCCTCTGAGAACCATCTTTGCGCGTCATGGGGGCGCTTTAGTTTGACGGGTTTAAGAGGAGCTACAGTGTCACTTGCTGATTTGAGCCATCGCCTTAAGCCCAAGGCCTGGGCGTCTAAAGAGTCACACTCAGCAGGAGGGGAAACCCTGAGTAGAGAGACAAATTTGCCAAGATCGGCCCTATTCCAGTTCCTGGCTAAGAGGTTTCCCTCGAGGGTTCGACTGGCGTGAGAGGTAATGGCAAAGGAAAACGAGATAATAAAATGGCCAGACCAGGGGCAAGGAAGAATGAGAGGTGTGGAGATATCCAGGTTAGAAGTCCAAACCTGGTATAAAATATGGCCCTTGATGTGGGTTGCTGAATGGATATGTTGAGAACAGTTCATGCCGACTAACAGGTCGGTAAAGGTAGATGAGCAAGCGCTCTCTCTGACGTCAGAAGGCCAGTAATTGAAATCCCCTATAATCAGAATTTTCAAATTATTTATTACCAGCTGGGAAAACATGTCACCAAACAGTGAGGGAAAACTGGGCATGGGCTGGGGGGGGTCGGTATACGAGGACGCAAATAAGAGGGGCCACCGAAGATTCAAGTCTTAAAATAAGGCAGTCAACCAGGGGGATGGTGGCCACATCTATCGAGGAAAATCTGATAGAGTGTTTGATGATGGCTGTAACCCTGCCACCCGGCTTGCCCGAAGATCTGTTGGCTTGAAGGATGTAGTAGCCTGGCGGGACTGCCGAGAGTATGTCGGGAGATGACTCCTCGTTGAGCCAAGTTTCGGTGACCAGCAGTATATCTGATGTTTAACCAGCTAGCGGGTGTTCATGTAGGTCACCGTGAAGTTGGAGTTTACAGCTCTTTTAGCAGGAGAAGGAGAAGCAGTCCGAGAAGCTAGCAGGGGAAGTGGTGGTGTCATAGCCAGGGGGGAATCAAATTCCAGGAAAGCCTTCCGGGGACAAAGGAGTCCCAGTGAGTCCAGTCTGGGAAATACGGTGGGGCAAAGAAGCCAGTGGTCATGCAAACGCATCAACTCTGGGGCTGGGTAAGAAATAAAATTAGCAGAGTTATCTGCCCCCAGCCCCGGCCGGCCGCGGACGGGCGCAGACGGGCTTACCTTTGGCGCGCCACTGGCGCGCCCGCTGCGCGCGTCCGCTGCGCCTCCGGCCGGCCATTGCAATTTATGGCTTAGCCCCACCCCCTGCTAGACCGCAGCGAGCGGCACCACCGGGATCTGGGTACCTCACCCAAGATGGCGCCTGCCCTCCACAACAATCGGCACGTCAGCGGCGGTGGAACGGGGCAGGGAGGCACACCCTGGAGCGGTAGCGGGTATTGAATTACCCGCGATGTATTCCCGGAATGAGTCAGGCAAGTAGAGTGCAAAAAATAGAAAAGTTTTGAGAAGCAGGAAACTTCATCTAAAAATTAGAAAGATTAGCAACTGCTGGAAGCTCAAAAGGACGATTAACTAACAGAGTATGATCTTTGAAAGAAAATCCTTGTATTTTGCTCATTATTAAAACATCTAACTGCAATAGAAATGACAGTTTTCATCAAATAATTTCCATATTTTACCCTCTTACCTTTAGCCTCCTTTTCTCATATATTATTTTTTAGAACGTAGGCATTTCTTTCCTTTCCTATGCAACAGGCAACCTTAATACTGTGTTTATTTAAACTCTTGCGTCCCACTGTAGTACTGTTAGAGCAAAAGGCTTTTATTTGGGATTTGTTGAGTATATAAAAACTGAAGGATTGTTATAATCTTACAGAGGGGGCTCGGTTTAAGTATTATCAGATTAGGGATTATTTTGTACGGAAGCTAGGTCTTACTTCTATTTTGGACTCTGACCTATGGAATTGTATCTACAGGGAAACAGATAAGGCACTGATTAGTATTGGATATAGAATTGTTAGAGGCCTCAGAAATGACGACTCTGCAAAGTTAGCAGAGAAATGGAACAGGAAACTTGGAACTGATGTTACACCAAATCTGATAACCTCCTCTTTAAATAGCTTAAACCGCTCTGTCCACTCCTCTAACCTTAAGCTGCAGCTACACAAAACTATATGCCAGCTTTATTATACACCTGACAGAATATTGAAATGGGCAACTAATAACAGCAGTAGTGATCGCACGAAGTGCCCAAAATGCGATCATAGAGCAGCCGATCTTAATCACATGTTTTTACGTGCCCACAACTAACTGAATTCTGGAACGGAGTAACTAAAGTTTTATCTTTGAAGCTCGCTCGTCCAATTATATTAACATCTTTAGATGTGCTTGTTGGCATGTCTGTGGGGAGTGGGCCCCAGGTTGATCTGATGAACATTTTAATTACTTGTGCCAGACTTACAATAGCAAGGGTTTGGATCCAACAAAATCCACCTACAGTTTTGGAATCGTGGAGTCTTGTAAAGGAAATTTACAATATGGAATTTGCTTTGGCGTTAACCAGGGGATTGCAAACTAAATTGAAAGTGGAAAGAATTTGGGGACTAATAATGCAATAAGATTAATATTCTTTTTTTCTTTTCTCTGTTATGTAATGTCTTTGATGCTTTATGATTTAATTTTTCTCCTTGCTCATGTTACTTTATGGAATGAGTTATCTCTGTATGTACTTATGAATATTACGTTTTATACTTTGCTTACTCCTCATGATGCTAATGAAAATATAAAAAAAAAAGATTTGTTGAGTATCATGTTAATAAGTATGACATGCATGTTCAGAAAAAAACATGTTAACTGGATGCAGCACTGAAAGTTTCCCTGGAAACTCATTCTATCCTCTATCAAAACCAACCTTTCTTCGTATAATTACTGCAAGAAACCACAAACTCTAAGAAAGAGTGCACAACATTCAACATAGGTCCACTTATCAATTCAGCAGGGTCTTAACATATAGAAACTTGAAATTCTCAAATGTTGGATACGAAAACGAGATGGTGGCAAACATTCTGTATTTTTGGTACTGCTGGATGTGATGGATACCGTGATCTTTCTGCAGATATTGTATCTGAAATGTCTCAGCTTTAGTTTTGGACCACACAATTATATTTCACACAATCCTACGGTGCAGGGAAGTATCTTCTGCCCAACATGTTGCTTTGGTGCTAAATGACGCTGACAGTGAATGGACACAACAACACAGAGTGCATAAATGGCAAGGTCCAAACAGGAACACAGCCCGGAGAGAGGACGCGCGACATGCCGCTCCCGCTCTGATACAGGCCTGGGGTATCTCGTGGTCCTATCAAGTCGCACCCGACAGGAACTGGCATTAGAATACCTGTAAAGAACATTACCATGTTCAACATCTCCGATATTTTTGAATCATCAACGTTGTGATCTCCGGGCACCGCAGCACCCGATAATCATAAGATTGCACAGAGAACATTACCCTGTTGTCTCAATCGCTTGCACACCAACGGTCACGGGCCCGGCTGGGTCGGAATTATCACCAGCTGTGCGACCTTCTGATCTTGACACAGCCATCTAGCCCTGAGGAATCTCGAGTGCGATGAAACACGTGTCGGCTGGCTGTATGATTCATTGAAGGACTCCACGAATTACCCTTCCACTGGAGTTTCTGAGAAAAACTTTTGTCACTTTCATTTTCTGTACCGAATGCTTTATTGTTACATAACAATCTGTATACTGTTGATTTGAGTGCATCGGCAACCAAGTTAGTTAGTGAATTGGTAGTTCATCTACTCAATCTGAGTGGTTCTAAGGCCTTTCCACTCACCGGTTTGCACCTTATAATTCTTGTGTTCTGTAACTTTTGTGCGTTTAAACAGGCAGTGCACCCAGTGCTGTAACTGACCAAAAGCCTTACGGGATCCCTGCATAAATGGCACAACCACACCAACCCCTTCCGATCTCAGACCTTTCTAGTCCAGTAGTTTTCTTCAGCGCTGAAGACTGAGGGGACATAGTGGTCAGTAAAACATTGCAGTGAGAACACAGTATATGTTCAAATTAAAAGTACCAAAGGAATGTAACGCTTCCTTCTGATGACTACTCTTCTGCTCAGCCGCCTTCTAAGAACGGTTACTCAGCCATACCGAACAAGTTCAAATAAAGTGATCTAGAGTAAGTAACATGAAGCAAAGCAACCTGAAAATAAGCTGAAGCACTGATTTTCCAAACTAGACTTCAGCCGTGGCATCTGATTCAAGGAAATAATGTTTTGAAAAAGTATGCATAAGCAGATAATGGCAAGTGACTGAGTTACAGGTCTCCTCAAAAGCCACGCCTCTCTAAAAAAGCAGCAGAGTGAACTCTTCTGGAAGAATATTCAGCCTGATTCATCATTCATATTTGCGCTCGCAAAGGGCCAGATTCTGAGAATCTGGCCCTTTGCGAGTGCAATTTTTGCATTTGGGATTCATCATCCCAAATGCAAAATTCGCTATTTAGAAACTCGCAAATTTGCGAGGAATAGCATTTAAGGAATCTCTATTAGAGATTCCTTAAATGCTATTCTTGAAACATTTTAAAATTGCGAATTTGCAAATTTCGGCCGCTATTTACCGCGAGGTCAAACCTCGTGGTAAATAGCGAAAACTTAGAAAAATGCTTTTAAAAGCATTTTTCTAAGTTGCATGTTACACACACACACATGTCCTTTGGACATGTGTGTGCGCAACACCTGTTGAAATGTGCATTTAAGGGGTGCTACAGGGTGTCCTTTGGACACCCCTGGCACCCTTCAAATCGCTATCTTATTTGCGATTAGCAATTTGCTAATCGCAAATAAGGAATCTGTAGGAATCGCATTTAATTTTGCGATTCCTACATGAATCCCGTTTTGCGAGTCTGTAATAGCGATTCCTTATGAATCGCTATTTCTGACTCGCAAAATGGGTCTTTCATGAATCTGGCCGATTGTCCTTTAGGCTGAGCCCTCGTTGCTGACCCAAAGCACTCCCTGAGGCACGACACTTAACTTATCATAAATCGTGTGCTTCATTACCGCAGCGCACTTGGAGGCACTAACATATGCAGTAAATCAGCCTGTCCATCCGGTCTTTATCAGATCTCATGATGTGTTGACTGTGTGCGCTCTGTAGGTGTAGTCTGTGTAACCTCTCCTCTGCCTTTGATGGATAAATTTTTAGGAGACAAGCTGCTAATTTAATACATTTGTTTTCAATTAAATGTGATCACCAATTGAGAAAACAAAGGAAGCTTCGCTCTAAATCAATGTCTTTGAAAAGACGATACTCAATACATCAGCCCATAAGACCTGAAGCTCACATCACATACAGTGGCTTTTAATGAGGTTCATGGGCATCTGTGGTCAAATGAGAAGCGGCTATTTTTTGCTTAACTCTTTCCTATAACGGGCAACCTCAAGCAGGATTGACCTGTGTGCTGTGTGGAGTTTGAAGCTATCAACCTATACTGATGAACCGCTTTTGGTGAAACCGACAGTTCTACAGATCTAACGGTTTACCTAAACACTTCCAAGTTTTCCCTGACACCCCCGACCTTCTTCGGAGTAAGGAAGTAGCGCAAATAGCAATCTTCTCCTTTATCCAAGTCTGGCATGCCTTCAATGCCACCCTTGAAGAGTTTAAGACTGACTTCTTCCTGCATCAGGATTGCAAAGTACTCCTCCGAAATTCGTTATGGTGTGGCGGGAAGTTGTGTCGGAAGAAAATAAAGGAAAGGGGTTGCCCTTTTGAAGAATCTATGACCCATCACTTAAAAGGATTTAGCGGATTGCTGTACAACCCATGGAGAGTAGTGCCTAAATTCCCAGAACTGATGGGGGAATTGTTTCTCAGACATCAATAATCCCAAGAATGATGCAATGGTGCAGAACGAGACAGAATCTGCCTGTTCTCGGTTAAGCTTGGATCCATTAAGGGGCATATTGATTAGGGATGCCCGAAACTACCAGAAATTCAGGTTGACCTCATCCAGATGTGCCTGCTGAGCATGACAATTATGGCAACATTTCTGCCACTGCAGACAACAGTGCCAGGGCTGGCCGGGAGTACATATTTTGCCGCATCCTGGCTGTTATGTATCCTCTACACCAAGTAAAGTCTTGAGGGCTTCTGGAACCACTGGCAACATCTCGCTGGCCATGTGCTATAATGCACATTTGTACCTGCTTAATAAACAAATCAATTTGATGGATCTAAGGGCCATGCCAGCTGTTGAAAACATTCTTTTTGCTAAAGCATTCATTTTGTGTATTTTCTCCCTAGGGGATTAGTCAGAAAATAATTTAAATTGATCTTACTCACGGACGCTCGCAGAATCAGGATTCTGGTGCAAAGTGTTTAGTAAGAAAGTCTGGATCACAAGAAGCAAGAATATGTTACTAAGCCACAAGTCGACTGACTGGTGGACATGGACATTTTGTGCATCAAGGGGCCATAAGGGCATTAGTAAAGGGTTATACAGTCAGAGTTGGAACTGGTGCCCGGGTGGCTTGAACCAGTATGGAACGTGGTGCTGGCAAGGGAGTCAGTGCATGCCTGGTAGCCAGTTCCATGGGGGCAGATGCGCTGGTGGTATTCCAACTGGAGACCTCTGTGGCTTCATGGGGCCAGAAGGTATGCTAGAGGAAGCCAAAATCGCACCACAAATCTGCAGCGTGATCTTCTTGACGGCCACTTTCTACTTCGGAGTTGACAGCTCTGGAAGATCGAGGAGCGCCGCAGCCAATTGCAAAATCAGTTCAGATTTCAGGGACTTTGAAGGGGTGCGATTTTTATATTGACTCCCGCTCACCTTCTTGGGGGATTTAGAGTGGTGGGATGGGGCTGAGTCATGCTTTGTTGTCTTATGCTTGTCCTTCAACCTTGATTTTGCCTTACTGGAAGCCTTCGAGTGAAGTAGGCCTTTTGTGGGAATGGCCTTGAGACTGATACTGAGGGCACCCTTCTCATATGCCTAGGTACCAAAGACATACCTTGTGCAAGTCTGTGAGCAATATCTGCTTCTCGCAGTCTTGGCACATGTTGTAGCATGTCATTTTCTGTGGTCACTTTGCCTAGCGCAATGTTTGAAATTTTTGGAATTTCGAGCAGGCTGGTAAAGTTCAGAGATGAGCTCTGGATCTGCCTCGGAAGTTGCAGACCTAACAGCAGCATGCAGGGGTAAACAGGCGGCAACACTGCTGAAGCACACAATGTCACCTACCAGTGCTTGGGAGTTCAGCTTTGGAAATCTCTTGATCCAAGTTAGAGTCTGGGAATACTCTAACGATGACTAAACTTGGGTTAAAAGTATTCATCATAATTGTGAATTTTCTGGATTTTCTGATAAATTCAATACATTCATTTCTTACTCTTCCTTTTTGAAACAGAAGGGCTACAAAGAGAGAAATCTTCAGAACTTATTTTTGGTTAGATTGATCTCAGTAGGATTTAACCCAAATAGTAGCACTTTTGTCAGATTTATTCTGGGCTCTCTAAACTACACAGCCTATAAGAGACAAACAATTTGAATTATTCAGAAAAGTTTGCTTTACACAACTCATGCTGATCTGCCACACAATGCCAGAGAAAAGCATTATTGGCGAATTACACATACCGTTCTTGATAATTCAAATACATTTTAGGTCTAGTCTGGATTTAGTCAGATAATGTAATGCCTATTATTTGTGATAGGAATCAAGATGCATACAGATGACCACAAGAGGGAAATAGGCTTAAGTATCCCATCCAGCTTCCAGTCATGTTGTATGTGTTGGATAATCAGTTGGGGGAACGGGGGGGGGGGGGGGGGGTGGGGGGTCTGTACAATTGTAGTAGCTTGGAAGGTTTCGGAAGCCACATTGAGATTTTCATCAGGGAATCATGGGCTGAAAGTTCTTAAAGCAATCATAGATTGTGGGCAAAAAGGGTCCGATGTATATGAATATATGTGGATATTTACATGGCACACACGTAGCCAAAGAGAAATGGAGTGCTCTACTGGTCCACAGGAAGAGAATATGATTCAAGGCTGTTTACGGAGGTGGTGTGAAGCTACTGCAGGTGTCGAGGCAAGCAACGCTCAAATGTATCCAGATGTAGTGTTCTTTGAAGAAGCAAGTCTTCAGTTCTTTCCTGAATTGGGGGCTGGCAAGGTCAACTCTGATGGCATGGGGAGGCTGTTAAAGATCCTGAGTGTTCGTTTCAGCAAGCTGGTTTACTAGTTTTTTGCATACCTTAGTCTCTGGTCTGATGCAGTTCTAGCTGCAGGCATGTCAATTCCCACCAGATATGGTTAGTTTTTAGGTGAGGACTAGAGTCAGCGCACATGCGCTAATCTGCAAGACTTGTTGTGGTGGAGTATGGAACACAAGTCCCGTCCTCTCCCCGCCCAGATTTGTCATTGGCTTGTGTCATTGTCCTTCGTAAATGCTGGCTTCAGATTTGTTCATAGGCTTGTTAGTTCCTCTTTAGTACCGCCTTGTCTTGTACCCTCCCATGGCGACTAGCCCTTTTACTTCAGTTGTTACACGGTATGTGTTATTTAGTCTAGTAAGCACTATTTTCTTTATTGAGTTTCTGTTACTGCAGGCACAAGCTGCTTTACTTACATTCAGCGTGCCATGAGTGCTTTGTCTTTTCAAGCAGCCGGCACAATGGCGGCCACTGCACCCGGGGCAACGGCGGCCACTTCTTTCTAATGCCATAGGTCTCACGTTTAAATGTGAGACCTATTGCACTGCAAATATTTATTTCTGTTTTCAGCGTGCTATGCGCGCTTTCCCTTTCACACAATGGCGGGCGGAAACGCGTCCTCATTCCTCCTCCCGCAGCCTCAGCCACACCCTGCCAGAGCCAGGCAAGCAGCAGCCTGGCGGGAATGCGCAGTGTGCAATACATATCTTTTTCTTTTATGCCCTTTCTTCCTCCCACAACAGACTTGGTTTTAACAGCACTGGCTGAAGACAGAGAGCAGTTGCCCACGTCCCCTCCTAAACAAAACAAAACCTTGGTTACTTCCTCTCCGTTTTACTTTTTTTTACATTGCCCTTAAAACAGAGGCTGTTGTGACAGTAAGAAAGGGCATGAATGAGAAAAAAAATAAGCCCCTGTCACTTTACACCCAACAGGCCCTTCACAACTAATGGCAGGTCGGCACACTGATGTGGATACTCTGGGAAGATGTGCTCATTCATTGCATGGCCTCTGCGCTGGAAGCCTGCAAAGCGATCAAGTCTTTGAGTGCTCGCTGGGAACGGGTGGTGGGCCGGGTCTGTCTGAGGGACAGCCAGAGGGTTCACACTGCAGAAATGTTTATTTTCTTTTATATGGTGCGCATGTAGTCCGAGTGGACGTCTGAGCGCTTTAATAAAAGGCACAATAGACACTATAAACTATGTACATTCAGAGTTGAAACAACTGAATTACAACATGGCGCCAGAAATAGTAAGGGCTGTATGAATAAATAAATTAGTGTATCAAGAGAGAGAGAGAGGACTAGAAAGCTAGTCCGAATCCCTAGGGGTTACATATAATATTCAACAGGGACTAGCCATGTGTGACCATAGTAGGACTCTGAACTGTATTATCAGTACCCGAGGGTAAATTACATTTTAATAACTGGGCCTCCGTGAGCATTGCTTCGTATGCTCCCTGGAGTGATTCGGCAAGGGGATTGACCAAGAATGTTGGTCAAAGCCTGCGGGGTACCTGTTGTGCCACCATCAACCCGGAGGTACCCCCTCGCACACTTAGAGCACCTTAGTGAGTGCGACACATAGTCTGTAAAACACTCACTTATTTGTTTGTTCGTTGTTTTTTTTAACTTGCTCCCACACTATTTATGGTCCTGAGGAAAGCCAGCATTACGACAGGCACTGGCTGAAACATGTCGACCACCATCGGATGTAGGTGGTCTTAACTCTACCACCATAACATCCACCTGCCTTGTTTTTAACTGCTCACGGAGGCCCAGTTATTAAAATGTAATTTACCCTCGGGTACTGGGACCACTGCGAAGCCGTTTTAACCTTCACTTTATCACTCACCACACTGCACTTTCAGTAAAATACCTACTCCGCTATAATCAGGCATTGAAGCACACCGGGACACATTAGGTGTCACTGGGTGGGCCCGATGATGAAGCATGCCACCAACTAGGTTGGTGGGTGAGGGCTTCAGGAAAACACCTACTAGGTGCCTGCTGATAATACAGTTCAGAGTCCTACTATGGTCACACATGGCTAGTCCCTGTTGATAATTATAAATAAATAAATTGCCATCCACACGTGACCTCATTACAATAGTGCTCTCTCGAACGAAGGTTGTGAGTGAAGAATTTGAAGACCCGCAGGGAGAGGGAGCGACCCAGCCAGAAGAGGCGCGAGATTTAAAACAAGCATTTGCAATGCAATAGGTCTAGCATTTTCGAGAGTTTGAGCTATTCGCATGCCAATGCGTTTTATTTATGTGTCGGTTTTTAAAATGAAAATAAAAGGCATTGTCATTTACAATGCCAATAGCTTAAACTCTCGCAAATGCGAGACCTATTGCATTGCAAATGTTTGTTAACTCTATAAGCAGGGGTGCCATTCTTGCTAGCCTAGTCAATTCTGCAGCTCATCTTGACCTAATGCAGACTTGCAGATGCAGCCAGTGGAATTCCAAGAGGGCAAGGATGATGTGATGTGTGGAAAAGGGTTTAAATCCAGTTGACTCTTCTCCGACTAATTTTTTTAATTTTCTTTCTGGTGTTACTATTATGGTAAAGGTTTATTAAGATCATCAAATTAGTTATTTATTTTGGTATTGCTTTACTGCCTGATCACATCATGGAAAATCATCCTTTATTAAAAGTAGTAATGGAGATTAAACAATTTACTCCCACTCCTTTACTCAGGTTTATGGAATATTATTCTAGCTCAGGTATTATTAACTCTACGTTGACTAATGAGCGTTTGACTTTTCAGGTAATCTCAGCAAAATCATCTAATTACTTATTTGTATTTATTCATTCAGTGTTTGTTATAGCACAAACAAGACCCAAAATGTGGGTGTTAGAGCGCTTTACATTGCAACCACCTTCAAAATCTACATTCCTCTGCTTGATTTATTTTCTGTAGGGTACTTCATGTCAAAGCTTTGGATGTAACTAACACATCGTTTTCCAGAGATGGTGTCACATCTTAAAACAAGCATTTACAATGCAATGGTTTCGCCTTTGGAAAAGTTTGAGCTATTGGCATTGTAAATGACAAAATTTGAATTTATGTGCTGGTTTTGAAAACATAAATAAACGGCATTGTCATTTACATTGCCATTAGCTTAATCTCTCGCAAATGTGAGACCTATTGTACCCTACGGATGAGCTCAGCAGACAGCAATTACTACCACACAAACACACCCAGAGCCAGCCACACACACACACCCAGAGCCAGCCACACACACACACCCAGAGCCAGCCACACACACACACCCAGAGCCAGCTACACGCACACCCAGAGCCACACACACACCCAGAGCCACACCCAGAGCCACACACACACCCAGAGCCACACACACACCCAGAGCCACACACACACACCCAGAGCCACACACACACACACACCCAGAGCCACACACACACACACACACCCAGAGCCACACACACACACACCCAGAGCCACACACACACACACACACACCCAGAGCCACACACACACACACCCAGAGCTACACACACACACACACACACACACACCCAGAGCCACACACACACACACCCAGAGCCACACACACCCACCCAGAGCCACACACACCCACCCAGAGCCACACACCCCCACCCAGAGCCACACACACCCACCCAGAGCCACACACACACTCCGCGGGCAGGGAAGCAAGCACAGCGAGGGGGCAGGGAAGCAAGCACAGCGAGGGGTTTTAGGCTATGTAAGATACACCATAGGGTAGCTTTTCCTCAACACAGTATCTAGAAACATGACTTGCCCCTGTGTCACTGTGATCAAGTTTCCACACAAAGCACAAGTCACTTTATACTGTTTTGCCCCTTATACACTGATTATAGGCAAGATTATTTAATTTCTGTTTCAAAGAAATCTAATTCAAGAATGCATAAAGAGGACTTGACCTTCTTAAAGAAACTTTCTACCCATGAGATATACTAAATTTGATAAGAAACGTCCCTGAACTAAGGAAATATATGAAATGCTGACATTATGAGTAACATTTGTAATTAAGAATTTTAACCTTGGTATAGTGCTGGTGATGTAATCTGTTTGAGTTTGAGTTTTAGAAAATAACAAAATATTGTCGAATTGGTGCATTATGAGACCCAGTCCAATTTTTAGTAAAATGTGAACGAATTTAAATGCTTAATAAACAAGCAGCAGGCAACAGAGGCAGAGGCAGACGCAAAACCGGAGCACAAGCAGCAGGCAACAGAGGCACACGCAAAACCGGAGCACAAGCAGCCGGCAACAGAGGCAGACGCAAAACAGGAGCACAAGCAGCAGGCAACAGAGGCACACGCAAAACCGGAGCACAAGCAGCCGGCAACAGAGGCACACGAAAAACGGGATGTAGTTTCCATGATGACCTGGAGTGAGGTGGTCACCCTATATAGGACTGTGGGGGTGACCAGTAAGATCACGAGGCCTAACGGAAGGTTGCAGCTGCATGCGAGAGAGAAACCGAGGAGAAACAGTGAAAGACAGAAGAGAGATATTTAAAAAAAATGCAGACTAAGCTACACAAAGAGAAGAAATAAGAAAGACGAGATGGGTAGAGAGAGGAGAGATAAGGAGACAGGGAGAGAGAAAAAGCGACAGTTTAGTATAGTGTGAGAGAGAGGATCTATGGAAAGAGAGAAGGATAGGGGAGATAGATCGAGAGAGAGATGGGCTCTAGCACAAAGATGCCCCCACGAGCCTCCGTGGCTCTGAAGACAAATGCCTCCGGTCGTGGGAGTCCCTCGTGGGGGACTTAAAAGAAATGCCCCCGCTTTGGAAGAGCCTCGTGGGCTCTGAAAACAAAATGCCCCTGAAGCTGCTAAGACGCCTGCACTCACCGGGAGCTTCTGGCGGACACAGCGCTCTTCTGCCTGTATGCTCCGTGGCTCTTCCTTGCTCCAGGGGGGACGGGCTCACGGACAGCGGGAGGGGGGGACAGGCTCACGGACAGTGGGAGGGGGGGACGGGCTCACGGACAACCAACCCTAGTTTATCCGAGCCCAAACACAGGGTTTTGGTGGAACCAAAACACTTTGCTTGCTGCTTGCATCCTGTTACTGTTGCCCCTTACCAAAGGTCGAGTTATTTCACAGCCCAGAATTCAATTTGCTACAAATGCGAGTACAAGGAATGTTAATTTTAAGGTGAAGTCTTCTCTTGCTCTCGAAGCCATTTTTCAAGTTATGGTCAAGGAGAAACATAGGCCTACGGTGGTTGGCAGGCCTATATTCCGCCATAGAAAGCAGAAGACGAATTTGTCCAACAGGACTGCTTCCAAGTAGTACTATGGTGCTCCTTTGGGGTGAGCATGACATTCTCAGCAGGAAATACAATCCTGCTCTGCTATGGTGTCTCTAGTAGTCGTGGTTCTTATTATCAATGCATTCTAGAGTCCAATATTCAATCCAAAGGTGAAGATAGTCTTTTCTTAGCAATTGCTTGGGTAGTGCGCGACTGCATTCTGCGCTTCTGCCATTTCTAAGCACTGTAAATAACATAAGTTCGAATAGGCTTGCTCACAATCCGACTGACCCACATATCACACAGACGTCAGCAGAGGGCATTCAACTCACTGAGCTATCTTTTGGCGTCATGGTCTGACTTAAGGCACCTGATGAAAAAAGGAAATTGTGAGGATAAAGGACTGTGCCAGTGGTGCGCTAATAAATAAATGGAGCTCCCCTTTAAGTGATGGCAGCCATCTCTTGAAGAGCAGTCGCCCGCTGGCAGCATCATACTTGCTACCCAGTAGTGCTCTAAGTGAAATAGCTCGCGCTGAACACACAAGTCACTTCCCTTCCAGTTTCTAACAAGACTGCTTACAGCGGTGTCGGGCGTGATTGATGAACAGTAGTTACACTGCAATTCCGCCAATAATTTTCGGACATTAGAAGGTTGTCGGAGATTCCGACAGGGGGTGGAAGTGTTTACCAAAGTCACTTTGAAATAACAATTGATAGGCGCCTTTTGGTGCCTGTTTTATAGCCGGGGGGCTCTGAGTGGTAATGAGCACAAAAGGGGCAGTCCTTGAGTTTCAGTGAATTCTTACTTTGTTTAACAGGACATGTTGACGTATCGTGAAAGCCTTCTTAAATTATTTCCATGCTGCGTAAAGCAGGTGACCCTAAATGGTTAATACGCGGATTCACAGAGGTCTGTGTTTTTGCTGCAGCACCCTTCAGTACTATAGATGTGGCGTGGCAGCCCACGAGCAAGCGACAATGCCCAGAAGATGAACACGACAGGGAAAGTGCGAGGCTCTGTTCTTCTGTGCAGCTTCGGCGAGGGGACCAGAGAAACAGAGCGAGTTAGAGATCCATACGGAGCCTGACTGGATGCTGCCGCGTACAGCAATCATTCCCTCGCTGCATATGTGTGCAGAATGTGCAAATACTACTATAACTGCAGCCTTCCGTAGGGCAAACGATGGCCGCGACGAACCCTGCTCCAACGTTGCTAAAAGGCTGCCAACCATGCAGCGGGGCCTCCGGCTGGAATCTGCTTCCGGCGCACTGGGGCGGAGAAGAGCTGCGGCAGAGGGAAGGGGGGGGGAGAGGGCGAAGCGCGGAGGGTGGGGGCGGAACAAAGACACGGACAGCGGGAGGGGGGACGGACAGCGGGATACGACCATGCGGGACCAGGAGATCTTAGCAATGAGGAAAGAACATCCATTTAAAAAAAAAAAAAGTACACGCCCACAGTCTTCATGACGATCGCAAAGGGGCGGGATGAGTAAAAATTGTGGGAACGCCCACGAATCTGCTCCGGCCATGACGAACAGATGTCTGTTCCAATGGCTAGCCTCCATTTATGGAGCTAGCCAATGGAACAGAGAGGCGGAACAAAGCCACACAGTGTAAGACGTAAGATTTCGCTCTGCGCGAAAGTCTGCTGCGCAGCTTTTGGCGAGGCGAAACCTAAAAAGTACATTCTTTATTCAAAAATGATGATTTGGTGATCGAGGAAATTTCAAACAGCTGGAAAAATGACGTCTCAACCAGTTGGTTCAAAGCTATGACCCTAGCATATTTGATCAAAGTCGGTGAGGCGTCTCTCTTAGGAAAATGTCTGCTTTGGTAGCCACTTTGGTAAAAGACCCACTCTGTAACATGGCTTCTGGGTAAAAGGCTGTAGAAAGCTAGTATTGATACTGTTGCTGTTAGGATATATAGCAAGCCTACTGTGAAATATTTTAAAGTACAAGATTGTGGAATTCCCAAAAATAGTGCCATTGTGTCCTTCAAGATAAAGCGTGCAATTCCTATATTTCACAGTCAGAGCGGTATAAAGAAGGGAATATAGACGAGACGTCATTGGGTTATGCCAATTTCTCCCAGATTCCTGTTCTTCCTATCTTTATACCGATTCCTCTCCCCAGGACTACTCCTTCCATTTGTCTCTTTGCAGATCTCCCCCCACTTTCGCCTCAAACATTTGTCCACATCCCCCCTCGTCCTCATCTTCTAACACAAACTACTATTTCTTCCCCTTTGCTTCAGAATCTTCAATTCGCTTCCACTCATCACCTCTTCCACTTGCTGAAAGATGAGCAAAGCAACTTCTGAGGTCACCCCTGTTTAGGTACTCCAGATCAAACTCTTGATCTCCTCACCACATCATTACTTCAGACAAATACCAGATCACAAAAGACGGCCTTGCCTCTACCCACCTTCAAGATCATTTCAGCGCGAGTCATTCCTTTCACTACGATCTTTGTGTAGCTGGCGGGGGCCTTCCTGACCACCTGGGACCCGATGGATGGAAGATCAAGCAATACAGTTTTCAGAGAGTGCGTGTCCAGAAGCAGCTGCAATGAAAATTTCAGATGGTTAGTAAAGCAAAGCGTCATAAGTCCTGAAAGCGTGGTGCCGATTTAGACCCACGCATGCATTCATAACCACCAGAGAAGAGTTAGCTGGCTCAAGGCCAGGTATTTGGAGCCTACGTCCCAGACACTCTGAATAACATGCATTAAAATAAAAACCGATGCATTTGGAAACTTCAATATCCAGAGGCAATGCATCTCAATAAGTGATTCTTGTGCTTGATGTTGAAATAGGTGTGTGGGAAGAGCTTGTCTTATATGCGATGTGGACAAAAACCAGGAGACATTATAGTGATTGATGTGTATATTTTACCAAAACCAATATATGAGGCCATAGACTGCAAGGTTCAAAAGAAGTGTTTGCACAATGCAGGCACGCCCACTACACTGTTTCCATCCTGCACATGCACATCCTCCATTTTAGCACTGATACTCCCAGTCGATGCCCATTTATACACGCCCCTACTGCATATAAACCATGTCAGTGTTCATACGTGCAGATACACACAAGCAGTCCTGTGGGCCATATACACGCAGACAAAACACGACACAAACAAATATATGCACATCTCTACAGTCTACGGCATTTCAGAGCTGTCTCTATCAATGCAGACTTCTGATTTCCATAATGATATGCCCACAAACTTTAAATCCAAATGAGAATTCCATATCCACCAAAAAGCAACGGAGCACAAGGAGAAGTACAACACATGCATAAAGATTCTCCTTGGAGTACTCGTGGAGTCTGAGGGTTTTGTGAACAGTTTCAGAAAAATACACATTTTAATATTGTCACTTCGGCACCAGGGCACCACATATGACCGATTAAGAGAGGAGCTAGAGGATCAGCCAGCCAGAGGAACGCCCACCTGCTTTCTCTAGTGTTGACACCTGAACTTCATGAAACAGTGAAGAGACCTGTTTGTCCTGTGTTGTTCCTTACCTGAAGCAGAACCATCAATCTGTCCTTACATGATGTAGTCCTGAAATCCTCAAAATATGATTTGCTCAGCCTTTACTTCTGTTAAGAACTACCGAAGGCAGGTACAAAAAGTATAGTTTTGGCTGCACCGACAGGCTAGATAAAGGGTGCTACAAGAAGGCTGACTATACATGTCGGTAGCAACCCAAGGCATGCAAATGGTCTTGTCATGAGCAGTGGACTAGAAGAGTTCACCAACTTAGAGGCATGGCTGGCTTGCTTGCGTGCCATTAGACTTCAGCCTAGACTTCGGTTTGGGAGCAACTGCACGCCTTGTACATGGGTGCTTGTCGCATAACATGCATCTAGTTCCCTGCAGGAACCATGCAGCACGCATGTTCAAAAAGGCAAGGCAGAATTAATTCTCATAGCACCAAATCTCTATAGTTTTCTACCAAATTAGCGAGCTTCTCATCAAATCCACAATATTGAAGTTATGGGTTTAATCAATAGTAGATCACTTCAAGAGCAAAAAAAACTGAGATCAGGCTACTGCTAGAAGAGGAACACCTGGATGTCCGGTTTATTACAGAAACCTGGCCCAATGAGAGCTCCACACCACATATATTAATGGCCCTTCCTCCGGGATTTGAAATATTTAGATAGGATTGGGTAGGCAAACTATGGGATGGTATTGCCATCATACTAAAAGATGAGTTTAGATGTGTCACTGCAAATTTCCAAGTATCAGATTGAGACATTTGTCAATTTGTCATAACATTTTCCCCAACGTGTACTTTTTCGGCAGCCCTAATCAATAGACCTCCAGGCTCAAGCATTAAATTATCTGATGTCCTACCAGACATTTTAGCCAGCCTCGTTGTATAACCAAGAAAAGCCCACCTCAAGGAGGAGTGGGGGCTTGGCGGTGCGGGAATCACCCAAGTCTACTCTTACCCTCCTTATATTTTAAAGTGGACCCAGAAACCTTTGTCTGCAGAGAGAACCACCTTTATTACAATAGCCGGGGCTATGGAAAATGTCCCAAGCTAGTCAGAGACAAAACCCAGGAGGATGCTGCTTTACTCCACAGCGAACAAGCCTCATGTACATTTTTATTCCACTCTTTTGGCATTCAGTCCATTGTTCAATCAGGGCGGTGTTTGTAGTTGATGACCTGATCAAGGCCGGGTTTGTAGTTGATGACCTGATTAAGCCTCAGCATTCAGACCATTGATCAATCAGCTTGATCAAGACTCGGCATTCAGACCATTGTTCAATCAGCTTGATCAAGGCTCGGTCAGTCAGACCATTGTCCAGATGACCTGATCACGGCGTCAAGAATGTTTACCAAGCAGGGAGCAGAAGATGAAAAACAAGCTTGTTTACACAGGGCATAGTTGTCTCATGGCTTTCTGTTGATGAATTGGTTAACTGCAAAGAACAGGGGGCTTGGGTATGTGATAGTTTTTTTTAGCGTCAGCAGAAATGGAGCCTATAGGCAGGGTTTTGTCACGAGATGGCAAGAAATGGAGGAAAGTAAGGAAATTAATAGGACCTAGGTAAAACTTATTTTCTTCAGAGTTGTGAGAAAATGTCATATCACTATTCTAGGTGATCTTATTTTTCACCTTGATGAATGTAATAACTCTGCTTTCAAAAGATTGCTACAAGACTTGGAGGCGGTGCAGTTAATTCATCAAGCAGGGGCCCCCCACTCATGAGAAAGGACATATCCTTGACCCCATATTTTCTAATGATCCTAAGATTCAGGTCAACACACGATCCCTGTACCACGGTCAGATCATCATTTTACACCTTTCACATTAGCTAAACCATCAATACAAATGCGATCTTATGTCTCCAAACTTGCCACTGAAGCATGGGTCAAGACCTTGGAGGCTTCTAGTCCAAATCTAAAGGGTAATCTAGACGAGGTTTACACTCAATGGGAATGTACGATTGTACAATGATTAGAGGAATGTGTCCCAAAATCTAGGTTAAAGCCTAAATTGAATACTAAAAGAGCCCCCTGGTTTAATACGCACCTAGCCTCCCTGAGGAAAGGTTGTAAGAAGCTTGAAAGGAAATGGAAGAAGTACTATGATCCATCTCTAAAAATGTAATATAAAACAACCATTAGACTTTATCATAATGAAATCAAAAAAGCCCAGGCTAAGTTGTACGAGGAGCGGTTTAGCCAGGCTTCTAATTCCCCTGAGGAACATTCAAGGTCAATAAAGCACTTACAATAATACAACAGGGTAACACTCTTTCGCGATCTGATACAAAAAAACTTCAGACCGCGGCTGACCACTGGTTCAGCACATAAATCCCTGTTACACAATTATAGGAGTCCTGTGCATGTCACCTCCGAAACTCGCCGCAATTGGGCTTCACTGGAATCCAGACAAGAAGATTTTAGATCATGAAGGTGCACCAGGAAAGAAGTCACAATTTTTATTTTATTTTTATTTATAGCGTTTTATATAGCGCGAACTTGATCCCGAAGGATATCAGAGCGCTTTACAATTGTTATTTTATTTGTCTTTTGTTCTTTATTATTCTTGTGTTCAGGTATATTACTTCATATTCAAAATCACAGATTCCTTAGCCAACACGTTTCATCGCACTGAAGGGAGAGTTATCCCGCAACTTCCTCGGAGCTAAATCTTCTTTGAACCGTACCTTCCTAACGGTTATAATTCCGTCCCGATTCTTCTAAAATGTGTTCTCAAAATCTCAACATAAATCTTTCAGCTCCTCAAGCAATTCCTAAATTTGTCCAGAGTGGTGCAATTTTACATTTTAAACATGGCCCATGTATGTGGGGAAGCACTTGTGTGCTCGTTCAATGTGTGTCAGCTAGTTGCAGGGAGAGCACAGGAATGCAATATATTATTGTAAATATGTTGTATCCCTGTGCTTTGAAAGTGCTGCAGCGTGGTGCAGCCAAAGGGCTTACGGTACAGCAGCTGCTGCACTTTCTTGTAAATGAGGCCCAGAGTGTCCATTTGAAAGTTCAGGTAGAAGGCCAACTGGGATATATGATGACCTCTGAAGTATGGTCATAGGTACGGTAGATGATGGCCTCCAGATGTTGTGGCCCCATGAAGCTTGCCTGCTTCCAACCTAGGTGCCTATGGGTGTTTTGAAAAAGTTTATGTGTGTTAAATATATATACCACGGTATGTTGGTGAATCAGTGTGAGGAAAAGTGTTCTAATGATCGGCATCATTTGTACCGGGACTCCATTGTTTTTTCACTGCCATCTCAGGTCAAACACTCCCACAGGACCTTTTAAAGGAACTTCATCAGGGCTATGCTAGGTGAAATAATCCAAGGTTTCTAGTATATTCACAATAAAATTTTAAATTATTACAAGAAGCCACACAATAAGGGTTCAAATTGACCAGATCTAGCCACGACGATCTGGAAAATCTCCTTCTTAAAGGTGCGGGGCGAACTTTGGACTGTTCAGAATGATCCGGAAGATTTTGGAGCTTATCCTGGATCATCCAAGAAGAATTGTGATAACATTCTTGGTGGTTTCCCGTCTAGATTATGGCAACTCCCTCTATTTGGGATCTCCAAAATATGTCACAAAAAGACTTCAGGTTGCGCAGAAAGCGGCAGCCAGTCTACTTCTCAAAGTCCCAAGCCATGAATCGGTGAAGGAGTCTTTGAAACTGCTTTATTGGCTGCCTGTTAATGTAAAGATTAGGTTTAAATATCTCTGCCTTGCACACAAAGCAATAAATAGCAGGGGTCCCCGTAAAAATCAAAGGTCTTATTTTCCCTAATGTACCTGCCAGATGTGCAAGATCAAAACATGAATCTTCCTTAGAACTTCAAGAATTAAGAGAGCGAGATTGGAGGCAGATCATTTGCACATCTGGTCCCAAAGCTCTGGAATTCTTTGCCTCTTGGGTCCTGACTGCTGGAAGAGGAACCAGTTTCAGGAAAAAGCTCAAGGCATGGTTGTTCCCCAAGTAGCCCCATACCTGATCTAGTTACCTCTTTCAACATTACTCTCATTCAGCGTAGGAAAGCCCTAGGACAGGCAGCCATGCGCTTAACAAAACTTAAACATAAGCATAGACATAATATAGACTACCAGCATACTGTCAAGGTAAGTAGAAGTAAATCTCTAGTTCCATTTATATATGCTTATCTTGTCGATATGCAAGTGCAGGCTGTTATTAGTGACTTCACCACCTTGGCGAGTGGATGACATAGCGCTTCCTTTTCTGCGATGAATGCATCAGCATGTAGAAAAGGGAGCCATTACTCTTCTGAAAAGGAGCCCACATTGCAATCTTGATAAGAGGGATGCTATGAGAAGGGATGTCTCTTTACAACCCCAGCATTAGCCTGCTTACAATCAGCGACCGTGACAGAAAAAAATGGAAAAACACTTTGAAACCCAAAAAACAAGCAAATACTGACTCACGGTTAATTCAGTACTTTATCAACAGAGCCTTCTAGGATCACACTTTCTGCGACGTTCCTGTAATTTGCACCGTCAGTCCTAAACAATGATTTCCAGTGCAATAAACTTTAAAATGTACAGCTGGTCACTGGTGAATAGATGGACTTCATGAACATATTTGAAGCTGGTCACTGAAACCATGGTTGATAGAGTGTGCCATTTCAGTGTTTGGCAAGAGATGAATATATTGCTTACCCTCAGTAACATTCTTTCTGATGGATCCATAAGCTTGCTACAAATTCCGTATCATGAACATCGGCCCAGATTTTAGGCTGAAATTGAAGATTTTTAACGATGCACTGTTATGTAACCCTTTTGCAGTCCCAGACAGGGATCTGCATCAAATCTTTCTCAAAAGGTAAGACACAATTCTGCCTAATTGTTCAGGCTCTATACGGACAGGACCAAAGGAAGGATTGCATGTCGGAATTACGCATGCTTTTTAAACTCATGCCTTTTTATCACCGTCATTAGTACGACTGCGTTGTAACGATGCGATTCTTTTGCACGCAAGTCGTTACAACGACTTGTCCTACAGGGGCGCTGGACTTTGGATTAGTATAATTTACTAATCCAACTCCTGTCTGGCCATCAGTAGGGAAGGTGTTGGATTCTAAATCAATTTACAAAAGGGGGTGGTGATGAACAGAGTGTCTGAATTGAGCAGACCACTCTTACCCAGTCCAAAGATCAGGGCTTGATCCATCACCGTTATTTATCTCACTGCCCCATCCCAGCTCAGAACCTGGCTATATGCAAATCAGTCTGTCCCTGGCCCAGTGCATCATGGGAACAGGGCAGACTAAACTACCAAGCCAATTCTTTACCAGAAAGGAGACAAGCTACCGGGGACCGGTTTCTGGCATTTCAGCCTCTTCGGCCCGGCTTGCTTGAATGCTTTAATTCAGAGACTCTGTCCCTCACCACCCCTTGTTGTAAATATTTTTGTCCACCCTAAGCGTGGAAGGGTATTCTCAGATGTGAGACCCTTGCTCATTGCACCATCAGGATTCAAGCAAACCGGGCCGAAGACGGCTGTAATGCCAGAAACCGGTCCCCGGGAGCTTGTTTCCTTCCCAGTGTAAGAATTGGCTTTTGTAGTTTGGTTTGCCCTGTTCCCATCATGCACTGGGACAGGAACAGACTAATTTGCATACAGTCAGGTTCTGAAACTGGGATGGTGCAGTGAGCTAAAAAACGGTGTTGGATCTAGCCCTGATCTCTTGACTGGGTGAGAGCTTTCTGCTTAATTCAGAGACTCTGTCCCTCACCACCCCTTGTTGTAAATAGGATTCTAAATCAAACACCTCTGCACCAATGCGCCCTCTACAGCAAGTCGTTGTAATGACTTGCGCGCTAAACAAATACGTGTTAATGGCATGTTCGTTCGATTGCCTGTGTTGTAAAGGCACAGTGTGATTTCAGCATAGTGCTAAAGGTTGTTTCCCCAAAGGAAGACTAAACTAAAGAAAAACTAACTTATTCAAAATTAATGTGATTTAATAATTCAAGAACCCCAACAGAAGATTGCAAATCCATCAGAAAGATTATATTGAATGTAATTAATTTGTTCTTTTAATGGACAACTTTTCCTGGTGACTTCTCCTTTATGAACCACTACTAAAGCAGGAGCACAGAAGGAGGCAGGATTAGTGTTAATCATTTTAATTACTCATTAGCAAAATTAGGAAGGATTCCCATGACAGGCACTAGTGTTCAGTGAATGTTTTGATAAATGATCAATTCGGAGCTTGGCTCATCCCAAAAGTGAAGAAGCAGATTTTCCTCTTCTAGAGAGCACCTCGATGCCCTCTAGGGATTTTTGTTGGCAAGCATGTAGAGTTTGTTGAAGGCCAATGTTCCTAATCTTAACACTGTCTGTGTGTGGAAACCACTTCCCATATTTAGACAGGAAAGCAAATTTGTCATGAAAACCCAAATCTTTAGTCTTCATACATAGGTGTCACATTGACTAGGAACGTATCGGTTTGAAGGATGTCTCAAACTCATTTCAAAAACAGATTTAGGTCCCAAGATGGCACCAAGAATGGCAGCGAGGGATCAAAATCTACTGATGATGTATTGGCAAAGCAATAAACCTTGATCCAGGAAATAAATTGAGACTGCAATTGCATGCAGGTATGTTTTAACTGTGTCTATGTTCAAGTAGAAAGAAATTTGCATTATAGAAGCAAGATCAACTGCCAATGGGCAAATGTTGGGTGCACATCAGCTGGCACATCCTGCTTACCTGCCAAAGTAGACTCAGCGGAACATATCCTTTCGGCCAACTATTTCTAAGAGATAAGCTAATATGGAATAAATGTATTAATCCCTCCGTTAAATCTCCACACAAAATATTTGAACTTATGGGTTAGAGTGCAAGTTTGCTCAGAGTTGTTGGGAAAGCAAATTTTCCTTCTGATGAACTAGAAACTTTGGGCCCTTACTCAGTCAAGTGCTATGAGGATGACATAAACTCAGTACTTTTTGATCTCCTCGATCAGTCTTGGAATAAAATTAATTGGGGAAAATATGTAAAGGAAGTGGAATGCCAATTCAATGCATCTCCCAAAGATCCTTTAGGAGAGAACACATTACTTTCTATGTGACCACATTCAAATTGTTAATAGTTCCAAGAACATGTGGCTGGATCCCCTATCTATATTTCACTGCCAGATGCCTCCTGACAGAATCTGCTTTCAAAGTTCCCTAAATGAGCTGCTGAAAGACCAATTTCCTTGTCGCCAGTTAGGACCGCTACCCGCATCTGTTTTAAAGGCAAAGAATATAGGAGTAATTATAGTTAATAAATTATCTTTTGAGGCTCAAATAAATGCCACTACTTCGAGCTATCAATTCATACTAAAATCCTTGAGACAGCTCCTCCCCTCAATCTCAGTAGAACTTAAAAAAAACAGTGATCTCAGTCTTGATTTCATCAAGACTGGAGTACTGCAATGCGTTGCTCACGTCGGTATTCACACATTTGAATCTGTAACCTATGCTCATCCGCAGTTACAATAGTTGACAGTGGACAAAAGAATCCAACTAAAATCCCTTTGTACTGTATTCAAAACTTTGACCAAAACAGGCAATACTCAACTAACAAGCTTTTTAAAACCATACTTCCCTGCCAGGCCTCTCTGATCAGCAAAACTGGGGTAGAGCTATTGCAGAAGTTTCCTGAAGAGTCTGGCGCAGTGGAAGATTCATAAGGAGGACTCTGCCGGGAGAAGCACCCATCAACATACATGAAACGTATAGACAGGCCTACCAAAACGGAAAGCTAAGAGGCTCTTTCTGTGCTGCTGCTCTTTTAAAATCACATTCGGCGTCGGGTGCCCCCTCGGCTTCTGGGCCGCTCCTGGTGTTCTCTGACCATGGGGTCGACCTTGTTATTTCCCAGCCGGTGGTGAAACGCTGTGTGGGAATCACGACCTGCTGGCTAAGAATACCAGCGGTCACAGTGCCCAAATGAGACCGAGAGGAACAACGCCGCATTCACTGAAGAGAACGGCCCTCCCTCCGAGCCAGAGATCGCCTTTGTATGAGGACACGGGGCTGGCTCGCAGCAGCCTAAGCCGCCATAAATCTGAGGACAGGTAGTAAAGCAGAAGCCGCATGCCTCAGTAACGACGCCTGGCCCGCGCTCCGAGGTGACCCCAGCAAGGCAGGCGAGCAGATTCGACCATGGAGAGCTATGAAGCGGCACAGTACATCACAGCAGCAGCTCTGGGAACCTCCCACCCAGCTGCCCCTAGCACACTCTGGGCCTGGAGAGGACATGGACACTCTCTGCGGGGCGAGCGCCCGCTGCTACAGGGACACACGCATGTGCCTAACACACACTGGTGTGCGCTACACGCAGGCTCTGTTTGCACACCTCCTTCTACTGCTCAGAAAGACCCGCGTGCACTATGTACACAATCCATCAGCGTGACAGAAGAGCTCACACGTGCGCTGCTGAAGGAATACTTCTCATGTGAACTATATACAATGTCTATTACCACAACATGAACACTAACAACATGGCCACAATGTGCAAAAAGCAACGCTCGCACTCAGGGCGGCTTTAGCGCTGGTGGCTCCCAGTGCAACAATCATTTAGGCACCCCACACCCCCCTCCTCAGGTTGTCTCAGTATCCCTCATCTCTCCAATCATAAGTTTCACCCCCTCACAGGTCATATATTAATGGTTGTTCAGCTTTTCTAGAGTAGGGCAGTAAATACTTCATTTATTCTTGTGATTCCGAAAGCTTTTGTAAACATCTTTGAATTGTGTCTTATAGTGATTATTGTACTTATATGTATAAAATACACTGTGTAACTGCAAAGCTCTTTCCACCTTAGGCCTCCTTTACCCTTGTTATGTCAATGCTCTGGGTGGAATATAGAAAACAACTACAACCAGTTTTGAATCAATGAGGGGAGAAGTGGACCTAGGGTGGCAGTATATCATTTGAAAAACAGCTTTGTTCTCCCTCCAACGTGGAGAACTCCCATATTGTTTGACTCCCCACAGACACACGCATGCATCAATTCATTCACTCAAACCCTGGTTGAATGCTCCTCTCTGCTCCCTCCTACCGACACTCCTGCCTTTCCTTACTGTTCCTCACACATTGCACTGATTCCCTAAGCCCTATCAGTCTAAAACCTTTGAGGTCCAGAACTAGTGGGTATATAGATTTTCTCAGTTCACAGTTCAAAGCCCCTACATGCTCTTTCCTCTATCCACAGCTCTCTTTTTGATGAAGACGGTAAAAGCAGAGTTTTGAACGGACAGTGTGTGGAACATTAGTGCAAGAAAAAACTAACAATCCTACAATCACAGACATTCTCTCCCTTTTGACTACCACCGACACTTGACATTCATCTCCGGCCCACCAGGCAAAAGCAGGAACTGCAGAATTTTGAAGAGTTGGTGCACGCAATAGTTTATGTAAAGAAGCGCCTACATCATCCGTAAGACCAAATAACTTTAGACCCTCCAACAAATCCTTCCGTTTTAAACCATCCCACAAATCAAAGGCTACTCCATTCCAAAGAACCATCAGTCTAGTTCCTTGCCACAGTACCAGTACTCTCACATTCCTACACAGAACCTACACTCCTAAACTAGCCGACGGAATGTCCAATTGCTAGTCAAACCAGCAAGTGCCTGACCCTGGCATTTTTGTTGCATTCTAAACACATACTAAACCATCGTCTGGAACAGCCCTCTCTAAATTTGAGATGTAGGCAACCTTTTGTGAGGTATGGTCTGCCTTGAGCACTACAAGCTTACTCCACACTTCTCTATGCTAGGTAACTATCAGAACATAGTATACAGCAAACTGCAGGATTTCTGCTAAAACTCTAAGACTTCAACCCTCACAGAAGCTAGAGCACCCAGGAAAATTAAGGGACGTTTATTAGTTCCCAAGCTTTACCTCCAACAGGTTATTTTTTCTTCTGTCATTCCTTTTCCCTGTTCCTTTCTGCCCTTTCTCCTTGTCTGTTCTTTGCACATGACATGCTTTCCTAGCCCAACCGAACTTATACACTGTTGTCTATCGCTACAAGCGCTTATAACAATTGTACTAGCCTGTACCCCTCCCAGTTTAATTGTTTTCCCCCTAATTGACCGTTACAGGGGACAGGTTTATACGACAGCGGAGGCTATCCCGCTTTGTGTTGTGTAAATAGTATAGTAGCATACTACTATTGTTTACTTTCCTTTTTTCTAAATCACTTGAGCACCCTTTCCTTTCCTCACTGACTATATTCTCGATAGTCTCTTGCGCCGTTTAGACAACTGTTTTATCTAATTGTAAATAAATAAGTGATTTTTTGATATAACAAACATCCCCAGTGTGGTTACATTTTGATTGTTTTTTCTAACCTCATTGTTTCTCTCCCTTTGTTTTGCTTGAATCAATATATGCAGATTTAATCGCATAAACTTATAACTAATGTTATTCATATAAGTGTCTGTTCAAATCGAAGTCAGGGACCACCATTTCTTATACTATTCATACCCAGGTCCTTTGACTCTGTGGGCAAACCCCATTGATTTAATAAAAAATAATCTGGGCACCATAGCTTTGACACAAATGTGGTTACTTATGTCTCTCTACACACACAAAATGTGGTGTGATATGCATAACTGTAACCGGTCAATTGTAGTTCTTCTTAAACTTTATTTGAACTTGACCATAACATCTCTGATGGTAAGTTTTCAATTAATTTTTGTAGTTCTGCAATCATATTTGCTCCATTTTGGGGGGGGGGGTTTGTGGATACTCCGAGTAGAGTTAGTGAATGTGACCACTCTAGAAGTGAAATTTCACCACAGATCTCATGTCTTATCCAAGATCAGCAGAGTGAAGTTGGCGACCTGTGGTTCCTGTGTAATCACAGGGAATTTAAACATTTCTATCACTGGAGTTTGTCCACAGTTAACCTGTTAAAACATATGTATGTACAAAGGTTCTACAGGGCACCAAGAAAGTATTTTTCGAAAATTGCTGATCCAACATAGGAAGCGAAATAAAAATTGATATATGATCCCAACCAAATAGAATCCAATTGATCCTCAGAATTTTTTTAGGGATCCACGTATAGAGAATTCTCTTAACTAATCAGAATGCTGGTTTGTTCTCTTAATCTAGAAATCACATCGATATTTGCAGATACTAATGGTACAGATATACAAAAGTCACAGGTGTTTTAACCTTTTACTGTGCAGATTTGTTTCATAAACATTTGTATTAAGTATCTAGATACAGCTCGTTTGCAACTAGATAAGACATTTGCATTCATACATGCACACTCAAACCACAAATAACTTCAAAAAACAGTAACATTAATATAAAAGTACTACAAGTTAAATACTACAACATGTACACAATTACTGGTACACAATGAGAATAAACAATAAAGGAGGGTAGCAGAAAAAATGTAGTAGGAAGACAAAAAAAAAATCACATTGTACAGCCAGGCCCTACTACTTTCACAGGGAAGAAAGTCAAGAAACGCAAATCACACGGTCAAGGTCAGTAATTTCCCTGTTCACAAAGAGCAGCGCACCAAACAAACAAGCATTGGCATAGCCAATAGGTCTCGCCTTTGGGACATTATAAGTGTTTAGCCATGCAACAGTTGATGTTGTTGCACCAAGGATATTGTGCTGCATAACTAAATACTTATAAGGTTCAAAAAGAAAGACCTATTGGCTATGCCAATGCTTGTTTAATTAGTTTCAGTTCTAAAACTCTCCCCTCCCCCCTACACTCTTGACAAGAAGTTAAATGGACACTCGCAAAGCATTTCGGGCCAATAGGGATCCACATATCAAAGTGATTTTGGGGGCATTTGTAAGTAAACATCATGTAGCATTTCTGAGACTGCTGAAATTGAACCAGGTGTTTCTGAAGACTCTCAAACGCTGAAATAGTTGTGGAATGATGAATTTGTGGTCACTAACAACCGGGAACAACCTGATCGGAGTTTAACACACATTGCAATTTATATCTACTTGTGTTGACATCTCAGTTTCAAGGGTGCGTCTCTCATACTGAACTGAACACACATACAGCGTGCATCATCTTGTGTGCCGTCGGGAGCATCACAGCTCAGAGTGAATATCTGAATGCGTGCAAGGCAGGAGCCTCCTGCACCCGGACACTGAATACATGTCAAGAAAAGTGCCCATGGCTGACGGAATCAGACTTGGGCACTGTAAAGCACTAAAACTTCTCCTTCAATAGGTAATCCGAGGTAAGATGTTTGTCTTCAAAAACTGATAGAGCATACCTCCTCAAGATCTTTGACCTTTGGCCTATGCCCTCCTTCCTCCAAAACACTATGATGTGTAGCACTTGGATAGTCTAGTAGTTTAGTGCTGTTAAAGTGCTTTACATAAAAAACACATTCATTAAAAGAGAAAAGGGGTTTACAAAAAATAATTGTCAGCAAACTCAGAAACAAAAGGACGTAGAGACAGGTGTCTCTCCATTCAGTGAGAATGGATTAGTAACTGTACAACCAGAACAGACCCTTAAATACATTTCATATACAAAGATTGTTAAATAATAATTTTTGATATTAAATTAATACAGCATTAGGAAGCCACCCAGTGTCTGGCAGGTGAATGAACATGAGCAGGTATGCATCTAGAGACATTAACGGTCTTCAGTTCACTGCCAAAAAGCTATGTTGCCACACTGAGACAAATATACTAATTTCCATCTCGCTTACAGTAGAGACATCAATTTTCATTGCAGGATACCAATTATCTGTAGCTATTTGGCGGCAATATCCAATTGTTTCATACTGTGTTTCAAACCTCCCTCCCTCAACGTGCCAATATCCTTTAATCCAATATCTGTTGTCTCTTTTTAAAACTTACTTGAACCTCCTAAGACTTTAGCTGTTGAAGAGGTTAATTAATGCTTCCATCGTCCTTTTTAATGCGAACTGCTTTGCTTGGCAATGTGCATTCATAATAAAGGCCATTTGCATTTCAATTTTTAAGAGTAACAAGAGTCTGCAGAGACTTGGGCCTTCCTGCCTGGACTTTCCTCTATTTCATATTTGGCTGAGAGGAATCACCTAAGAAAGTAAATGGGAGCCAGGGCCAGGCAGATGACGAAGCCGCGGGTGCCTGACTGTTAGGACTAAACTTCCACTGTCCCCTAAACAGAGGCTGTCAAACACCATGCGGGGTGCCAGATATCTCTGTTCAAGTCCCTAATACCCCAGACCCCTTGCTTACCTAACCATTTCGGAGTATCTCATTCTCTAGGTGTCACATTGGTTAATGGTGGGAGTTCACGCTCGGACGGCTTTGCCAGCGAATACCACCCTGTTTGTCTCACAATGACCAACTCACCCACGCAGAGCGACATGGTTCCCGGTCTTAACATGCGCATGCGCCCTGAGAGCTGAAACAACGCTCGGTCGATGTTCGTATTGTTTGTATTAAAAATGAGCATGCTCATGACTTTTAACATTTTAAGTTTCTCCAGCAAATTTCCAAAGAAGAAGGCAAGCAGCAGGGTGCTACGCATTCAGCCTAGAGACTTAATTTAATAACAATTTGTTTTAGATTCAGCTGTTAAGATGAACATTTATAACTGCCATATATATAAAGGCTCGTTGCCACAACAGAGCCATTCTGAGAAAATTTCTGGAGTGAAACCAACCATTCCTAGCTGCACCTAACAGTATTTTGTAATCCGTTCCTTTACTCATTTGAATACGACTACATGAGACGTGCCAGTGTAAATATGGGCCCTTACATGCACTTGCCATCAAGAGACAGCCTGTATCTGCCTCTTGATGGCAAGAAAGTGAAAGCGACCGCAAGCAGGCAAAGTGAAAGCGACGGCAAGCAGGCAAATTTAAACAAGCACGCATGGCCACGCTAATTGAAAACAGATGGCCCCAGTGCACCGCTGCTCGCTCCGCAAGGTGGATGCCGCCACAAGCACGAGTGTTTGAAAAGTGCAGACCGATTCCAAAAGGTCATCTCCTAGAGCAGCGCTTGCGCGCTGCGCTAGGCTCTACTAAAAAAAAGGTAGCTAAATCTAAGAAGTCATGAAATTCAGTCCTACCTATCACCCAGCAATTCAGATTGGAAAAAAACATATTGCTTTAATTTATGACCTACCTTCAATTTCACTGGAAAGCCAAATGAGGAGACTTTCTATTAGCAGTTAGTTCTTTCTTTATCTCAAGCAGTGCCCTTTTTCTGGCTAAAGTATTTTGCTCAGATCAGCAAAAAGCTGAGATTGCAACACTACAGCATCATTACCTTTGGCTAAGTGCCGCTGGTAACAAAACCACACAACAATTATTGATGGTGAAAGCCATCATTACTGAGCAGTCTGAGGTTGTATTGCTCCGTTTGGTACTCCAAGGATGTAAAAAGTCATTATAATGCAACTGTTGCCTACGCCTGTTCTAAGGCACCACCAACTCCCTCAACATTCCTTACGTCGCAGCAGTGAGCGAAGGGGTGGGACAGCACCCTCAACTGGATCCCCTCAGGCTAGCTAGTAATTCCAAGTTTGAGTCAAGGTTCACAATAGCACGCATCAATCAATATCACATAAGTATCTTCTAAACCACCATAGTGGCGTGCCACTCACTTTCCAATACCGGCACCTCATTGGACTATCTCATCTTTTCCTGCTTCTTTCCCACAAGCCCGTTAGAGAGGCCCTCCATCTTCTACCACTTCAGCCTCAACTCTATCAGCCTTTGGTTAGAGATCTTTGTATAGGGCACTGACAGATCTCAGGCTGGCCATGTGACTCATCAACTGTACTTTTTGCCCCCTTCTGCTCGCTGGAGAACAGGGCATGAAAAGCTTGCTATTTGTCTTCTCTGTCCACTACATTTTTTTACAGGTGCAGCAGTACAGGCATGGGCATCACTACCATCTGCGTGAGTTTGCCAGTTACTCAACAGCATTTAGACAAGGGGGAAGAGGATGGAAACTCATTTCCCCCAGCAGCTTTCCATTTCCTGCATGCAACTTTGCAATAGTGTCAGGTGAAAGTTCAAGATCATCTAGAGCTGTGGTTTGTAACCCGGACTCCCATCTTGTCCAGTGTGGCCTTCCATCTGTACACACAGATCACAGGGTCAAAAGAACAAGTTGATAATGCTCTTCCTGGTGGATACTCTATCTAGCGGCAGATTACTCACCTTATGAATATTCTCCCAGATGTCAGACTTGATAATGAAACTCAAAAGCAATGCTCATGCACACCAGTAAGTGGCATTGCGCTGTTCTGCATGAACATCATTCTGCTATATGTGACAAGCAGGGCAGCATAAACATGTAACCCAGGAACGTCGATATCAGTTATGTTCAATGGCGTATCCACACCCTCAGATGCAGAGGTTTGACCAGTGTGTAGATTTCTAATTGTGATCTTCTCAAATTGAAAAAGAGGCAATTCCATAGAACTTGTAGGAGGGAGGGTCAGTGAGGAATCTGTGGTTAGAGTATCTGCCAGAAAGCTTTACCAAAGGTAAGTAACTTGCTTGTTCTTCACTTGGATACTTATAACCATTGATTCTTCACCTGAATGAATACCAAGCAATTCCTTCCCATGTGCTGGGTCTGTGGAATTTCTCTGACAAAAAAGTTCTGGAGGACCAAGAGAGCGAAATGCCCATCTCGACCTGACTATTAAGGCAAGAGTGCTTCGCGAACATATGCACTGATGCCTACATAGCAGCCTGACAGATGTCCAGGGCAGATACTTCATGTGCCAGCTCAATAGTGACAGCCTACCAGAGTGGAATTATCCTGTAATTCTTCAGGTGGCTGCTTTTGAGCTAGCATAGAGCAGAGTTTAGTACAGAGGACTAAACACCTGGATATGGTTCTTTTCTGCACTGGCTTGCCCTTCTTTGTTCCTGGGAAACCCACAAAGTAGATTGCTCACCCAATGTTCTTTGGTACAATCAATGTAAAAACGGAGGGCTTCCTTCGGGTATAAACCATGGAGTATATTTCGAAGGTTGAGGTGGGGTAAAGAAAGTTGGAAGAGTGATAGCCTGCCCAACATGGTAAGGTGTTACTACGAGTTCTCAACACCAGTTTGTCCGGAAAGAATGTCATGTAGGTCAGCTGGACGGAAAGCATCTACAACTTACTCATGTGATTAGCTAATGTGATCGCGACCAGAAAAACAGTTTTCAGGGTCAAGAGATAGAAAGGCACCTATGCATTAGCTCCAATGGCGTACCCATCAGAAAAGTGAGAACCAAATTCAAGTCCCACTGTGGCATCACAAAGAGTTTCAGTGGAAACAAATTAAGTAGACATTTAATAAATCTATTCACAACAGGAGATTTAAGGAAGTAAGGCTGAACTGGCAACCGCAAAAATAGCCTTTATCAGTACTTGCTTGGCTAATGACAAAAACAAGCAACACTTTAGACAGCCTAGCTTGTAGTGGGTAAATAAGACTGGTGCCGTACTAAGTCTAAGGCACCACCAACTCTCTCAACAGTTCTTCCATTGTTGCAGTGAGCGAAGGGGTGAGGCTGTACCTTCAACGGGATCCCCTCAGGTTAGCCAGTAATTTCAACCAAGAGTCAAGCTTCATAATAGTATCTGTCAGTATCTCCGTGCCAGCATCAA
The DNA here is from genome assembly GCF_964263255.1 of Lissotriton vulgaris. Classification (NCBI taxonomy): domain Eukaryota; kingdom Metazoa; phylum Chordata; class Amphibia; order Caudata; family Salamandridae; genus Lissotriton; species Lissotriton vulgaris. Next base: position 494,758 of record NW_028243195.1, on the reverse strand, counting down.
GTGTACAACGATTTTGTAGATGGGTGCCTGCTGCCAAAACCACATCAATGACTTCGGGAGAAGACCGAAGGAGACTAACTACCACCAATCTTCACACACAAAGGTGCAGATTGTGGAGCCCTGGATGCAGGACCCGGTTCAGTTACTGCAACAGTAGATTCTCCCAAACAGGCAGCTTGATCTGAGGACATATGCTTTCCCCATTGATAGATAATGCCCTTCACCACCTCTGGATGTAACGGTCATTTGTGATAAGCTAGGAGTCGGCGACTGAGTTCTTCTGCTATGCCATTTAGAGATCTTGCCAGGTGGTTTACAACCAGAGAGATCCCCTGGTGATTAAGCCACTTCCAGAGTTGCAGAGCTTCCTCGCACACAACCCAAGAAAGTAAGACCAAACTCTGCCCTACTTGTAGCAATACCACATGGCGAAGATGGTGCCTGTGAGAACCTGCGCTAGTCTCCCCCGGATGGATGGTAGGAAAGCCTTCCATGCCAAGTGGATCATTTTCAACTCAGGCACATTGATGTGGAAGCATATATTCACCAGAGACCTCTGATTTCCTTCCCTCCCAGGTGGCTTCCCCAGCCCAGCAGTGATGCATCCATGAGCATGGTCCGCTCTGGGTGGAGTAATGAGAGGGGGTCTGCCAATGACCCAATCGCGGTCAAGCAGCCACCACCGTAGATCTTTTTCAGTCTCCTCCAAAATATGGATGGAATCAGAGAGGCTTCCTTGGTGCAGTGACCACTGGGACTTCAAGTCCTTCTCAGAGGCTACATGTGCTCACTGCTTTCTGGCTTGCTAAACTAGTGGGATGCAGGAGGACAACAGACCCAGTATCCTCAACACCATCCTCACTGAGATCCAAGACACAGGCTGAAACATCGGGATCTTAGTCTGAATGTCCTGGACTCACCAGTCCGTGATGAAGGCACGAAAGTGCACTGGATCCAGGATAGCTCTTATGAAACAGAGAATCTATTAAGGAGTCCGATGTAACTTTGGAATGCTGACAGTGAACACAAATGAGGTTAGCAGGCTTGCCGTTTTCTAGAGGTCTACAACTGCCTGGGGAGAGTAAGCCTTCAACAGCAAGTCACACAGTTATGGGAAGACTGGTACCCCTGACGTCAAAAGGTGTGTTGCAACCACCACTAGTAAGGGCCAAGTGGAGCACAGAAATAGAAAATGCTCCTAGCCCACTGTCAATTGCAGCCAATGTCTATGGCCTGCAGGACAGGAATATGGAAGGAATATGCTACTTACCAGTATGCATCTGTTCTTGGCATGTAGGGCTGCTGACATTCATATCTGTGCATAGATCGCCGCCTAGTGTTGGGTCCGGATGATTGCACATTGTTGTCGTGGAAGAGTCTTCGAAACATTACAAGGTAGGTGGCTCCTCCCCATACAGTGCGCATGGGTATCCTCTCCATCCTCAGATTGTTTTTCGCCATTGCGGCAGAGATGGAGTATAGTACAGTAAGTGATGACCATGCCTGAGAATAGTTCTGAGTGCTACAGCTGCGACAGGCACCGGGGAGGAGGGCGGGCGATATGAATGTCAGCAGTCCTAGATGCCAAGAACAGATGCATACTGGTAAGTAGCATATTCCGTTCGAGGCATGTGGGCAGCTGAATTCATATCTGTGCATAGAATAAATAGCAGTTTCCTCCTTAGCGGTGGTTGCCCGTGCCAGCTGCAGCAGTCTGAAAGAGAGTTCTGAGAACAGCCTGTCATACAGCAGCTTGCTGTTTGGAGTGTACATCTACGCAGTAGTGTTTGGTAAATGTATATATGGTGGTCCATGTGGCTGCTCTACATATATCCTCTAGAGGAATGTTACCTAGGAAAGCCATGGATGCCCCTAAGTTGCGTATGGAATGCGCTCTTGGGGGAACTGTTAATGTGCGTTTAGCTTTTTGATAACAGATCTGTATGCACTTGACAATCCATCTGGCTATACCTGATTTGGAAATGGGGTTGCCTTTGTGCTGCGGAGAGAAGGCAACAAACAGTTGCTTAGTTTTCCTGAAATCTTTTGTCCTGTCTATGTAATACAGGAGAGCTCTTTTAACATCCAGTGTGTGCAGTGCACGGTCTGCCACTGAATCTGGATTTGGGAAGAAAACTGGCAGTTCTATGGTTTGATTAATGTGGAACTGTGACACCACCTTAGGCATAAATTTAGGGTTGGTACGCAGCACCACCCTATTAGCATGCCCTAACCATAGTTAGGGCTTGGAGCTCACTAACTCTTCTTAGCGATGTGATTGCTACTAGAAAGGCCACTTTCCATGTCAGAAACTGTATCTCACAAGAGTGAAGAGGTTCAAAAGGTGTTCCCATCAGTCTGGCAAGAACTATGTTCAGATTCCAGACAGGTGAAGGTGGGTGTCTGGGAGGAATTACTCTTTTGAGTCCCTCCATAAAAGCCTTAATGGCTGGCACTCTGAAAAGGGAAAGATGCTGTTTGTTTTGCAGATAAGCCGCCATTGCAGCTAAATGTATCCTGATGGAACTATATGCCAGATTGCATCTGTAGAGATGCAACAAATAACAAATAATGTTTTGCGTTGATGCATCTAGCGGGTTTATGTCATTATTTGAACAATAAATGACAAATCGCTTCCATTTTGCCGCATAGCATGCCCTGGTTGTAGGTCTTCTTGCCTCCTTGATGATGTTCATACAGTCATGGGGCAGGTTCAGGTAGCCAAACTATGACCTCAGGAGCCATATTGCAAGGCTCAACTGTTGCGGATCTGGGTGCTGAATGTCTCCATGGCTCTGAGTGAGGAGACTGGGCGTGAGTCGCAGACGTTGGTGAGGCACCACTGAAAGTTCTAGGAACGTGGTGTACCATGCCTGCCTTGCCCATGTTGGAGCAACTAGGATCAGCGTCATTGAGTGCTGCCGCAGTTTGCGTGCCACTAGCGGTATGAGCGGTGCTGGAGGAAAAGTGTACGCAAATCTGCCTGACCAGTTCATCCATATCGCATTGCCCTGAGACTGCGTGTGTGGGAACCTGGCGGCGAAGGTTTGGCATTTTGCGTTTTCCTTTGTGGCGAATAGGTCTATCTCTGGATGACCCCACTGCTTTAAATACGGTTGGAGCACCGAGGGATGTATCTCCCACTCGTGCATCTGATGGCTGTGCCTGCTGAGCAGGTCCGCCATCTGGTTGTCCTTGCCCGGGAGGTGTTCCGCCATGAGGAACATGTTTCTTTGAATGGCCCACTTCCACATGCTCTGGGCTAGATGTGACAATTGTGGAGAGTGAGTCCCTCCCTGCTTCTGGATGTAATACATGGCAGTCATGTTGTCCGTCCGGATCAGCACGACTTTGTTGCACAAATACAATTTAAAACGCCTTCATCGCCATGAAGATTGCCATCAGTTCCAGCAGGTTGATGTGCATCTTCTGCTGCTGTGTCGTCCATAGACCCCGCACTGTATAATGGAGGAAAAGCGCTCCCCAGCCCTGGAGAGATGCGTCCGTCGTCCGCACTATTTGTGGTACAGGCTCCTGGAACGGTCGTCCCCTGCAAAGGTTTTGTGTGTTCCACCAATGCAGAGAGCTGTATGCACGACCGGGCACCAACACTAGGTCTTTTAGATGTCCCTGAGCCTGGTTCCACTGTCGTGCTAAGCACTCCTGAAGCGGACGCATGTGTACCCTCACGTGAGGGACTATGAAGATGCAGGAGGCCATCATACCTATCGGCTGCATAAATACCTGCACTGGGAGTGAATGTTGGGGCCTGAATTTCTGAATCAGCAATTGCATGCTGTTGATTCTCGCTGAGTTTGGCTGCGCTGTTGCTGCGCTGTGTTTATTGTCGCTCCTAGGTACTGTTGTACATGGGCGGGTTGAAGATGAGATTTTGGGTAATTTAGTGAAAATCCTAGACTGTGTAGGAGGTTAATCGTGCGGGACATGTGGCTGGCACATTGCTGGGCTGACTTTGCTTGGAACTGTTGTACATGGGCGGGTTGAAGATGAGATTTTGGGTAATTTAGTGAAAATCCTAGACTGTGTAGGAGGTTAATCGTGCGGGGCATGTGGCTGGCACATTGCTGGGCTGACTTTGCTTGGATAAGCCAGTCGTCCATATAAGGATAGACATGGATGTTTTGTCCCCAGAGATGCGCAGCTACCGTCGCCAAGCACTTGGTAAACACTCTGGGGGCTGTAGTAACCCCGAAAGGCAGGACCTTGAACTGGTAATGCTGGTTGTTTATGGTGAACCTGAGATGTTTCCTGTGTCCTGGGTGAATTGGAATGTGGAAATATGTGTCCTTTAGGTCTAGGGTTGCTAGGAAATCCCCCTGACTGAGCAATGGTAGAACTTGCTGCAAAGTTAGCATGTGAAAATGTTCTGACAGGATGTACTCGTTCAGGGGTCTGAGGTCCAGAATGGGCCTGAGAGACCCGTCCTTCTTCAGGATTAAGAAGTACAGTGAGTACACCCCTGTACCCTGTTGTTCTAAAGGTACGAGTTCTATGGCCCCTTTTTGCAGCATGCAGATGACTTCTTGCTGCAATAAGTGCATGTGCTCTGCGGACATAGGACGGTGCCTTGGGGGTATGTTGGGTGGAGTGGAGGTTAGTTCCAGACAATAGCCGTATTGGATAAGTTGTCTTACCCACCTGTCTGTGGTAATGCCTTCCCAGACTGGCAGGAACTGCTGCAGTTTTCCCCCGACCGGTGTTACATGGTCTGGGGGCAGTGACAAGACGTCACTGCTTATTGGTGGCGGAGGATCTGGTATTATTATTTCCTCGCCCTCTGCCTTTGGTGCTGTTTCCACGGTATCCACCCCTATTGTTTTTATTGTAGGTGGTCTGTGTGCCTCCTTTGTTGTATTGGGCTTGCAGTGATGCTTGACCTCTTGAGGCTCCCCTGTTACCGGAGCGACGAAAGGAACCGCCCCTGAACTGTTGTGACTGCAGAGCTCCCATGGATTTTGCTGTCTCAGTGTCTTTCTTAATTTTTTCTAGGGTCGTGTCTACATCAGGACCAAAGAGAAAGTAACGGTAAACCGGCTGATTGAGTAAAGTTGTTTGGATCTCTGGCTTAAAACCAGAGATGCGTAGCCAGGCATGCCTTCTAAGCATCACACTTGTGTTGATGGCCCTAGCTGCTGTGTCTGCTGCATCTAGCGCACATTTAATGATGCATTTGAAATCAGCTTCCCCTCCTGTATAAGCATTTCTGCTCCCTCCTTATAAGCATCAGGCAGGTGTTGTAGTAGCTGCTCTAACGTGTCGTAATGAGCCCTATCATATCTGGCCAATAGGGCCTGTGTATTGGAGATCCTCCAAATATTTGCCGCTTGAGCCGCTACACGTTTGCCAGAAGCTTCCAAGATTTTGGATTCTTTGTCCGGAGGAGGAGCTTCACCACTTGTTTGAGAGTTCGCCCTCTTATGAGCATTAGCCACCACTAGGGAGTCCAATGGGAGCTGGCCCTTGATGTACGTAGGATCTACAGGCGCAGGCCGGTATTTCCTTTCAATCCTTGGGTTCACAACTCTTGCCCTTGTGGTCTACTTGAAAATGACACCAGCGTGTTTAAGGAAGTTGAGAAAGTATCAAACAAAAAGTCTTCCTCCACCGGGTCAGCGTGCATTTCCACGTCATGGTTATTGGCCCCCCTTTCAATCAATGCGTTAAACGCAGCAGTATCTTCAGTAGGCGAGGTTTTGACTGCATAGGAATGAGTGTCAGGCGTGGTGTGTGGCTCACCAGGGTCAACCCAGGGTTGAGGCTCCTCTTGATCTGTGTCAATAGGATAAGTAAATTCGTCCTCATTGTATCCCTCCCCCACATCCTCATTGGACCCCACAGGTTCAAAAAGAACAGGTGAGGTGGCAGAGTCTCTTTTCTTTTTGAGTGGGATCTTGTATGACTCCATAGGATTTTCTGGAATGATCTTCCTTTTGTAAATAGTGAGCCTGCCAGAATCTGAGTCGATGAATAGTTTTGATTGATTATCATAGGACGGTGCTTGGAACACAACGTCCTCTTCTATGGGCTGATTTCTTGAGACTACAGACACCTTTTTGGCCGTGTCGGTGCTTTTTTGTGGCTCGAACGCCTTGGGTCGTGCGGTCGGGGGCAGTCCGTACTTAATTGGCGTAAGCACTTGAGACGGACCGACCTTCTTCGAGGGTGGCGCTGTCTTCGACCCGACCGACTTCGTCTTGTCACTAGTTTGTTTGTGGCCTTGCGTCGACTCGAGCTCTTGGTGCGCAGCAGGCACGCTCCTTTGCTTCGATTTCACATGCTCTTTCGGGTCGATTTTATTCTTCGACTCGAAGGCCTTGACCACCAGTGGCTTGGAGGCTGGAAGCTTCGGATCGAGAGTCTTCTGAGCCTCGAGTCCTTTGTTAGTGTCGCCATCTTTGGGCGTCGACTGCGTCAGTGCGACGTGCTTGACCTTAGATCCAGGCTTCGGCTCCCCGATCTTCGGACCGACGCCCCCTTGTGACCCCGAAGGGTCAATGACACTCTTCGATTTGATTGGATCCAATGAATCCGAAGCCGTCGATCCGAGGACTGACTTTAGCAGTTTTGGTTTCGATTTTGCATCTGTTGGTTTTGGTTTCGATTTTTTCCGCTGATTGTGGTTGATCGACCGATGGCTCCTTTGAAATATTCTTAGCCGGGCCTTGACGCGGGGCTATAGAATGTTGAGTAAGATCTTGGCTAAGGCCTTCCGGTGATGCCTCGACCTGAGCCTTTGAAAGTACATTGTCAGTATGGGCCCCGCGACTGCGGTTGGGCCTAGCTCATCGCTCGAGTCGTCATCGACGGCTCCGATGGCCTCTGCGTCGTCTCCTACCTCGACGACGTCTTCATAATGGACGTAGTCTTCTTCTTCGTCCTCATCGTAGTTAGAGTTCTGCTCCGACGTGGGATCCGACTGTTGTTCAGGATCCTCTTCATCGACGCCCTCGTCGTCATCAGCCTCGAAGATGTTCTCCGGGTACGTGCGCTGTTTTCTGCGCCGGCTGTCTTGTGGCGCGTCGAAGCCAAAGTGTCTTCTTCGACCTGAACCGAGAACAGGCCATGCAGCTGGCCTCGTCGTGGTCCGGGGATAGGCATTTATTGCATACCGGGGGCACATCGATGTGAGGGTATTTGGAGTTGCAAACGGGGCATCGTTTGAATGGGCTCCGTTCCATCGTCGATCGTTGATGATGGGGCCTTTAGTGTCGAAAAAGGCAAACAGCCTTCAACGTCCTGTTCGAAGAACTGGAGCAAGTACGAGGCACCGAACGAAAGACAATACCGACGCCCCGAAGGCCTTTTGGCCTTGTGAAAAAGTGTTTTATATCGATTCCGAACTTGAGTCAAGAAAGTACATCCGAACCCAATGGCGGAAAAAACCAATCCGAGGATGGAGAGGATGCCCATGCGCAGTGTAGTCCAGGGGAGGAGCCACCTATCTCGTGATACTTCGAAAACTCTTCCAGGACAACAATGTGCAATCATCCGGACCCAACACTTGGCGGTGATCTATGCACAGATATGAATTCAGCAGCCCACATGCCTCGAACATACATATCCTGTAGGTTCAGTGCCACTAGCTAGACTCCGGGATCCAGAGAAACAAGATCTGGGCCAGCATGAGCATCTTGAATCTTGAATTTGTCCTTCCACAGGAAGATGTTGAGAAGACAAAGATCTAAAATAGGAAGAAGTCCTACATCATTCTTTGGCACAAGCAGTAGCTGGATTAACACCCAGTTCCTACATCCAAGGCCAAAACTCTCTCTATTGCACCTTTGGCCAACAGGGCCTTCATTTCCTGCTGCACAATGGACATGTGTTCCTCCTTAAGCTGCATTGAATGAGTGTTAGGTGTGGCGGGCTAGCAAGAAATGGGAAGGCATAGACCAGCTTGACAATGTAGAGGACCCATGTATCTGAAGTGATGTCTTGCCACCTTTGGAGGACACATTAAAGTGGTTTTGTGGTTTCTGGAGGGGCAGGAGTCCGAGACAGAGCTATATGTTGTCCCTAATGCCCAGAACTTGGTCTATGGGTGCCACAGTCTCGGCCATGAAATGGCTTAAAAGGTTGTTGTGCCGGTGGCAGGAACTAGCATTGACAGTGTTGGAACACTCTTGCGTACCCACGAAAGGGGCAAAATTGCTGAGGAAATTGCCTGGTAGGGGCAGACAGCCCTAGGAACGTGTTGTGGCATGACTTTCCTTAAAGCTTTCTAGGGCCAAGCCTGCTTTCTCACCAAAAGTTGAGAGTTCATTAAATGGCATGTCCATTAAAGATCCTTGAACATCCTAGGAGTAGACTGTATATCTCATCCAGGCGTGGAGCTAAAGCACCATGCTTGTGCACATTGTCCAACCTTATAATAAATGGTGCTGCATCCCACTGCCCTGTACGGTTTGGGCTAAAAACGCCCATAGGTCCCCTGGAACTACTGGTAGAATTTGACCTGCAGCATCCCATAAAGGATTGCTGTAGCAGCCCAGAAGGCAGCTAGAATTAACTGCGCGCACAGCAAGACTAGCCGTTAAAAACGTGAGCTTGCCAAAAGTTTTCATGTGTTTAGACTCACGGTGTGGAGGAGTCATGGGAAAGGCTCTTGGGTTGACTCTGCCGGTGTATGCCTGGACCATCCGACTTTCTGGCACATGATTGACTGGTGTGGTCTGTGTTGCGACAAGGCACAAGTGTGTTGAATGGAGGCCCAAAGCATTGCTTTGCCCTACAGAATATCATTAAGGCAAGAGAGTTTCAGAGGGTACTTGGCCAGGGTAAAGCACCTCTGCCAAGTCTTATTTGACCACCATTGAAGGGAGCTGCAGGCCAAGGACCTTTGCTGCCTGCCTCATAATTATAACAAAAGATGCACTTTACTCTGTAGCAGGACGAGGGGGACAGACAAGTAGTGTGTGGGTAGTTGTCCAGGCCACTTGCATCCTGTAATTCAACATATCAATTGTACTTATCGTATTGTAGGGAAAACTCATCTCCATCATCGCAGTCATTATTGTCTCAATCTGGCCCACAGAGCTGATGTAGAGTATGAGCTCTGTCATGTGGTAAAGGCAGGGCACTAGAGTCCGAATGATTGGCTTAGGCTGCGCTCCAGAAGGATCGGAGTGTGGCCTTGGTCAAGGCTGAGATGAAGCCTGCTCGCGGTCAGAGACCACTATAGATAACAGCTCTTCTTTCGGCGGTACCAGTGTCTATGTGAAAGGAACAGGTACAGGAAGTGGCACTGGAAACAAAGCAGGCTCTGTAGCTGGTGAACCCACTGATGGCACTCCGGCTAGAGGCCTCTACAGATCGTTGTGGATTATAAGCATGTCAGATGGAGCTGGAAGCGTGCCAAATATGAGCAGCATGGCCTCCTTAACGGGCTGTATTTGCGGTGTTGTCGCCAACAGACCCGGATATGTGGATTGCATTGGAACAAAACTCTGAATCCTCTTTTTTAGGAGTTCCGGCGAGAAACCAAGAGGCACGGAAACACCCTAGAGCACGCTCTGAAGATTGAGAGTGGTGGGAAGTGGTTAATTCCCACTTTGATTTTTTTTGACTTACCCGTTGACTATGACCACAATGAATGGTCACGGCGTTTGGTTTCTGATACTTGGTGATGCAGTTTCACCTGGTAGTTCTGTATGGTGTTTGGGTTCATCTAGGCACTAGAGAGCTACATATCCGCTTCTGAAAGGCATGAGAAGAAAGGAACTAACTTTAGCACACCTGGGAGGTGTTATATGCAGCCCGATCTTCACTTCCGGAGCAGAATTTTGTCGATGCGGAGCTACACCACCTACCGGCCAGCTGGAGTACTATTTTTGAGTTTCTGGGTTCAGTATGATTCATGGGGTGAATATTCAAAGGGTGAGGAATCTGGGGATGGAAATATCCATCAGAAATATCTAGCTGTAGTTCTGCTTTAACACCAGATAACAACTCTCCAATTACTATCTTGATTGTAAAGTGATATGAACAGTGCTCATTGTCCAGACAACAAGGTGATGTAAAAGGGCTACTAGTCTTTACCTTTTTGCAGAAGTTTGCAGAGATTTCTGGAGAAAATAATAGCAGTAAAACTAGCAGTTGACCAATTTCCCAATGACTGACAACAAACACAGGAATGAAACCCCTCAGTGGACATGCTAACATGGTGCAAACTGTAAAGAAGGAGATAAGCCGAGTGAAAGCAGACCTACCTGCTCAGCCCCCACCATACTGATAGGCTTGCATCGGAACAGATGGTTGATGAATTTGGGAATGAAGGAGCTGTGAAAACAAATATTTTCCGATCACACGTGATATTAATTGTCCTTTGCATTAACGGCATATTAAATCTCACAACATAAAAAGAAGTGGCTCAAATCAAATTATAGCAATATTTATATTTATTTATATATCTTAAGAGTGTTACAATATCGAAACTTTTAAAGACACTGCAGAGTGGACGTTTTTTCTTCATTATATAAGATTCCTATCGGAGTGTTCTCCCAAGAGTTCTATTATGCTCTGTGGGGTGTAACATTGGCTTTGAGAGATTTGGTGCCGGTGGGGGAACGGGCACGTCACTTCCTGGATGACAGAGTGGAACTTGGCCCAGTCTTTACTAAATTTGCATGTAAATCATAGGGTTCATCGCCGAAGGTCATTTTGCAGAGGTCAAGTCACCTGTTTTTTAAGACCAGACTCTTACAGCTGTCATCCCTTGGAAGAGGAGAGCGGGCTCCGGCAGCTACAGTTCTCTGGAAAGACCGGGCTGCTATAGCTGTCATCCACTGGAAGAATAAGCCAGACTCCTACAGCTGTAGTACTCTGGAAGAGCAGTCCAGAGTTTTACAGCTGCCATCGCCTGGAAGAAGAGACCGACCCACAGAGATCAACCTCTGGAAGAGCAGACCAGACTCTTACAGCTCCTTTACTCTGGGTGCGACATCAGCCGTTGTTATGGCACTGTGGCCTGAGGCTTCCTGTGTATGACAACAGCTGATCCTAGATTTAAGGTAATATCTGTTGCACTTTAAACCTAAAGACATTTCATGTTGCAAAGTCACCACAAGGTGAAAGGACGAACCTACATAGAAACTCACCATGAACACATTAACCTAAGGATCTATTATTGAAATGTGTTTTACACAATGTTTGCTACCACAGTTTTGGTCTTATTATTGGCGATTTAAATAACAGGCTTTGGCTATTGCTGAAGCTCAATTCATCGTCACTAACATCAGAAAGATGAAAGGCTGAGCCAATCCTGTTGAGATTCAAACGTGCGACCTTGAGGTTGACCACAGATCTCAGCAGCGATCGCTTGACACGCTGAGCTAGAAGAAAATACACTGCAGTGACAGGAGGCTACGTTTAATAACTCAGAAGGATTGGGCTGCGGAGATTAACCAAACATAGAGTTGCCTACAACAACTTCCAGTCTGGCCCCAGGAAGAGACCATCACGTAGAGCCAGACATGAATAACAGTAGGAAAGAGGAAGGTGTGTGTGGGTGTGGGGAGGGAGAGGGAATCCTGGCAGCAAAGATGGATGGACCCTTGAAAACTGAATGTTCGGGTGTAAAGGCAGCCAGAGCTCCGCGCGGGACAGCTGGACCTCGAGCTCACAGCAGACAGCCAGCAGCCCCGTCTGTCTGGGATGCAGGCACGCATCCTGCAGGGCAGACTGACAGGGCAGGGGGCCTTTCATCTGGCACGGAGGGCTGGCCTCTTTCTCTGGGGTCAGGGTAGGAAGCAAAGCTCCACTGTGGGGAGGAGGGCTGGAGTGCTTCCTGGTGTCTGCAGTCTGGTCGAGGAGGCCCGGCGGGGCATGTTTCACCCAAACGCAGGCTCTTTACCAACGTATCAACGAACTGCGACCGGTGGGATCTGAAGCCGCAACCGGGAGCCGCAACCGGTGCCAGACTCCAGGAGTGTAAGGAATACCACAATTTATTGCTCAGTGAATTGCTTGGCAGAAAGCGAAGCCTAACTGTCGATTTATAAATAACTAAACTTGATAACCGACAAACACACAAAATAAAAGCAGTAGAAAATCATCACAAGAGATATTTTTTTAGTTACTGAATTATTCTCACCTTCAACAGCACGTAACAGTACGTACGTAGGGAACTGAAATTAAATGATCAGAAAGCAAGTCTGATTTCAGTTTGCAAAATGAATATTCCCAAAGGAATTCAAGTGCCATGGAATAGTTACGCACGCAAGTAATGACTGATGCTTTGAATCAGAACAGCACCAAAGCGCGGCTGCATCCCTGTAGGATGCTTGCTGCACGTCTGTGCTCTGCAATCAGACACACGCAGGAGGCTTCAGGGGCTGAGGAGCAGCCCTCCAAGAACCAGGGAAAAACAAAGAAAAGAAGAAACCATGCACTCAATCGTGCGCTATAATCAACAAGCACTGTCAATTGCATTCAGTACAATAGACACGCAATATCCATGCACACAAACCTAACACACATACGGGCATCAAAGCACCCAACCCGATTGTTGTACATAACCCAGTGTTGGAAGCATAGTGCTAAGGTGCGGTAAGCGGCACAATATAAATAATGTGCATAAGGGAGACCAGGGGGGTCTACTGCGGAGGATCGCCGGTTGATGAGTATGAAGAACATGATGAATCCTCCTGAGCTGCACTTCACGCAGCAGTACTCGGGGTCTGCGATGGGGGGTCGTGTGCTGGACGCCTGCTGGTATCTCCCTGGAGCCAACACCGGTCCAGTCAATCTGATCGCAAATATGCATACATGTGGCAAAGTGTTTAAATGAATGGAGAGAGTGCAGCGATCCCACGCCGCAGGGTGGGGGCGGCCGGGACGCTGCTGGCTTGACAGGGGTCCCAGGTGCACACGGCCGCCTTCTCCACATCCTCTTGCTTCTGCATCCATCGGATCCGGGTCTGGCTGCTTAGTTATCCGTCTACTAAATGGATTACCGGCCCCTACGGAGAACGCCTACACCTTTCCCATCGCAGCTACAATCACAAGCAACTCTACTTCAAACGCCCCTTTGCAGGAATCACCAGCTTTAGCTCTCTCTCTCTCTCTCACAAACACGCCCCGACCGCCAGAAGTTGCACACGGTCTTGTCTCCACAGTGTTCTTCCCGACCCCCAGAAGTTGCGCACAGTTTCCAGAGTGCTGGGCCACAGCGCGCGCCCCGCCCCCCAGAAGTTACGCGCTGTCTCCAGAGTGCTGGCGAATACCACGCGTCTCGACCCCCAGAAGTTACGCGCTGTCTCCACGGTGCTGGCGAGACCACGCGTCTCGACCCCCAGAAGTTACGCGCTGTCTCCACGGTGCTGGCGAATACCACGCGTCTCGTCTCGACCCCCAGAAGTTACGCGCTGTCTCCACGGTGCTGGCGAATACCACGCGTCTCGTCTCGACCCCCAGAAGTTACGCGCTGTCTCCACGGTGCTGGCGAATACCACGCGTCTCGACCCCCAGAAGTTGCGCACTGTCTCCACAGTGCTGGCCGATACCGCACGCCACAACCCCCAGACATATCGGCTCTTCGCAACTTAGGCCCACCATCCTCAAAACCAGCCTGCGGTATTTCTGGTCCTCTAATATAAATACAACTTCGCAAAAAACATTCAGGGAGGCCTAGCGATGACAAAGGACTTGCCTCTTAATTCACCAATGACATTGTCATCGGGGCTGGGGAGTCAGGATCAAGAATACGTCAATGTTCATGTTTAAAAAACATCACTTTTAATAAATGCCTCGGCTACACTAAGGTAAAATGCTTCTGAATGCTGTCGAACATTTTTAATATTAAAAAGGCTTTATCATAGTTGTATATAATGTTTGTAGGCTGTAGCAAAAACTACATGCCAAATATTGTTATGGCTCGGCTCGTGTAGGAGGGGGGAGGTCATGGAGGGGGGACGTCATGGGAGGGGGGACGTCATGGGAGGGGGAGGTCATGGGGGGAGGGATGGGGGGAGGGAGGGGGGGGAAGGTGGTCAGGCCTTTGTTTCAGCTCTCCCTGCTAATTTGTTGGTTCAGTAGAAAATGTACAGAGAGGCAAAATAGAAATTATAAAGCATAAATCCACAGCACATATATCAATCAGGATTTTGCAGTGATATTCAAAAAGCTGATCCTTTAATACCTTCTTTTGGCCACTGGTAGTGTAAAATGATGGATCAATACAGCCAACGCGTTTCGCCCCAAAAAAGGGTTTCCTCAAGGCAGATTTCACAACGCACAAATCTTTATACTGATCACTGCAGTCTCAGAATGTAAGGCATAATCCATTAAGTACGGATAGCCTCAAGGAAACGTTTTCAAATGGTCTCCCACTTTTGCGGGAACAATTCACTGTCTCTTAGAACACATCACAAATGGTTCAATGTGTACGGTACATTCCAAAATTCCAAAAGTTTCTTCAGGTCACTATGATAGGTGACTATCCAACGGTGTTTTGGAAACAAACATGTAGTAACGCTGACATGCAACAACGCCGGTGAAGCACGCCAGTCTGACAGTCACCTATCATAGTGACCTGAAGAAACTTTCGTAATGGATTAATGCCTTACATTCTTTCAAAGTGTTAATACATTATTTATGATCCTGGGACTGCAGTGATCGGTATAAAGATTTGTGCGTTGTGAAATCTGCCCCGAGGAATCCCCTTTTTGGGGCAAAAGACGTTGGCTGTATTGATCCATCATTTTACACTACTGGTGGCCCAAGAAGCTATTAAAGGATCATCTTTTTGAATATCACTGAAGAATCCGGATTGATTTATGTGCTGTACATTTATGCTTTATAATTTCTATGTTGCCTCTCTGTGCATTTTGTACTGTTTTATAATTGTTGGGTCCTCCGGCAGTGGACTGACGAGGTGGGCAACACAATGTTTGAGAAAATGTATGATCTGTGTATAGCGAAGTGGTGCGGCTCTTAAGTATCCCTTACTGCTGTTTTCTTCTTGTTGTACCTGTAATTTGTTGGTTCGCCCCCCTCCCCCCTCCAGCTGCACAGCACACTCACACCAGTCGTGACCCAAACATTTGTTCAGCAAACCCTTCAACACCTCTGGGTGGTGCTTCCCACTTCATTCGCCTGCATAGGCATAGAGAGAGCTATGACATTAGCAATTCTACTTTCGTGGGATAAGGAAGGCCGCATCTTCTAAACAGATAAAACAGTTTCCTATAAAAATTTAAACAGGTGGCGGTTTTTGCTCAGGGGCTATTTTTCAGGTGTGTTCTAGTGACAGCTTCAGCTGCCTTGCAAGCCTCATGATTTCCAAAAACAAAACTAAGAATAAAAATACATGCATGCACGCATACATATACAGTCTTTAGGCTAGTCCTCTTTATCCACTGGCTGGGTAAACTGTCGCTCACATTCTGCTTCTGCCCACTACAAGACAGCCTGGGGCAACAGGTCAGCTGACTTCAAACAGTGGCCCTTTTGCACTGTGAGCGATGGCATTTTGTCAGATCACATTTGCAGAGCCATCTAAAAAGAAGGGCATTTCAATGCCAGCCAGGTGTGCCTGGGCTGTTAGGCCACTGGTCATTTTCATATTTTAAAACTTTGTTGCACACTGCATATGTTTGCACAAGAAATACATTTAGAGAAACATGACAACCTTGCAAAAGAAATACCTATTGGCTTAGTCAATGCTTGTTTAAAAAAAATTGCTTTTATTCTGGGCTACGAAAGTAAAAAAAAAATCTATTGGGACGATGAATGCCTTATAATTACAAGGAGAACATAACAATTACAAGGAATACGCTTAAAACAAAGACAGGATCTAAGTAAGGGTTTATCAATATGGTGGCCAGGTGAAAAACGGACTGGAAGTACGGATGACCGAGCCCATCAGATCCGCCACTAATCATGTCGATGCCAAACATGACATCCTGTGGCACATCTAACCAGCTCTCTATGAGGAGCAGAAGTGGCTTTCACTAGTGCTTCAGACTCCACTGTGGAGCAAGCAAGGCTTTCACTAGTGTTTCACAACCTCCACTGTGGAGCAGGAAAGGCTTTCATTAGTGCTTCACAACCTCCACTGTCGAGCAAGAGAAGAGAACTCCCATTGTAAAGCAGGAAAGGCTTTCACTAGTGCTTCACAGACTCCACAATGGAGCAAGCGAGGCTTTCACTAGTGTTTCACAACCTCCATTCTAGAGCAAGATTGGCTTCACTGGTGCTTCACAACCTCCACTGTGGAGGAGGAAAGGCTTTCAACTAGTGCTTCACAGCCTCCACTGAGGAGCAGGAGAGGCTTTCACTAGTGCTTCACAACCTCCACTGTGGAGCAAGAGAGGCTCTAACTATTGCTTCACAACCTCTTCCACTGTGAAGCGTAGTCATGTTTGGCAGGGTCAGTCGTTTTCCCAGTGGGTTGAAAGGGTGGGTGCCGGTTTTGGAACAGTGGGGGCTGGTTTTGTTACTGGGGGACGGGTTTGCAGCAGTGTTGAAAAATTGGCCCCTTGTAACAAAAGCACAGCAACAGTGTTCCCGCCAGAACCCCTCCCACTACCCCTCCCCCAAGACTATGCTCTTGAGCGTGCGGTTTCTACTACGTTTGGACAATTTACAGTTATATGGAGAGCCTTTGGCACTAGTGCTTCACAGCCTCAACTGGGGAGCAGGAAAGGCGTTCACTAGTGCTTCAGAACCTCCGATGTGGAACTGGAGAGGCTTTCACTAGTGCTTCACATCCTCTAATGAGGAGCAGGCGAGGCTTTCACTAGTGCCTCACAACCTCCTCCACTATAAGACGTAGTCGTGTTTGGGGACTCATTCCTCAGGTTTCCACTAATTCTCAATCTAATGGCTATTTTCTAATTTGTGATTGAAAACGTCAGCAAGACTATGCTTTTGAGCGTGCGGTTTCTACTGCGGTTGGACAATCTATAGTCATCTGGAGAGCCTTTGGCCTACTAGGAGGGTTTCAGTCCCAATCGAGAAGCAGACCAAAGGAATCCTATTGCGTTAACTTGCTTCAAACCCACATCCGGTATCAGATCGAGATATTCAACAGATTTTGTGTGCACCAGACAAAGCAGATTTCAGGCTTTTCAACTTTAAGAGAGACTAGAAAGATCCGCTAAATCTTCCAGGCACCATGGTCAAGACTAGAGGTGGAAAGTTATTTAAAACAATTTGGGTTCCATAATCTAACCTTATTGTAGGTTTGTTCCTGGAACTTTTACCTCGGGGTTCAGGAATGAAAGGTGACCCAGAAACATTCAAGTGGATTAAGATTAAAAACTTGTTTCCAACGAGAGAATTGAATCCCTGCAATACACACCATCCTCTTTGCCCCTGTCCCTGTCCAGACCTTTCCACCGATGAGAAGTGGAGAAAGAGGTACAATGGAATAGGCATATATAACAAGTGCAAAAAAAACTATACAGCCTGCTGTTATCAGAAAGGAGGAATTTGCTTAGCTGTACCATTGGTTTTGCTGCACATACCTGTTATAGAGTCAGCTGAGATTACATTTGTATGCATCCGTTTGCACGGGTATGCCAAAAGTGTTATGAATAGCAAGTGCACGTTGGCAAAGAGCTTACTTATCTGGAACATGGTTTGGACCATTGTGTCTGATACAAGATCATGTACTGTGCGCTCCCCGACCGTCTAGACTAGAGGTTGGAACCACACAGTAGAATTAAACAAAATGTGTAAATATATAATAGATTCACGCTAAGAAAAAAAGAGTATGTTCTTAACGAACCAGAATCGTTTACATTTCATTTCAAAACACTATCGGGAAATAGAAAACAACAGTGCGGCCACTCTGGTGTTGTTGGATTGGTCCGCAGCCTTTGACACCATATCTCTATCTCTTTTGGTGAAAAGGCGGCATCAGGCCACCCTGAAGAAAGTTGCGTTTGATTTTTTGGAGTTCTTCCTTGTGGAGAGGACTATTACGGTCAGTTGAGGGGATTTCATTGTCAAACCTTTTCAGATTCCCTGTAGGGTTCCACAGGGGACCTCTCTCAGCCCTACATTATAAAACTTATATGTCGCCCCACTGGCAAAATCGGTACTTTTTTGGTTTTCAGGTGTCGTCCTATGGGGATGACAAACAGATCATTGTTTCCATCTCGATGACTGGGAAGGGGTGGCTGACAAGTTTAGGGCCTGCATGACAGAAATCCGCGGGTGGATGAGGAAGAACGGTCTCAAAATGAATGGGTGTGGCTGACAAGTTCAGGGCCTGTATGACAGAAATCAGCGGGTGGATGAGGGAGAACTGTCTCAAAATGAATGGGTGTGGCTGACAAGTTTAGGGCCTGCATGACAGAAATCAGCGGGTGGATGAGGGAGAACTGTCTCAAAATGAATGGGGGTGGCTGACAAGTTTAGGGCCTGCATGACAGAAATCAGCGGGTGGATGAGGGAGAACTGTCTCAAAATGAATGGGGGTGGCTAACAAGTTTAGGGCCTGCATGACAGAAATCAGCGGGTGGATGAGGAAGAACGGTCTCAAAATGAATAAGTGTGGCTGACAAGTTTAGGGCCTGCATGACAGAAATCAGCGGGTGGATGAGAAAGAACGGTCTCAAAATGAATAAGTGTGGCTGACAAGTTTAGGGCCTGCATGACAGAAATCAGCGGGTGGATGAGAAAGAACGGTCTCAAAATGAATGGGTGTGGCTGACAAGTTTAGGGCCTGCATGACAGAAATCAGCGGGTGGATGAGGGAGAACTGTCTCAAAATGAATGGGGGTGGCTAACAAGTTTAGGGCCTGCATGACAGAAATCAGCGGGTGGATGAGGAAGAACGGTCTCAAAATGAATAAGTGTGGCTGACAAGTTTAGGGCCTGCATGACAGAAATCAGCGGGTGGATGAGAAAGAACGGTCTCAAAATGAATGGGTGTGGCTGACAAGTTTAGGACCTGCATGACAGAAATCAGCGGGTGGATGAGGGAGAACTGTCTCAAAGTGAATGGGGAGAAAACTGAGATCGTGTTTTTTTTAATTGATAACTCAATTTGGACTAACCACTGGTGGCCGGGAACTTGGGGCGCTTTGCATGTTCTGGTGGCTTCAGCTAAGAATCTGGGTGAGTTTTTTTGATTACACCTTGACATTTGACACCCAGGTCAATATGACGGTGAGCACCTGCTTTTGGATTATTAAGTCCTTGACGAAAATTCTTCTGTTTTTTTCTGAAAGAGCTTTGGGTGTCAATAGTCACCGCGCTCATTACTTCGCTCTTGGACTACTGTAATGCCCTTTATCCTAATGCCACTCAGCATTCACTTAACAAGCTACAATGTATCCCAAAATCGGCAGCATGACTGGTCTTGGGTGTGCCTGAACACGGTTCAGTCAGGGAGAGATTGAGCACTCTCCACTGGCTGCCAGTGCAGAAACGAATGTCTTTCAAAGCCCTTTGCTTGGTTCCCAAGGCTCTCCATCTGCAGGAGTCGAGCTACCTGAGGCGTGCCGTCAATTGCTCCGTCCCCAGTAGGCCCTGGAGATCGGCTGGTCGTAGCCAGGTGAGAATCCCTAGGTGGAGGAAAGTTAGGTGGAGGGAGCGATGGTCCACAGGGGCTACAGCCAGGCTGTGGATCTGCCTCCCGGAGCATTAGGAGTTTAACTCGTACCACAGCGGAGGAGCCGCGGCTGCTAGTATGACAGATCTCACCTTTGTGGACAAAAAGTTACATATACAGGGCACTTCTACCTGACAGCATAAGGTGTGCCACATCCACTGATCCCAGACCACTGACGGGAAATAAGGGTGGATGCGCACTGGGCGAAGTCCAAGGTTCCGTCATGCCATGCAACCAAGGGGTCACGGTCAGCTCAGAGGCTTAATACGGCCAAGGCACTTTAACAGACCGACAGGTCTAACACAATGAGTGGATGTGGATAGAAGTTTAAATCAGGCAGATCTAAAACTTTGTTAAACAATGGACATACACTGGAGGTTTCTGCAACATTCTCTTCCAGACCTGCGGGAATTCTTTCCACAGCAGTACAGCACTTTTACAAGATCCAAATTCTGTGGTGTTGCGACAGACATGAAAGAAGAGCGCTTCATTCACAATTCAATCAACAGAATTCACTCCTGGTAAAGTGGCAGGCTATGCGTGCTATATGCGTTAATGTCCGTCACGCAATAATACAGATTATGGACTTTAAAGTCGGCGATTCTCAGACATCTGCCAAAAAGCTGCGGATATCCCGTCTGCCGTATTTGCAATGTATAGCGCCATCTTGCACTCTAATGAAAGAAAACAAGACACCCGCCACGCTCACAGTAAAGGCCCAATATCTGTTTCTTATAGCATTTTTCTCTAGCATAACTATTGTATTTGAGGCTCAAAGTCTTTGGTGAAATCAATTCTCTACTGTGATATGTCTGCATTACAATGCAATGGCACAGGAGGAACGTAGCAAGATAACAAGCAGGACAAGAAAAAAAGAAGAGAGAATGAGATGGTAACACAATATTTAGCGCAGGCGAGCCTTTCACTAGTGCTTCACATCCTCCACAACCTCCACTGTGGAGCAAGAGAGGCTTTCACCGGTGCTTCACAACCTCCACTGAGGAGCAAGAGAGGCTTTCCCTGGTGCTTCACAACCTCCACTGAGGAGCAAGAGAGGCTTTCATTGGTGCTTCACAACCTCCACTGAGGAGCAAGAGAGGCTTTCATTGGTGCTTCACAACCTCCACTGAGGAGCAAGAGAGGCTTTCATTGGTGCTTCACAACCTCCACTGAGGAGCAAGAGAGGCTTTCACTGGTGCTTCACAACCTCCACTGAGGAGCAAGAGAGGCTTTCACTGGTGCTTCACAACCTCCACTGAGGTGCAAGAGAGGCTTTCACTGGTGCTTCACAACCTCCACTGTGGAGCAAGAGAGGCTATCACCGGTGCTTCACAACCTCCACTGTGGAACAAGAGGCTTTCACTGGTGCTTCACAACCTCCACTGTGGAACAAGAGACTTTCACTAGTGCTTCACAACCTCCACTGTGGAACAAGAGGCTTTCACTGGTGCTTCACAACTTCCACTGTGGAGCAAGAGAGGCTTTCACTGGTGCTTCACAACCTCCACTGTGGAACAAGAGACTTTCACTAGTGCTTCACAACCTCCACTGTGGAACAAGAGGCTTTCACTGGTGCTTCACAACCACCACTGTAGAGCAAGAGAGGCTTTCACTGGTGCTTCACAACCTCCACTGAGGAGCAAGAGAGGCTTTCACTGGTGCTCCACAACCACCACTGTAGAGCAAGAGAGGCTTTCACTGGTGCTTCACAACCTCCACTGAGGAGCAAGAGAGGCATTAACTTGTGCTTCACAACCTCCACTGTGGAGCAAGAGAGGCTTTCACTGGTGCTTCACAACTTCCACTGTGGAGCAAGAGAGGCTTTCACTGGTGCTTCACAACCTCTACTGTTGAGCAAGAGAGGCTTTCACTGGTGCTTCACAACCTCCACTGTGGAACAAGAGGCTTTCACTGGTGCTTCACAACCTCCACAGTGGAGCAAGAGAGACTTTCACTTGTGCTTCACAACCACCACTGTGGAGCAGTAAAGTCTTTCACTACTGCTTCACAACCTCCACTGTGGAGCAAGAGAGGCTTTAACTATTGCTTCACAACCTCCACCGTGAAGCAGTAAAGGCTTTCACTACTGCTTCACAACCTCCACTGTGGAGCAAGAGAGGCTTTAACTATTGCTTCACAACCTCCACTGTGGAGCAGGAAAGGCTTTCACTGGTTCTTCACAACATCCACTGTGGAATAAGAGAGGCTTTCACTGTGCTTCACATCCTTCATTGTGGAGTAGGAAAGGCTTTCACTGGTGCTTCACAACATCCAATGTGGAGCAGGAGAGGCTTTAACTATTGCTTCACAACCTCCACTGTGGAGCAGGAGAGGCTTCAACTGTTGCTTCACATCCTCCACTGGATTACACTCCTTTTTATCCTGCACTACACTCTATTTTAAAAAGGCCCTGAGGAAAGCCAGATTTAGTTTAAGGCACTGGCTGAAACATGTCGACCAACTGATGGATGTAGGAGGTAGTAACTCGCCTCCCTTAAACATCCCCAAGCCTTATTTTAACCGCTGACGGGGGCCCAGTTATTAAAATTTAATTTACCCTCGGGTACTGGGAACCTCGCCAAGCCGTTTTAACTCACACTTCACTTTACACCTCACACTGCACTCTCAGTAAAATACCAGCTCCGCTGTAATCAGGCGTCGCAGCACACCCGGGACGCATTAGGTGTCACTGGGTGGGCCCGATGATGAAGCATGCCACCAAACAGGTTGGTGGGTGAGGGCTTCATGAACTCAGCAACGAGGTGCTCATGACAAATCTAATCAGAGTCTTAACAATATTGGTCACATTTAAGCTAGTCTCTTTTGATAACACATATAAACTACGGGGACTCGGACTAGCTTTCTAGTCCGCTCTGTCTTGATACGCGCATAATCTTTATTTTATCCAGTTGGGTGATAGGCTTAATTGTAAAATGCTCATCTGACGCGTTTCAATAAGGACGATAATGGACGATAATGTTATGAGCTTCATCAAGATTTTTGTCCTTCCACTACGGGGAACTATTGTATTCTTTGACTTTTATCACTTCAAGGGAGCGCACGTCTTCACTTGTTCTCTTCCCCAATATTTCCGCTTTTATTTTTTGTTTAATTACTTCCTTGTTTTGTCTTCTTGGCATAGGTCTGGCAGCTTCACATTGCGACCGGTTTACATGCTTCTTGATCTTGCCCCTCTACTTGCAACCAAGCTCGCCTATTGCTCTACCACCCCTTCCCTTCCTGATGCATTTTGGATTTATACTTCTTCATTAAAAAAACACTCAAATTAATATAACGGCCCATTAGCTGCACACTGGTATCGACTGCTCGCTCCTTGCTCGCCCAGCCTGCACCTTACGTTGTTTGTTGACCACCTTCGTCTTCCCTATCCATTTTTATTTATTAAAATAAAACACATAATTTTAGCTCTAACAGGCAACTCGGGTAAAGGAGGGGCAGCAGCAGTGCACTTCTGGCGCGAGCGGACAGGAAAAGTAGCAGAGGGAGCCTGTTTATGGAAGAGTGGTGAATGTGTGTATATTTGAGAGTGCATGAGCGTGCAGTTGTTGCGAGAGTGCATGAGCGTGCAGGTGTATGAGAGTGCATGAGGGTGCAGGTGTATGAGAGTGCATGAGGGTGCAGGTGTATGAGAGTGCATGAGGGTGCATGAGGGTGCAGGTGTATGAGAGTGCATGAGGGTGCAGGTGTATGAGAGTGCATGAGGGTGCAGGCGTATGAGAGTGCATGAGGGTGCAGGCGTATGAGAGTGCATGAGGGTGCAGGCGTATGAATGTGCAGGTGTATGAGTGCATGAGGGTGCAGGTGTGCGAGAGTCAGTGTTTAGGTGTGTGTGTGTGTCAGTGCTTAGGTGTGTGTGTGAGTCAATGCAGTGTTTAGGTGTGTGTGAGTCAGTGTTTAGGTGTGTGTGTGTGAGAGAGAGAGAGAGAGAGAGAGAGAGAGAGAGAGAGAAAGAGTGTGTGTGTGTGTGTGTGTGTGTGTGTGTGTGTGTGTGTGTACGTGTGAGCCTTTGTGTGGAAGAGTGCTGCTTGTGTGAATATGTGAGAGTGCTTTGGGTGTGTGTGTGTGTGAGAGAGTGAGTGTGTGAGTGAGTGTGAGCCTGTGTGTGTAGTGCTTGCAGGCGTGCTGCCGCCTCTGACACACCTGAGGTAATTTTGGACGTATGGGAGCAAACAAACATGGCCATGAGTGGGTGTTTCCTGTGGCGAAATGATGGCCCTGGCACACCAGCGGTACATCTGGGCATATGGGGCTGCATGACAAACTTCCAACACTGGAATAGTGTACGTACTTCTTGGCATAATGGGGTTACCTGTGTATTATTGGACGCACCCAGACTACATAATGGCCCTCGCATCCTGGAAGTAATTTCTGACTTATGAGGGACACTGAAGGCAAAATTATACCCTCTGAAAAAAACAGGACCGCTTCTAGGACGGGTCAGAGTTTCTTGCACAACTGTAAAGCACTGCAATATTTCCTGAGTGCTTTTCAAAAGCTATGCTTTTTAGCAAATCTGAGTGGAAATCAATCAATCAATGACACATTTGTAGAGCGCACTAATCACCTGTGAGGGTCTCAAGGCACTGAGGGGGAGAGGAGGAGCTGCTAATGCTCGAACAACCAGGTTTTGAGAAGTCTCCTGAAGGTCAGCTAGTCCTGGGTCTTAGTGCTTTTAAAGGCACGATTCAACAGATAAAAAAAAATGTATAGAGCGAAAAGAAGAAGCGCTCCGCTCCCCCCTTTCTAAACCCTCCTAGAAGAAGCCTCCCTCACTCAGAATGAAGCCGGTCAAGTATTACGCCCCACCACTTTCAGAGATCACCTAACATCACTGGTGAACCGAAGATACAGGGAGCACAGAAGGCAGTGTATAAGCCAATGGGAAAACGTATGTCAGAGAACGACAGAAACCGTGCTTAATTTGTAACAGAATAAGTGCTGGGGCTCTCGTCTGGAGGGCGCCGCAGTTTGCACCACACATTGGCCCTGCCAGCTGCCAATGACAGTACAAACACAGCTACTAACCATTACACTCTTACAAGTGGGGCGATTCATACTATTCCAGGCCCCCAAAACTATAAGAATGGCTTGGGAGGGAGGTATTAGTTATTGTAAATGTAAATTGAACTAACACACAGATGTTGTTGTGCTCAGACCTAAATTAGACAGATAGCACCACCATGTGGCAGACAATCATAAGTCCCAGTGATGGCAATTAGGAACTGGCGCAGACCACCGGAAACTACTGGCTCAAGTTAAGCACTGGGCAGCACATTCAAGATCTCTCTCTTCAGTGACTCTCATGTCACTTTCTCAGCGGGTCACCCTGTTAGCTACAGCAATCAGTATAGCACCACTCCAACCACCAACCCCCGGTCATGAGAGGTCGCTACAGTCTCATCAGCTTCTTGCTTGGTACTCGCATGATGCCGAAGACAGGGGCCACCCACTCCTGCCTCCCGCTATTCAGCCAACTTCTCTGAAGAGCATGGAAAGCAGGGTTTAAAATGGGCCACTCCCTCCGGTTCTAAAATCTGGTGGCAATGAAAAATGAACATCAAAAAGGGGTCCTATCAGACCCTATGTTCAGGGTTGGATTGGGATTCAAAATTGGCCCGGGCACGCTAAATAAAAAAGTCGCCCACGTTTGCATAGTGCCTTTCCGTAAAACACTGCTTTGGTAAAATTTTATTTAAAAAATAATTGGGAAGAGGGGGTCGGGGGGCGGTAAAAAAACCAAGAAAACAAGTGAGGCCACTTTTGCTAATGGCACCTGCCCCCGCTCAATATGCATATATTAATGGCTAGAGAGAGAAAGAGAGTGAAACCTCTGCCGCTGATAAATGCTCAGGCACCCACTGAGCCACTGGCGGCATTGAACAACGCAGAAACCGCCCAAATCGGCCCCCACAGGCAGCTCAAAAAACCCAGCCCACAGCTCTTTGAATTTGGATGCAGGCCCCTCAGGCACTGCCCGAGTGCCCGCGTTACCAATCCGACGCTGCCTATGTTTATGTCTTTAACTTTACAGGCAAAACCACTGATCGATTTCTGAAAAATCAATTAAAACAACTTTAAGCCAAGCCATGTCAGCGCTTTAGTTCAGGATTATATTTCACGTTTTACTTTATCTTGCCTGCCCTAAAAGGGTTTGTTGTTACCAGCATGTTGTGTTTCTGTATTTTTTGTGGGTTTTTTGCGTTTGGCATATTACTCTTGTTTCGTGCATTATTTGAACTGATTCATCTCTGGAATTGAGGCTAAAGGCCGTGCGAGTTTCTCACAGTGCCAGCCAGTGAGTCAGAAACGTACTCTGAACACATGCTCATCCGAATCTTGGCCTCTCTACAGAGCGCACAGAGCAATGGTCACATATTCCAGTTCCAATTATGATTCTGTGCAGATGAGAGTGAAGGAGGTACACATAGTGTCACATAGTGTCATGAAACTGACAAGGCGAAAGTACAAGAAAATGCAGAGCTTGCAGGCGAGTGAGTGCGTTGTGTGTTTGGAGTGGTGAAGCGGAGGAGACGTGAGGAAGTGCATTCAGGAGAGAACGAGAAAAGGGGGTGTGAAGAAGAAAGAGATGAGATGTTAGATATGTAGATGGAGCAGCTGTGGAGGGAAAAAGAGCAAACTTGTCTAACAGAGTGAACATAACAGGAGTGATTGAGACACTGAAGACCACTACCCCCCACTCCCCCCATAGCCCCCGGTAATGATTCATTTACAGTCTCATCATTTCAGAATTAAAACGGTTTTGATATTATTTACAACAAAATCATTGTTAATCATTTATCTTAAAACATCTAATAACCATTGACCAAGCCAATAGTCGTGGCTTGTTTTAGGTGTGTCATCAGTTGTGTTATATATCTGCATGCAGTAACAGAAAGCTCTGAGAGGCACCAAATATGGGTCGGTGGGCCATAACACATCAAAGAAATGTAGTTTACGTGTTTAAGCCACGCTCTTAACTACGTAGGCCACGCCCCTTTTAGAGACCCCCCCCCTCTTTTGCCCTGATGGACAGCATGGTGATACAAGGAGCGACTCCTCCCTCTCCATGTCTAAACAGGTCAACGCTGTCTCCTCCTGCTACAACACCCTCCGCATGCTCCGTAGGATCTATAAGTGGATCCCGCCCGAAACAAGAAAAACTGTGACACAGGCCCTCGTCAGCAGCAGACTGAACTACGGCAACGCACTCTACGCAGGAATCCCAGCCAAACACCTACAACGACTACAACGCATCCAAAACTCCTCCGCCCGACTGATCGTCAACGTCCCCCGCCACAGCCACATCACCCCCCACCTGAGAGCCCTACACTGGCTCCCAGTCGACAAGAGGATCACCTTCAAGCTCCTCACCCACACACACAAAGCACTCCACAACGCCGGACCAGCCAACATGAACAGCAGACTCCGCTTCTACACCCCCACCCGCCAGCTCCGCTCCTCCAGCTTCGCCCTCACCGCTGTCCCCCACATCCAACGAACAACCTCCGGTGGCAGGTCCTTCTCCTACCTCGCCGCCAAGACCTGGAACACCCTCCCTACCCACCTACGGCAGACCCAAGACCTACTCGCCTTCAGAAGACTCCTCAAAACCTGGCTCTTTGAGCAGTAGTGGCACCCCCCTCCCCTCAGCGCCTTGAGACCCTCACGGGTAAGTAGCGCGCTTTACAAGTACTCTTATGATGATGATGAAGGAGCAGGAAGCACAGATGCACACAAAGGGATGGGGTAAGCACTGAGGACGGCTTCTGCAGTGAGGAGGAGAACGGCATCTCATCGTGTCACGGGTGTAGTTCAGGAACTTCGAGACCCGTCCAGCTCCTAGAGGCGAGCTGCGCAGAGTGCTACAGAAATACACTTCAGTCACATGTTAAGCGGCTGAGCTTTTAAACTGTCAAATGAAGCCTTGGCAACCATAGCTGCCTAAAACCCTGATGCCAGGAAAGCATTTTGATGTCCAAGCCTGGGAAACCCACCTCTCTATGACCCAGCTACTGATGCCTAATGCACCATGGCTCCGACCCACCAACAGAAAGACGTCCAATGCACCCTGGCGCCGAGAGAGCTACAGATGTCCAATGCACTCGAGATCGGACCCATCTACAGATGTCTAATGCACCCTGGCTCTGAGAGAGCTACAGATGTCTAATGCATCCTGGCTCTGAGAGAGCTACAGATGTCCAGTGCACCCTGGCTCTGAGAGAGCTACAGATGTCTAATGCACCCTGGCTCTGAGAAAGCTACAGATGTCCAGAGGACCCTGGGCAAGATCTCGCTACAGATGTCCAATGCACCCTGGCGCCGAGAGAGCTACAGATGTCCAATGCACCAGAGATCGGACCCATCTACAGATGTCTAATGCACCCTGGCTCTGAGACAGCTACAGATGTCTAATGCATCCTGGCTCTGAGAGAGCTACGGATGTCCAGTGCACCCTGGCTCTGAGAGAGCTACAGATGTCTAATGCACCCTGGCTCTGAGAAAGCTACAGATGTCCAGAGGACCCTGGGCAAGATCTCGCTACAGATGTCCAATGCACCCTGGCTCTGACAGAGCTACAGATCTCTAATGCACCCTGGCTGTGACCCCACTACAGATGTCCAATGCATCCTGGCTCTGACCCCGCTACAGATGTCCAATGCATCCTGGTTCTTAGAGAGCTACATATGTCAAAAGCACCCTGGCTCTAACTCAACTAGAGATGTCAAACGCACCCTGGCTCTGAGAGAGATACAGATGTCTAATGCACCCTGGGCCTAAACTTGCTACAGATGTCTAGTGCATCCTGGGTCTGAACTCGCTACAGATGTCTAATGCACCCTGGGCCTGAACTCGCTACAGATGTCCAGTGCACCCTGGCTCAGAGAGCTACAGAAGTCTAATGCACCCTGGCTCTGAGAGAGCTACAGATGTCTAATGCACCCTGGCTCTGAGAGAGCTACAGATGTCTAATGCACCCTGGGTTTGAGAGAGCTACAGAAGTCTAATGCACCCTGGGCCTGAACTCGCTCCAGATGTCTAATGCACCCTGGGCCTGAACTCGCTACAGATGTCCAGTGCACCCTTGCTCTGAGCGAGCTACAGAAGTCTAATGCTCCCTGGGCATGAACTAGCTACAGATGTCTAATGCACCCTGGGCCTGAACTCGCTACAGATGTCCAGTGCACCCTGGCTCTGGGAGAGCTACAGATGTATAATGCACCCTGGGCCTGAACTCGCTACAGATGTCCAGTGCACCCTGGCTCTGAGAGAGCTACAGATGTCTAATGCACCCTGGCTCTGAGAGAGCTACAGATGTCTAATGCACCCTGGGCCTGAACTCGCTCCAGATGTCTAATGCACCCTGGGCCTGAACTCGCTACAGATGTCCAGTGCACCCTTGCTCTGAGCGAGCTACAGAAGTCTAATGCTCCCTGGGCATGAACTAGCTACAGATGTCTAATGCACCCTGGGCCTGAACTCGCTACAGATGTCCAGTGCACCCTGGCTCTGGGAGAGCTACAGATGTATAATGCACCCTGGGCCTGAACTCGCTACAGATGTCCAGTGCACCCTGGCTCTGAGAGAGCTACAGATGTCTAATGCACCCTGGCTCTGAGAGAGCTACAGATGTCTAATGCACCCTTGGCCTGAACTCGCTACAGATGTCCAGTGCACCCTGGCTCTGAAAGAGCTACAGATGTCTAATGCACCCTGGCTCTGAGAGAGCTACAGATGTCTAATGCACCCTGGGCTAGAACTCGCTACAGATGTTCAGTGCACCCTGGCTCAGAGAGCTACAGATGTCTAATGCACCCTGGCTCTGAGACAGCTACAGATGTCCAGTGCACCCTGGCTCTGAGAGAGCTACAGATGTCTAATGCACCCTGGCTCTGAGAGAGCTACAGATGTCCAGTGCACCCTGGCTCTGAGAGAGCTACAGATGTCTAATGCACCCTGGCTCTGAGAGAGCTACAGATGTCTAATGCATCCTGGGCCATAACTCACTAGAGATGTCCAGTGCACCCTGGGCCTGAACTCGCTCCAGATGTCTAATGCACCCTGGGCCTGAACTCGCTACAGATGTCCAGTGCACCCTTGCTCTGAGCGAGCTACAGAAGTCTAATGCTCCCTGGGCATGAACTAGCTACAGATGTCTAATGCACCCTGGGCCTGAACTCGCTACAGATGTCCAGTGCACCCTGGCTCTGGGAGAGCTACAGATGTATAATGCACCCTGGGCCTGAACTCGCTACAGATGTCCAGTGCACCCTGGCTCTGAGAGAGCTACAGATGTCTAATGCACCCTGGCTCTGAGAGAGATACAGATGTCTAATGCACCCTGGGCTAGAACTCGCTACAGATGTTCAGTGCACCCTGGCTCAGAGAGCTACAGATGTCTAATGCACCCTGGCTCTGAGAGAGCTACAGATGTCCAGTGCACCCTGGCTCTGAGAGAGCTACAGATGTCTAATGCACCCTGGGCCAGAACTCGTTACAGATGTCTAGTGCACCCTGGCTCTGAGAGAGCTACAGATGTCTAATGCACCCTGGCTCTGAGAGAGCTACAGATGTCTAATGCACCCTGGCTCTGAGAGAGCTACAGATGTCTAATGCATCCTGGGCCATAACTCACTAGAGATGTCCAGTGCACCCTGGCTCTGAGAGAGCTACAGATGTCTAATGCATCCTGGGCCAGAACTCGCTAGAGATGTCCAGTGCACCCTGGCTCTGAGAGAGCTACAGATGTCTAATGCACCCTGGCTCTGAGAGAGCTACAGATGTCTAATGCACCCTGGGCCAGAACTCGCTACAGATGTCTAGTGCACCCTGGCTCAGAGAGCTACAGATGTCTAATGTACCCTGGCTCTGAGAGAGCTACAGATGTCTAATGCAAACTGTGTCAAAACTCGCTACAGATGTCCAGTACACCCTGGCTCTGAGAGAGCTACAGATGTCTAATGCACCCTGGGCCAGATATCGCTACAGATGTCCAGTGCACCCTGGCCCTGAAAGAGCTACAAATATCCAGTGCATCCTGGCTCTGAGAGAGCTACAGATGTCCAGTGCACCCTGGCTCTGAGAGAGCTACATATGTCTAATGCACCCTGGCTCTGAGAGAGCTACAGATGTCTAATGCACCCTGGCTCTGAGCGAGCTACAGATGTCCAGTGCACCCTGGCTCAGAGAGAGCTACAGATGTCCAGTGCACCCTGGCTCCGAGAGGGCTACAGATGTCTAATGCACCCTTGCTCTGAGAGAGCTACAGATGTCCAGTGCACCCTGGCTCTGAGATAGCTACAGATGTCTAATGCCCCCTGGGCTAGAACTCGCTACAGATGTCCAGTGCACCCTGGCTCTGAGAGAGCTACAGATGTCCAGAGCACCCTGGGCCAGAACTCGCTACAGATGTCCAGTGCATCCTGGCTCTGAGAGAGCTACAGATGTCTAATGCACCTGGCTCTGAGAGAGCTACATATGTCTAATGCACCCTGGGCCAGAAATCGCTAGAGATGTCTAGTGCACCCTGGCTCTGAGCGACCTACAGATGTCTAATGCACCCTGGCTCTGAGCGAGTTACAGATGTCTAATGCACCCTGGGCCAGAACTCGCTACAGAAGTCCAATGCACCCTGGCCCTGAGAGAACTACAGATGTCCAGAGCACCCGGGCTCTGAGAGAGCTACAGATGTCTAATGCACCCTGGCTCTGAGAGAGCTACAGATGTCCAATGCACCCTGGCTCTGAGAGAGCTACAGATGTCCAGAGCACCCTGGGCCAGAACTCGCTACAGATGTCCAGTGCATCCTGGCTCTGAGAGAGCTACAGATGTCTAATGCACCCTGGCTGTGAGAGAGCTGCATATGTCTAATGCACCCTGGGCCAGAACTCGCTAGAGATGTCTAGTGCACCCTGGCTCTGAGAGAGCTACAGATGTCTAATGCACCCTGGCTCTGAGCGAGCTACAGATGTCTAATGCACCCTGGCTCTGAGCGAGCTACAGATGTCTAATGCACCCTGGGCCAGAACTCGCTACAGAAGTCCAATGCACACTGGCCCTGAGAGAACTACAGATGTCCAGTGTACCCGGGCTCTGAGAGAGCTACAGATGTCTAATGCACCCTGGCTCTGAGAGAGCTACAGATGTCCAATGCCCCCTGGCTCTGAGAGAGCTACAGATGTCCAGAGCACCCTGGGCCAGAACTCGCTACAGATGTCCAGTGCATCCTGGCTCTGAGAGAGCTACAGATGTCTAATGCACCCTGGCTCTGAGAGAGCTACATATGTCTAATGCACCCTGGGCCAGAACTCGCTAGAGATGTCTAGAGCACCCTGGCTCTGAGAGAGCTACAGATGTCTAATGCACCCTGGCTCTGAGCGAGCTACAGATGTCTAATGCACCCTGGCTCTGAGCGAGCTACAGATGTCTAATGCACCCTGGGCCAGAACTCGCTACAGAAGTCCAATGCACCCTGGCCCTGAGAGAACTACAGATGTCCAGTGCACCCGGGCTCTGAGAGAGAGCTACAGATGTCTAATGTACCCTGGCTCTGAGAGAGCTACAGATGTCTAATGCACCCTTGCTCTGAGAGAGCTACAGATGTCCAGTGCACCCTGGATCTGAGAGAGGTACAGATGTCCAGAGCACCCTGGGCCAGAACTCGCTACAGATGTCCAGTGCATCCTGGCTCTGAGAGAGCTACAGATGTCTAATGCACCCTGGCTCTGAGCGAGCTACATATGTCTAATGCACCCTGGCTCTGAGCGAGCTACAGATGTCTAATGCACCCTGGGCCAGAACTCGCTACAGAAGTCCAATGCACCCTGGCCCTGAGAGAACTACAGATGTCCAGTGCACCCGGGCTCTGAGAGAGAGCTACAGATGTCTAATGTACCCTGGCTCTGAGAGAGCTACAGATGTCTAATGCACCCTTGCTCTGAGAGAGCTACAGATGTCCAGAGCACCCTGGGCCAGAACTCGCTACAGATGTCCAGTGCATCCTGGCTCTGAGAGAGCTACAGATGTCTAATGCACCTGGCTCTGAGAGAGCTACATATGTCTAATGCACCCTGGGCCAGAAATCGCTAGAGATGTCTAGTGCACCCTGGCTCTGAGAGAGCTACAGATGTCTAATGCACCCTGGCTCTGAGCGACCTACAGATGTCTAATGCACCCTGGCTCTGAGCGAGTTACAGATGTCTAATGCAACCTGGGCCAGAACTCGCTACAGAAGTCCAATGCACCCTGGCCCTGAGAGAACTACAGATGTCCAAAGCACCCGGGCTCTGAGAGAGCTACAGATGTCTAATGCACCCTGGCTCTGAGAGAGCTACAGATGTCCAATGCACCCTGGCTCTGAGAGAGCTACTGATGTCCAGAGCACCCTGGGCCAGAACTCGCTACAGATGTCCAGTGCATCCTGGCTCTGAGAGAGCTACAGATGTCTAATGCACCCTGGCTGTGAGAGAGCTGCATATGTCTAATGCACCCTGGGCCAGAACTCGCTAGAGATGTCTAGTGCACCCTGGCTCTGAGAGAGCTACAGATGACTAATGCACCCTGGCTCTGAGCGAGCTACAGATGTCTAATGCACCCTGGCTCTGAGCGAGCTACAGATGTCTAATGCACCCTGGGCCAGAACTCGCTACAGAAGTCCAATGCACACTGGCCCTGAGAGAACTACAGATGTCCAGTGTACCCGGGCTCTGAGAGAGCTACAGATGTCTAATGCACCCTGGCTCTGAGAGAGCTACAGATGTCCAATGCCCCCTGGCTCTGAGAGAGCTACAGATGTCCAGAGCACCCTGGGCCAGAACTCGCTACAGATGTCCAGTGCATCCTGGCTCTGAGAGAGCTACAGATGTCTAATGCACCCTGGCTCTGAGAGAGCTACATATGTCTAATGCACCCTGGGCCAGAACTCGCTAGAGATGTCTAGAGCACCCTGGCTCTGAGAGAGCTACAGATGTCTAATGCACCCTGGCTCTGAGCGAGCTACAGATGTCTAATGCACCCTGGCTCTGAGCGAGCTACAGATGTCTAATGCACCCTGGGCCAGAACTCGCTACAGAAGTCCAATGCACCCTGGCCCTGAGAGAACTACAGATGTCCAGTGCACCCGGGCTCTGAGAGAGAGCTACAGATGTCTAATGTACCCTGGCTCTGAGAGAGCTACAGATGTCTAATGCACCCTTGCTCTGAGAGAGCTACAGATGTCCAGTGCACCCTGGATCTGAGAGAGGTACAGATGTCCAGAGCACCCTGGGCCAGAACTCGCTACAGATGTCTAGTGCACCCTGGATCTGAGAGAGCTACAGATGTCCAGTGCACCCTGGCTCTGATAGAGCTACATTCGCCAGAGCACCCTGGGCCAGAACTCGCTACAGATGTCCAGTGCACCCGGGCTCTGAGAGAGCTACAGATGTCCAGTGCACCCTGGCTCCGAGAGAGCTACAGATGTCCAATGCACCCTGGCTCTGAGAGAGCTACAGATGTCCAGAGCACCCTGGGCCAGAACTCGCTACAGATGTCCAGTGCATCCTGGCTCTGAGAGAGCTACAGATGTCTAATGTACCCTGGCTCTGAGAGAGAGCTACAGATGTCTAATGTACCCTGGCTCTGAGAGAGCTACAGATGTCTAATGCACCCTTGCTCTGAGAGAGCTACAGATGTCCAGTGCACCCTGGATCTGAGAGAGGTACAGATGTCCAGAGCACCCTGGGCCAGAACTCGCTACAGATGTCCAGTGCATCCTGGCTCTGAGAGAGCTACAGATGTCTAATGCACCCTGGCTCTGAGAGAGCTACATATGTCTAATGCACCCTGGGCCAGAACTCGCTAGAGATGTCTAGTGCACCCTGGCTCTGAGAGAGCTACAGATGTCTAATGCACCCTGGCTCTGAGCGAGCTACAGATGTCTAATGCACCCTGGCTCTGAGCGAGCTACAGATGTCCAGAGCACCCTGGGCCAGAACTCGCTACAGATGTCCAGTGCATCCTGGCTCTGAGAGAGCTACAGATGTCTAATGCACCCTGGCTCAGAGAGAGCTACATATGTCTAATGCACCCTGGGCCAGAACTCGCTAGAGATGTCTAGTGCACCCTGGCTCTGAGAGAGCTACAGATGTCTAATGCACCCTGGCTCTGAGCGAGCTACAGATGTCTAATGCACCCTGGGCCAGAACTCGCTACAGATGTTATGCACCCTGGCTCTGACAGTCACCTGCTCCATCTTCTGTCCTTGAATGCTGTGCCCAGAGCAAATAACTTTACTGCTAACAATCTCAACAGCCAGTCATCTAGGCAGCCACACAAACTAAACAGCGGAGTGGACAGGGACGTAACCTGGACTAGAGATCCCGCTGCGGTCCGCAAGGGACAGGAAACAACAATACCGGAGCTATCTCTGCTTCTTTGTAAACCCTTCATTCATCACGGACGGGCTACGCGCTTTCCACGAATGCATAAGCAAGTCTGCATTCGTGATCAGGTAATGTGCACCGGCGTTGCCACTGATTGGTTTGCAAAGAACTGTTTGTGTAAAACTTATTTTGCACGGCCTGATCAGTCCAAACGTCAAAGTCTGTGGAAAAAAATGACCACTCGCAAATGCAACTGCCTTGTCACTGGTGCAATGCATGAAATCCGGGCACAGTGACTGAGCCGACACCCAGGCTGATAATGCAAGACTCCAGGGTTGTGCTATAGGGTAATCCGAAGAGAGTTCAGAGCTGCGATGGGCGGTGCACCGCGACAGGGAGCCGCGGCCCGCTCAGTTAACCCTCGCACGCACACGTTGCTGTGCAACCACCCATTACCTAGTTGTACAACGACTCCCAGCGGGTGCTAGTGCCTGGCTGTGCCCCTCTCGAGGGGAATCAGTGGCAATGAGTATACGCACGAGACACAAACGCACAACACCATGAGCAGGAAATCTCCCTGTCTCCAGCCTGTTCTGAGAAAGCTAGATCCCATGGGTACTTGTGATTTGTTAATTAGGATGTGCTAATGAACATTTATTTATTTGTGGGGTTTGTAGAGTGCTGCAAACCGCTGCAGTAGTCTTCTGAGAGTGCAATGGGATTGGCCAGGGGACAGAGCGTCATAGGGAGGCATAGGTGGAGCAGCAATTAACACCACTGCCCAAGGAAAATGTAGTGAGCAAGAAGTCTGCAGGGGTAGAAAAACCTTGAGTCAAAGGTCTATAATATCAACCATCCTCAGCCGTCTGTCTGGTGAACAACAGACGACATCAAGCAGGAGGTAAGCTGAAGTCTGTGCAGTCCGAGCCCTATGAGAAACTTGAGGTGCACCTTCAGGCCTCATCCGAAATGAGGGTTGCAGCCGCCACTTACTGGAGCATCAAGGCCTGTACCTTTCGTAATGAATGAATACTGTAATATATGGGGCCCTCTACAGTACACTATAAGGATATTATTGCAAGTCACAGAGAAGTTCTATGACCACACACGGACAAAAGGGAGAAATTCTGAAGGCTTAGTCATTTTATCAGGGCATGGAACTTGGAGGTGATTTGCAATATCCATTTTAATATACAATTAGAAGTATGCTATTCTATATGATCAGGAGTCCTTGCCCATTCACCCCTCTTTTCCCCCCAGTTGAGTTATGGCTAAGGTGACCAGATCCTGCGACCCAAAAATCGGGACATTTCGCAAAAATAGAAGAAGGACTACACATTTACGTCAATAAAGTGGGAAAGAATGACAGCCCTCATCCCCATAGAAACACAGAAGTGGCACTACAGAAAAAAAAATGCAATTTTTAAAACCAGCATCATACCTGTGAAATTGTTTACTTATAACAGCTGCTTACTAGTCCTGCTTTGGAACACCTAAAAAAGTGCCTCTCACTGTTTTCAGTTTACCCTCTCAAAAAACCGGGACATGAGCCACTTTTACCGAATTCTGCCGGGACAACTGTTGAAATGACCGGGAACGTCCGGGCAAATCCGGGACTCCTGGTCACCCTAGTTTATGGCCTGTGTGCCTTGTTTTGCTTCCGTGTCAGGTGGACAGGTTGTCATGAATCGGGCGAGGTCACGGCTCTATCTCCCGAGCCCGCTTCAAGGTGAATCGACAGTGGGCAGCTGGGCCTGCCCTGCCATGGGCGGCTGGTAGGCTGTATTTTTTTTTTTTAACAAACTTGTAATGTTAAACTGGCAGCAAGAGTGCATATTTGCAAGGATAGCACTACTTGTTTGTAATAAGTTATTACAAGCAATAAATGTTGTTGTTATGCTAATACACGCGTTGTGACATAAGACTGGACCTGTATAGAGGAAAGCCGGCTGTGCGTGAGGGGAGTGCCGGGAGCAGATGTTCTAGAGAAGTGCCTGCCTGTGAGAAGGAATCTCCTGGAGGGGGGCTGGGAGCTGCACGCTACTTACACAGGCTATTGGAGCTGAAGTCTCTGACAACACACATTGCTTCCGAATCTGATAATTGTATGTACTAGCGATGATTCTGTATTAACATGTGAGCAGAGAGGGGGGTGGGGAGAGTTTAGGGACACTTCACATATGGCTTGTATTGCTGTTGCAATTATGTTGTCTAAGTATTGCTACACTGCAGTCTTGATGCAAACTGATAATCCTTTGAAAATTATTAAAGGCTGTTAAAACCAAAAAGTTTCGCCTGTAATAAATGTTGTATGCAATTTTATATGGAGATTATAAACTCCCAATTACTATTTTTTAATACCCTTTTTAGGTCCCGCCTAGTAATGCAGCACATGCACTGCTCGCTTGCGAGACTATTGTCATCGGTTTTGCTTCAGAAGCGGGTTGGCAGCTCCACCCATGCTTCTGATTGGCGAGCGTCAAAAAAGCGCTTTTAATTGGGAATAAGGCATGTTTATACCCTCCCTGTCTCCTGTTTGCCGTGCCTGCGCGAACAGGAGATGTGCAGGCGTATGGTGCACTCGCATGGCGCGCTTCCACTTTATTCTCGCCGGCGTCTCTTTTCATCACATCATTTCAGCACTGCGCGTGTATGGCGCGCATTCACTCTCTTTTATTACATATTGAACAGCAAATTCATCTTGAATGGATTCCACACAAACCCACTCAATCACTTAATTTTGTCGTTAATATTACCCTACATATTTTTCACGGCACACACACATGCCCTTCAGCAAATTTATTTTACGTCTCTTTTGCTCGCGTCGGACTGTTTGTATCGCTTTCACTTTCAGTAATTGAGGGCCTTGTGTTAGGAGTTTGGAAGCGCACGCCTGATGCGTTTGGCACTGGACAGCAGAAGTAATTCAAATCTTGAGGGCAGCAATGGTGGGCCATTAACATCCTGCAGGGACAGCGGAGGGAAATAACGCCAACTGGTGACTAGGGCTCGGCGGGGACTGCAGCCAGCGCTTAGGCACAGAGACAGGCTGATTCACAGGGAGATATTCTAGGACAGAGCCCCATAGAGGGCCTTCTGCGAGCTGAACCGACTGCCAGCAGACATCTGGGACCTGGATGGGGGGGCTTCTGTGCTGTCCTTGCTTGGTCCAATGAAGCCCCCACGCCAAGGCTCGCTTTTCCGAACCTCTGCCCGGTTCCTGGTCCGATCCTGTCTCCGTGGGAGAAAGCCGCAGCCAATAAAGGTACAGACACTTCCCTTCCTCTCCTGCTGACTGTAGCAGTTTGGGCCTGTTGTGCATTCTGGTGCTTTTTCTATTCAAAATGCAATTTTTACATGCTGAATATGATTGATCAGCCCGGGTTGAGGCCGACATGCAACCCCAAAGTCATGTAAAGGTTATTGGGGGAGGCTTCTGTACATAGGAGCCACAGCAAGCTGATGCCACCTGCACTTTGGACTTTAGGGTTATGAGAATCATGTCCCGGGGATTTCAGGGCGGGGGCTGCGGGACTTTGCCGACACTATGGGACTTTATTAGGGTCTCGTCTCATTGGTGTTGGTGTAGTCAATTGTACCGTGAAACCCACCAGGGTGCATTGTGGAGACATTCATTCAGAATTAAGACAGTCTATATATAAGGGAACTTAGATAAAAGGTTGGGACTCCGTATCGATGGCCCTCAGGAAGGAAAGAGGAGCCAGAACATTACTGTAAAGGGTGTGGCCTGACGAGCCACTAAGTTTGAATTGCTCCCTAGGTGAGTTGCACAATGGGGTACAGCAGGTTATATCGTAAATCACAATCCCTATTGTTTCACACAATGTCTGATCTGTTTCTATGAGTAAATGATGGTGCCCAAAGCTGGCGCCTTGTCAAATCTAGTATTTCAAAAGCTTAATTTTGGCAGTTGGGCATCACGAAAGTAATGGAAATCAGATGCTGTTTCTCTACAACCACCATGCAATTGTTGTATTAATGGCTCCCACGCTGTCACTACTACAGTTAAAATGTCATATCTGGGTAATCCCCAGAGCTTCATAAACA
Source organism: Lissotriton vulgaris (assembly GCF_964263255.1). NCBI lineage: Eukaryota > Metazoa > Chordata > Amphibia > Caudata > Salamandridae > Lissotriton > Lissotriton vulgaris. Next base: position 455,725 of record NW_028243195.1, on the reverse strand, counting down.
TTGGTTTTGGGCACAGTACTTAAAAATTAGGCTTTAAGCTGCATGAATTGGCCATGCAGTCTTATTTTACAGACCATTCTCTTAAAAAGGTCTACTCAACAAAATGAGTCATACTACGTACAGAGGACTCACAAGTCATTGCGAAGAGGATACTGTTTCAGATTAATCTAGATCGCACCCAGGGCCAGCCTTAGGCATGTACGAACTGGGTCCAGGGCACTGACCTCCAGCAGTCTCCCTATGACTTTGATCAAAAGCAAAGTGTTTAAACACTTTCTGAATCTTATTTTTCTCGTCGTGGTATTCCTTAATCTTTCTCCCTCACTTTCCTCCTGCTCATTCCAAATGTTAAATATATTGACAAATAAAGATGAGTGGGATAGGGCGCCAAATTTGTTTTGATTTCGCTCTTCGATTGAAGGCAGTAATGAACACCCCCAAAAGCCACCAGGGCATACATGTCTATTTTTTTTTTTGCATGACCTGCCACAGTCGCCCAGCAGTATCCATATCAATATTAATAATAGAAGTTCGCAATACTATTACAACTTCTTTTTGTACAACTAACATTTTGTCTGCCTTTTTGACCTTGAAGAGGTGTGAGACTTGCTAATCCTACAAATGCTTTAATCATTCCAGAAACTATTCATTGTAATACTCAAACACTGCACACTACTGCTACATACTCCTCTTGCCACGAACACTAGCTGGATCATAAGTTATACATCCACATACTTACTACACACATAAATACCATTCCTTATCTGTGAAATACATTCATTACACTCCAAACAAAAACAAAGCAAGATTGTAATTACGATGCCAGTAACTCTAACTCCAACTGATGTGAGACCTGTTGCTTTGCAAATGCTGGTTATGATTATGTTGTAATTCTCCCACCTTGCCTCCAATTCCAGGAACACCCTCCCCCTTAGAACAACACCCCCGCTGACAGACTTCAGGAAGAAACTCAAGACATGGCTCTTCGACTAAGCCCTAGCAACCCAGCGCATGGACACCCTCACTTCGCTCAGCAGCGTTCTACAAATTACGTTTGATTAATTGATTGTTGTACATCCATTGGGGTTGCAGTGCAAATCCAATATCAATCGCACTCAATCTAATGGTCTTGAAATAATGAAATTCTGAGTCATCCAAGAGGGATACAAACGTATGATGAAGCGTGCACACTGACCTCTGCAGCAGAGGTGTCATCCTACATAACTATCCTACCTGAATACTAAGACTGCCATTTTATTCAATTCTTTTAACAACCTCTGCTGCCACCCCAGTAAGAAGAATCATCAACTATTCCTTAACTACCGGAATATTTCCAGAAGAACTAAAAAAATCACACATACACCCTTTACTGAAGAAAACAAACCTGTACCCACTGAACCCTGATAACTACAGACCCATTACAAATGGACCTTTCCAGGGCAAACTGATAGAAAGAGCAGAGTTCACCCAGATGTCACAATTCATTGAAGAGAATGACATACTCTCAGACTTCCAAACAGGATTCCGTCCGGGAAGAGGCACTGAATCTGCCCTCCTTGCCATCTAGGATGACCTTAAGAATACAATTGACCGCAGCGGGGTTGCTGCGCTACTCCTCTTGGACCTCTCGGGTGCCTTTGACACGGTTGATCATGACACTCTGAAACAAAGCTCTATGAAGCCGGCATAGAAGGAACTGCTCTAGACTGGATCGCGTCCTACCTTCGAAACAGAACTAATGTAATCCATGCCACACCTTTCTCATCCAAACCATACTCCACAAAAGCAGGGGTCCCTCAAGGTTCTATCATCTCGCACTTGCTTTTCAACATGTACATGATGTAATTACCGGGACTGATCAATCAATTTCACCTTGTAGTATAGTTTATGGGCCTCTTTCTGCGTGCATGTTAAGTTGGCATGGCTTATTCGAAGTTTAAAAGCAATTTTTCCTTTTTGCTGCTTTTGTACACGACACTGCTTGGTTGTTTTTGCTGAGTTAGCTTTCACAAAGGCCTATACATGAGAAAAGGTTTGCCTTTCGACATCTCTAGACATACATCATGTCCCCAGTCTGTACAGCGAGTGCTAAGCCGCCAAGGTTATCATAACGTGCGAGCCTGTTTATCGGCGTGTCCGTGTAACACATTCTAGACACAACAATTTGGCAGCTGCAAGCAGAGTAGGATTCTGGCGCCTTTATTATAGCACACTTGCCAAAATTGAACACACTTGGAAGATTCCAGGCATACAGAGAGACTAACCGGTCCTGATGTCATTTACACTTACAGAGCGTCCAGGTAAATGGAGTCCCCCTAAAAAAGCTCAAGAGACCTTCTATAGTTTTATAATACCTAGTTCCTAGATAGGCTGGGTGTTTTAAATAGGCGCTTTTTATCACCTGTTTGCACTATCAATGAAACAGGATTCCTCCTCTTGTATTTTATGGAATTGTAACCATGCTGTCCACATTATTATTATCCATATGTATGCTGATGTTGATTAAAATACTGCGCTTGAGATCACGTCGTTAAAATAAACATTTTAACCTTACAGTGTCTTTATTTTACTCCTGTTGTAGACTGGTATGAGCGTATAACAAAAGAGTGTTTTCACTTCCCACCATTCCTGAGATGGTCCTAAGTCGCATGTTCTAGGTTGTCTAACTGTGCTATAACTATGTAGATAACATGCAAATACTCCTTCAACTGGAATGCCTCAAAGACATTGAAAAATCCCCAATTTTCAGTTGTCTCAGAGCCGTGGATCAGTGGATGACTTGAAGCCATCTCAAATAGAACGCTTCAAAAACAGAAATATTCACATGTGGCGATTGGAAACATTACGACCCGCTTGCCACTTGGCCTGATGAACTGGGATCACCGCCTAAAGTATCAAAGGAAGTAAGAAACCTTGGAATGACCATGGACTGACTTCAAGCTGTCGGTGAATGTCCAAGTGGACAAACTAGCAAGATCAAGCTTTGTCACTATAAAAACACTGCAACAAATTTTCCCTCATTTGGGATTTCCAAACGAGGTCCAAGCTACTATCTCTCTCTCCCTTGTTTTGTCCAAACTCGATTACCCCAATAGCCTCTACCACGGATCACCTTTAACGACCATGAAAAGCCCACAACGGATTCAGAACTCGGCTGCCAGACTACTCTTGCATTTCAAACCGCGAGACCACATCTCACCTGCCTTGACAGCCCTGCATTGGTTACCGGTTGCCAGAAGATCCACATTCAAGCTACTTGGTATCACCCACAATGCAATACTTGGGATGGAATCACTCTTCATCAGGAATAAAATCACCAAACACATTCAACAAAGGGACCTATGCTCTAAAGGGGCATTTCGCCTCAAAATCCCAAGATACAAGAAAAAAACATGGGTGGCAAATCCTTCTCTGTTCAAGCAGCAAAACTATGGAACTCTTTACCCCCCAACATAAAATCCACCGACAACCACCTTATCTTCAAAAAACTACTCAAAAATTGGCTCTTCCCCACATAAGCACCATAAGCAAAGAGAGATTTACAGCATATTCCTCTGGATGAAAGCATTTATTTTCACTATATATATGTACCTATCTTTGTGTATTGCTTTGTATAAACATGTAGAATAATTATGTTGTTGTAAATAAATAAATAGATAAATAAATAAAAATCATCTTTGGTCTACATGTACTTACTTCCATTGTGCTTCTATGTACCTTCCATGTACTTGTATTTGTGTGTCTTATCTTTCTCCTGAAAACGCATATCCAATGCACTACCCTATTTCTCATCCTGTACCTCTATCCATATCTTTAATCTTTATATACTTACCTCCTCTATGTATCTATATACTTTCAATGTACTTATGAATCTCTAGGCTTATCACTCTCTTCTAATTTAGCATTTCAAATGCACTACCCTATTTCTCAGCCTATACTTCTCTCAATATATCCTCTGGCCCAACCTTCTGACTCATCTCAAACTTATTTCTACTACTATTTCCAAAGCACTACCCAATCTCTCACCCTATACATATATCAATATATCCTCTACATCCACTCTCTCATTTATCCCAAACCCCATACCACTACTATAACCCCAAAATAACCTTTTCTAGACTCTCTCCTACTCTACCCCTCCTTGTATAATCTGACACCTCTTTTTACTATACCGATCCCCCAAAACAAACCTTTATAAACTCTTCCCTCTGACTCCTCCCCTCAAAAACCCCTTTTACATATACAAAAGCCTCCTCCTACTGCTATGACCTAAAAAAAAAAATAGAAAAAAAAGCTCACTCTTCTGTCCCTCCACTATCCTTTTCAATCAAAATAACAGATTCCCGTGTTCACTTCTCAATTTCCAAATTCCACTATACTAATTCACCACTAATCCATTATGGGTTCCAGAGTAGCGTGCTACTCGCCAATGAAGCGCCTCAAAACCTCATCAAGGGGTAGCAAGCGCTATATAAATACAAACCTCTTTCCCTCGTCTATCCCGGAACCTATGCTCCTCTATCCAAATAACTGAATAACATATCCACCACTCAAATTACTTAATACTTCACTATATTAATTTTTTTCAACACTAATCCTTTATAGGTTCTAGAGTTGAGTCCTACTCACTAGAAAAGCGCTTCAACATCCATCAGGGGTAACAGGTGCTACTTGAATGCTAACCTTTCTTCCCTTTTATTCCTCCGCTACCCTTCTCGCTCAAAATAACTGATTAATATCTACCACTCAAATTACTTTCATATTACACCATACTAATTCAGCACTAATCCTTTAGGAGTTTCCTGAGTAGCAAGCTTCAAGATTCTGCCTTCTTTCCGAAACCGAATCCAAATAACGGACTAACCTATAACTGACCAACGTATCCACTACTTAAAATGTACTTGCATGTTTCAACACTAATCCTCTATGGGTCCCGGAGTAGCGTGCTACTCACCGAAAAAGCGCTTAGACGCCTTGTCAGGGGTAGTAAGCGCTATATAAATGCGATTACAATAGAATACAATTTTGCACCGTGTGATCTGGAGTATGGTCAGACAGGTGGCTTTCCTCAAACAGTTGCACCCTTGGATACCTAGACGCAAGGCGAGGGACATTAGTGGGTACCATAGCAACTTGGGCTTTCTATATCTTACTTTTTAAGCCCCGCACTGCTAAGCTCCATGTGATGCATTCTCTTTGGGAAAAGAAACACATTGGCGCAGCGGATGCCCTTAGAATACGAGAATTTTGAGTCTACTGCTCAGCTCGGCATGTAGAGTTCAGTCTCGGGAGGGATACAGCAAACAACTTGCTTATTTACTCAATATTTCAATTTTTGAAGCTTAACATTAAGTTACGATCGAGCACTAAAAGTCTCACAGCATAAAATATGTCCAGTTTGCTATCAGGATGCCCTATGGTAAGGGTCCGCGCTTTGTCAATAATTTAACAAAACAAAATTAACCCGTGTGGTACGGAGATGCAGAAAACAGCACCGACGCCAGCTCTGAAAGTGAAAGACCCACATGGCTAGACCAATCCCACCCCACAGACACTACTGTCCCTCTAGTCTAGAGGGTGTGCCTGAAGCACCTCACGGAGAGGAATGCGATCATCCATCATAGTTAATCCCAAAGCAGGGACAGTTTCCTTCTGCTTCCCACACTCGCATCTGCATTAGCTTCTCTTGCAAGCGTCTGTCGTGTAAGCAACTCGTTCGTATCTTGTATGTCAGAGTAGTGGGCTCGCGACGCCTTATTCAGGGGGCAACGACGGTTATTGGGTGGCTGCAGTATTAATACCAGCAGATCAACACAGCACATTAATAAAGCCAGCCTGAACATTTTAAAGCGCTTTGTATATGTGGAGGAATTTGAAATTGAAAGGTAAACATTAAGTTGGCATCTGTATCTTGATTCGTGGGAGCAGCGCACGTACATAGACAGAATCTAGCGTGGCGAGTGGTGGCCTCGATTGACGCAGCACTGATATGCACCGGGTGGTCTAGCTTATCGCATTGTGCTGCTTTTTATAAATGAAACACCATTTTGAAAAGCTCTAACTTTCCCCTTAACATTTTGATTTTTGCATGTTTTTGAGTTTCTGAATTAAATTAACCAATTCATAATTTGTGTATTTGTTAGATGTACACTTATTTCTGTCTTTTTATATTAGTTTGAGGTTCAATTCGAATAACTTACTTAGGCCGGGGTCCCCGAACTCCAATAACGATGAAGTGAGAGTCTAAAGAAGTCAAAAAGGTAAAATCGACAGTGCCGGTCTTGGTTTGGCTTCCAAGTACACCATGTTGTGCTCGTAACTAACAAGTATATGGTATTCAAAAACATATTTTGCTACGCTTACTTCACGAATGACTGAACACAAATAGCAGATATACGAAAATATGTATGCAAGACCCAGTTTTCAACAGTGGGCTGAATTGCAGGCTTCGTGAGAATTATGCATACTTTGCGAAGAAACAACTAAGTGACTTCGCATTGTGCTAGTGTTAATCCCACAATCCAAGCAGACAACACTGTCATTATGCAGATTATACTGGTAAACATTAGCTTGATAAACTATTCAATCCTAGCAAAAACTCAAAATACTACAATACTCTGATGGGAGTGCTCTGCTTGTACTGGCGAAGAATCTTCACACACAAAGAACAGATGAGTGCCCAGTTTACTTTCCAGGGTATCAAACACCACCAAGGACATCATTTAGGGGTTGCTGTGACCCCCTAGCACTACCTTTGCGACCCCTAGCGAAGCAGCTCATCCTTATGGACGTCAGGGGGGGGCTTTACTCACCTCGTTTTTTGTCAATTTTTATTATACTAGTGGTGATAATATTACATTATTCTCTATTACTTTAATAAAAAATGGAAAACAAATTGCTCGAATATGACTTTCCCTGGCAGCTGAGGCAAGTAAAAAAATGCTTTTAAAATGTATGTATGTTGTGTGCGTGCTTGCAGTTTCGAGTGTGTTTATGTAAGAGAGAGTGTGTGTGTGTGTGTGTGTGTGGGTGTGTGTGTGTGTGTGTGTATGTGTGTGTGTAGGCAGTGTATGTGTATGTGTATGTAATTGCATTTATATAGTACTTACTACCCCTGTCGAGGCATCAAATCAGTTTTCGGCGAGTAGCACGCTACTCTGTAACCCAAAAAAGATTATTAGTGGTGAATTAGTATAGGGAAATATGAAAGTCATTTGAGCAGTAGACATGTGAGTCTGTGAATTGAAAAGGATAGAGGAGGAATAGAAAAGGTAAGGGCTTAGAAAGGGTTTCGCGAAACAAGAACACACACACAATTACTGACACACCGGCCTCAGAAGGTCTGTTGGAGTACAGGGAGAAGGGGGGGGGGTCGCTCAGCAGCTCTGTAACATTGGGAGAGGATGTGGTCTGCTGGCTAGATTGTCGACTTTGGTGCTGGAAAGCAAGGTTCAAGCCTAGGGGTCGCGTCCACATCCTGTGATTCTGGGCAAATCACTAAATTTCCCTGTGCCTGAATGTGTCCTTGCTCATGTGAAGTGCTCCAATACCTTCGAGTCGAGTTCGAGCTATATAAATAAGCATAAAAACTTGTTTATTCTTTTGTTGCATAAAATTTCAATAAAACATTTTGAACTAAATAAATAAGCATAAAAATAAAATTTGGAAGAAAAAAAATCATAGCACGTCACTCCCTTATTAAGCCCCGGGAGTCCTCCGGCATTCACAAAGTGGTGTGGGGGGTCACTAGGATCCACCAGGATTCAACTCAGTCTTCAACAACCGTGTGGGTGGCTGCAGTCAAAACCCTCAGTGATGTCGGGGCAGAGCCACAAACTACCACCTCACTATCTTCCCCCAGAAGATCTACCATTGCTCCCCAGATATTTAGGTCGCGTTCCACATTGCCATCTGACTTTCCGGTGCCGAAACTCTTCAGCTACAGTTCACTTTAGTAGAACAGCCCTCCATTTACCCCTAGTCAGTGGTGTTGGGCTTGCCCAGTGAATTGCAACATGTTGTCTGGCAAGTTCCTGTTCCAGCTGGGCAAATCTGTATCTCATCTTGCTACTTTTTTTGGGATTGGCAGCAGTCCCAGTAAGCAATGTCGTGCTGTTAGTTCAGATTTTGCCCCCGTCACTCTCTGCACCTCCTGCAAAATCTTCCTCCTAAAAAGGTTTCACTACATGGCATGTCCACGTGACGTGTTCAAAGTTAGGCAGGGACACCACACAGCTCATCCATCCAGCATAGCGTGTTGGATAAACCATGGGTGCAGACGCTGCGGTGTATCTGGCAAGGCAGGCCACTTCTTGTACCTGCATCCAGGCACGTCTGCACTCTCCCTCCGAAATTGGGAACTCCATGTCCACGCTCCAATTATCAAACGTGTATGCAGGGCCGGCTTTAGAACTGGAGGGGCCCAGTGCGACAATCATTTTTGACGCCCCCCCACTCTCCACTCCCCATGATCGCCTCCTCAGATTCTCTCACTACCATTGGGCAAAACTGCCCCTCATCTCTCCAACCATAAGTTATTGCTAAACACAGTGTCCCCCGGTGGTCAGCACCTCCTCCACAGGTTAGCGCCCAGTGAGACCGAACCAGCAACACTGCCCTAAATCCGGCCCTGTGTGGAGGTTACTCCTGTCTGCCTAGCGTTCTTCAAAGCAGTATATAACCGGGAGATGATACCCCTGACAGACCGGGGTCTATCATCACTCTCAGAATGTGTGAGTCACTGGGTTCATCTGGGATGGCCATTGATAGCTTCCAGACCGTGCGGGACACACTTGCCGACTACAAAATTGCCCCAGACCAATGCCAAAGTGTAGCCCTGCCTCCTCCAACGTCATGAAGATATCATTCAGAAACAGATCTCCCGCTCTCTCACATCCAACCTCTAAGTGGGTGCACTTGCCAAGTCGACATGACGGTACCAAAGTGAGCACAGACGCTGCAGCGGCAGGTCTGAGTTCCATTTACAGGCTGCTAACGTGGGTGGCACAATCATTGCTGCAGGCCCACTTGAAGCCTTTGATTTACAGGCCCTGGGCACATACAGTGCACTGTACTAGGGACTGACTAGTAAATCAAACATGCCAATCATGGAATCACTAATCCATAACAATTATTTACGGGGAGCACTTGCACTTGGGCACTGAACAGCAGTGGCATAGTGCCCAAAGCATTTAGACCAGCAAAAACGAAGTCCAACATTCAGCAAAATAACATAAGGCAAAGGCAAAAACACAGGGGAAACTCATACCAATGATGCAGGTCTAGCACATGTCCCCTGCAGCTGAAATGTGGGGAGAACTACCCATGCTCTTGGGAATTTTCTTCACCAAGGCAGAAAAATCTGGACAGGCCATAAGCATTGGCGTGTTCAGTACCAGCGCGGTGTTCCACAATGAAGTCCATCCCCTTTAGGGAAATGGACCACCTCAACAACTTTGGGTTCTCACCCCTCATCTGCATCAACAATCTGAGGGGCCTGTTGTCGGTCTGAACCTGGAGGTGAGTCCCAAATAAGTAGGGCCTCAGCTTCTTCAGTGACCAGACCACAGCAAAAGCCTCACGCTAAATCACACTCCACCTCTGTTCCTGTGGAAGTGACCTGCTACTAATAAAGGCTACAGGTTGGTCTAGGCCCTCCTCATTTAGTTGTGAGAGCACAGCCCCCACACCATGCTCTGAAGCATCTGTCGTATAGCGAGGAACAGTTGTTTCTGTGGACAATGTGTGTAATATATGGCAATAGTTAGCTCAATGGCAGTATTCATGGGTAAAGAGATGTCAGAGAGAGAAAAAAGAAACCATATACAACAAAACAATTACGAGTATTAGCTGTCTATGGAAATGCGTAATCAAATTAATCAAGGAAGGTGCGTGGTGTCCCAAGTGAACTTAGAACCTACATATCAAATTAGGGACAATTTGTGACATAAAAATAGGTTTCAAGAATACAAAAACGACCATATCATAAATATTCAATAGTTAGTCACAGTCTTCTAGTACAATGGTAGTGGCTGGTAGTGGTGATAATTCCTTTGGGAAGTTGGGCGCAGTGCTCGTGGCAGATTTCAGGGCATCAAAAGTTTTTTGGCAAGTGTCAGTCCAGTTCACATTCCTAGGCTGCTTCCTGGAAGTCAGCTCAATCAAGGAGGCAACAATGGTGCCATAGCCCTTGACAAATCTCCTGTAATAGACGATGAGGCCTAAAAAGGTTCTCACCACTGTCTGTGTCTTGGGGGGTCTCAAGCAAGAATGGTGTCAATCATAAGCTGTAGGGGCGCCACCTGGCCGCTTCCTACCTGGTGTCCTAAGTACACAACTGAATCCTTCCCGAATTGGGCCTTGCTGGCCTTAATTGTGGGGCCTGCCCTCTGCAGTGCATTCAACACTTCTTAGAGGTGGTGCAGAAGTTCCTCCCAAGTGGCATTGAACACTGCAATGTATTCCAGGTAGGCAGCACTAAAATCCGCCAGTCTAGCCAACATCGCGCTGACGAACCTCTGGAAGGTGGCAGGGGCATTCTTCAACCCAAAGGGCATCATCCGGAATTGGTAGGGCTCTTCTGTGGTTTAAAATGGCAACCTCTCCTTGGCCCCATCAGTTAATCTGCAGTACCCAGACGTTAAGTCAAATGTACTGAGGTACTTGGCAGCCCCCAACCGATCTATGAGTTCATCAGCTCTGGGAATGGGGTGTGCATCAGTCCTGGTGACTGAATTGAGCCCTCTTTAGTCCACGCAGAACTGAAGTTCTGGCGTGGCACCGGATGCGGCAGCCTTTGGGACCAAGACCACTGGGCTGGCCCAAGGGCTGTTGGAGGGCTCAATCACCCTTATCGCTAACATCTTGGAGACCTCCTCTGATTGAAGCTCTGACCTGGTCCGTCACCCCGTAAATTTTGTGCTTCACCGGAGGACTGTTCCCAGTGTCCACATCATGGACACACCACTGAGTGACACCAATTGTCAGGGAGAATAGAGCAGCAAACTGTCTCAACAGTTGGCGGCAGTCACTCTATTGTTTAGGAGTCAAGGCGGGGGAGAGGATTACACCGTCCACTGACCCATCATGTACCTTAGCAGCCAGAAGGTCAGGAAGAGGCTCATTCTCCTCCTTCATTCAAAGTGGGAATGCTCCTCTGCAGCATCTGTCACTAGGAGCATTCCCACTTTGGACCTCTCCAAGTGGGGCTTAAGGCGGTTCAAATGTAGGACCTGCAAAGGGTTCTTTGGAGACAGCCAGTCCACCAGATAGGTGACTTTACTCTTGCGCTCCACCACCTCAAAAGGCCCAGTCCACTTATCCTGGAACGCACAAGGTACTACTGGGGCCATGACCCAACACTTTCTAACCAGGCTGAAACTCGATCAGAGTGGCATTCTGATCATACCACCACTTCATCTCTTCCTTGCTGGATTCCAGATTCGCCTGAGAAATTTGTATGAAGCGCTTAGTCTGGTTCCTGAAGGCCAGTGTGCAGCTATATACATCCTGGGGAGGTTTACTGGGAGATTTCTCCCAGCCTTATTTGACCAGATTCAGAGGTCCTCTTATAGGATGCTCATATATGAGTTCAAAGGGCCTGAACCCTAAGGACTTCTCCATTTCTTAGTGTTAGAGAGCAGGTGGGTCCTTGGGACCACCTCACTGTCTCCTAGTGAGACCAGGGTCAACTCTGCTGGCTCCCACCCCTTCTGGGAACCCGACTCCTCCCTCAAGGCTACACTAGTCAACTCACGGGGCAGTGCACTTGTGGATGTAGTGGTGGCTTTATTGGGACTCTTAGGATCCCGTATGAAGTGGCTCACCTGACCACAACCATAACATGCCCGGGGGCCCTACTGGGCAGGCTTACATGCAGGGACCCATGGTTTTTTTTCCATGGGCGGCTGGGAACCTTTCCCTTGGTTCCCTAGGGAATTATTTGAGGGCCTTTTTTGGAATTCCTTCTGTTTAACCTTGTCCCCCCCCACTCTTCTGCTGGGGACCTTGTCCACATTTTGCAGAGTCTCCCACATGACCTTTGTGGACCCTGGTACTGACCCTGCGGTCCGCCACCACAGCAACGTTCTTGGGCCAGTCAGCTTACTATCAATCAAGTGCTGGCATAGCTCTGGAAAACAACTACCAGACAAGTGCTCCCATGAAAACAAATCATAGAGCCTGTGAAAATCATTTACACGTCTACCCTGTACCCATCCATCTAGTGCGCTGCAAAAATAGGACACGTACTCCACCCAAGTGCTTGACGCCAGCTTCTTACAGGCTTCTTACTTCTGCCTGTACAGTTCTGAGGTCAACCATACCTCCCGATCAAGGCTTGCTTCATGTGGGCATAAGACATTTGCTCCTTGCTAGGTAAGGCTAACAAAGTGTTCCTCCATTCCTTCCCTCTGCCACAACCCCGCTCCCCAGTCTCTCTCAGGGATTCTGGGGGACCTCATTGCTACCTCATATGCCTTAAACCACTGACCAATATCCTCCTTTCCAAAATCCTTAATCACTTTCTTGGGGATGTATACCTTCCCTTCTCCAGGCACTGGCAACTAGCTGCCACCATTGGGACTGGGTGCCACACTCTTGGCCTTCATGTCCAGTTCCTTCAAAAATCGCATGCTCTAAAAGCATCCTCTTTTCCTCCATGGCCAGTTTCCGCTTTTCTAACTACAATTCCTTACTCTCCGATGTCACACTTCTTCCTCAGCCTGAGCTTTGTAAGCTCCAACTTATGCACTCTGCTTCTCAGTCTGTGCTCCAACTCACCTGGAGACAGCCCCTTTGAAGACACACTGCTGCCCCCGCTGGACGGTAACTTCCTTCCAGGCAGACCCAATAGCCCATCCTGATTACCATCTAAATTCTCATCCTCCACCATAGGCTCCTCAGTATGCTCACTGGCATTCCTTGATTCCAACCAGGCCTTCAGCACCTTTTGGTATTCCTCCTTTCTGGTGAGGTCTCTGTCTGAGATTTTAAATTTCTTGTAACCAGATTTCCATTGTGACACAGTGTAGGTTTCAACTCTGTCTTCTTCAAATTCAATATCCACAGATGCAAATGATGCTGGTTTTGTCATGGTGAAAATTGGCAGTTCTCAAGTTGCAAAACATTCCAAGAAAAAGTTCCACCAATTGTATATGGTCGAATGATGGTCTGCACCATACTAGTAGTGTACACCAATAGCTGTATGCAAGTCACAAATGCATGTCAAGATCCTCATTGCTGGCCACCAATGTTAGAAATGGGGGTCTCTAGTTGGCAATGACTTGCACCGTTGTCCAAGTAGGGACTCTTCTCCTAGTCAGGGTAAGGGGGATACACTTCAAAAATAACCCCTTGATCACACCCTTGGTAGCTTGGCACGAGCAGCCAGGCTTATTTCAGGGGCAGTGTGTAAAGCATTTGTGTACCCATCCAGTAATGTAGTGAAAACAGTACAAATGGACACCATACAAATTCAGAAAAGTAAGAAATCTTTATCTGAACCAAACAAGACCAAAACAACAAAAATCCACAATACAGTAATACAAATATGACTTAAAAAAGGTTGAAACAGGTCTGTCCATAGAAAACTATAGATGCAACACTTTCAACACACAGTACCTTGGATGCGTCAAAATCATAGACAAGAACAGCCGCAGGGAAGGTGATGCGTTGGTTCCTTATGCGCAGGGAAGGTGATTCGTCATGTCTTACTGCCTCATAGGGGAGGTGATAAGTCGGTTCCTTATTAAAGGTGATGGGATGCGTCAGTTTCTTACTGTATGGGCAGGTGACGTGTAGACTTGGAGCCCCAGTGCAATACGTGAGGATCAGGGATGCGTCGGCAGCAACAACACTGCATTGATTTCTTTAACCGCGGTCCCATGATGAGTTGGTTCTTGAAGCTGCACAGCAGGGCTTGCGTCAGAATCAGTGCGGTGATCTTGGCATTCGTAGATCGTGCACTCGATGCGGTGTGCAGCGATTTCTTGACCTGGGGGCAGGCGCTGCGTCAGTTTCTTAGGTGGTGCGTCGGAAACCGGTGCGCTTCTCCTCGTTGCGTTACTTTTTTAGCTCCCAACAGCAGGAGAACCTCCAGAGGCCCAGAACAGCAACAGGTGCTTCTTGGCAGATCAGAACTCCCAGCAAGGAAGTTTAGGGGAGCTGGGGGTGAAGTCTTTGTGTCCCTGAGACTTCAGAACAGGAAGCAAGCTCTACTTTAAGTCCTTGGAGATCTTCCTCAAGCAAGGGCCACCGCACACAGCAAAGTCCTTGTCCTTTCCTTGGCATTAACAGCCACTGCAAGCCAATCCCAGACAGCACACAGCAAAGGGGTAGTACCTTCTTCTCAGTTTCTTCATCTCTTCTCCTTGGGAAATGAAATACCAGCATTTCTAAAGCGTACAGCTACCTCCAGAGAGGTGTCCCGGAGCTGGGGGCAGTCAGGAAGATTAAGCGAGCTATTGCCCAGAGTCACATTGTGCTGGGCTAACCTGCCGCCGATGCAGTGAACCTGTGGTCCAGAGTCAGGCACCCTGGCCGCTGCGCCACACCTCTTCCAAAATGTTCCTCTTGAATTCCAGAAGTAATCTAAAGTTAGGGTTCTGGGCCCCACTCTATATATAGCACAAAATCCTTTGTTCTCTAAGGCAGAGAAGTTCTTCGCCAAGCCAAAACCAGTTCTGTCCGCTCTGCTGAAGCTTCCTGGCAGGAGGTGGAGACAGCATTGTCCAAGGAAGACCACGCCCATTCAGGAGTAAAAGAAATCTCCTCCCCCTACCCTATTCAGCCCAGCTCTGACTAGACCTGGAAAGGCAGGACACACCTCACCCCCCAAGTGGCTGTCTGAAGAGAATGCACATCCCCTGCTCCTGTCACTCCAAAGCCAGGCAGTCAATACACAAACCTAGCAGAGGTACACAGGATGGCTACGTAAAAAAAACCTACTTTTTTAAAGTGGTATTATCGGACACATGTAAAAATCATCCTCACTAAAAGATGCATCTTTACATTCGAGTTCACACATACTAAACTTCATCTCTCGATCTTGTCCTAATGGGAAGTTATATTTATAAGATGTTATAAATGAACTCCCATTCTATCCTATGGGACAGTTAGCCTTTCACTAGTGAAAAACAATATTGACAGTATTTCATTATCTGGACATGCCACACACATCAGGGCATGTCCTACCATTCCCATACACTGCACACTGCCCACAGGAATACCTTGGGTCTACCTTAGAGGTGACTTGCATGTAAGAAAAGGGAAGATTAGGTCCTGCAAGTTGGTGCATTTGCCAGGTCGACATGGTAGTATCAAACTGTGCACAGACACTTCTGTGGCAAGTCTGAGTTATATTTACAGGCTGCTTATGTGGGTGGCACAATCAGTGCTGCAGGCCCACTAGCTACATCTGATTTACAGGCCATAGTGCACTGTACTAGGGCCTGGCTAGTAAATCAAATATGGCAATCATGGAATCACCAATTCTTAACAACAATTTACAGGGAGCACTTGCACTTGGGCACTGAACATCAGTGGCAAAGTTCCTAAAGCATCTAGACCAGCAAAAACGAAGTCTAACACACAGCAAAATAACAGGAGGCAAAGGCAAAAATACAGGGGAAACTCACACCAATTATGCCAGGTCCAACAATAAACAACTGTTGTTCTGCCCATCTCTAAATTAGACAAACAGTGCCACCATGTGGCAGACTAGTATGAGTACCCGTCTTGGCAATTAAATGTTGGTGCCGAGCACCGAAAACCACCATCTCAAATTAAGCACTGCCAGGACCCCTCCTGCTCACCAACCAGCCACCATAGGCACACCACTCCACAATCACATGCATGCTCCTCAAAACCCACCTGCCTAGCAAAGACATCACAGTAGTATGGAACCTATTGCCTAATCATGCCTTGGACCTGCTCTTCCTCACATAAACTTGTCTGAACCTGGCCTTCATACCAGACACCAGCACCACCATCAACGCAGACTAAAAGATTGCCAGACAAGTCTATAAGCACAAGCCCAGAGGCAGAGCCGCCATTAATTTCAGGACACCATTAGCTACACCAATACCATGGACACCGCAACCAGCTACATGTAGGGCCTCACCCAGCAAAAAATCACCACCAGCTTTTCCTTACGCAGAACTCTTGTGTGCAGACTACCAGGACCCCATGCAAACTTCGCCAGTGACATCACAGACTTTGTCGTGCCTCATATCCTCGATTCCTGCACCTTTGTTCTCCTATGAGACCTAGACTAACATCTGGAAAACCGAACCGGACCCAACTCAATCGCCCTCATGAAAAATCTCAGGAACCTCTGTATCACCAAGCATGTCACGAGACCAACCCACTTTGCTGGACACCTTCTTGACCCAATTATCTACTCCTCCAACAACATCACAATCGACAAACCATCACCTATGACCTAGACAGGACACACCCTTGTCAGCTTCAGCATTTGCCGTCTCAAGCCACAGGAGAATAACCACATTTGAACCTGCCCGCTGCTGCTCAAAAAACATCCCAGAGAAGGACTGAGCTTCCAACCTTTCCATACACCGACCGGAACTCACCGGCAACCTGACGGAAGACAAGAACTTCACCAACTGTATTCCTGCATGTGCCAATTCCTGGGCCTTCCTCAAGTGTACCAAAATAGCAAGAACACGAACACAAGCCAGCTGCTACACTGAACAAGTTATGCTGATGAAACAGCACTTTAAGCAACTGGAGAGCAAGTGGAAAGTGAGTCAAGACCCCATAGACAAAGACATGCTCAAATCTGCCCTGAGATACTAACACCAGCAAATCTGGAAGACCTAGCGTGCAGCCCCAGCATACCACATTAACACCAGCAAGAGCAAGGAAATATTTGCCATTATCAAAGAGTTCACTGTGCCTGCAACTACCTCCAACAACATCACATCCACTCAAGACCTCTTCAAAAATCTATTGAACTTCTAATGCAACAAGATCACCTCTATATACGGAAACTTCCACCTTGCAACTAAACCCTTTTTACCTCACAGCAAGTCTACCAGTCTCGGACTAAGAATGGACCCTGAACACATGGCCTGCCATCACTATAGACTATATCGCTGCTACCATTAAGCCTATCCACTCCTGAGCCCCGTCAAAACCGTGCCCCTAACAGGACTTCAACAAGGGACCTACCCCCATCAGCGAAGCCTTAACCCTGATTCTCAATGCCTCTATCGACTCAGCCACCTTCCAGGAAGATTGAAAATATGCCACAATCACCACCCTGCTGAAGAAACCCTCATCAGACCAAACTAAGCTCACAAACTACAGAACGATCTCCCTCCTACCATAACCAGACTAGGCTTTAGAGAAACTCATCAACAGATGCCTCATTGACTACCTTGCCGACCAACAGCTCCTAGATGCCGCACAGTCTGATTCAGACAAAACCACAGCACAGAAACAGTACTCATCACCTCAACAGACAATATCCACATGATCCTTGACAGATAAAAGACTGCAGCCCTCATCATTCTAGGCCTCTCTGTGGCCTTAACACCCCACCCTCATCAGAAGCCTACACGATATCAGCATTCAAGGTCCTGTTTTCTGCTAGATCTTCTCCTTTTTGATGGAAAAACTCAAACAATCAGCCTAAAACCGCACAGCTTGTTAGCCCGGAAACTCATTTGTGAAGTACCTCAAGCTACATCCCCAGCCCTCTCCTCTTCAACACATTTATGACTCCACTAGCCAGCATCATCCACGCCCATAACAAACATCCTCTCACACGTCGGTCACACACAGCTCATTCTGTCCCTCTCAGATAGAACCAACACAAGGAAAAAGTTCACCATCTGCATCAACTAGATTGTGACCTGGACAAAGTCCAACTGTCTCAAGCTCAACAAGAGGACAGACGTAGTTATATTTGGGGAAAAAAGACCAAATCTGGGACTTTACCTCGTGGCCATGCTGACCTCAGATCCACACTTACACTCCACCTCTCATACCAGTATTCTCGGGATGATCATTGACAAAATGGCCATGTCTGCACAAGTCAACGCTGCCACAGCTTTCTGCTTCCACACCCCGAGGATGCTAAGGAAGTGCCTCAATGGCAATTGTACAAGACCAGAAACATGGTCACCAGCAGACTGAGCTACCGGAATGCCTTCTAAGCCAGATTCATCAAGCAACTCACCTTAAGACTACAAACCATCCAGAAAGCGGCAGCCAGACTCATCCTCAACCTTCCATGTAGGACTCATATCAGACCACTCCTTTGGGAGGTCCACTTGCTCCCAATACACAAGTGCGCTAATTTCAAACTCCTCACCCACAATTTCAAGGCACTATACCTGCTCGAACTAGTTGAACAATTGCATTCCCTTCTATCAACCAGTCAAACATCTCTGCCCTGCCGGACTACTACTCACACTTCATGCTCCTACTCGCACACATCCCACGCATACACAAAAGCAGAGGCGGAGGTTGAGATGGGGGTTGAGCCTTTTCTTATGTCGCTCCTAACGCGTTGAACAATCTCCCACTACACATTAGACCCTCCTCTCTAGTTGAATTCCTCAAGAAGCTGAATTATTGGCTTTTTGAGTAACACCACCGCTCTGTTCTCATGACGGGGCCTGTACAATTGCTCAGTGCCAGGATACCCTCACAGCTGAATACGCTCTCTACAAATATACATACTGTAACAAACTCTAAGCAAAGTCTCTGTATAAGCATATACAACTGTTCTTCAGGTATACAGAGAAAGGAATATAGCACTTGTTACTGCCAAGGACAGACCTCATTCAAAGCCTCTTTACTTACTTGGCAAACTTGATGCAAAACTGCGTAAAGTACTTCCTTGTGGAGGCCAGATTATCCCGGATGATCGGCACATTCTGCTTGATGTGAAGAACTATGGACGTGACGTAGGGACTTTGGTCACCAACATGCTCAACGTTCTGCCACTGCATCTGAAGAAAGAGCAGAACCATTGAGTTAATGGCAGTCACTGCAAATGCTATGTTGGAGCACTCAGTCAGGGAAATCAATGCTAGAAGGCATGGTACACCCAGGCTTTTACAGCAAAGGCTAGGCAGAACAACTATAAACTAGCAATCACCATTTATCTGACAAGGGACAAAAGAAACTTGATCAGGTATTACAGAACCGAAAAATAACTGGGTAAAATTGAAAGCATTATGCTGTCTAGTACACATAACAATACTTTCTACATCTCTTTGATTCTGTAACCTGGGGTCAAACTGAGTTCATAGGCACAAAGCTTCACTAGGCAAAAGCTACTATTAACCTCTTCGGTGCTCATGATGGAGCGGTTCAGTCATGAGCACCGGTTGGGCTTTGCTCATGACGGAACCGTTCCGTCATGACCACGCCCGTTTTTAAGAACGTTCAGCACAGCGCGAAAATTCGAGCCGCGCTGAACGGGTTAAAAAAGTGACGTGCTCTACTGTTTCTGGGGAACAATAACAAATGCCTAAAATAAATTACTGCAGTTTGGAAGAGCCAATCATCCAGTGTATAGGAGTTTGCAAGCGTTAGTAGGTTTTTAAAATACACAGTGAGCAACAGCCTACTACGTGCCAGCCAAATGGGTCATGAGTGTCAGAAGAGCATGCTAAACTTCTCAATTCCTTCAAGATATGCAGTGGTTACTAACATGAATATCTGTTAATTTAAGTTGCCAGACATTCACATTGCTCAAATTCTTAACTTTGGTATGTTCACATAAACTCAACTCGAGAATAGTGACAATGTACACTTAGAGCTAGCCGTTTGAAAGGGGCTTACTGAGTTTAGGCAGGTTTCTGAGCTCCATGTGTTGAGACCAGGTATTCAGAACATGTTTTGATCTTCAATTATGTGCATGCATGTGCAAGGGTATACATAACGCAAAACAAGAGAAGCTGTGGTGTGTGCGGGGATGTTTCAAGCTCTTGGTGAGAAGAAGGGGTCCTTAAAGTACAATCACTGCCACAAGTGGCGTTAACTTCCTTTTCAGAACTGAAACATGGTTATTTCTGATTTCTACAAAGCAAATCTCTAACAGTGCAGTTACAGCATACACCAGGAATTACTGCACCCAACTGTATAGGAATTTCCAGGTCCCATATGACCACAGCAGGAGTCCTGTGACTCTTGCGGTAATGAGAGCTTAAAAATAACTACTAATGTTCAACTACTGGCTGTGCTCGATGTAAGACTAAGTAAGTGCCTTAGAGTTTGGCAGATGGGATACTCCATTAAAATGTGACATATCTCGTCCACCGTATTACAAGTACCATATTATATAATGCACTTGATAAGGAGGACAGGACAGCCACCATATTTATGCAGAGTACCCTATTCGCCAAACTTAAGGACCTTTAGACTTACTTACGAATATGAATTTATAGAGTGCAGGGTACTTTCAGTCTAGGTTCTTTAAAAGTAGTTTTCCTAGATCTAGGTCATACTACTTTACAATAATAATGCACCAATAAAGGAAACATCTACTTTTAATGAAAGTATAGGCCTTTAAACTTCAAAATATGGCGTTCTAATATCTTAGTCTGCCTATGATCAGCAGTAAGGAATTCAATTTAAATAAGCTGCCGATACAGAAAATGGAATACTGACAAAAAAAGCTGAATACTTCTATCTAAAATGCAACTCCTAGGGTAGCTTCCGCTACATTTAAAGGCCAAGAGGCTCACCAACCACATGATCTCGAAATGTATCTGCCAGGATTCCAACTGTGCTCAATGAGCATTTGTTGTAAGTTGTTTGATTTCTATGAGTTTAAAATGAAAAATAAAGTTGGCAAAAAAGGCCAAGAAGCACTGATTCTCAATGAAGGAACCATTTAGTCTTGTGTAGCTTAAGGGAACAGTCAGATAGCTGAATTATGTGTTCTTCCTAAATCTCCCTCATAGAAAACATAATGGAGGAGTTAAAACTCAGCTTGGTACCGTAAACTGCTCAAATTACGTTTTTGCTGACTTGCAAGCCTGGCAATAGTTCCATCCTGCAGTTTGGTGTAACCACGTACAGCTTCTTTTAACCAACCAGAATGCAGGTTTGTCATAGTTGATACAAAGACTTTTATCAATAATATTCATCAACAGGATAAATTAATACTGTAACTTCAGAGATATTTTCATATCACTCCAAGTCTTCAGCTAAGTAAAAAAAAACAGAAGCAACACAAGAAGTCAAAACATGGATCCTTTTCTTCTCATCACTCTCGTCAGGAGACGTTGAATGGAAACAAAGTACTCCAAATCAAATGGGAGGGAGGGAAGGAATTTGTGATCCAATCAATTCCCTATAGTTAAATATCAGCTAATCAAAAAGAAAGGATCACTTGTCCTGCATAACATTGGGTATGCGAGAGCGGTTATTTTCAATCCCAATAAAAAACCCTCATACACGTGTTGATTGATGGTAACTTAAGCGGTATATCTTTGTTCTCCGCTATCCCTCACACGTGTCTGCATAATCATAGGGTTTAGTGGTTATGCTACCTCCACCAGGAGGTGATACCCTTTGTTAAAACAGTAGTGACCAGAAATGGTGCTCGTGAAGGGTGAGGTGTGTTAAAAAGTCTCTTTGTTCCAAATACAATTCTTTATTCTTTCCTGGTTCAAAGAGGCAATAAAATCTACATAGGTGATTTTGAGTTATTATGACTCAATCACACTAAATATGTGAAATAAGTCTTGATCTCTAGCTTCCCTCAGCAGAGGCTAAAACAAATGTGCTTACCTAGGTCCTGCAGCCAGAAAAGATTCTTCAGAACCGCTGCTCCCATTCAATGAAGCCCTCACATACACCCTTTAAGGCACCTGGGAACAGCCAGTTCCTTGCCCCCACCTGTCCATAAACAAATAGCCTAGTGGCATTGACCACCAGTTTTGGGGACTCGATCATGCCTCCTGTAGCATTCAGCACCAGAGAATCTTGTGGTTCAGGCTACCGCAAGCCGACTCAAGTCAAATGCTTTTCCAACCACTCCACCACACAGAAGGTCAAACATATACAGGTTTTGTGGAAAAGCGTGTTCTTCTATGCCAGCCTTACTCTGCAATCTGTCTATTAGATTTTCCTCCTGGGCGTTGCTAGCATGCGTTGTGGGACATGGAGAGCAGTCTTGGATGACCTCCAACAAATTATTCAGATCGGTCAAGATGTATGTCCAACAGTCCCTCATGGTCATGCCACTGAATGGCATTCGTCTCGTTGGAGACAAAGTAGACTGTACACTACAGCGCATCAATGAATTGCAAAGGAATTGCAAACTCTCTTGGCCTTGCATCACTCATATGAGTTTCCCCTAAAAATATCACCACTTTTGAGGCTTTGGAAGAGGATTGCAGTCAAGTTCACAACAAATTTAGCCTCACAACAGACCTCCCAGTCCTTTAGTGGTAGAGGTTGGGGATCCAGCATCCAGCGTCCAGGCCCTCAGGGGCAACAAACTACCCAATCCACTATCTCCCTGCCGCAAACCCCCTTGGGCTCATTTATTTATTTATTTATAGAGTTTTATATAGCGCGAACTTGACCCAATTGGGTATCAGAGCACTTTACATTTAGAATCGTTGCAGTACAAGTTCTATCAGATACAAGAGCATAGTATGGTACAGTACACATAAACAGTGTTACAATAATTCGAAGGAGGGAGGGAAGGAAGGAGTAATAGTGAGGAGGCGAGGAGGAACAATGCCCAATGTCCAGCTGGGTAGGTGACGGTCAAGGGGTAAACCAGGGCCAATCTCCTCATTAACTGTCAAGCAGCTCCACCGGTCATCAGCCATGTTTCTCAGGTCTCCGCGATCAGAAAAAAACAGTTTTAAGTTTATTTGATTTGCGAAGGTTAAATAGCGCTATCTAGACCCGGAGATATCAGAGCGCAAAACCAGGGTAACGTTGCATTAGAAGGTACATCAAGGGGATTATAAAGTGCTGGCTTTACCCGTCGGTATCAGAGCACTATAACAGAGGCACACTGCGTTAAAATTACATCTGTTACAATAGCATAGTAAGTTATAGTAAACAAACAACGAGGTTGAGAGAATTTATTGGAAAGGAGGGGAGGAAGAAGCCATAGTGGGAGACGAGGAAGAACTGTGACCAATGTCCGGCTGGGTAGGTGACGGTCGAGGGGGAAACCAGGGCCAATCTCCTCATTAGTTGTCTAGCAACTCCATCGTGCATTAGCCATGTTGCTCAGGTCTCACAGTTCGGGCATGACAGTTTAGAATAAATACATAGACTATGAGGATAGAGGTAAACGAAGAAGGTGGGGGGGGGAGGGCGTAGAGATAAGCCAGTAGGGAGCTAGGAATACCATATAGGCCAAAGCAAAATGAAGGAGAAACCAGCTTTCCTGTAGTTGTGTGCATTCTTCACTCGGGTGTCAGTGGAATTGACTCAGTCTACCACTTGCAGCAGGCCCCTCACGTTTCCTGATCACGAGCCCACCCCTTTGGCCCCCCGGGGCGCTTCTGTGAATCTCAGGACCATCAATAGCCCCCAGGCCAGCGCCACCCAGGCCCTGGAAGGCGTGGAGAAGCTCAGGGACCAGCCATACAATTCCTCAAACTGCAGCAATCTTCTGGGCAGAAAATCTGGCGCGTCCACTGCTGCTGAGAAATGATGATCAGACGTAGTGGATCCGCTCCGCCTCACTCTCAAAGCGGGTCCACTCCTTCCCATGCGCCTTCTTAAGGTCAGGCACCATGGAACCCCCAATGACTGCTGGTTAATAGCATTCAACCCCCTCTCCTAATACCAAGTTGACCAGGGTACAGGGGGAGGGATCTGCTTGCTTGCTTGCTGTCCACCCTTCAGCACCGCTGATTGCTTGTAGGGGCCCCCCACTCGGGAATTTTTACTGGTCAGGCGCCATCTTAAAGTCAGGCAGGGCCTCTCTGCATCATCGTCCCCTGCGCTGCCTTCTTGCCATTCTCAGCAACGCACTGCCAACCGGATACGATTTTAGCATGAAGGGTTGCAAAGCATTCCATCAGACAGGTGGGTCCATAAAATGGTCCAAAGCAGTAATGTTCTAACCCTCCTCTCCATCCCTCCAGATATGCCACCTTTACCACAAAGGCTTCCTGTGGACAACTTCTCCATTCTCCAACAAGAAATCTATTCTCTCTTGGAAAAAGGGAGCCACAGAGAGGGTACCTGTGTCAGAGATAGGGACTGGCTACCAGTCTTGCTACTTTCTTATGTCAAAGAAGGACGGAGGACTCCTTCCTATTGTAGGTCTCCATCCCTGTACTTCTTTCTCATGAAGAACAAGTTTAAAAGTCTCACCTTGGCCCTATTTCTCTTTGACCAGGATCTAGGTCACTGGATGGTGGCACTGAATTTTCAGGATGCTTACCTACACATCCCTGTCCTGTTATCCCACGGATGGTGGGAAGAGTGGGAGGAGGTTGGAAGTACAAGTCTTCCCATACCTTGACAACTGGGTGCAAAAGGCAAGCTCGCCCGAAATAGGAGGAGGGTTGGGCGGTGATGAATCTGCGGTCAGATACAGTATCCACCATAAAGAGCATCATTGAAGGTAAATAACTTGTTAAATTGCCCCTGCTGCCATATCTTTAGGAGTTTGGTTTGAAATGATTGCTAAATTACACAGTTTAAGGTCAAAGGTCTTGGAGTTCTTATAGAATGCCTTTTTAGTTTTCCACTAATTAGTCACAATCTGAAACGAAGAAACAGAAAACAGAGGCAGAATAGATGGAAGAAATTAGTTTGAAACGAAAGCTTTTTTGGCCTTTCAACACAGGCGTTGGTTTAGAAGGGAAGCCTTCTAGGAAAGCAACCTGAGAGAAAGCCTATCCAGGGAAAATTAAACTTCAAAATGAATCTTTTTATCGGTGTTGTAGCCCCAATAGCCTCTGCAGTACTTTCCAATAAAGATTATGTGAAATAAAACAGGTCAATACCGATGAATATCAGTCTGAACTATCCGCGAGGGGTCTCTAGCATTCAATATGCAATAATACTCTGAAAACGGCCTCTCAGGAAAGGACCTCGGCTATCCACCTCAATTACAGCAACAGAAATGCATTAACAATGAAGCAGGAAAGACAATGTTTTCTTTTCACACTGCTACAGTAAAGGTATAGAGAATTCCAAGTGTAGAGGCAGGAAACAACTCAAAGGATGTGAACCTATGGGAGACAAGAATCTGTAAAAAGAATTCTGTTTTAGTAGCACTATTATTATTATACACTCTTCTGCTCATCCTGCCATCTCATTAAGGGCTATTGATGCTCAGGAAAAACTTGCTGGTGCTTCATAGTACACAAGTTAATTTGCTGCCAGAAACAGGATAACATTAAGATACACATGACTGCATTTTGGACCCAGGCTGCAAAAATTCAAGTAGGGTCAACACACATAGAACTGCACAGAAGCAGACACAAGAACGGGAGAGCAGC
Source organism: Lissotriton vulgaris (assembly GCF_964263255.1). Taxonomy (NCBI): domain Eukaryota; kingdom Metazoa; phylum Chordata; class Amphibia; order Caudata; family Salamandridae; genus Lissotriton; species Lissotriton vulgaris. The sequence continues at coordinate 430,253 of NW_028243195.1, read as the reverse complement.
AGAGACTACACTTTTTTTCAAATAAGTCTGTAAAGGTCCATTCTCCACCTCTGACCATGTATGACCGTTTTATCACTAGGAGAAATGTAAGTATACATGTTTTGAATAGTTATAATATCTTACCTTTAACTATGACATGGGACCATGATCCCTACTAGTTTAATTTATTTTCAGTTTAGTAGCCTGTAAGCACACGATATAAATGCTTTCTGTAAACACAGTGGTTTTCATTTCTCATTAGGCATATTCAGACACCTTTTTTTCTACTGCCCTCTTGGTACTTTGATTAGGACATTCGCTTTAGAGGACAGGCTGAGTTTGGAATCCAACAGGGTTCTGAAATACTATCAGCATGCACATGTCACTTTCAGAACCCAAATCTTAAATTGACAAAATCATTGGTCACGTTAATAGCAGTCCTTATTAAAATTGGAATTGTGCCGAGTAGTACTAGTGCCTTTCCTTGGATGGAAACATTATCCTGTTCCTGTCCTTTTTAATGAGTTTAAAATTATCATATTCTGAACATGTTTGCGCATACGATTTGCCTTGAATCTTTAAAGTGCAGCACTTGTCGCCCACAGCACTGCCACACCTCTGAACTGTGGCTGCACTATGTTCGGGGAAAACAATAGTATCAATAATCACTTATCACATTAATAATAGCTTATTATTGAAAGATTTCAATAATGCTCTTTCGAAATCGTTGGATTTTTACTGAATTTCTGTGGAAAGAGTGTACTCAAACTCAATATATGCTATATTTAACTCTGGAGTAAAACTTGCAGAGTAAAGGTCCTCCTGAGTAAACAAGACATAGGCTAGAAACACCAGTAGAGAAATACTGGGGTCCATAATAATGATTTACACAAAACAGACAATCCTTACATCTTCTAGGAATGTGATTTAATCCTAAAGAGTTCTGCAGCGCTTAGACACTGGTACCCAGATGCATCAAGGAAAACAATTTGCCCCTTTGCAACAGGTATTTTTGCATTTGGGATGAGATTCCTTAAAGGCAATGCATTATTCCCCAAAAATTCGATTTCGCAAATAGGAATCGCAAATTAAGATCAATTCCAAGTTGATGGTAATTTGTAAAATTTTGAAAAATGCACTTGAGTTCATTTTTCAAAGTTCCATGTTGCACACACACCCCTCGGGGCATGTGTGTGTGCAACATGTGGTCACATGCCAATTTCAGGGGTGCATCAGGGTGTCCTTTTGGCACCCTTGAAATTGCGTGCGCAATTTGCGAGTACGAATTTGATATTCGCCAATTGCGTATGAAATCATTCCTATGGGCTGAATGGGAAGCTATTCCTTAATTGTGATTCGCAATTAGCGAGTCACCATTAAGGAATTTGTAGGAATCGCTAATATTTTTGCGAAACCTACATGCATAGGCAATTGCGATTCCTTAATAGCGATTCCTTAACAATCGCTATTAGGGAATCACAATTGCCTAGCTTGATGCCTGTGCCCCTAAGGGACCAATTCACAAAGGCATGTTTAGTCAGTAAATAAAATAAGTTACTTACCTGTAGACGTAGTTCTCCATTATTGGAATCTTTCATAGATTCACATGCTGAGTCACTCCCCTTCGTCGAGATGGGAGTCCCAGGTATAGCAAAACAGCAATGCACAGTTAACATAAACTAGCAAATAGGCCTAGGCCCACTTCAGTTTTGTAACGTATCTCCATGGTTTTGTAAAATAAACCAAACATAGGTTCCAGCCAATCAGAATACCCTACCTTCTAGAACACTCCTGAGAGAATCTCAGACCTTCAGATTGTCATATCACTAGTCCAAGACATACAACTGCAAAGGTCTGAAAAGTGAGCTTCTCAGGGGTGGAAGGCAGGTTGCATGTGAATCTATAGTTACAGGTAAGTAACTTATTTTTTTACTCCAGTATTCATATGCTTGAATCAAAGAAGCTAGCAGTTATTAGCACATTTTTTGGTTCATAAAATATTTTACAGCATTTATCTTTTAAACATTAAAAAAAACAAGAAGACATGTTTTGAATCAAGATCTACTCAACCGGTAACCAATGGAAGAGATATAACTCATAACAAACAGAAATAATAGGTCTAGGTAACAGGGAACATAAGGAAAAGAGTAAATTACTGAAGAAAACATGCATAGTCTTAAAGAAGAAAGGAAGGAGGGATGAAGGAGAATGTCACAGTCACTGAAACAGATTTCCCTGCACCACTTTGCCTCGCTGTGTCACTGCGAACCGTGGAGTCCAAGCAGTAGGGCTTGGTAAAGGTAGGGGTACTTTTCCAGGTAGCAGCACTGCAGATGTCCTCCATGGGCACTCTGGCAAATTCAGCAGTTGAGGCTGAGACCAATCTTGTAGAATAGGAACAAACTCGTGCCTGGAGGGTTTTTCATGCAGATTGATGGCAATACTGAATAGCACGAGGTTCACTATAGGCAACAAAGAGCTATGATGAGTGTCGATCCTGCCACCGCACCTTCACCAACCTCCAGAACCCGGAAGCCAACCCTCCAGACGCCAAGGCAAACAAACCACTGAACTGCATCCTCCTCAACATTCGCTTCCTGCACAGACACGCCGTAGAAACCGGGGACCTCCTCACCACCCATGAGCCTGACATTGCCTTTCTCACAGAGACCTGGACCAACACCTGCTCCTCACCAGACATCGCAACTGCCATCCCTAACGGATACAACATCCAGAGGAAAGACCGCCCCAACCAACCAGGGGGAGGACTCGCCATCATCCACAAACCTCAGACTCACTACCACCAACTCGGACGAAGTCTCGCCCCGCACCATGGAAAACATCCACTTTCCAAATCCAGCCCAGCCCCAGAACAACGCTCAGCGGAACACTCACTTACAGACCTCCTGGACCCGCACACCCTTCACCAGCACCCATTGTCGGCCTCATTGGACCTCATGCCCTTGCCTCTATGGACTACATACTACTCGGAGACCTGAACTTCCACCTAGACAACCACAGCGATTCCAACACAACCACCCTCCTGGAGAACCTCACCAACATAGGACTGAAGCAACTTGTACCCCCCCGCACACAGTCGTATACACACTCGGCCCGCATCTTCGCCAGGGGAAACAACCTTCTTTTCAGCCATACCACGGAACTGCTCTGGACAGACCACCACTGCATCCATTCCATCTTCACGAAACCCACCACACACAAGCGCATGCCCTGCCCCCCACGCAGAAGCTGAAACAAAGTCTCAGAAGAACACCGCACCGCTGCCCACATTTGCTTCCCTCCCCCTACTGCGACGGGCGCCAACACAGCGGGAAGCAACCTCAACCAATGGTTCACCAACTGCACCCACACCCTTGCTCTCCACCGGTACATCACGAGACGAGACAACAAGAAGCCAACTGGTTTACTACGGATCTCCATGAATCGATGCGCGCATGCCGACAACTGGGGAAAAAATGGAGAAACAACAAAATTCTGGAAGCACACACTGCCTTCAAAGCAGCAATGACAGCACAACCCAACTCATCAAATCAACAAAGAAAAACTTCATCCAAGACAGAATCCTCTCCAACGCCCATAATTCCAAGGAACTCATACAGGAATTCACCAAACCCAACAGCGATACTACCGACGTCCCTCCCTCCCAAGAACTCTGCAACAAACTCAGCTCCTTCCTTCACCTCAAGATCAACACGCTCTAAGACACCTTCGACACCAAGATCACAACACTGCCCTAACTCCCACCCACGATGACGTCATCCAACAGACCCTTCTCACCTGGAGCCCTCTCACCACAGAAGACACCTTAAAGATTATGAAGAGCATTCACTCCAGAACATCTACTGACTCATGTCCGCCGCACATCTTCCACAGGGCCGCCACTAACCTTGTAACCGAGCTACACCAAACTATCAACTTCTCTCTCGGAACCGCCACATTCCCCTATGACTGGAAAAATGCCAAAGTCACCCCCCTCCTAAAGAAGCTCTCTGCAGACCCGACAGAGCTCAAGAACTTCAGACCCATCTATCTGCTCGCTTTGGCCACCAAAGTCACCGAAAAGGGCGTAAACACCCAGCTAGCACACTTCATAGAAACCAACAACATCCCGGACACCTCTCAATCTGGATTCTGTGGCAACCACAGTACCAAGACTGCCCTTATTGCCGCCACTGACAACATCTGCGCCATCCTTGACCAAGGACACACGGCAGCCCTCATCCACCTGGATATATCAGCAGCTTTCGACACAGTCTCCCACCGCACACTAACCACCAGGCTCCACGACGCCGGCGTCAAGGAATAGCTTTAGATTGAATACATTCTTTCCTCTCAGGCAGCACACAGAGAATAAGACTCCCGCCCTTCCTCTCAGAACCGAGAGAGATCAGATTCGGAGTACCCCAAGGATCCTCCCTCAAACCCACACTCTTCAATGTCTACATGGCTGCCCTCGCTACCATAGTCAGAAGCCACGGACTCAACATCGTCTCCTACACCAGAGACACCCAGCTCATTCTCTCCCTCACCAAGGAAACCAACATCACCAGGTACAATTTCCAAGAAGGGATGAAAGCAGTTGCGACCTGGAGGGGCAACAACTGCCTGAAGCTCAACGCTGAGAAAACTGAAGTCCTCATTCTCGGCTCATGGGACTTACTGGTCGGCCCCTGCCCTCGGAACCCCAGCCACTACAAAGGACAACGCACACAACCTCAGCATCATACTCAACTCTTCACTCACCATTAATCGCCAGATCAACGCCGTATCCTCCTTATGCTTCAACACCCTCTGCATACTTTGCAAAAAGTTCAAGTGATCCACCCGGCCCCCAGCTCCAGGAAAACCATCACCCTTGCAAATATCACCAGCAGACTGGACTACGTAAACGCTCTCTACACCGGAATCAACAAAAAACTCCTCTGCATACTCCAAACTGTTCAGAACAACGCAGCCAGACTCATACTCGATATCCCACCCAACACCTCCGCGACCTACGCTGGTTTCCCGTTGAAATAATAATAACCATCAAACTGCTCACACAGGCCTACAAAGCTCTCCACAATACCGGACCTCAAAACCTTAAAGACCAAATCTCCTTCCATGCCCCCAAAAGATACCTCCGCTCAGCCGACCTAGCCTTACCCACCGTCCCCGTGTCTACAGGACCAGAGCAGGGGGAAGAGCCTCCTCCCACCTCACAGCGAAGACCTGGAACAAACTCCCCCCTCTAATTCCGACGAAGCCCGACACCACCAATTCAGAAAGAACCTAGAGACCTGGCTCTTCGAGTGACCCCCAACTGAGCTGGCCACTCTCCCCCCTCAGTGCCTTGAGACCCTCACAGGTGAGTGGTGCACTCTACAAAACCCTGATTGATTGAATTATTGATTGAGGTATTCTCCAGAAGGCTTTAGTTCATTGAAGATAGAATTTAAGACAACGCTGTATATACAGTGCATGGAGAGCTCTTTCCACTGGCATTGCAGGTTGCGGAAAGAAAGTTTTGAGGATAAGAGGCTCATTCAAATGAAAGTTTTTTATGAACTCTGGGAATGAACCTGGGGTTGGTACGCAGGATCACTCTGTCATCCCTGAATTGAAGAAATGGTTCCTGGATAGTGAGAGCCTGAATTTCACTGACTCATCTTGCAGATGTGAACGCTAGAAGCAGGGCAACTTTCCATGAAATGAACTTGAGATCCGCTTTATAGATAGGCTCAAAAGGGTGCCTCGTGAGTTGTGACAGGACCATGTTAAGATGCCATAGCGTGCCATAAAGAGGGCTCCAGAGAGGTCCTTCTAAAATAAGATACTGCAGCAAGATGGACTTTAATGGATGTGTTAGCCAGTCCACATTTTGCCAAACAGAAGATATAAGGGAGTGCAAGTTAGAGAAAAGTACGTCAGATTTCAGACAGCACAGGCAAAAAATGTCCATTAAATTTTATAGCCTTTTTTAGTGCTCTGTGCTTGGGCAATGGAGAAAAAAAAAATCGCCTTGTATTCAGAAGGGAGGTTTAGATAGTAGTAAAACTCCTGCTGTTCAGGAGTGATGTCGCTAATGAAAGCAATTTGGGATCCGGAAGTAGCACTTATCCCGCAATATCGTCAAAAGCGATGGAATGGGATCCAAGCAAGTGGGCTGCCGCCCCGAAAGCAGTACAAGCTCCATGTACCAATGCTGGTGTGGCCAATATGGGGTTATGGGGAAGATCCTGCAGGGTTCTGCCTTCATATACATCAGTAACTTTCGTAGGAGGGTAATGGGCGGAAAAACGTAAGCAGGTGTCAGACCATGCCATCAAAAACGCATTCCCCAAGATCCTGGGTGGTGGATGGTGATGCCAACATGCTAAGTACCGGCTTTTCTTGTTGTCCAGAGTCGCAAGCAGATCTTTGGTTTCACTTGCCTCACCGGAAAAAATGTTCAGTGTTCCTTGTTCTAATTCCCATTCATGCCATGAGGACTTGAGCCTGCTTAGTGTGTCTGCTATTGTGTCCTGTTCTTTCAGAGATTCTGTTTTGGCTAGCCCATTCCCAGATGCACTGAGCCACCTGAGAAAGGAAATGAGATTTGGTGCCTCCCTGCTTGTTGACATAACGCATTGCGGTTGTGTTGTTAGTTTGGATTAAAACCGCAGAATTCTTTATTTCCAACTTGCCCCACTCCTTAACAATATTATCTGCTAAGGAACCTTCCCCGCCTCGTGGAAGAAGGGATGTATTAGGCCAATCTTAAAGAAACCATCCTGTGATAGAAAACTATTGGCCCTTTTCCCGTCTGCCACTAGAGGTAACAATACTGGAAAAATCCATGAACCAAGACTGAATGGGCTATATAGAGCGTAATAACATCCTTGACCATTCTCAACAAAGCTTTAGAAGACACTCGTCCACCGAGTCTGCCCTGATTGTGGCCACAGAGGAAATACGTAGGCAACTGGACAGTGGAGGTAAGCCATCCTGATTCTCCTACACATCTCAGCCGCTTTCGATACCATCAACCATCAGGTATTGATTCAAAGGCTGAAGGAAATAGGTGTCAGTGAGAAGGCACTTGGTCTTCTGGCCTCTTTCCTTACAGATAGGGAACAAAGGGTATGATGGGGCAACCACCAATCAAAGAGGTTCACCCTCTCTTGTGGAGTTCCCCAGGGGTCAGCACTGTCCCCAACACTATTCAACATTTACGTGACACCTCTGGCTGAGTTAACCAGAGGACATGGCTTTTCAGTAGTGTCATACACTGATGACACCCAACTGGTCAATTCCATCTCTTCTAAAATGCGGGAAAATTCCATGGCTGTCTAAAAGATATCATGGACTGGATGCACCAGAACTATCTACTAAATACAGAACTATCTTCTAAATACCGAAAAGACTGAAGTGATGGAGTTTGGGTCTGGTGCACCGCTCTGGAACCATGATTGGTGGCCAGCAGAGGCAGGAAACTGCCCTGTACCCGCAGGAAAGGTCAGGAACTTGGAAATATTAATGGACCATCAGCTGAGCTTCCAAGGCCAAATTAACAAGCTTACATCTGCAGCTTCTTCCAGCTGGAAGTCATCTGTAAAATCTTCCCTTTTATTCCTCCTGAATTACGGACATCAGTTGTCATCGCTTTGAACTTTTCTAGGATTGACTATTGTAATACCCTCTTCATGGGCATAAATAAGTGTCAACTCTCAATACTGCAGTATATCCAAAATGCTGCAGCTAGAATGCGGTTGAATATTCCGAATTTCCACAATATATCTGGCAGCATCAACAAATTGAGTTTAAAGCTTTGTGCCTGGCAAATAAAACCCAGTTTGGAGGGCGGGGGTGGAAGGGCTCTACAGAAACTATTTCTAAAGTACGCTGCTCGGCGCACCCTTAGATCGACCAACAACGGTCTAGTCCAGATTCCCAGAATTCATAGAGCGAGATAGGGTGGAAGAAGCCTGACATACCGCGCGTCCAAACTATGGAATGAGTTACCTGATGATATAAGACTCCAACTGTCTAGACCTCCTTTCAGGAAGTTGCTGAAGACGTCGCTATTTGCTAGAAAGAAGTTATGCTACTTCTCCTGTGCTAAATCAGTGTCCTCCCTGAGCGCCAAGACGCCACGGCTTCGTGTGCTCTACAAGCATAATACTTACTTACTTATTTTTGGCAGGAATGCTTACAAGGCTAAACGCACAGCTCTGAGATCCAGTAAGTTGATGTGCCGTTGTCGCTTTTGTTATCGAAGCTGCCATTGGCATTGTTAGTGTCGATGATGAGGGTGTCGGCCGAATAAGGGCCAGTGCTGACTGTGAAACCCTTGCCGCGCTGATGTAGGTGGAGCGGAACTCGTCGCTGACGGCTCCTTGGCTTTGGAAAAAGAATGGAGGGCATCGCTCCGTGTCGACGACAATAAGGATTCTTCATCTTCGGTGTTGTCAACGACAAAGTTTTCGTTGATGGTAAAGCCTTCGGCAACGGTTAATCCGCAGTGGGGTACAGATGAAGTCTTTTTAAAAGCATGCCTGCCCTGAGGAACTTGCTTTTCTTGTTTTACTGTCCATTGATAATGTCCTTTTCTCTCCTTTTCACTTCTGTGAGGAGATTTAGATGGACTACATCTTTAATACCCATAGAGAGGTCTTTTGTGAGGCTTTTTGAGGACGTTCACAGAATGAGCGAGTACTAGCTCTTTCTCTCTTCTGAGATCCTTTAGATGACGAAGAAGACGCCTGATTACAGTCGTCACCTTTTGAAGCCAAAAAAAAAAGGCACACTTCACAATCTCTTAATGTTTTGGTAGAACAGGTATGACATACCTTGCAATATTTTGCCTTTAGGTAGGGATAAAGGCAATAGATGCAATCACAGTGAGGGTCCTCAGTATGAAGTCTTTTCTTGGAGCAGGTGGCACAGGCTCTGAAGAGACTCTTCTACTCTTGTCAGACAACATCAAATTCAGAGAAGGAATTGTAGACAGAATAAACTGGTTCAATCAATATTAAATTGGAAAAAGAAGAATACAGAAACGGTTTCTAAAAAAAACTTGAAGTAGTAGAATTGAAGTAAAAAACTGAGCCGAGCGACCAACTAGCACGACGTGCGGTAGAAAATCAGAAGGTCTGAGGTTCTCTCAGGAGTGTTCTAGAGGGTAGGGTATTCTGATTGGCTGAAACCTAAGTTTGGTCTATTTTACAAAGCAATGGAGATATGTTACAAAACTGAAACGGGCCTAGGCCTATTTGCTAGTTCATGTTAACTTTGCATTGCTATTTTGATATACCGGGGACTCCCATCTCGACAACGGGGAAAGATTCAATCTATGAAAGTTCCAGTACTGGAGCAAATGTAAGTTTATGTCCAAACATACCTTTATTTATGGCTGTCAGGAATTCAGAAAATGATTTTTGGCAAGCGTAAATAGCCTTATTACATCTGATTTTACAGCAACATCTACAAAAAAATACAGTAGTAAATCCCACTCCAGAGCTGGGAAGTATGTCTAGCACAAGTTTTCAACCATGGTACAGGGAAAATATGTGAATTGTAAAAAGCAGCAAATCTGCAGCAGCACATAAGTATTTGTTTACCGGTGCAGATTTACTTCTTTTGTTGTTATCTGATAATTACAGCCCTTTGAATATGGGTCTACTGCCAATGTTATGCTGAGGCTGGGAATTTTGAAGGTTTCAGCAACCTCCATAATTTCTCTGGGATTAGAACGTACGTGTGAATCAGAAGAAGCAACAACAGTTAATTAATCAAAAGACAGTCATAACTACTGCATAATCTAAGTCTCTGCCACACCTGGCAAATGGTTAAAGCAAAGTCATAGCGGTCCTTTAAGGACCCTGTGGTGTTCCAAAACATCACAGACTTCCCCCAAATTAGAAATGGCACTCAAGTCATTAAGAGGGCATGCTGGCTAGAAAAAGAAATTTCCACAGTGCGTTTCTATATGATGTCCAGTACACAGAGGACTACATCCGTGTTGCCATTGGGCAGCTTAAATTTAGCAACAACACTTAGTACAAAGCATCAGCAGCAAAAGTCAATGGCCTACATCGCAAAAATGGCTGACTGAGATCACAAATTTCCTGTGCACATGGATTTAGGGACCCAGGATGCGGGGGCATATACTAGAAGAAGAGACATTCAATTCGAACATGGGTATTCGATAGGTTCAAGGTGGCACTAAAATCTGCTAAGCACAAAAAGTTGAAGTTGAAGTGATGGATCAAACAGTACTGTGTCCATCATGACCACGATGCACACGATGCACACTTGGGGATTTGGAGGGGAGGCGCGCACCTAGTTTTCCATCCAGGCTATGAAATAAGTGAAACAGATACCTTGAGAAAACAAAAGAGGGTAACTGAAAGCCATGAAAATGGGGAGATATATGCTCTGTACACCATGTGTCATGAACCCAGCGCTCTCTACAAACCTCAGGGAGAGAATTGTGCTAAGAGTCTGTCTCTAGAGTGCAAGTTCCATGTACAATACAATCTCAGTCGGTCTTTGCTACTCTTTCTATGGGTCAAGTAGCTCTCTGCTCTTAAGGCAGTCCAGCTACCTATCTTCCAGGCAGGTGACAGAAGCTTCTAAATCTTCTTCGGTCCTCGGAGAGAATGGCAACAGAGCCACTAATATGTAGGCGGGCCTGACTTTGGTTCCTTTGAGTCTCCACTAGACTTTGTAGCTTAGTTGAGTTTAGTCTATATCCTATTCATTGTTATCATGGTGTCTTCTCCTCTTGGATGTATATTGCTTTGGTGCTATCTTTGTATTCCAGGTCAATGTGCTGCTGTTGTACTTGTACGTCAAGGACTGCTCAAACTCAGGTACCCCGTTTTTGTTGTAGGGATATTAGTGTTGACTGTAGGCATATTATTCGATCTCAATGGACTTGCATGTTTGCGAGAGACAGATTTTTCAATGCTCTCTGATAGAGTGACAGTGACTGCAAACAATCTGATTACATGCCACTTAAAAAACAGACAACTCAAGTACTAAATCAGACCTACCCCAAAGGTAAATTACTGCATGCCGAATGGAACTCTATCAATGTGTACCAGGGACAGAAAGAAGGAGGTAGTGATCCCTACTATCAGAACCACTGTGGATGGCAGCAGGTACCCTAAGGGGAACAAACAGATCAAGTGCACAGGGTTTTACCAGGGGTGGCCTTTGTCTTAGGATAAAGCCTTCCCATATCCATCTAGGCATGTGTGCATCAGCTGATTGCCCAGTGATCCAGTAATACTGCTCTGGTTATCATTCCCACCCATGTTGCTGTTACAGCTGACAGGCAAGTGCACTGAGGTGGAGGGTTAATTCTAGTACATGTAACACACGCAGAGGTTGACAACTTGCATTTAGTACTTTCTTGATTTCTATTTGCCTATCATTTGATAAACATCTCCTACTTGCGTAATTCAAAGATCAGTAGAACATGTTCATATTTTCAATGTGACTACTAGGAAACCGTATGATAAAAAATGAAAAAATAAGACAGTTTAAGCAGTCCAGACACAGGATAAAAACATGTTTCTGATGTATACTTTTAACTGCAGATTCCTCAACAGGCAGCTCTTGTAATACCTCCCACCACCTGGCAGACAGTACCATTGCAACTCTAGATATGACAAAACAAACCATCAATAGGACCACCCCTGCCTGCTGACACCAATTCCTCTTTTATCACCTCTTTGGACTTGGATTCAGAGATTAGCTATTCTGTTTTCTTTTAAATATGCTCTGCAGTTTTATAGTCGAAACGTTGTTGGCAGTGTGCAGGGATGCATGCATAAAACAACAGAGTTTTCAAACTTGCTTGAGGTTTTTATTAATGTCTCAGCACCAAGAATGAATGAAATTCCTGTGACAAATGCTCCCTCGTGCACACATTTGGCATCAGGGAACAAGCAGCTGAACCCCATGTCGCAGAACACAAGAAACAAGGCTGGTCCTTTGTAAGGACATTGCCAATCATCATCATCATCATCTTTGAATTAGGCCTCTTTAGCTGCTACACATGCCCTCTGAAACATGACAAGCAATACTTTGCCAGCTTTGCCAGAAGATTTTGGTCATTCGTTTACACAGATGATACAGGATAGGCAGGACATGTTGAAACATATTTTCAGGTCCAGCATGGATACTACAGATTGTGTTACCTGGTTTATGGGCATTAGTGTTGGGAAAAAAACACCATGCTTGGATGAATGTCACTGGGTCTTTGGGAGACATCCATGCTTCACTAATAGACAAGCCTTTAGGTGGGAAATGCTTGTTTGGCAAAAAGGCAAATTCTGCCCTGGAAAATGGTTCAAGATTGGTGGAGCTATGGTTCTCTCCTTGGTATTTCTGCATCCCACTTGCCAATTTAACTAACAGCATCTGATGTTCCGAGGTAATTTGTGGGGCCTTGCCTACTATCAGAGTTAGCCCTAGCAACTCATCAGCCAGACCAGCCCTTTCATGGCTCCAGGGGTGGTAGTAGACAAAGAGGTCACCAATAAAAGCAGCAGTTATCCACCACATCCTCACTTGTCACAGCTGTCGACCAGTACCTTTACTTTCACCTTCATCAACCAACTGGGGCCAGTAGGAAGCCAACTGTAGTGTTATCTACCACTCTAACATTATCACATGGACGACTGGGTCCCTCAGATTGTTCAGCAAGGTTATAGCCACTAAATGTTGTGCACCCCACCTCACGTCCCACAAGCTTTTGCTCCGAGTTTCACAGATCATGCTGCTATTTTGTCCCAAGAACTGAAGATGCTGATTTTAGCAAGACAGCAATACTTTGCAGATGTCTATACAGAGGACCTTTGTCCAGATAAGGTTGAGATTGAGTCCTGGTTGCCTCTAGTACAACCACTTGCAGCTGAGGATATGTTGGAATTAAATAAGGAAATAACCCAAGAAGAGATGATGAAAGTTATTAAGGAAGGTAAAAGAGGGAAAGCCCCGGGGCCAGACGGTCTACCTGTAGAAGTATACAAAGCTCTAGGAAATACGGTGGTCCCCACTTTGTGTTATTTGTATAACAAAATTTTTAGAGGGGAAGTGGCAATCCCAAGCTCATGGAATGAGGCAACTATTGTTTTAATACTTAAACCAGGGAAAACTCCAAAAAGTATGGATGCGTACAGGCCGATTTCACTTTTAAATTGTGATTACAAATTCTTCTCCAAAATCTTAGCTGACAGGCTTGGTAAAATCATTCACAAATTGATTCATGAAGATCAAAGAGGTTTTATTAAGAAGAGATACTTAAAAGATCTTACCTTCTCACTGATAGGTATGATAGATTTAGCCTCTAAATATGAATACCCCTTGGCAGTGATTGCGTTAGACGCTGCCAAGGCTTTTGATCGAGTTAATTTTGTATACTTAAAAACTCTTTTGCACTATCTTAATTTAGGAGATAAGTTTACACAATCCATCTTTTCTTTGTATTGTGCACCAACATCAAGAGTACTTGTAAACGGAACTCTTACGCTTCCTATTAGAGTAATGCGGGGTACCCGACAAGGATGCCCCTTATCACCTCTGCTCTTCAATATATATATAGAGCCTCTTGCATACAAAATTAGAGCTTCAGTAGGGATACCCCCCTTTGTTGTGATGGATTGGTCAAAGAAACTTGGGTTATATGCGGACGATATTATTGTTTACTCTACTAATTTAGTCGGATCTTTGGAAAATTTAGTGAAGACAACAAAGGAGTTTGGTAAGATTTCTGGATATCAGTTAAATCAAGATAAAACTGAAATAATGACTTGGAACCTTAATACCGAAGGGGTAAAAACAACAAAAGAAATGAGGTATCTGGGAGTTAGGATTACTCAGAAAATTGAGGATTTGGCAAAAACTAATTTTGATAGAGTGAAGAAAGATGTTGGCGACACGTTAAAAGGCTGGATGAATCTACCCCTGTCAATATATGGAAGATCTAATCTTGTAAAGATGGTGATTGTACCTAAAATTACTTTCTTGTTTGAGACTATCCCGTTGGGCTTTAAAAAGGAATGGCTGGCGAAGCTACAACGCATGATAACATCATTTATCTGGGCGTCAAAGACCTCTCGAATCTCATGGAAGAAAATAAGGAGGAAAGTAGAAAAAGGAGGGTTGGCGGCTTCGGACATACGAATATATGCATGGGCTTTTTGTTTAAAAAACTGCAGGATGTTGTTGGGTACCCCTGCTAGATCTCAGATCGGAGGACTTTTTGAGATAATGCTGAAGAGATCAGGTCATCATGAGTTTGGTTTTTTGTATAAGTTTGCAGACCCTAAGTTTTTTAAAAAGGTGAGACTCAAGACTTTGAGAGACTTGGCTGAGATATGGTATAAGATCAGAAAATTATCTAAGCTCCCGTATTTCAGCTATAGTGCTCCAATATGGGATTCTCCTGGAGCCCCTTCTTGGACAAGAGATGAGCTAGCTTTAAATTTGAAAAAGGAACCTGATTTGCAAAAGTGGAAAGACTTGTTTCAAGACGGCAATTTAATTTCTTGGGGTATTTGCCAGCAAAAGTGGGGCCCAGTTTTTTCAAAATACAAATACTTACAGATTCAAAGCTGGGCAAACCACTTGGAAGTAGAGATCGGAGTGGAAAATGATTTTGAGTCAAAGTTGGAGATAGGGGCCTTCGAGAAGGAAGTAGCTTTCTGGTATTGGCGAATACTAGATATGGAGGATGGGACATTTGATCTACCAGAGACCCTGTGGAAGGACAGCTTGCCAAGGATTGCGACAGAAGACCAATGGCAAGTAACTATGTGCATGCTATATAGAATTGTTAAACCGGCAAACCTAAGGCGAAATCTTTTATTTACCATTCACAGGGCATACTGGTCTCCGTATAGGCTCTCTAAATTTAAAGATGGAGGGATTGTCGGATGTCCAAAATGTAAAGCTCCAAATGTGGATGACTTACACATGTTTGTGTCTTGCCCAAATATCAAGAAATTCTGGATTGACGTGAGTAATTCTCTCTCCAAATCTTTGAACCAATCCATTGAGGTAAGCCCTGAATTAATTATTACTGGGGGAAATGATTTACAAAATAGATTTTTGAATAATAATGTCAGACTTATCTTTTATGCTATGTTGCTGGCACGTCAAGAGATATGTAAACTTTGGGTCTCACCACTTAGCCTCACTTTATTAGACTGGATTTTAGCTATGAGGTACATGGCTAAGCTTGATATGTTAGACCGATCTAAAAGAAATAGAGGATTTTGGATACCCTTCCTGCTAAATTTTGGTTAAAGTTATGTTTATGTTAAAGTCCAATGATTAAGCCCGTGCCTGTCTCGCTGGTATATGAACAATCCCAGGACGATAAATAGAGTTGGTGGAGGACACACATGTTGGGTCAGGTGGTCAAGAAGGATAGTTTAGAGGAAGGCCAGGCCCAAAAATATGTGTTGTCTACGCCCCATTACTCTAAATCCAGCCTAAGAGATAATAACAGCCCAGTGGTGGATCAGAAAGAAGAATGGGCGGCAAGACGGCAAATGAGGATAAAAAAAAAAAAAAAAAAAAAAGACAGCAATAGAACTTGTACCTGGGGTAGACAGGGGCAGGATTATGAATCTAGGTTGTTCAAGGTTCCCATAAAGGACGGTGTCCTACGACTGATTTTGGACCATAGAGTAACTAGTTTCAAAATTATGAAGCTAGCTCAAGGTATGCTGGTCTGGATCCAGAGGACTGGATGATTGCCTTCATGTGCCGAAGTGTGTTTATTCTATTGCTGAGTCAGACCACTTCTGATTCATTATCCTACCCTTTCGTCTAGAATCTTTATGAAGATCAGGTTTGTGGTTGCAGACCATCTATGCAGGTCAGCATTACAAGTATTCCCATATTTCAACAACTGACTGTTGAAGGCAGGTTTGCTTCAGCTGGTCTCAGGGGACTAGCAGGCAACAGTGCCATTACTGTGTACTCTGCGATTTTCCATCAACAAGCCCAAGTCCCATCTTCAACTTTCTCAGAGGCTTGCCTTTGTCTGGCCATTTTTGATCGAACTTCCTTGAAGGCATTCCGTTCGCAACAGACAGTCCAGGACATCTGACTTATGACACTGATGTTTCAGGTGAGAACTACTGTCACAAAATTTAAGGTTCTGAGACAACTTGATCTCTTAGAGTGTGCATCCTTTTCATGCCCCAGGCTCACTGACTTTTTCAAGTCTCCATCGAGGTGGCACAGGACTTTCAGTGGTAGATGTCTGATGCCAATCCTCACTTTCAACAGTGGTGTCAGTGGTCACATGCACATCTACAACAGGTTCGGCTGGTCACTTGGTTTAGGTGGAGATCAGAGATCACTAGCTTCCCATAAGGCTGCACCATCCCATCCTTCTTTTGGAGTTGACCACCATTCGCCTGGCTCTTAGAGGATTTCTCCTTTTCATCAAGGACAGGCATATTCGGGTAGTTACAGACAATTTGACCATCATGTGGTACAGCAAAAAGAAGGACAGAGTGAGGTACTGAGCCCTCTATCTAGAAGAGATGAGGCTGTGAAACTGGATGGTCATGGGATCTTTCTGACAGTGAGTTAACTGGTGAGGCCCTTCAACATCAGGGGGAATAAGCTCAGGTTGCAGATCATGAGTAGCGTCTGTGCAGGGAGGTGGCGCAGGATAGCTTCGTTTTGATCTACCATCGGTGGTGACTGATGTCATTTTGTCTGCGCACCAGTTTTCTCAAAAATGTATTTACGTGGGCTGCTAGTTCAAGTATCTCTCTTGGTGTGAGAAGAAACAGGCTGATCCTCTGCAATTCAAGATGTTTGATGTCCTTTTGGTCATCCAAGGCTTTGCTCTGAGCACTGTTAAAGGTTACCCATCAGCACTTTTGACCTTTCTTTGTTTGCTTGAACAACCCTCGTTATTAAAATCACCTATTACAATGTATTTCTTATAAAAGGCTTTTGCACATGTTCCCCCTGCTGACATCAATCTTTGAAGGAGGAGAGGCTACACCAGTTGGATCCATGGTGGGCGCTTGGTTGTTTCTTTAATAAGAGAAATGTGTACTGGGTGGGCAACCAACTTTTTGTTATATTTGCCTGCATGAAAAATTTTAATATAGTACAGAAACTGACTATATTGTTATTGGTTGTCTTTTGCCATGGCCAAAAAGGACCATCCTGTGTCCTAAGAGCTCATTCTACCAGCCGAAGGCGGAGTCTACTTCTCTAGGTCAGTGTGCCCAGTTTTGAACATCTGTCATGCAGCCACATGGGCATCCTTCACCCATACTTTCACCAGACATTCTTGTTTTGATTCTGAGGTCAGTGGGGAAAGCCATTTTGCCACTAAGTCCCGGAAGACTGTCTGGTGGAAACTCCAACCCTTCGACCCACCCACCCACCACCGTGGAGGGGCATTTCTTAAGTATCTATGCATAATGTGATACATATGGGGTTAGAATTATCCATCTTAACTTTAGTAACATGCTTTTCTATGGAAACTGGAGAGTCCTTCACAACTATTCTGTGGAGTAGGCTTTTAATGATTTAATAATGTTCCAAGTTAGATTTTGCACACTGTCACAGTTTCCAATCTGTCAGCCAGGCTAAGCCTCTAAGGGTGATGAAAATACTAATGAATATACGGACCTAATAGCATGGGTGGCATCTATATACGTTTTGTGTCCGCATATTCATATTCAGAGACGAGACAGAGACACGATGGAGGTCCATGATGCCACCTGTAAGTGCATAGGAGATATGACAAGAGTTTTCGGATCTGGCCAAACTAATAGAGAGATTCACAAGGAAAGTAATCTACATTTAGATAGAGTATCAACTCAAAAGAGTGTTATTGAAGGTAAGTAACATTACTTGTGGCACTGAAAAACAACAAAGCTAAAATGTAACTAGTGGATACGTGTTCCTAGGTGAAAACAAAATGTGAGCAAAAGACAATTCTGAAATACAACAAAACACCTCTGCAAAATGCTAGTTTTAGAAGAGCTGGTTTTGAAACAGGAGAACAAACTCTAACCCAGTGCCTACAGTGACATTGTTAGGAACTGTTCCATGTCAATAATAATGTAAAGTATACTAAAAGTTTGCACTACTGCATGAACATCACCTGTTGCCAATTAAATATTTATCAAAACACCTGGATTTATGAATACCCAGTGCCCTAGACTGCGTTCTTATAAGGATCATTTGTGGGTCTCTGAAGCAGGACTTTATACTTCACGTCATATAAAGAGTATCTTTGGTGTAAGTACTGGTGGGAAAGAGAATAAATACATTTGAGCCAAAACATCAGCTCCAAGGCAGGACATCTCATCTGGTGACTGATACCATGAACGCCCACAACAGCTTTAAACAGGGACATCCCCTTTCCATCGTAGAAAGAAAAAAAAATAGCATGGCGGCAAGGTAAAGGTCTGAACCTCCCCGGCTGTCCTGAGTAGGTGAGCCCCATCAAAGGGCATGTCAATTAAGACTGACTGGACAGTCTCTGAAAATTCAGAAGTCCGAGCCATGCGCCCGACGCAATGCCACAGCAGAGGCCATGGCTCGACCATTGGAATCAGTGGAGTCCATTCCACACCTGATAAGTGACCTGGTTGCCTGGCAGCTGTCCAAAATCAACTGGTTCAGTTTGCCTCGATTCGCTTCTGGAAACAAAGGCAAAAGCTGCACCAAGGAATCCCACAAAACATGGGAAAAACATCTGAGGAGACAAATCAGGTTAGTGGAACGTAACACCGCACTGGTGGAAAAGAAGACACATTTTGAACAAGAGTCTTGCTTTCGGGACTCCTTATCATGTGGGAAAGGGGAAGATTACCCATTTCATGGGAAGCTCTAGCGGCCCGGACCACAAAACTGTGGTAAGTTGGTTGACTAATCCGGTTTAGCTCATGCCCCCAGTAAAATACCTGAAAGTGCCTCACAAAAGGAGAACATTGGTTCAATCCCCGACTTGCCAGGATGAAGAACCTCAATAAGATGGTCTGGTGACTTCTCCAACGTATGCAGAGTCAAGTGCAAGACCTCTGCCACACTCTTCAGCACTTTCAACCAATGAAGAACTGGCCTCCGAGGCAAGGCCAGAAGGAGATAAAAGTGTAGAAGCAGGAGATGAATCTAACCCGCTCGCATCACCCAACTCCGCAATTCAGCTGTCCAACATAGGAGGTTGCAAAAGCACTGGTTGCTCTAAGGGACCACTCTCACCTGTTCTCCCACCAACCGTTGTTGTGAAGCACCCACCAAAACCATTGGTTCCAAAACCGTCTCTGTAAATGACTTTGAACGGCACAGAAACTGCGTGGTATTGAACTCATCATGGGAAGGTGGAGGGGAGTCGGTCGGCACAGACGGCGATGCGGACACATGGGTGCGTGGGGTAGCCAACTCTGTAAGGCTCCCAACAGTGTTGTGCACAGACTCCAGCTCAGAGTCCTCCGGCGTCATAAGAATAATCGCTGGAGGAACCACCAACGTCGCGTTTAAGGTAACTGGTTCCATAGGTGGAAGCTCTGAAGGGCCGTGCACCGGCGCCACTGTGTTCAAGACCGAGAATGCGATCGAAAGTGAACCCACAAACACTATCACAGTCAGCGTGCCTATGACCTCCTTGGGGCCCGCAGGTGTTCCAGAGGGTCCAAAGACAAGACGAGGAGCAATGTAATACTCTTGCATTTGGTTCCTAGTCACCCCGGTCCAGGAAAGGTGGGGAGACGCGGGATCGACGACTAAGAGGAAGCCTTAGTGCCAGAATGTGAGGAGTCTCGGGAATCATCGTCGCGAGTCAAAAGAGCCATTAAAGGCTGTGACTTTGATTCCTTGCGATGCCCCTTACCGTGGAATGTAGTCGTGGACTGGGACCGCTGCCGTCGACCACGGGATGAAGAGTGACGCTCACAAGAGCGACCGCTGGCCCGGTTAACTGCAGACCAGGAAGACAACTGACGCCTCAAGAAACTTGAAGTCCTTGACAATCGCGCCATCAGGAACTTCATTTGTCGCTCCCGAAGCGCATTTGGCTTCAACCGCTGGCAGGTGTTACATTCTTCGGCGTCATGAATCTTGCCCAAGTACCACATACATCTGTACCCAACATCTGTCAAGCACAAGACCCTCAGGATTTAAACCCAGAGGGCACAAAAAGCGGCACACTATTTCAAAAGAATTTGACACAGCAGGCTGAAAAAACATCCAGAGATATGCTACACTGGATCCGCGTGCAGTGCGGGAAAAAAAACTGACATCAGGTAGGGACTTATATGGCTCCGCTGAGTTCACATCCAGATTCAACATCATTCCAAAGCCATGCCGTGCAGCCCCCCGACAAGCAGAGGCACTGCTGAGAAAAGTATCTGGATCCAGTCTGAAGCCTGAGGAATTCACAAGTTAAGAAATCTGCGGATAGATGTCTCTATCAGATAGCAAATGTATGTCATTTTTTCAAAAGAGAACCTCCTAATCCCCTACAAATTATGTGCAACTAGTATTACTTGCTGATTGAACTTGTATTACTTGCTGATTGAACTGACTAAAGAGTGGTGTGACATCGGGCACGCTAGGCATACTGGCCACACTGTTAAAAATCCCCAGAGACATGGATTGCACGACAGGTTAAGACAGTCATGATCAGGGACGATAATACTTTGTAGCTTGAATTGCAGAGAGCGTCAGAGAGCCACTCCTGGCTCGGAGAAACGGACCAAGCCCCTATGAACAGTAAGGAGCCAGAAAACATGGAACCTACGGAAATAACACCAGAGACCCAAGTCCTTTCATGGCACCTGACATGGGATGTAAGCAGCTGACCTATATAAATCTGGGTGCCTGACTTCATACAGCACCAGATGAGAGATCCTTGTTCGTAATTTAAATCCTACTATGAGGGGTGACTACAATTTGTTAGAAAGGGGGGGCTATGTGGGCGATATACTTTATTTTAAGAAGAGAACTCTCTTTTGACATTAGCTGTTTTGGTATGAGGTGCTAGTGAGTGTCCCACGGAAATTAACCACCTGACCTGCATGGGAACTGGGCGGGGGTGCTTGAGAGGCCCTCTGCCGCTATGAAATACACAGTAATTGAGTACACCCCAGATGCAGTTGTTACCGGAATGTAGACCTTTCTTAGTCACTTACTATAGTCTGATCTGATCACCCATCAAATGGGCATTCCCACACAATTTCGTACCAGGAGTGCTTACCATGGGAGCAGGGAGAGGAAGTTGGGAGTTTTCACTGTGTTGGTAGCACAACATGAATGTCAGCACACACTAGCCACAAACAGCCTACGACACAGAGGAGATGGAGTTGATACTGAGCATTTTGAAGGTATTATGAGTACACATGAGCAACCGAACTGTAACCCCTTTAGAGAACTATGGTCCAGACTATTAAATATCTTGTGTAGAATGTCTGTGGACTGAATAATTGAGCCAAATGATATAAAATCCAGACATCTGCTAAGATACCTCATAGGAATAATGTCTTTTTCAAGAAATGTACTTTACAAATGCAAAGGAGGTGAAACTCAAGAAAAACTGGAGAGGCCCTATGTTTTCTTCTATTTATTCAGCCTATGCAAGGGTTTCAATAGGGGTTGCCTCACAGGGGAGTGCCTTCCCAACACAGATATACTAGTACTGATCCTGAAGAGAGATATTTGCTGGTCTATGGGAAACTGGATGTCCGAGAGGTATCTATCATGAATATTCATGCCCTGAATAAAGACAACAAAACCTTTGAATGGTCCATATTGGATTTGGGAGCCTCACACCTGGACTTCTCTGTGAACTCGGCAAGATACTTTAATTGAGTTCTAGGTGGAACTATGGACAGACACCGTGCAGGACAGCGTACCAAAAAAAGTTATGACTGGTGTGCTGACTAAGGTCATGGCCAAATGGGAATGCATAGATATTTGGTGAGAACTCCACCCTAAGCAAAGGAGTTATGATGTTATTCAGCTACACAAATTACGAATAGTAGTCTAGGCAGGCTATTAACCTTCGCTCAAATGTTACCAACATTCAACACCTGAACCAGTATTTAGCAGATGATCCCCCCCTTCTACTGGAGCTCAGAGTTAGTAGACCTCAGGCCAGTATACCACCCGACCAGACCAACACAACCTTTCTCACCGATGTAGCTACCACAATCTCAACGTATTTCCAGGATTAATGGGAATCTACTAATAATGAACCATTAAAAGTAGTGCTAAGGGGATTCTGTATAGACTAAAATATACTAGGCCAAGAAGCTGCTACAAAAAACCCCGAACGCAAAATAGGAGACAGTGGCTATACTGCAGTCAGGAGCCACAACTATCTCAAATTAAGCTTAAATTGGTAGATGACAAAAGGGAGCTAGCTGAAACACGGGACATTCTTGTCAAGAGACTATAGACAATGCTGAAACAGGGAGGGCGACAAATCAGGTAAATTACTATCATAGTTGTTAAAAAGGGAAAAACCCACCCATTCATAATTGCTATGAACACACTAAATGGGATGCTGACTTTACCCCAAGCAGAACACAACATGAATGTGTTTTTTGACTGAACACCCATCGATTCTGAAATATCTGGAGATATACTTCCATAATCCTGGTTTATAACAGGACATAACAGCCTATTGAACATATGCAGATTCACAAGTGCATTGCATGACACAAAACATATCAAAGAGGATGGTGGCCTTATTGCCTTAGATATAGAGAAGGTGTTTTGACACCTTATTTATTTTGAAAGTTTTATAGAGCGTGAACAAGATCCTTACGGATATCAGAGAGCTTTACACACAAATGGGATAAAAAGACAAAGGAGTAATAATTAAACAAGTCATATTGTGCAAAGATGAGCAAATGGTTAACAATAGAAACAAGGTCAGGTAGCAACGGTGCATAGGTGGTCTGGCTGTACATAGTCATGGGAGGAAAAATAATGAGTTACGAGATTTCTTTAGTCAATATTCAGGTGAATTTAGCTAAGAGGAGCGATTTTACTTCTTTTTTGAAGGATGCCGTGGATGAGATAAGTCTGATTTCTGAAGGGAGGGCATTCCAGATCCTGGGAGCCATCCCTGAGAAGAAGCGTTTATATGTTTTTTCTTGTGAAATCTTTGAGGTTTCAAAAAAAGATTTTCTGTGCTTCTTGTGGCTCTTGAGCCACCCGAGATTGTCAGTTTCTGAGTGGGGAAACTAGCATGGTGTGTCATGCATGCGATTTTCAGGTGTAGTCTAGCTTCGTATGGCAGCCAGTTCAAGGATTTTAAGTCGGGAGAGATGTGCGAGCGTTTATTTGAGCCCGTTATTAGTCTCGCTGCAGCATTAATAGAGGCTTTTAGGGGTGCGGTTTGTCAAAATGGGGAGGCCACAGAGGGCAACACTTCCATAATCCACTTGAGGGATAACTAGGGCTTGGACTGCAGTCCTGAAGTCATTGGCTGGGCGGAAGGGTTTCAGCTTTCGCAATGTGTTGATTTGGAAATTAGCTCCCTTTGTTGCATTGCTGATATGTAGTTGCATATTGAGATTGCAATCGAGGGCTATGCCTAAAGATTTTGCTGAGTCCACGATAGTAGGTTGAACGTTTAGTGCAGTGAGATGATTAAGCCAGGCCTGAGTGATGGGGACTTTGGTGGGAGGTGCTATTAGGAAGAATTCAGTTTTTAAAGTGTTAAGTTTGAGATGATTCTCTGCCAGTCAAGTCTGTGTGTTCCTAAGTGTTGTGTTGAGTAGTTTGATGTCCTCAGGAGTGTGTATTTTAAGGTAGAGTTGGGTATCGTCTGCGTACAAGTGAAATTGTACATTAGATGCTTGAAGCAGTGCAGTGAGTGGTTCCATGACTAGATTGAACAAGCCCTGATGAAGCACAGATTTGGGAGGAAATACTAGAGTTGGGTCCAACTGCAGTGCACCAACCTCAGAGAGAGACTGAAAACTGGTAACATAATTTCAGACAACTGGACCATAGAGCACAGCTGTCCACCCTTGCCCTTTGTTATTTTCACTTGCCAGGAACCCTTAGCAAAAACAAACTGGAAGGGTGGGGAGCTGGAATATCTGGAATAAAACATATTCTATCAATGTACAGGAATGCCATGCTAATTTATGTCACTCAACCATCCCGGGCAGTCCCATTGCTCCTCATGGAGCGCAATAGATTTGGCAAAGTATCGGGATTACAAACCAACTGGGGCAAGTCTGATATTTCCAGTGGGGAGCCTGTTGGGACATCCTGCAGGAGTTTTCCCTGTGTTGTATCTCAGGTGGGGAAACAGACACATTCAAATACTTAGGTATACAGGTGGTCTCCTCTGATAGATACTATATGTATATAACAGTGATAAGCTCAAACATACTTAAATATTCTCAGGTATGTCCTGAATATGTTCCCCCTTTCAATTATGGGTCACGTTACTCTAGCTAAAATGGTGTTCCTGCCCAGATGCATTTATGTGATACAAAATGTTGTGTGCCATATTCCCAGAGCTAGACAAATTATGATGGTTCTTGTGTGGGCCAGCAAGAGGAATAGAGTCAAATTAGAAACACTTGAAGCTAGAATGGGAAGCCGGAGTCCCTGTGCTTCCAGATTAGTAACTGTATTATTTGGCCAGTCAGCTCCAACATGCAACAAAATGGTGTTCACCAGGGAAGATCTGGGAAAAGAGTATGATGGAGGGTTCAGTTGAAGTTGAGTACCTCACAGCAATGATTTTGAAGGGGGCAATACCTTAGCGGTACTCATACTGAATAAGGCAAGTGGAAAAAGCTCGGGACACAGCAAAGAAGAGAGTTTAGAGGATGTGACACAACAATAGGAAAGAGATAAACAGGCCCTAGTCACAAATGCAGAGTGGGCTATGTCCTGTTCTCAGATAAGGGAGATCTTGAGTAACGCACAATTTAAATGGATCAATTTTTAAATACTTCACCACACTTATTCCGACACAGTGAACAATTAACAAAATAACCCAGAGAAGACATCCTCCTCTCTGAATAAACAATATTGAATGCATTAGGCTTTGTAATACAAATATAAATTACAAATATAAATTCAGCTATTTTATTTTAGCCTTTCCCCGTTGTGATGCTGAAGTTACACAACAGTGTAGAAAGGGTTTGTGTGCTGTACCTATGATACACTATGACAATGCAAAGTTCATGTTTGTATTTTTCAGTCCTATTATGGACAACCAAAAACCGAAATACAAAGTTTTTTTAATTAACTTTTAATTGTCTACTGATTTGATTGTACAACGTTTGCAATAAATAAATGACTATTTTAAGCAGAAAGGCAAAAGCAGCATTGGTGACTGCATCTCTGTGCACATACCTTGCTCATGGCGGTGAGGGCTGGATCACATGCGGCGTCCAGGTCTTGCACTAAGAGCTGGATGCTGTTTGAGATCACTCTGCAAAACAAAGAGAAGACAGTTCAGTACGCTGGCACAGATTAGACCGATGGTCTGTATTCTTATCTCCTACACTAGGGTGCAAGGGTATGACTTCACAGGACTCAAAGCACCCCCAGATCCTCAACAAATGCCCCTAAGTCTACTCAGATCCAGACAATGCCTAGCTTAAGAAATGCTGCTACAGGACTTCCTTCTAACAGGGACATGCAGTCTTCAATCAATGCCAGATGGTACGAGAAAGTCAGGATGAGGAAACGTGTTTCCAATGATAACTCAGTCCAGGCTGTATCTCTTGTGCGCTGGACACACGGGGCAATTCATAAAGAAAAGTAGAAACGGCACACATCGTAGTGCTCCAGCAAACTTGTGTAGAATTATTATTTTTTTAAATTCACAAATATTCCCTGTAGAAAGGATAGAAAGCTGCCCCGGTGATGGTTTCCAGGCCACTACTGGGAATGTCATCTGACAACTTCTCCTGGTTCCTATTTTCTCCAATGTGTAAATCTAGATAGCGTAGATTTAAGCAAAAGGAAAATTAAGTCCCCCAAGCAAACCAATTTTTAATAATTTTCTCCACAGGAAAAATATTTTCCTCTGTAGATAAACCCCTTTCTCTATTTCTCCTCCAGGTTTGTTGGTGACCTGTTCCCCTCCGCAGTGACGTAGCAAGGTCAGGTGATACCCAGTGCGGAATATTTTTTGTCACCCCCAGCTTGACAAAATGGCAAAAATGTTTAAAACACTTATTTGTGCCATGTTGTCACCCCTCCCCCCATCTCAGTTATGACACCTAGGGAGACCCGCACCCCCTTCCTACGCCACTGCCTCGCCCCACCTGGAAGAGGAGTAACTCTAGCTCTTTGCTGCAGTAAATCTCTGACCATTGCTAAGAGTGGAGAGGGTCAGATCGCAGTTTGTGAATGCTCACCAACTTGTGCGTTTTGTGGGTGTTCACAAATGTACACAGATATCTAAGCCTTGTTCTGCCAAGGCCCCATTTCTGGCACGGAAGCTCACTCTGCCACTGGATTCAAGATAGCCTGGCTGATGAGGGTTATGAACCCGAAACCGATCCCAGGATGCTTGTTTCCGGTCCAGGAAAGACATGGCATGGCATTTCGGGCTGGACTATTCCCATGAGGCACAGGGTCAGACTGATTTGCATATGGCCATGTCTGAACTGGGGTGGTGGAGTGAGCTAAAGAATGATGATGGATTAAACCCAGATCAGTTGACCTGGGGTGAGTGTTTGATTTGCTTAAACGCTCCGTTTATCATCCCCTTTGGTATAGCACGGAAGCTGTTACACTGTATGTGTTCACAGTTGTGGCAGGTGAACATCCGGTGCCCGCTGCTTTTTGCATAATTATGAATTTGCCACTTCATCTGCAGCATAATCTGCAGATTTTAACAAAAAAATAAAAATTCTAGCTCAAAGGATTAAAAATTACTAGAAACATGGAGACATGTGTCCCAGTGCAATGGAAGGCCGTTCACAAAGTTGAATTGTCATCTTTTAGCTGCACATTGCTGCATTTAGGTGTATAATAGTACTAATACTGTTAAATCCTTTCCCAGACAGGGTTAACATTTGTAAAAATGACAAAATAAGGAAGTAATGCTATCACAAAATGTGCTGCATTATGCTACATATTTAGCCTTTTTTTCTCTCAATTTAGTCAACTCTGCCACAGATTTGGTCCTCCTCCGTCGCATAATTCCAGTGGCCATGCACATGCAGACAGAAGCCTATCAGCACATTCACAGTTTTAGTGCCACACTTTTATTAAACTATTTCCAGTCTTTAGTGCTTGAAGTTTCTTGAACTTCTAGATGGGCGGTTCGCCATGTATAAAGAAAAAGGCATGAGATGATATTAAGAAAAAAAAATTCATAGAAAAAAGATCTCTGTTGGAAAGATTGCTCTGACTTCTTCATGTCATCCAGGCCAACTTCTGGCCTAAGCAGAAAGTGTGCGCGAGCTCTCAGTCAGGCGGAAGCGTTCACGGCCAACGCGCCTGCCAGGCTGGCGTCGCTGGCACCTGTGACGTGCCGTGTCACTCTCTCTGCGCCAAGCCCCGTCAGTACAGATTGACTGAATATTTTTACACTCTGCAGTTGGAGGGGTGTTGGCTGGCGGTGATATGCCAGAAATGCTTGCGGTTTAGCACACATATTACACTCAGTCGGCTTCAGAGGAGGCGAGATGTCCCGGCCGACGGCCTTGGATATCGACTGCCGCCGAGAGCGCATTCTGTTCGACTCGGGCCCGCAGAAAACCCCGCCCTGCCGAGCCCGACCACAGGCTCTTCAAACGTCCCGATAACACCCCCGCCAACTGAAGAGTCACTCACGCCACGGCTGCTCACATGAAGAGCTGACACAGGACGTTTTTTGCTTAAATGCACAATTCCTTTGGTTGTTTACGAGCCATGGAGGGCCCGGTTTCCCTATCATATATACAAAATAATCCTAGTCTCGTAACAGCCCTCAACGCGTGTTTATATGTGTCACTTTCATAGGGCATACGTGTTTGGTTCTTTTCTTCTGTCGGCGCATGTTCTCCTTCTAACCGGATCAGTAGAGACCTGTACTGTTACCGGGTAAAATTATTTTCAGTTAATTTAGTTCTGCCCATGCAGCTCTTGGCTTTTGTTTTCCTCTTACGACGTGGGCCTCGCCCCTTCAAGTCCAAGACCCTATAGGATAAAACCGAGATGTGGGTAGAGATGGACACTTGGAAACTTGCTTTACTTTTGCACTGAAATGTACCCCGATGAGTCACAAACCAAGTAAAGCACGTCTGTTTCAACTGGAAATCCTTCTCTGGAAATTGAGATGACAGGTTGTATAGGTAAGAGTCCTGAATTTAACCCCTTGCATGCTGATGACGAGCTGGGCTCGTCATGGCGTAGCCCGCTCGCACGCTGATGACGAGCCCAGCTCGTCACGTAACATGCGATTTAGAAAATCTCAGCGTGCGAGCGGAATTCCGCCCGCACGCATGCGGTTAAGGCAGGCCGGGAGCCTATCCGGTGGTTTTTTTTCCCTCCGTGACTTCCATGCGACCTGAGCCCCAGGGCCCAACTACGAGCTAATTCTACGATAATGTATCCAGTAGGCTACTGCACATTTTTTAGGGGGGAAGGGGGACAGGGAGGGGGTTAACCTACAAAGTAGCTCTTTCTTCTAGTAAAGAAATTCTGCTTGGTGGCAGTTCACTGTTCCCCAGAAGACAGCTATGATAAACGCCTTGGTTGAGAGACAATGTATGAGAAAGCTTTACCTCCTGATGTCAAAACACTCTCCAGAGCCCATAGGATCCTGCTACCTTCCAAGCAAGAACAAACTAGGCAATGCTGGTCTTCTGGATACCTGCTCCGAGTACCTGGACGATGGCCTTTTGACAGCTCAGCAAAAAGAGACCCAGTGCTGCAGACCATGGCCAGCCTCACCATTACAGCTCCGCCAACAGACATCAGCAGAGTTGGGCTCCTGACAAAAAGACAGTCTATCCGAGTGAAGGACTGTGAGTACTGTTCCTCAAGTGGAGGTGAGCAACCGGAGGAAACCAGACTTTTCAATCACACCATCATTCCTGCAAGTATTCTTTAATCACTGGTGATAAACCAGCCTTAAAGGAACACCCCTGGTGAACCACTATCCTCGTCCTGGAAGCCGGTTTGAGAGTCTATACCCAGTTGCGGCCGCCACAAAGGGGACGCTGCCACAAACGAAGGGTGATGGGGTGGTTGGAGGGATACGCAGAAGGGGAGCACAAGGGGGGCTGTTAGTAATATATTAAAAATAATATTTACCTGAAGCAGTCGGCCGCCTCCCGTCCTCTTGCTGGTCCCAGCAGCCCCTGAGCCATCCAATCCCCGTGCTTGCAGAGCAGGACATCTACACATTTAGCAGGACACGTTGACACATGCCCGGTCTTGTACAGCTACAACTTTTGATGCTGTACCATTATTTGTATTAAACGTTGCTCTGGGGCTCTATTTATCATAACAAGCGGATTGACTCTCGATGTTTCACAAGATTACTTATACTTGTGCTCCTTGAATACTGGATACACCAAATTATATCATTATTCTCAACGCGCCGTCTATACAGCATTGTACACCTTTGCTAGTGTTCCGAAGCTGTGTTTGTTGATAAAAACTCGAAGTTTGGCCTATCGTCATCGTTGTTGTCTCTCCCAAACAACTAAGGGACTTAATGAGCGCACTTATCATCTTTACCAATTTGCCATTAAGCCTTGAAAAAGTCGTCTACATGACAAAACACGCGTCGGCTGTCTGCTTCTACGCAACATATTTCGCGTTAACATAACCAAGACTAGTCGTGCTTTTTGCCTTTTGTACGTAGTTGGTTCTTTACTTTATTGTATGCACTGCAAAGTGACAACAAGGTCGATTAACAAACTAATTTGGGAGCGAGAAGCAAAGCGGACCGACAGCGCGAGGGCTTGTCCACGAATCCCTGCTCCTGGGATTCAACTTCAGGGAGCCAGCATTCCTCACACAGCGCCTTGCAGCACCCGCTCCGCGGGTGCCGCTTCGAGGCACCGGGTCCTCCGTGGTGGTGGCTGAAAAGAACTTGGCAGCAGCAGGGGAGGAGCGCCGCAGGGACTCGGTAGTCCAGGAGTCCCTGTGAGGCCGTGTGACCAGGCCTGCGCACCCTGCTAGCCACGCCCCCCCCGTCATACGCTCTTCATATTTGAATCCTTAACCCGCTGCGCGGGAGCGCGCGGGAGTGCGCCGGGCTAAGCCCGGGCAAAGGGCGGGCCCTCTACGGCCCTCATCGGACATAGGAGGACGGGGACGGGCTACACCTCTTGGCTGTTTTATGAGGTAATTTACCAACTCATATTTCATTACCACATGCCCAAGTCCGTTGCAGGGGAAATGCCCAATACAATCCCAGATGACATCTTTGCACACTCACCAACTAACTTCCAATGGCTGGAGGACCTAAATAGTCTGTGCAAAGTCAAATATGTCCCAGCAGTACTCTCCCACACGCGAAAACATAGCAGCTCACTATCATCTACAAGGGAGCCGAAATCTATACCTTACAGGGCCACCCCTGCCAAAAGGAAGATCGAGGGGGTCAAAGATAACGGGAGTCTTACGAAATGCCAAACTCCTGATGAACTTTCTGTAAGTCCAACTCCACCTCCAAATTATTCTTCTCCTACTGTGCCACCTGTTGCTCATCTGGACGATTTGCCACCATCTCCCCAGCAGGCTCTTCTGTCCATGATCGAGCAAATGCTGAAATCTTTAATACACCCCTTGATGGATAAAATCAATACACTAGAGTATAAGCTCACGGGGCTGGAGAGTTCCATTGGATCCTTTTTGAAACCATCAGCCCATGTCGCTACAACTGACTCCTTGCCGACAACCACCCTTACAAACCTATCTAACCCGATTACTCCTCAGGATGCGGCGCCTATTCAACTCTCAACCACCACTTCCATGTTGCCCACCAAACCCAAAGGCCCCCTGAAAGTGACAACACCACGCCATATTCCACCTAAACATGTGCGAACCACCCATATTCATTTACCGCCAGAAGCAGCGCCTTTTGTTATAGTTCTATCGGGAGTCCCGGAACTAAAAAAAGGCAAAACTGAGAGTTACACTGAACTTATGAACAAGGTCAAGTTCTGGTTATCAAAAAACAGACCTCTACCTTACCATCTTGATGGCCGCATAATAAGTGTCCGGAGGGTGGGATGGCTTGGACCCCTCAAAAAAGACATTTTGGGGGATTTGATCCTGATCCGATTTAGGAGCAGACACATTGTGCCATACCTGCAGGCATGGCTACCCCAAAATGAAGATGGTCTTATTTCTATTTGGGATCTATATGACTTTTATCCTTACATGCCCTATAATCTTGCAACTAGTACACGGGGCTTTGATAACATCCCAGTGGGCAGAGGAACCCATTTAAGCAATAGCAATAGTTTTTCACTGCCTACTAACTGTCCCAAACCGTCTTTCTACAGTCCTCTGTATCATAATTACTAAACCTCTTGGACTACTAAATCTTTTGGATTATTGAGACCTATAACGTTGCCTAAAGATAGTGTAAAGAACGTTTAATATGTTAACTGTGCAAATCTAAAGCTAATATGTGATTTATTTTAAAATGTTTTTAGAATGTATTGTGGTATCTGTCTGTATGCTTTTATGATTTTAATTCTCAAAATCGAATAAAGCTTTGTGATACTGAACAAACTAATTTGCGGTTGTGGTCTGTAATTAATGTTTGAGATTTGATTGTATGGAGAAAATGTAGTTTCTCTCTATACAGGACAACACGGGGGGAGTGGCACAGCGTTTTACATTGAGCACACCTGTACATAGATACTTTAATGGGTTTTGGAAGACAGTGTAGATGTGCTGACTTGTGCTTTATTACCACTGCCATTTGTTCTCTAATTGTCACCTAAAGATGCATGACCTATCGATCCCATCGTGAGATAACTTAAATGACTGATTGTACAGACCAGCATTGTCTTCAAGACCTACTGTTGGATCTACAAGACCATAGCAAACAACACAAAACCAAACCCTGCTACAACCATCACCTGCGGAGACCAACGCAGCATCCAAAGCCATGACGTTTTTGATTAATGACTTTTATGCAGCTAGTACTCGAGCACTCTCAAGCTATGTACTCTGGAATATTATCCTGCCTCTAGGTAGGCTCGCTCATTCTCTCCTCCATTTCAGAGACAGTTGACAACACATCTCAACTAGGAACATTTGTCTGAAACTTTTGATTCCCTTAGCTCCTCTTGTTCCCTGGATTGAACACGAAGATACACCCCCCCCCCACCCCCAATTTTATCTTGAACCATGAGCATGCGCTTGAATCCCTGCCTCTCTAAAGTAGATCAGACAAAAGAAGAAGAGATAACATGGGTTAAAGTTACATTAAGAGAGACATTCCAGACAAAATCATATTTGTTTTTTAAGGGGAAGTCAACTAATAAAGATGTGCTTCACATTTTTTCTGGTTTACACTTACACAAGTTTAAACTGGGTCTGAAATTACTGGACACTGCAGGGAGGGCTATCTGTGCATTATTTGCAAATTTACTTAAGTTAGATATTTCATTTAGCCTTTTATCCCTATAGCTTCACATTTAAATTGCTCTCCTTTCCCTGGATTCGGCTTCATCTTAATATGCAAAATTATGTACTCCTGGATGTTATACTACAGCCTTGTAGCCTCCTGCTCAGGGCTATACTGGTTGTTAAAGGTCCCGACCAGAGTTACAAGCTCTGGCCGCAGGTGAGAGCTTATAACAAGGTAGATGTCCTTTACAACTGGCAAAGCCAGAGGAAGGACTTCAAGGCTATCTGAAAATTTCAACCACTGAAGGTATAATGTTCTAAATTAAAAAGGGAGAAACAGAAAGACAAACATTGGAATGTTGGAGCTAAAGGCCTAAACCAGCCAATATTAGTCGGAAGGCAATTCACTGTCTTCAATGGAGCGCCCAGCATTCTAATGTTCTAATTGTACTTCATTTTGGAAATCCAGGTTACCTCGTAGGTTATATTCCCTTTATGTTATTGATACCTCTATATTATTATCCATGGTTAATTATTTTGTCAAACTTTCCAGCTAATGCACAAAAACATAATATTTATCCTTTTGTTCTGCAATTTTCAAACATTGCCTTTAACCAAAAATGCACCATTACCCATCCTATATTCCTCTGTACTGAAACACTATATAAAAGCATACTAAATGCTGTATTTTAAATAATATTTGCTTTGTAATGTCTCCAGTCAACACACAGTTGATTCCAGTCTGATGTTCTCACAGCATCCTTTTGTACACTGATCTGAAATTCTCTTGGGTGAAATTTGCTCTAAATAAAACAAATTCGTAAAAAAGCCATGTCTGATGGATATTTCCAATTGTCTGTTCACATATTAACATCCAAATCACTCAGTAGATGAACAAAAGACCAACAGCAATTAGCCCAAATGTGTAGATTATTCCTTATTCATTGAATAGAGAGGGAAATAAGGTAGAGATTGGAGCAACATTTTCATGAATGGTAATCCAAAGGAATAGGTGGTGGGGTGACAAAGTTCATAAAGCTTGACTCCATCTTGAGCATGCTGAGACTCAATTTTCAGTATTTATGCAGAATTATTGACATATCTGCAGATGTCGTCTGTCATTATCTTTCCAAGAACCAATTAAAGTGTCAAGTCATTCACACAATTACATTGATAAGACACTTGATGTGCAGACATTGACCTCGATACGACACCTGATGCAACATCAGTCTAGAACAAGTGCCTTATTATCTCTAGGTCAGACGAGAAAAACAATATAAAGAGTGTAGTTGGCTGAAGTGATTTTTTTTAACGTAGTTGATATTTTTACTTTATTTCTTTATAAGAATCCGTCTAAGACTAGCATGTTGATGCACATAGGTAATGTCAGACATTCCAATGTTCATGTCAAAAATTTAAATCTCAGTTAACATAGCACAAAAGGGCTACCACTTGACCTCTTGGGAGGAGAAATACTTCACCCCATGATTATCGCTCAAGACACTGCCAGAGAATATCCTGAATGTCAGAATGCAGAGATGCTGCTGCATCACATTTTCTGCTGAAAGCGAATACCAAGCCCAGGAGAGGAACTTTCATAGGGAACATGGCCTACTCGACTTCTGATAACAACAGTGTTTTGCTGTAAACAGGTATGTAGTGCATTGATGCTCCCTAAAACTCTACATGCAAAAAATGTTACTTCATGCTCACCTAGTGTAGAGCACAGAAAAACAAGTTAATTGCCTTCAGTAAAGCCTTATCTGGTAGACACTATCTAGCCCCAGATTCCTTATCTTAGAATTATCCTCAAGTGTTAGACTGGATCTGGAAAGTTTTGTGAGCAATACCCCTGCCTGATGGTAGGTGGCGTCGTTCAGCTCCGCGTGGCTTTGGCCACGTCGGTAGTGACCTGCGCAGTGCCAGGTCCCACTTCAGCACGCTAATGAGTTTCTTTTTGCGACTTTCCTCGCCAGGAGCGCACAGCCACAAACACTGACCAGCGGTGTGGAAAACTAGGGCCTTGAAAGGGGAACATTCCTGAACCTAGAAATCTGTTCGCTGAGCGGGAAGGATGAGTGGGTCGGTAAGGAATTTGCAGCTAGATGTCTCTCTAACAGACAAGGCGTTACAGTAGGCAAGCAACTTGTTCATCTGATAGAGACTTCTAGCTGACCATTCTTTACCTTTGACTAGATAACAAAGCAATACCTCCCTGGAGGTGGGTCTTCGAAACAATTTCACACCTAAAAATTTCTTACAAGATCGAACGGGCAAAATGCCAATCCAGACGAACCGGACTGCCCAGGTAGTAGTGTTTTGTGAACATGTGTAGAGACTTGCACGTTGCTGCCTGGCTGATGTCCAGGACTGTGACTTCGCATTCTAAAGCAGTGCTCGCAGCCTTTCTCTGGTGGAATGAGCACAAAAACACTTATCGACCAAAGAATAGCATATTTTAGTGCAGAGTACGATCCACCTGGAGATGGTCCACTTCTGCTCGACATTCCCCTTCTTAGCTCCAAATTACCCCGCGAAGAGTTGGTCGTCCACCTGGAATTTGTGTGGTCAAGGTAGAAGATCAATGTTCTTTTTGGGTCCAGTCCATGTCTTCCATAGAGGTATGTGACGGAGAAAAAAAGGTACGCAGGGTGATGGATTGGCCTACATGAAAGGTAGTGGCCACCTTCGGAAGGAAGGAAGTTCTGGTGCAAAGGACCAGCTTGTCAGGGAAGATGTTGAGGTACAGAGGCTTAGATGACAAAGCCTCAAGCTCACTGATCCTCTGGGCAAATGTTTAGGCCACCAGAAAGGCCGTTTTGATTGTCATGAGTCTTATAGGACAGTTGTGTAGTGCCTTGTAGGGAGCAGATAAGAGAACATTTAGGTCTCAATAAGGCATGTTAAAAGGTGAAGGAGGAAACGTTTTGGAGACTTATTCCAAAAACCTAATAGGGGATTTGAATAGGGATGGCTGATTTGGCAACGCTAGAAAAGCTGATATGGCAGAAAGACAGCCTTTTAAGGTGCCCAAAAGAGGGACCTGCTGGGCAAGAGAAAGGATAAACAGAAGGACCTGAGAGAGGGGAGCACAGAGAGAGTCAACCAGTTTCTCTCTCCACTATGCTACAAACTTGCTCCAACACCAGGTGTATACTGTCTTGGTAGAGAGATGCCTGGCTGCCAAGACAACATTGCAGATTAAGGGTGGAAGGTCAAAAGCGGTCAACTGTTGCAGCTCAAGCTCCAAGCATGAAGGCGGATCGTCGCCAGGTTCGGGCAGAGAACCCTACCCTGCTGCTGAGACAGAAGATCCTCCCGAAGGGGTAGACTGATCGTAGGACTGATGGCCATGCTCAACAGCTCGGGATACCAAACTCTCCGAGCCCAGTCCGGAGCCACGAGGATGACTTGGGACTAGATTGTCTTGAGAACTCTGGGGAGGAGTAGTATGGGCAGAAAGGCGTACAGGAGACCTGAGCTCCACTTGAGACGAAAAGAATTTCCAAGAAAGAGCTGCTTTGGAAACTCCTGTGCGCAAAACCTCTGACTTTACGCCTTCTCAGCGGTGGCAAACAGATCAAACCACGGCTCACCCCACTGCTGAAAGAGACCTTCTACCACCTCCTGATGGAGGTGCTATTCGTGAACGGCTAGGCATATTCAACTAAGTTCATCCGCTCTGGCGTTCAGAGAGCCCGCCAGGTGTTGAACCAACAGGGATATACCCTGATGTTCCAGCCATATCCAGAGACACAGTGCCTCTTGACAAAGGGTCCATGACCCCACCCTGCCCTGTTTGCTGCAGTACCCCATGGAAGTGGTGTTGTCTGTGAAAACCTGCACTAGCTGTCCCTTGATGGACGGTAGAAAGGCTTTCAATGCAAGCTGGATCATCCAGAAGCTCCAGGAGTCTGGAGTCTTCTCCACCTCTCCCAGATAGCCGCCCCATCCCACGAGTGAAGCATCTGTCACCACTGTACAAAATGGTCAGGAAGGGAGAGGGCTCTGCTGCTGACCCAATCGCAGTTCATTAACCACCACTGTAGATCTTTTGCAGTGCCCTCCGAGACCTGGACAGTGTCGGAGTGATTTCCCTGATACTGTGCCCACTGGAACTTCAGGTCCCACTGCAAAGCCTGCATATGCCTGAGGGCATGTGTCATTAGCAGGATGCAGGAGGTCATGAGATCCAGCAGGCTCAGAATCAATCTCACCGGAACCCAGTATAGAGGCTGAAACATCAGTATTATAGCCTGCAAATCCTGGACCCGCCATTTGGAAGGATACACCTGAAACTGAACTGTGTCCAGAACAGCTCAGATGAAAGGGAGTATTTAAGTGGGAGTCAGTTGTGACTTCACTATGTTGATAGTGAACCCTAGTGAGTGCAGGGGGTACGTCATAGTCTAGGGGTAGAAGACGACTGCCTGGGGCAAGCCTGCATTCAACAGTCAGTCGTCGATATGGGAAAAGACTGGTACACCCTGATTGTTGCAGATGAGCTGTAACCACCGCCATCACCTTGGTAAACACCAGAGAGGCGCTAGTAATAGCAAAAGGGAGCATGATGAACTGAAAGTTCTCGTGGCCTACCTTGAACCGCAGGTAACACTTGTGAGCAGGGAGGACAGGGATGTGAAAATATGTATCCTGTCCAACGCTACCATCCAGTCTTCCGGGTCAAGGGCACACAGGACTTGAGCAAGTGTGAGCATTGTGACTTCTCTTTTTTGAGGAAGAAATTGAGACGGTGCAGGTCTAGGATAGGACCTCCATCCTTTTTGGACACCAGAAAGTACCAGGAATAACAACCCCAACCTACGTCCGGTGTTGGCACCCTCTCGATGGCTCCCACAGCCAAGAGAGCTGCGACTTCCTGGCAGAGTATGAAGAGATGGCCCTCAGTGAACCTGTTGCAAGTGAGTGGTATGGGTGGAGAGGTAGTCGAGGAAGGGGAGGCAGTAGCCCCCATGGATAATCAGAAGGACCCAGGGGTCTGATGTTCTCGATCTCAGGTGATGGAGTATCCAGCTTTCCACTGGTTGCCCATGATGGGTGGAGGGCGAACTAAAAGGGTTTTTGGGGCTCCGGCTGCTAGGCACGGGCGTGTACTATACCAACCTATTGGCTGCCTAACCCATGCAGTCTGTGGGTACCGCATCCTCGGCCACACAGAGGCTGATCAGCCTATGTGCTGTGGTGACAGGACAGGTAAAGACACGGCTGGAAGCTTCTTCCATGGCCGTGAAAGGTGGACTGGGGTTGGCGGGGGCCATGGAAAGTGCCAAGGACCTGGCCATAGCTCTGCTGTCCTTGCAGCACTCCAGCACTGAGTCTGCCTTGTCGCTGAAGAGATGGGAGCGATCAAAGGGCATGTTCATAAGCAAAGCTTGTAATCCCCTGAAAAGCCAGTAGTCCTCAGTCAGCAGTGGCGCCATAAGGCCTCTGACGAAGCAACCGCTCTGCCTAGCAAGTGAAATGAAATGAAATGAAATGAATGAAACTTATATAGCGCACAAGTCAGTCATGTCCATTCCACATCGGATAGTGAACTACACTGCATCTCTTCGGTCTGCCATAGCTTGGGACAGTATGGTCTAGGCCTCCTCAGGGACCATAGGCAGCATCTACCAAACCAAATCCCAACGTGCATGGAAGTAACTACCCAAAAGGCACGCACTGTTCATGGACCGCAGCGTTTGGATGGCAGAAGAAAATATATTCTTACCTAAGGTGTCCAGCCTCTTGGATTCCCTATCCGGTGGGGTGGTAGGGAGTGCACCAGGATTTACATGGGAAGAGGAGGCTTGGATTATTGTTCTCTGGGGTAGGGTGTTGCATGAGGAAATTGTGGTCCACCACAGTGGGGCAATGGTGATTGGCGATTATAATATTCACAGGAGCCCCTCTGCAGGGCTTGAACCAGGATGTCTGTAAATAGGATTAGCAATACTAAGAGGGTAAGTTCCGTCTGAAGCACCTCTGTCAAGACATTGGTCTTGACTGGCACTGAGGGCAGGATAAGGTCCAGGACCTCTGCTGCCATTCTCACCACCGTAGCCACGGTAGGAGAAGAGACCATGCCAGTATCTGTAGAGGTGTCCAGTCCCCTTGTGTCCACAAACTCCTCACACTAGTCCTTCTTTTGTGTCCTGTCTAAACAGCGTGCGATCAGGTTCCCCACTGGATGTTTTCCCGGCCAAAATATTAAAACAACTGGATCCCCTTACTCACCCCATCCTTATTAAATTACTAAACACCTCTTTGAGCGAGGCCCTGGTCCCCCAACCTTGGAAACACGCCATGGTGGTACCTTTACTAAAAAAATCGGGTGCAGACTCTTCCAACCCGGCCAACTTTCGCCCGATATCTCTGTTGCCAATCTTTTCGAAGATATTGGAGAGACATATAAACTCCCAGCTCTCTAAACTGGTCGAAAACACCGCCTTTCTCCATCCTTCTCAGTCGGGTTTCCGGCCCAGGCACTCAACTGAGACAGCGCTCCTGGGGGTAACGGAGAGTCTGAGGCACGGTGTCGATCAAGGTAACACCATGGCGCTCATCCTGCTGGATTTGAGCGCAGCGTTCGACACCGTGTCGCATTCCATCCTCATTGACTCTCTGAAATCTCTAGGTGTGGCCGGCCAAGCCTTGGCCTGGCTGGTGTCTTTCCTCAATGACCGAAGTTTTCAAGTGTTCTCTCCTAAAGCAGCTTCCACCATCTGTCCATCTACCCGCGGCGTTCCCCAAGGTTCAATCCTTAGTCCTTTATTATTTAATATTTACGTTAAACCCTTGGCATCCATTGTTGAACAGGCTGGGCTAACCCTGTTTTCCTACGCAGATGACACCCAGATTGTCTTCTCCCTATCAGGGAGAGACGAGAACAACATCTCCGCACTCAAGTCAGGCCTCACTCTTGTGGCCGACTGGATGCGGAGAAACTGTCTCAAACTGAATGGGGAGAAGACTGAGGTGGTCATCCTGGGTCGGAATAAACATCTCTGGGGTCCCCGCCATTGGCCCATCGAACTGGGTAATGCGCCAATACCATCCACCGCAGTTCGTAACCTGGGTGTCATTATAGACGACAGGTTAACTATGAGACAACAGGCCACTAAGGTTGCGGCCATCTGCTTTTCAACGCTGCGGTGGCTTCATAAGATCCTGTGGATGCTTCCACTCTCCTCCCGCAGAACCATAGTCCAGGCGCTTGTAACATCACGCCTGGACTATGGCAACATTCTTTACTTGGGCGCAGATAAAGCCACCTTACAGGTGTTGCAGGTAGTGCAAAATGCGGCTGCGCGCCTGTTAAAAAACATCCCCAGACGCACTTCAGCCAAGGCCGCCTTACGTGACCTTCATTGGTTGAGCATCCCTGAACGTATTAAATTTAAGGCACTCTGCTATATGTTCAAGGTTAAGCAGGGCAGTGCCCCAGCCTACCTCCAAGGGTTGATAACACCCTATAGACCCCTACGTCCACTAAGGTCATCGGACATGGGAAACTTCACTATGCCAAGATGGAAGCTGACAAAAATGGGAGGTCGCTCCTTTTCTACTCTGGGCCCCAAATATTGGAACTCCCTCCCACTGGCTCTAAAACTAGAGACCAATTTGCTTCGCTTCCGTAAGGCTCTGAAGACTTTGCTTTTTACTCAACGTGCCCAATAGTCTGCTGTGGCTCAAGCTAGGTGAAACTCCCTCCTTTCTTCTACAGTCTATCCCTAGCGCCGGGAACCCCATTGTGGGTAGCTGTGCGCGATATAAGCTTAAATAAATAAAATAAAAAATGTTGGGATCTATGGGCTGGTATTCTTCAGGGTCCAGTGGCCTTTCCCAATCTTCCCCCAAGTCCTAGTCTATCAGGCTCTGGCTGGAGGGTATGGCTCCAATTGATGCAGGAGTCATCATCGGACAACACTTCTACGACTCTGTGTAAGAGTCAGGGATGACAATGGGGGTGGCATGGAGTACGCCAGAAGCGTCAACATCAGGACTAGTGTTAGGGAAGGGTGAGGTGGTATGACTGGTGCCGGTCCGAATCCATCTGTGGATCTAAAGGGTGTGACTGGGTACCCTCTGGCAGGGATCCAGTAGGTGCCCCCACCCGAACCCGATGGGACCCAAGGCACGCCAGAGAGGACGGGCCGATCAAATAGGAAGTGCACTGCCTCATATAACTGGAGTAGTTTGGCTGGGGTCGCTCTGGTTCCTGGAAACTCAGGGTGTTACTGAGCCGGCGAAGGCTCTACTGCTGAGCCAGGCCTTGAATTACGACGCTCCCTCATCTCATCAGATGACTTTCACGGGTGAGGTGAAGTCAAAGAACTCTTCACCTTCTTGTTTTTCTTCATGTTGTGACGAACAGAAGACTACTTTGAGTGTGATTATGATCTATGGCTCCGCCACTGATCACGGGACCTTCTTCTCAACTGGAACCGAGACCATCGTGGCGTCACACGTCGAGCGGCAAGGAGCGGGAGGTATTGCTCCTTCAAGGCCTTGGGATGCACAGGATGACAATTGATGCAGATCTTGTCGTCGTGGTTGCGCTCAAAACACCAGGGGCACATGAGGTGCGTGTCCATCACCGACACCTGCCGGTGACAGGTGCTACAAGATTTAAAAGCAGTCTTCCTAGTCGACATCCCTGCCACACCTGGAGATAAGTCTGACAAAACTTGGACAAAAGTAAAAAAGGCACAGTCAATAAGTAGCTGATGGGGTAGCTCTCTCCAGATCTGCTCTGACTGGCGGGGAAAGAAAAGAACTGACGTTAGCATGCTGGGTTGGCGCCTATGTAGGCACAGTGCAAGTCTTCTGGCGTGGACAACGTTGACGACGCCAAGCAGATCCGAACAACGCCACCTACTGCCGTGCAGAGTTAACTGCTCACAACAAAAAAACAGATCCTGTCTGATGCCTGGGGATATTTCTAAGATAAGGACTTTGTGGCTAGAAGTCTCTATGAGATGTAGGTTTATTAGGGAGTTAGGTTGATAGATGACATTTTAACTATGGTAAAAATGTTAATTTTATTTTTGTTGTTCGCAACATGCATCTGTGCTGTTTTAATAATATTCTGTGAGTTTATACTATATGTGTAAAGCAACAGGTTGAGACTGTTAAAATAAATGTTTTTTAGTTTCTTTTTTTTAGTGCAGTTTGGGTCTTTCATTGTACAGAACAAAACTGGCTTTTCAAATTACCATGGCATTTTTGGACTCCTGTTTAGCAACTGTTAGTAAAACAAAAGTATTGACACCACTTCAACTATGTACTGGGTGGGGCACTACAACAACCTGTCATTCACATTCAATCATTGGTTCACGGAACTAATTTAATTTGTGTTACCCGCAGGGGTGAAAACAAACCTTGTAGAGCTAAGCCAGAGGCTTAGTTTACGCAACAAGGTAACTATGTCTACTAGTAACTGAGTCAAAGGAGGTTCCTAGAATTATTGCTGTTATGTTTCTGATTGTGATAACTTTCCTATGGAAATGAGTACGTCTAAGTACCCTGGACGTATAGGTACACATATACAATCACTGACAGACAAGAGGGAGTCTGGGAACAAGAATTACAAGTTTTATTAGTGTTGCCTACTATCAGTTTAGACTTCTGTTTGCTAAACAAAAATTCACTGTAAATAATATAAAGTGAAGCCCACTCAGAGACCTTACAAGAGAAAGGTGATCAACATCCTTTAATTAAAGATGGAATAATGGAAATGCATACCTTCACATACCTTGAGGTATAACTGAACCATACCAAAATAGTAATTCCGAGAACTAGGACAGAAGATCCTCATGGGCTACTGCATAAGAACTAGGATAGAAGGTCAGGTTTCTGGATAATCCCTTTAAGTCGCAAGAGGTTATATTTGAACTTTAAAACTTACTTAAATAAACCCTTACAATTTATGATCTTAATTTTGTAATGCTAACTCTACAAGCATTGAGTTGGACATGTGAGCCCAATTCATAAAGAAAAGTCATGGACCTGTAGATGTAGTACTGAGCATAGAGCATGGGTGAATATGTGCACTTGGAAGTCACAATGCTTGAAACAACTCACCGGTCACAGCTTTCCGAGAGTACTACCAGGAATGTAATGCAGTAGCTACTATTTTCCAAATGCAGATTTACAAGCAGGGTACAAGTCTGCATTGCGAAAATGCAACCCGTTGGTGGTGCATGAGAGAGGTCCAATTTTAGGGGCCAGTAGGAGAGGATCCAGACGGCTGTATTCTATTATCAGTTTTCTCTGAATTAAGCTTCATCCACTGTTGGCCTACGCAATCCTTGACAACTATAAAGGGAGTGATTGTTTAAAGAGCAACCACTTAACATAAAGAGAAGTCGCTTATCATTAACCAAAATACATAGCTGAAGGAGGGGCGAAGCTTGCCTGGCAACAAGATGGCCACAACTTAGAGGAGCTCCGTGAGCCTGGCCCAGAATCCAACATGATCCTACGGCCTATTGTCAAGATTTTCCCTAAGAATCCCATCTGCAATCCAGTTACTCGTTAACCGACCAGCGGCTGGAGTCTGTGACCACCAAAGGTGACTTGAGTAGCGGGAGAAAACTGCCTCATGGGCGGCGTACGGCAGGGCCTGCTTCCCTGGAATATTGCTGGCTCAATGCTCTCTCCAATACGCTGCAGGCTGTGCTACGCGACGAGGGCCGTTGCGGAGACCCTGCGACCTCCTGCGATGTACATGGTGTGGTTGCTGTGCAATTGAATCTGTTTGCTGCGGTCACCCGCCCCAGGTAGGGTGGCACGCGCCTGGTTGGATGTGCTGGGCAGAA
The DNA here is from genome assembly GCF_964263255.1 of Lissotriton vulgaris. Classification (NCBI taxonomy): domain Eukaryota; kingdom Metazoa; phylum Chordata; class Amphibia; order Caudata; family Salamandridae; genus Lissotriton; species Lissotriton vulgaris. The sequence continues at coordinate 386,889 of NW_028243195.1, read as the reverse complement.
GCCCGGGACCTCACCCCGTTGCGTGGTGAACCGGTACTGTTGGTGCAAAGGCCCGTATTCGGCAGGCGGCAATGAAGACATTCCATTGCAGAGGTGGGACACTGTTGAGTGCTCTGGCTGGGGAATAAATGAACTGTCACCATGTCGATTCACATAGTGTGATGCCACAGCTAAGGCTGTTTTTGCTCATCCCACACTGGGAAACAAACATTTTTCTCTGGCCTACACTGCTGAAATACTGGGGCATCGAGAGGACTGCCTATCCACGAGTAGCTTGGAACAATCTGTGTAGATGGATATCTTCAGACATTCCCGTAGCTAAGTTTGAGAGGATCCCACGCCTTCATATCCAAAGCCCCTCTGAGGAGAGCCTTTACCAGAGCTGTTGCTACACTACAGTCTTTGTTGCACAGTTTCGCACTAAAATAGGAACTAGACGAGTGACGGAATACTCGCTGTTTATGCTCACAACTGATAGTACACCTTGGCATAAAGTTCAGAACTACCAATATGGGCAGAACCAAAAAGTCACAGTCCGAGCTACAGTTTGAACTGCCCAGGACTCCCAGACAACAGGAGCCAGACAAGAACACCTCTGTATCTGGATCGGAGTTCAATGACCGCCCGTGGACTCAGATTTAAAACAGATCCTTGCGGCAATGCAGCATAGTTTGACAAAAAATAGATGGAAAAATTGATGCCCTTTCCTTCCGTATGCACAGGATGACCGAAAGACTAGAAAAGCAAACGGAAAGGCTGGATATGGTAGAGAAGAGGGTCTCCGATGCAGAGAATATGCTAAATGCTGGATCGCTTTCACACACCAAAATGGATAAATTGCTTTGTACGTTGCAAACCAAGGCCGAAGACTTGGAAGCGCGTTCATGGTGTAACAATATACAAATTGAGGGAGTGGCAGAGTCAACCAATATCCTAAATATGGAACTCTAAAATTGTTGAACAACTCCTGGCAAGGATACAGGGCAAAGATATTTTAGGGGACATTTTTGTAGCTGAGCGCGCACATCTCCTCCTCCCCCTCAGCTGGTACCAGGGGCTGCCCCTCGTCCAATTATTGCGTGGCTATTGAATTATAGGGATCAGGATGCTGCGCTCCACAAGGCTAGAGAACTAAAGGCACTACGATATAAAGGAATGGATCCGTCCCTCTACCCAGACTTTACGCAACAAGTGCAGGAGGCGCGTTGGCAATTTATACCTGTAAAGAGGAAGCTTTGTGATCTGCATTTGAAAAACAATATGATGTCCCCCGCCAAGCTACAGATCCTGGTTGATGAAAAGCCACATGTCCTTACTGACCTGAGGCAGGTGTTGCAGTTTCTTAAAAAGAGGGACGGGGTTGGTTCTTGAAGGGGGTCCCCCAGATCACCCTCCAATCTGGATGATGTAGTACTTGAAGCAGAGGACCAATGATATGCTTTTAGCTGTGATCCTTCCTTAAAAGAGTGGGTATTGCCTCCTGTTGTTGGGGAACACAGCGAAGCCTTATTATATTCATTGCAGGGATTACGCCAACTAGGTTCCCCGATCCTGCTCTTAACTACGCTTGCTGCATGGTTAAGGACCACAAAGGGCACTGGTACTTCGGTATCCGGTCTAGTGATAGTGGTAAAACGGTTCCTCTCCTATGCGAATTCGGCAACAACTATTGGATGTTATTACTCAGCGGGGAAGGGGGTGTTCTGCCACCCCCCCGTAGGACTCACTGCGAGACATTGATGGGTAAATAGCTTTCTTATGTTATTGAGGGTGGCGAACAGTGAAGGACATGACAGGCATGTTCCTTGATGAGGCACAGGGTGTGTACTCTGAGATGTGTTTGGCATGGGTGTAGCTGGACCATGATCAAGTTACTATGCCGGCAACATTCACCCCATGTGTGATCCATAGATTGCATTCAGTGTTTTTTTGCTTTTCCTCATTATGGGGTTGCTTGGAAGGGTGGAGTATCGGCTATGCTGTGTTTGGGTTTGCATAACGTGGGAGGGTTTTTAGTTAGAGTTATTGTACTTAAATACATACCTATTGAAAAACTAATTTTGTAGAGGGCTATCACACAGTATATACAATGAAACATACCCGGAGAGGTATGGGTGATGTGGTACAAACTGAGATAAAACAAAATGCTCATAATAGAATAAGGTTCCTAACATGGAATATGCACAGAAACGATCGTAAAGTTGTAGCCTACTTAAAAGGACACCAGGTAGATGTTGCACTATAGCAAGAAACGCGCATGGCCCCTAACAGTGGCATCCTTACAAAACGGAAGTTTACATTGCATGCCTGAGGTGTCCACATATGGGTTAACCTGCAATCAGGTATCAACCTGCAGGAAGAAAGCCGATCTGCGTTTGTAGGCAGTAACCCATCTGCATTTTAAAGAAGGGTTAGAGATTCCCCTTGCAGGCAGGTGTAGTAGGTGACTGCACCTGCCTGCAGGGGCATGACTGGGGAAGTGAATTGGACTCCCCTCCTCCCTGCCAAAGGGCTGTCCTCAAGGAGGTTACTGACAGTACACCACCATTTTGTAGGGCCCTTCAGGGCGCCTCCTAAGGACTTGTTTGTCTCTTCAACCACATCTCTAATACAGCGTGGGTGCAGAGGCAAAGTGATTCTCTCATTTGCACAGGGCCACACCCCCATGCAAATGCGGGAATGCTCTCTGCAGAAAGAGCTGACACTACATGTGCGCCTGCGCTATCTGTATTACAATAGTGTCCGCACAAGCGTCTGATGGCCCATTTGTAATACCATAGTGCCCTAGGGGTGCAAAAAGAAGGCGTACGTGCCTGTTGCACCCCTTGGACAATATGTGTAATATGCCCCCTGGACACCCACGCTATATATTATTTGTCATCACATCCTTTCCAGCAGCATAGGCTTAAATTAAACATGAGCAAGATGGAAATCATAAGTACATCAACGCCTACTATGATCAAAATACTACTACTACTGTTCTGTTCATAATTATATAACAGGACAACAGCGTCCTCCTCCCACCTCCATTGAACAATTATGTATGTGCCTGATTCACAATGGTAAATAAATATGTGTACATCTACTTATATGTAGGTCAACTCTTACACCTGGTGTAATTCTCCACATTTTTTTTTTACTACTCTCCATTTGTGAGTGGAGAAGTACACCAAGGTGCAGACTTGCATGTCTCTGCCCCTCAAATGAAGGGTGGAACACCCTAGAAGTGAATTGTTTAAGTTACTGCAGGTAACATTTCACCTGTTATAAAATAGTTTAAAATAATTAAATAACCTGGAAGCAATAATAAAATTAGAGCACATGAATGCCCCAAATTAAATATGTAATAAACAATTTGCATGTTCATGAAACACTACTGCATTGATAGAAAAATCGGGAAGGGTACTTTGCCAGTTCGGTCCTGCAGGACATTTTGGTTTTAGCCATTCCACAGACCCAGTACCTGAGAGGTACCACTCGGATATTTATTTACAGGGTGAGCAATCTATGGTTAGATGTAGAAGAACAAGTTATTTACCTTCAGTAACACACTTTACGGTTAATACTCTGTCTAACCGTAGACTTCTCACCGCCCTTTCGATCCTGTTGAATGGTCTCTTTTCCATCTAAAAATATCTCAATCTAGAAATTGGCAGACTGTCAGATCGATTGTTATGCTCTACATTTGCTGGCGGAGACAGAGTCAAGAAAGAAACTGATGTTAGGACACAGGGGTGACTATTTTGTACTCCGATGTCACTTCTGGGGCGGGCTGAAGCTGATGCAGACCCATACAATGCCACCTGCTGGCACACAGGAGCAATGTTGAGAAAAATCTCGGGCTCCAGTCTGGTGCCTTTGGGCATTTACAATGTGAGGCATCTGTGTTTAGAAGTATCTATTAGAACAGATCATTATAGGGTAGGTATAATTTTCCATTCATAGTACGTGGGGTTGTAGATACACATACTCTGCACAGACTGTGAAGAAGTTTCTCCACAAAGGGGTGGTTGGTGAGCAGATAATACTCATGTCTGAAACGGTTTTTAACACAGCTTGGCCAGCTTACGCTGGCTGACGGGCTTGGGCAACCAAAAGGTACTGTTTCGTGAATGTGTGTGGAGTTGACTACGTAGCAGCTTTGCTGATAGGTACTAAAGAGATGTTGAGTACAAGAGCCATGGTAGCACCCACTTTTAGAACATGGAATGCGTTTTAGGAGACACTGCTAGTGTGCACTTAGTTTGCATGTATTTGACTATCCATCTTGCACTGCCTGACTTGGAGATTGTGTCTCTTATGCTGGCCTTGGCAAAGTCTGCAAATACTTTTTTGTTTTTAGAGAAGGTCTTGGTCCTACCAATGTTTTACATGAGCATCCTTTTAACGTTAATTGTATGTAGAGCACTTTCTGCTAGAGTCAGGGTGCATGATGAAGGTAGGAAGTTCCATGGTTTAGTTAACGTGAATAGGTGAAGCTACTTTTTAACAGGAACTTGAGACTGGTTCCAAGAAACACTCTGTTCTTGTGAACCTGAATGAAAGATCCTTCTATAGCTAAAGCCAGTAGTTTGCTGCTGCATGCGAGAGAGGGGATTGCCATTAGGAAGGTCACCTTTCATGACAACAACTAAAGAGCTCAAGCATGAAGTGGCTCAAAAGTGGATCCAAGAGCATTGTGAAAGCTAAATTTAAGTTCTAGAGGGTGTGAGAAGATTTTCGCTTTTAGAGCCCTTCAGGAAAGCTTTAATCATAGTGATTTTAACCCCTTCGATGCTGATGACGAGCTCAGCTCGTCATCAGCCACGGGTGACGTGTGCGGATGACGAGCTGAGCTCGTCATGTATCGCGGTAAATCGAAAATAGCCGCACAGCGCAAAAATCACTGCAGCAGCGATGCGGTTAAAGGGGGCGTGTTTTCCTTATTTTACACGTATGCTGCAACAGCAGTCAGGCTGTTGAAAGTGTAGGCTAAGTCAGATTTCTGAAGGTGAAGCAGGTAGAAAATGATATCCTGAATCGAGACTTTGAAGGGGCTCCGTGTTTATTGATGCACTATTGGACACACATTTTCCACTTTGTAGCTTAACAGGCACGCCTAGTGGGCCGTTGTGCCTCATGGAGAATGATCATGCACTCCTCTGGGTGCTTGGTGTACCCGAATTCTAGGAAATCAGGTGCCAAATTGCTATGATGAGCTGTTTGGGGGAATGATCTTTGTGCTGGCCCTGATGCTGAGTGAGAAGATCTTGCCTCACAGGCAATTTCTCATGTGGGCTCAGGTTGGCGCCATTAGGATGAGGGTCACAGAAAGCTGTGTCATTTTCTTGAGGATATACGGAATGAGTGGGGCCAGAGGAAAAGCCTTAGCAAATATCCCAGACCAGTTCATCCAAAGTGTATTGTTCATGGACAGTGGGGTCTGGGTACCTGGGGGTGGAGCTTTAACATTTTTCTGTTACCGTGGGTGAGGCATCTGTTGTAATGGCCTGCTGTGGAAGAGGGCTGAGTAAAGGCTTGCTGAGCACTAGATTGTTGCTGTACCAACATAGGAGGCTATGCCGGGCTTTGGCCCTTATTGATTAGATCCCGCCAATCGCTCTCCACTTGTGACCATCCCTTCACGAGGCACATGTGAAGTGAACATATGTGGCGCCTGTCATGTGGCACTATGGCAATGCATGATGCCATCATTCCAACCAACCTCCTTACCATCCTTATAGTAAGCGGACGTCCTGTTTCAAAAATAGGCAGCAGCCTTTGAAAAGCTATCACCTTCTTTAGGTTGGAGTTTGCTTTCCCTGTAACAGTGTTGAGGATGGGCCCTAGGAAGGTTTGGATATGTAGGGTCTGTCTTACCAATTGTCTAGATAGGAAAAGACATGAATGGCTTGCCAGCGCAGCTGCTTGGCCACCACCACCAGACCCTTTGTGAAGATCCTGGGGCCGTGATGACTCTAAAGGGCAGCACCTTGAACTGGTAGTTGTTCCCACTCACCACAAAGCGGAGGTACCAGTGGTGAACAGTATGGATGGGGAAGCGGAAATAAACTTCTTACAGGTCCAACGTTGACATGAAGAGGCCCTGGCAGGGCAGTAAGAGGACTTCCTGTAGGGAAGTCGTATGGAAACGTTACAAAAGGTTACACTATTTGAAAGGACTTGGGTCTAGTGTGGGTCTGTTGGATATCAAGGGAGTACGTTCTTTTGCAGTGCTGGTGTGGGAGAACCAGCTCAATGGCACCTTAGGCAAGGAAACTCTGCATTTCTTTCTTCAGCAGCCAAAGGTGTTTGCAGCTGACTTTGCAGTGCTGTGGGATATGTGATCAAAAGACATACCGATGATGGATGGAATGCAAAGCAAATCAAACATTCACCCCCAGTCAAGAGATCTGGGTTAAATCCACTGTTCTTTTGGTCACCATGCCACCCCAGTTTAGACCCAGCCATATGCAAATCAGTCTTGACCCAGTGCCTCCTGGGAAAAGCCCAGCCTGAAATGCCAAGCCAGGTCCTCCCTGGACTGGAAACCAGCATCTTGGGAACGGTTTTGGGGCATCATTCCTCATCAGCCAGGCTAGCTTGAATCCAGTGGCACAGTGAGCCCAGAACCCATGTGCGGGCATGCCCGGCACACTTAGGGTGAGAAAGCAAATGACACACAGATGATGGACGGAATGCAGAGCAAATCAAACATTCCCCCCTAGTCATGACTGAGAATACCCTGCGGTCTGAGGTAATTTACTCCCAATAGAGAAGGTAGAACCAAAGAAGGTAATGTGCGATTGGGAAAAGAGAATGCTAGAGTAAAAGGGAGTCACTATTTGTAGCTGAGGCACCCCAGTCGGAGCCTCTGCCATACCCTTCAGTCCATGCAGCCACTCCATGCGAATGTTTTAGCCAGCTGGATTTCCTGAAAGAACTGTTGCTGGTACTATTAGGACTGCCTATGACCTGAGGCTGCAGCTTTTGCCCCACCTCTGGCTTGGTTCCTACGAAAGTTGGATCTAGTGTTAAGAGACAGGAGGGAACACATGGACTTCGCAATGTCTGTATCCTTTTTGAGTTTTTGAGCAACCATTCTACCTGGTGGCCAAAGAGATGTTCATCATAAAATGTTTTGAGGCTTGCAGAAAATGTTGTGTGTACTGAAGGATGTTGGCACTAACACCTCAGGATACAGTATCCACAGAGGGCAAGGTTATTATCAAAGCTAACAACATTGCCCTCCGCCACAAATTCCTGTCCCATCTTTCTGTTGGCGTCCGGGAGCAGCATCATACGCTCCCCCATCCCTTCCCAATGATGGCCATCATATCTGAAGAGGAAGCCTAAGGTGTGAGCAATGCACCAGTGGGTGACATTCCCACATCACACACTCTGCAACAGCATTGATGCGCTTGCTATCCTTTTTGGGTGGAGGTTGGTTCTTCACCCAGAAGCTACTTTGTGTGCAGTAGAAAGTACAAGGGAATCAGATGGCACCTGACACCGGATGTAGACTGGTTTGTCAAGGAATAGCTTGAATTTTTTTTTTACCTCAGGGGTGACCACTTTTACCTTTAGTTGCTCCTTAAAGTTGTAAGCAGCTGTCCTTCGCATACCCCACAACATGGTAAGGTATTGTATCAACCTTTCTTTTTTGGACAGTGTTTCCAGCACAGAATCGTCTTTGTCTTGCACCACATGCATTTTTACATTGCGGTGCTGAGTGGTTCTTGGTATCACTGCAGAATGGTTAGTAGTCTAATCAGGCAGAGAGGCTTAGGATGGTTATGGATCTATATCTGGACAATCCCATGGCACAAATGGCTCATCGTATAAGCCCTGAGAGTAGTATGAACTGCTGGCATATGATTGAGAATGCTCAGATTACCGTGAGGATGTTGAAACTGTGAAGGATAATGGGGTTTGAGGTGGTGGTGATGGTGGTTAGAGAAAGTATCTCAGGACTGGTGAGAGTGGTGATGGACTCATGCCCAGTCTCTATTCCTTTTATTGGTAGAAAGTGTGAAGTAGGGGGCTTGAAGGGCACCTCCTCAAAATCTTGCCCATGCTTTTTCGGAATGCAGAAGTGTTTAGGTTCTGTAGACTTAGTGAGAATCTTCCCTTCCTGAAGGATGAATTACATTTTAGCAGGGGCAGCTCCTCTGTAATGGTGGAGGAGCATCGCCCCACTTGTCAAAGTCAGACAGCAAAAAATAAAATGATAATAAAACAATCTTATCACTTTATTTTTCTCTGACTTACTGACACAATTTCAGAGTAGAGCAGGGCCAAACCATGGCAGGAGGAGAAGTGATGGGTACTGTAAAGTGCGCATGTCGGTATGGCTGGCTGTCCAAACAGACATGCGCACATGGGTTTCTCCAACCTACCTGTGTTGCATACCGGGTTGGAGAAACAGCACAGACTCCCAGCAACTGTTTGAAAGGCAAACCAGGACACTCAGACCAATCCTGGGGCTGCTCTCATGCTAGGTGTAGCAGTGCTGGGATTGGGTGAGGAGTCTGTGCCCCTGTGATTGCCGGGGGAAGTGCCAGAGAAGAGCACTGAGATGGCCGGCATGAACAGGTACATTTTTATTATTATTTATTATTCCCCTAATGCCTGGTCCCCTCACCTCCAACTTTAGCTATGCGGCAGCTGCCACTGTATTTTATTCTGCCAATCGTTGAGGACCATAGTCAGCTGCTGGACACTACTATGATGTCCGACCTCGGCGAACAATTTACTCACCTTCTGTAACAACATATCTGTAAGAGATATAGATTAGTTATGGATTCCTCACCTTAGAATTACCCACAGGCGTCAGACTGGATCGGGATAATTTTTTCGTCAGCAGTACCCTTGCGCATTGATTGATGGCATAGGTCATCTCCGCGTTAGTCGTTGGTGTCACCGGGTTGATGTCGCAGTATCTACATGTGCTTAGGCCTGTGTGCTGAAACAGTGCACCCCCAGCCCCCCTGCCCCCCACCCCCCCACCCCCCCCCCCGCCGACCCCACAGCAACAAGGATTTTGTACATCAGAGGGTGCTTCTGTGAGCTGTTGAAACTGTATTTACTGGGGCCTGTGCACTTCATTTTTTGGCCAGCAGGGGGAGTAAAGCTTTATTCAAACAGTATTGTTAGATTTCGAGTTAGTGAAGCCTTTACCTGCTGAAGTCCAAAGTTGTGGATTGAGCCTGTCTGTCTCCTAGGAGATTCTGAACAAGAGCAAGCAGCTTCCAACTCCCTGGCCAGAAAACCTTGTATGAGGTTGCTGGGACCTTATATGGTGTGCTGATGGTTGGCACATGTGTACACTGATTGGTGGTTGTATCTGGTGTTAGGGTTAATGTCCTCATTGGTTGGGTATTTGAGGGTTCTGATTGGTTTCTCGGACTGTGATTCAATCATTGCAGGGTTGGGACTAGGGCTAGGGTTCGGATTTCTATAGGAAGTAGGGACTAGGGCTTCCTATGTTATTGGTTGTTGGGAGTAGGGTGGGACTAGGGCTAGGGTTAGTCCTTCAATTGGAAGTAGCTATTTAGTGCTTCTGGTGTGATTGGTAGTTGGACCAGTTGTGGGACTAAGAGTAGGGTTCGGCTTTCTATTGGAAGTAGGGACTAGGGCTACCTGTACCATTGGCTGCTTGGACTTGGGTTGGGACTAGTGGTAGGACTAAGTCCTTTATTGGATGTCGAAATCAGGGTTTTTTTTTTAACTGATTGGGTGCTTGGACTAGGGTTAAGATTGGCTGCAAGGTCCTGGTCTCCTATTGGTTCTAGATGTTAGGGCTAGTGTTGTGATTGGATAGTGTTAGGGCTAGGGTTCCCATTGGCTGAAGGGGTCACCTGATTACTAGGGCTACAAAAAGGGCCAGGCTTAGGGCGTCTCAGCCCGGGCGTCGAGGCTAAGGGTGGAGAGGACAAGGGTAGTTGCCTGTTTGGGCCTGTTAAGGGTGGAGAGGACAAGGGTAGTTGCCTGTTTGGGCCTGTTAAGAGTGGAGAGGACAAGGGTAGTTGCCTGTTTGGGCCTGTTCGAGACTGGTTTGGACTAGGGCCAGAAATGCTGCCCTTTTTCTCCTAAAAAAAAAAAATCCTTCACTCTTTTATCCCTCCACTATCCTTTTTCTATTAAAATTAACAGACTAACATGTTCACTTCTCAAATTCCATGTTCCATATTCAACTATACTAATATACTGCCTAAATAACTGAATAACATATCTACTACTCAAATTACCTCATATTTATACTATACTCATTTTCAACACTAATCCTTTATGGGTTGCGGAGTGGCGTGCTACTCGCCAAAAAAGCGCTTCAACACCCATCAGGGGTAACAAGAGCTATATGAATGCAAATCTTTCTTCCCCTTTTATCCATCCGCTATCCTTCTCACTCCAAGTAACAGACTAATATCCACCACTAAAATTACCTCATATTTCACCATATTAATTCACCACTAATCCTTTATAGGCTCCCTGAATAGCATGCGTCAACAAGCGAGCGATTAAATAAATACTAACCTTTGTCCTACTCTATCCTTCTGCTTTCATTCCAAATCCAAATAACTGACTAACCTATCCACCACTTAAAATGTACTTGCATGTTTCACTATACTAATTCAAATCTAATCCTCTGTGGGTCCCGGAGTAGCGTGCTACCCGCCGAAAAATCGCTTCGACTCCTCGTCAGGGGTAGTAAGCGCTATATAAATGCAATTACAATACAATACAATAGACGCCGCCCTCGCGCGCTGATGTCAGTTCTTTACACAACATTCGACGCCAGAAGCGCAGAGCCATGCAAGACATTAACCACTGGTACACAAAACTAGAGCCCTGAAAGGGAATCCTTAACCCTAGAAGTCAGTTTGCAGAACGGGGAGGATGGGAGGGGCGGTGAGGAATCCTTAACTAATCTATGTCTCTTACAGCTATATCGTTACCAAAGGTAAGTAACTTGTTCATCTGAAAGAGACAATTACATATGGATTCCACACCTTGGATTATATATCCCAGCAATACCAACCCCGGAGGTAGGTCGGCAAACTAAGTTCACAGCAGAAAGTCGTGGAGAAATGAATGACTAAAGAAGCCATCTCTCTGGACTTGGCTGTCCAGGCAGTGGTGTTTGGTAAACGTGTGCAGTGAAGCCCACGTAGCAGCATGGCAGATGTCATGAAGGGGGTCTCCATGTCCCAAAGTACTAGTGGCTGCCGTCGCCCTGGTGGAATGGCGCGCAGTCCCACTGGAGGTTCCTTTTTCGCTAAGGAGTAGCAGAGTTTGATGCAAAGAACAATCCATCGGGAGATGGTCCGTTTTTGCATGGCCAGACCTTTCTTGGCGTCCACACAGCCAACACAGAGCTGATCATCCACCAGGAATGGTTTTGTGCGATCCAGATAGAATGAAAGCTCACGTTTTGGATCCAGACGGTGGACCCTCTCCTCTTCTATAGAAAAGTGCGGCGGCGGGAAAAAGGTGGGCAAAGTGATGGTCTGTCCTATGTGGTAAGAGGGAAAGAAAGAAGGCCTAGTGTGAAGGACAACTTTGTCCGGATGCACAGCCAGGAAAGAAGGCTTAGAAGAAAGGGCTTGAAGCTCACTCACCCTGTGAGCAGAGTTGATGGCAACCGGAAAGGCAGTCTTAAGATTCAGAAGCCTGAGAGGACAGTTATGTAACGGCTCAAAGGGAGCACACATAAGATAGGTGAGAACCAGGTTCAAGTCCCACTGGGGCATCATGAAAGGAGTAGGAGGAAACAAGTGAGTGATGCCCTTATAGAATCGATTTACAATAAGGGACTTGAAAAGAGGCCGAAATGACCGATTGATAGCCTTTTAGAGTGCCCAGAGCAGAGCTCTGCTGGGCCAAAGAAAGAATGGAAGAGGAGAACCTCTAATAGGGGTGCAGAAAGGGGATCCACAGCCTTTGCTGTGCACCATGCCACAAATTAGGTCCATCTACAGGCGTATATCATTTTGGTGGAGGGACGCCTGGCTGCCAAGATAACGTTACAGACTTCAGGAGGAAGGTCGAAAGCTATCAACTGTTGCCACTCAATCTCCACATAAGGAGGTGGAGACTGGACAGGTTCGGGTGGAGGACCGTCCCCTACTGCTGCAACCGAAGATCCTCCCAAAGAGGCAGTCTGATCGGAGGATCAATGGCCATGTGTAATAGCTCGGTATACCAGACTCTTCGTGTCCAATCCGAAGCCACAAGCATGACTAGGGCCCGGTCGTGCTTGATCTTCTTCAGCACTCTGGGCAGAAGTTGTATAGACAGAAAGGCATAGAAAGGCCGCAACTCCACTCGACGAAAAGCATCACCTAGCGAGTGCCGCCTTGGAAACTCCAATGTACGTGCAGAACTACTGACATAGCGAGTTCTCTTCGGTGGCAAATAAATCTAACCCAGGCTCTCCCCACTGCTGAAAGAGATCGTGCACCACCTACGAGTGAAGACGCCATTGGTGATCCATCATGCACCTACGCCTGAGTTTGTCTGCCCTGGCGTTCATTGAACCTGCCAGGTGTTGAACCACCAGTGACATGCCCTGATGTTTCCAGCCATGTCCAAAGGCGGAAAGAATCTTGACATGACCTCACCGCGCCCTGTTTTTTACAGTACCACATGGCGGTGGTATTGTCCACGAACACCTGCACTACTCTTCCCTGCACAGAGGGAAGGAATGCCTTTGGTGCAAGATGATGCGCCCGAAGCTCCAGAAGGTTAATGTGGAGTCTGGACTCCGCCGGAGACCAGAGGCCTCTGATCTCTGCCTCTCCCATGTAAGTAAGTAATATTTGTATTTGCATATGATTAATTAAAATCTTTACAAAAATATAAAACGCAATATGACAGTACAAATGATTTAAAATACAGCAGTTACTATTGACAATTCAAGGTTGTTATTAAGTCCCGATGAGTCTTTCAAGTGTGCTTGAATCTTTCCTTCATTAAGTCAAAGAACTTCACAACCTGACAATTCAGTTTAATATCGCTGGAGGAGAAACACAGTTTAACTGCCTGCCTACAGGTCCGAACGGCATATGATCTGAAAAAAAGGTAGCAACAGCTTATGCCTCAGGTCCATTAGTCTCGGGCAAATGCATATCACATGGATGATGTCCTCCTTGCCAGATTTACACAGGCGACATAGGGCCGAGGCGTGAGTTCTCTCCCATGGCGGCAGGTGCGGTAATATCGGGATAGCTCCAAGGCGCAATTTCAGGAACTTTTCTTTGATTTTTATTTTCATCCCGATATTAAGATATGCTTGTGGTCGTATTTTGCCGTAATCTCCCACCGTTATCCATCCATCCGCCCTGTTGGCTAGGTCTTTCTTATCTTCTATTGCCGAAATTATTCGCGCAGATTTTTTTGCCAACTTTTTGAAGGACTGGGGGTCTATGGCGGTTTCCCAAATATCGGATAAATGTAGCACATCAAGGGATACAAATAGGTAGTCCCTAGGCACTGAAGTGCGACATCTAAGTAGCTCTTCCCAGACGCTGGCATTTAAGGAGTCAGGGTCTGCATTGCGGATCTTGCGCCAGTTAGTTACATATGCACTCCGTCTTTCTAGTGTTTGTTTGACCACCCCAAATTCTAAACTAATTTGGGCCGGAGACGCGTATTTGGGAAGATTGAAGATGGCCCTGTAACAATTGGCTATGACTGTGTCTAACAATGCAGCGTCCTTCCCATGCAGCGATTCACTCCCATAAGTGAGCGTTGGTTGAAGTTTCGCTCGGAGGATTTCAAGGAAGGGTTTAAGGGTGAGGTCAGGGAGTTTAGTCTTTAGTGATTTCAGTGCGAGGTGGGCCATTGTTGCCTTCCCTCGGATAGACTGGAGCTGAGGCCTAGACGTGTTCTTAGAATCCCATGTGGCCGCCCCACTCCAGCAGTGATGCATCTGTCACCAGTGTGAACTCTGGTTGGGGAAGGGAGAGGGCTTTGCTGTTGACCCAATCCTGGCTCATTAGCCACCCCTCTAATTGGTGTGCAGTGCCTCCGAGATCTGGACGCAATCGGAAAGATTCCCCTGATGCTGTGCTCACTGGAACGTCAGGTCCCACTGCATAGCACCCATATGCCACCTGTCATAGTCCACCAGCAGGATTCAGGAGGCCCAGTAGGCTCAGGGTCATTCTGAACGAAACCCGCAATAGAGGCTGAAAGATCGGAATCATAGCCCGACTTTCCCGGACTCGCTGCTCGGGAGGATAAGCCTGAAACTGCGCTGTGTTCAGAACCGCTCAGATGAAAAGGAGCTTCAGAGAGGGAATCGGATGTGACTTTAGCCCTTTGAATGCAGGGCCAGGTGATCCTGGGATGAGCTGTGACCACTGCCATCCCTTTCGTGACCACCCGAGGGGAGCTGGCAAGACCAAAGGGGAGCACGGTAAACTGAAAGTGCTCGTGGCCTAACGCCGGTAGGCCAGCAGGACGGGGATGTGAAAATAAGTGTCCTGCAGGTCTAATGCTACCATCCAGTCTCCAGGGTCGAGAGCAGACAGAACCTGAGCCAGAGTCAACATCTTGAACTTCTCCTTCCGGAGGAAGCGGTTGACGTTCCTGAGATCCAAGATAGGATGCAGGCCCTTGTCCTTCTTGGGCACCAGAAAGTAGTGGAAATAACCACAACCTTCATCTGGGGCAGGAACGTGTTCAGTGGCTCCCTTGGCCAAGAGAGATGTAACTTCCTGTTGGAGAAGGGCCAGGTGATCCTCCGACATGCGATGGAATTGAGGTGGCATAGATGGAGGGTTAGTCTCAAAGGGGAGGGAGTAGCCCCTTCAGACTAATTGCAAAACCCACCTGTCTGACGTTGTTGAGCCAGTGGGGGAGGTGATGGCGAATCCTGCCACCCACTGGAGATGGATGGGACTGAAAGGTCAGACTAGGAGGGCTTGGAGGCTGCTGCAGAGGGGGCGCGGGTGGACTGGCCAGACTGCTGGCTCGCCGACCCACGGCGGTGGGATCCACGCCCCCGGCCACGCAGAGGCTGGACAGCTTGCGCAGGCCTGTGGCTCTGGGCGTAAGGTGGTGGGGCACCCCTACTGTAGCCACGAAAGGGGCGAAAAGCAGACTGCGCTGCGAGGGAGGTGGAAACGAGGCCTAAGGATCTGGCCATAGCCCTAGAATCCTTAAAGCGCTCATCGGGTTGTCTGCCTTATTGCATGGCATGTCCAAAAGTGTTGCTTGGACATAACCCGAAAAACCAGCTTACCTTAACCAGGCATAGCGTCTCAGTGCTACTGTTGTGGAAAACATCCTGCCTAGTGAGTCTAAGGTGTCCAGCCCACAACGGATGGCAAACTTTGCTGCATCTCTCCATCGGCAACTGCACGGAAGAGCACTGCCCGGGCCTCCTCTGGGGACTATGGCAACACCTGCGCAACCGTGTCCCACACCGAGTTTCCAAGAGTCCACCAAGAGACATGTGATGTTCACCGACCACAGGCCTAAGCTGGAGGAAGAAAACATCTTCTTCCCAAGGTGGTCCAGCTTCTTGGATTCCCTATCAGGTGGTGCGTTAAGGAATGTACCCTTGTAAGTCGAGGCTTGAACCACCAAGCTCTTAGGGGTGGGGTGTTGGGAGAGGAAAAGGGGGTCGCCCAGGGTCAGGAGGTATCGTCGGGCAATCATCCTATCCACAGGAGCAACTGTGTTGGGCTTGGACCAGGGGCCCAAAAGGATGTCCGTGAGGGCCTCATTAAATGGCAGCAGGGCCTCTGAAGAGGCAGCTGCCGGCTGAAGAACCTCAGTGAGGAGATTAGTCCTGGCTGCCACCATAGGAAGCTTGAGGTTTGGGCCCCGGCCGCCCTACGCGACACCACTGCGTAAGATGCACCCCTCCTCCGTAGCCATAGTAGGGCGAGAAAGCATGCCAAGGTCTGGGGATGTATCCAGACCACTGGCCTCACCCACCTCCTCTCTCCAGTCCGGTTCTTCCAACTAGTCTGCTAGAGTTTCCACAGACCCCTCCTAGTCCTCCTCTGGTAGCCACTCAGGGCGATAGGGAACACCAGGGGAGAACAATGGCACAAAAGTATCGGTCGGTGCCGGAATAGACCTTGGTCTGGCTCCGTATCTACATCAAGGGGGAGGCCAGGGTCGACGTCGGTTGGGGACACAACCGGCATCGGAGGTGGTTGAGGTGTCATCACTGGATTCAGCGCCGGAGGAGGTGTCACAAAGTTGACCGGCGCCAATCTGGACCCAGTCCTGGATCCTTGGGGGCCATGTGGCGATGGAGCCAAAGCAGCCGGCAACAAAGGCCTAGAGCCCCAACTGAGTCCGTGGAGCCCGAGGGCACGCTGGCGGAGTCGGGCTGCCCAAAGATAGAATGCAAGGCTTCGTAAAAGTTGCATAGCTGGGTAGGGGTCGCTCCGGCTCCTGGAAAGGCCGGAGTCGACGACTACCTTCCGCTTCCCGCGTCGCGTCAACCAACGGGCGGTGAGAACGCTTAGAGCGATGATGCTTCTCTGCCTTCTTCAGTCCTTCAAATTACCCAAAGACGAAGACTTGGATGAAGAATGGTGGTGATGACTTTGTGACCGTTCCCGCGGCTTCCCTCTCGACCGGGACCTTGAACGGCGTGGAGCTGACTGCCGGGCATCAAGAAGCTTTTGGGACCGATCTGCAAAGACTTCGGGTACATGGCCTGGAAGTCGGAGCACGATTTCGGGTCGGGCTCCAAGCCCCAAAGGCACACAAGCCTTGAAGCTGGTTCGAGGTCGGGATATCCCTGCGTGCACCAGGAGTCGAAGGACTCGAAAAGACTTCAACAAAAGTCGCAAATAGAGAGTCAAAAAGTGACTCGAGGTACCGCTCTCTCCGGATCTGCGCTGGCTGGTGTGGAAAAAGAAAAACTGACATCAGCGCATTAGGGCGGCGTCTAAGTAGATACCCCAACGTCATCCCAGCGACCACGACGCCAACGTCGAATGCAGAGTCGACCGACGCCACCTATCGACGTGCAGGGGTACTGCTGACAAAAAAATTCTCCAGATCCAGTCTGACGCCTGGAGGTAATTCTAAGGTGAGGAATGGATAAGTTACTTACCTGTAATCCTAGTTCTCTTCCAGGGGTATCCTCATCAAAGTCATAAGCACTGAATATTCCCGCCCATGTGCGGGACCCCGGAAACAATATAAAAATATATATGTATAAAACACATATATCTTGCTCCACATATATGTATGTACATATATCATTTTTCTCACATCAATGCAGCCCCAAAACTGAGGCTAAACAATGCATACACATATACATGAACTGCAATTAGTAAGGAATCAAAAAACACATTAGGTCAAAAAACCCTTGAACTTTGTGTTTTAATGAGTCAAACCACTCATAAATCCTGAAAATTGCTTATAAATAGACATTGTTAGCCCTCAGGCTGCATTGCAAAACAATATCATAGAAAATGAAACCATTTTTACAATAACTGGCACCGTGCCTTTAAGGCAGCCATGACCCCAGGCTTCCCATCATGCCTCAGGGGTGACAGTTAGGTCAGTTGTTCTTTGCATAACCCTGAAGACAGGGCTCAACCACAAGATTGAAAAACAGTACCAAATCTCATTTACCTGGGGAGGCGGGTGGGTTGCTTATGACTTTGATGAGGATACCCCTGGAAGAGAACTAGGATTACAGGTAAGTAACTTATCCTTCTCTTCCAGGGGATCCTCATCAATAGTCATAAGCACTGAATAGAATAGCAAGCCCATCAACCACCTGCAGATAAATGAGAAGTACATGAACCAACCAAATCATAACAGCCAAAAAACTCTAGCTGTTAAACAGATTCCTCAGGGAGGCCTGGCCCACCTGGGTATCTGCTCTCGTGTCAGAATCTAGACAGTAATGTCTGGTAAATGTATGGACAGACCTCCAGGTCGCCGCTTTACAAATCTCAGACATGGGCACATCCTGCAGGTAAGCCGCCGTGGCTGCTCTACCTCTAGTAGAATGCGCCTTAGGGGAACCCCCTAAAGTCTTCTGTGCCAATTGGTAAGCAAGCTTGATACACGAAACGATCCACCTGGAGATAGAACGTTTCGAGGCTGCATGACCAGTTCTGATCGATCCGTAGTTAACAAACAATTGATCAAAATGTCGAATAGACTTGGACCTGTCCAGATAGAACTTTAAAACCCTTTTCAGGTCCAAAGAGTGTAACGCCCTCTCAGCTGGAGTAGAGGGATTAGGAAAGAAAGTGGGTAAAGAGATAGACTGATTGACATGAAAATCTGATACCACTTTAGGCAGGAAAGAAGGATGCGTTGTAAGCACCACTCTGTTCGATGAAAGACTGTATACGGTTCTTTAGTACATAGGGCCTGAATTTCGCTCACCCTACGGGCTGACGTAATCGCTATCAAAAAAGCTGCTTTCCAGGAAATATGCTGTAAAGAAGCTTTATGAATAGGCTCAAAAGGCGAACCCATCAATTTTGATAGGACTAGGTTCAGCTCCCAAGGCGGAAGAGCAGATGGCCGTACAGGAGGGTACACCTTCTTTAGACCCTGCAGGAAATCTTTTACTGCAGGAAGCTGAAAAAAAGAAGTTTGTGAAGGTGATCGCCTATAAGCTGTAATAGCGGCTAAATGCACCTTAATGGAGTTAAACTTCAAACCTGCTTTAGTCAGGTACAACAAGTATGGGAGAACTGCTTCTTCCTGACTTTTTACCGGATTGTGACCATTCTGCATGCACCACATATAGAATCTCTTCCACTTGCAAGCATACGAATGTCTAGTGGAAGGGCGTTGTGCTTCTTTCAGAATGGACATGCAGTCCTGTGGCAGCCCTAGATGGCCGTACTGTATGACCTCAGGAGCCATGCTGCCAAGTTCAGTGACGGAAGGTTGGGATGGTGAATCCTCCCGTTTATCTTCGACAACAGGTCCTGCCTGCATGGAAGCCTCTTGTGAGGAGACACTGACAGGTGAAGTAGGTCTGTGTACCACCATTGTCTCGGCCAGTCGGGGGCAATCAGGATCATCGTTGTGCACAAGTGGTTCAGCTTGCTCACCACCTTCGTGATCAGCGGAAGGGGTGGAAAGGCGTACACAAACTGCCCTGACCAGTCCATTAACAGAGCATTCCCTCTCGTTCCTGGTCGATAGAACCTGGAGGCGAAGCTTGGGCATTTGGTGTTTTCGTCGTCTGCGAAGAGATCTATTGAAGGACGACCCCAAGACTGGAAAATGTCGTCTAGCACTTCGTCGTTGAGAACCCAGTCTTCTCTGTCTTCGAAGTGCCGACTTAGTGCGTCCGCCCTCACGTTCTACTCTCCTGGGAGGTGGACTGCCTGAACAGACAACTTGCGAGCTAGAAGCCAATGCCAGATGCGCTGAGCTTCCAGTGACAGAGTCCTTGAGCGTGTTCCTCCCTGCTTGTTCAAATAGTACATCGTGGTGGTGTTGTCCGTCTGTACTAGAATCATTTTCTCTTGAAGCGAGGGAAGGAACGCTTTGAGAGCCAGGTGAACCGCTCTCAATTCCAGCAAGTTGATATGATAAGTGCTTTCCTTGGGAGACCACAGACCCTGCACTTGTAGGGGTCCCATGTGCGCTCCCCATCCTTGTAATGATGCATCTGTGATGATCGTTTGTGTTGGAGGAGGTTGATGGAAGAGAACTCCCACCTGCATGTTCTGTCTCTTTGTCCACCACTGGAGGGAAGATTGAGCTACCTCCGACAAAGTGATCCGATCGTCCCATCGATCTGAGTGTTGGTCCCATTTGTCCTCCAGATCCTGCTGAAGAGGACGCATCCGAAGTCTGGCGTTCGGTACTAGGAAGATGCAGGAAGCCATCGACCCCAAGAGTGAGGCTATCTTCCGCACCTTCTGGGACCTGTGGAGAAGAACTTGCTGGCACTTGAGGGCTATCGAAAACTGTCTCTCCTCCGAAGGAAACACTTTTCCTACTTCGGAGTCTAGCAGAGCTCCTAGGAAGTGGATCTTCTGAGTGGGCTGTGAGACAGACTTGCTGTAGTTGACATGTAGACCTAGACGCTGACAAAGTTCTATGCATGTCTGGAATTGATTCCTTACATTGCCTGGAGTTGGACCTTTCAACAGCCAATCGTCTAAGTATGGGTATACGAAGACTCCCCTGCGGCGTAGAGCTGCCGCCACCACTGCAACACACTTGGTGAACACTCTGGGAGCCGACTTCAACCCAAACGGAAGGACTTTGAACAGGTAGTGAGAGGTCCCCACCCGGAATCGAAGGAATCTCCTGTGATCTTGCCGTATTGGTATATGGAAGTACGCATCTTGAAGGTCCATCGAACACATCCAATCCCCCTGCCTGAGATGTGGATATAAGTTACTAATGGGGGGTTATACCCAGCTGAGAACACTGGGACCTGGGTTAGCAAAGTGATTATAGGAAGGGGTCCCAGTTGTATAGGAACAATTTGAAACAACGAGTAAAATTAAATCAACCAAACAAACAAAGTAGTCCACATTGTTTTAATCCCAATGGGAATGTGTATTGAATATACAATTTATGAAGACATGGATTAAATAGTTTAAAACGTGCCCCAAAGTTGAGAAGGCAGAAGGGGAGGGTAGTGAGTGATCGCGTGAGGATAAAGTGAGAAGAAAAGAAAATTTCTTAAGTGACAGTATAGTCAACCAATATACAGCATTTCTCAATGTTACACGATATGTACACAAGCCAGGACCGTAGGGTTCAAATAATCATTTCAACATAGCATACTCCACATAGTTCAATAAAGGAAAACAATAGGGAATGGAGTTGCGTTTGAGAAACGAATGGTTGTCGACGTTTCGACCCTCTAGTGTGCAGGTAAGAATGCTATCCTTGCTGCGGGGTCTTCATCAGGACTCCAAAATGGGGCACATAACCACTGAGTGGTATGTACAGGACCAAGAAATTACGAAATAAGCTAACTTCACGGACAATCAGAATCACTTCGTGGTATGAATCATAAGTTGATTAGCGGGGGCTCAAGGGCCGTTCATGGTCCGATGTACTGGCAATAGTAGCCAAGCATTGACTTGAATAGACAACACGTTCACGCTGGAAATCGTGTAAATATATATTGAATTTGTAAATGTATTTTTTAAGGCATCAGGCACGGAGAGAATCTCGTCACGAGAGAACGCTCAAAATCGCAATGGTATCTGGTGAAGCGCCAACATGCGAAACTTTTCTTTTCGGACATGCAGATTGAGTGTTCTCAAGTCCAGAATGGGCCTGTATTCTTCCTTTTGGCCCTTTTTTCTGACCAGAAAATACCTCGAGTACACTCCTTTCCCCCTTTGGGACACCGGAACTCTCTCGATGGCTTCTTTCTCGAGGAGTGTAGCTACTTCTGCCTTTAACCTTTGTAGCTGGTGGCTTGATGTTGACATCGGGGAAACGTGTGGAGGTAGACGATGGAAACGAAGACAGTACCCATTCTGCAGCGTAGACAACACCCATTGATCTTTTGTAATGGCCTGCCACTCTGTCCTGTGATGTGCAATGCTTCCCCCCACTGGAGTGGGTAACGGCGCTGGGGGAAGTGAAGACTCATTGCTTCTGCTGAGCTTTATTGAAGTTGTTGCCTTGGCGCTGATTTCCATTTCCCTTGGAATTGCCCTTGCCTTTGTACTGTGCCTTTTGCTGGCCCTGCTGGTTCTGGCCTTTCTGCCATTGAGGGGTTTGAACCCTCTGCTTCGAATAACCTTTGTTGTTCGAACGGAATTTCTTCTTGAATTCCTTTTTCTTTTCGAGTCCCACCGCTTTGAGAGTGTCCAACTCGGACTTCATCCGCTGCATCTCCTCATCCGCACTTGCTCCAAAAAGAGATGTGCCTGAAAAAGGAAGGTTTAGGATTCTTGCTTGAGCCTCTGGTTTTAATGCTGTGAGGCGTAACCAAGATGTTCTCCTTGCTGTAACTCCTTGCACATAGCCATGCGCAGCCAGCGTTGCTCCATCTGCTGCCGATCCTATAATCTGATTGGAGACTTGACTGCCCTCCATCAGAACCTCCTCAAAGTCCTTTCTATCTTCCTCAGGAAGTTTTGCGGTAAATCTCTGAAGTGAGTCCCACAGAGACCTGTCATACCTGCCGAGCAGGGCTTCCGCGTTGGAGACCTTGAGGAAAGAGGCTGAGGTGTTACACACCCTTCTCCCCCATGAGTCCTGCACCTTGCTATCCTTATCTGGAGGTACCGTGGATGAGGAAGCCACCGCATTGGATTTTCTTGCTGCCGTAATGATCACTGAATCTGGCGGAGGATCAGCTTTGAGGAACAGAGGATCCTCTTCCGGAGGACGATACTTTTTGAGAATCCTCGCTGGAACGGACTTCACCGTTGCCGGAGTGAGGAAGACTTCATTCACATGTTCCATTATACCCGGAACCAACGGCAACAACGGTTTGGGTGCTGATCTATGTTGCAGGGTTTCGAATATGACAGTCGTCTTGACTTGTGGAGCTGTCATCGGTACTCCCAGTTTCAGGGCTCCCCTGCCCAAGATATCTTGGAACGAGAAAATATCCTCAGTTGGAGACACTCTTGAGCGTGGACTGTTTGTAAGAGTCGGGGAGTACTCCCTGTGAGATCGCGTTCTCGACGAACTTTAAGAACTACGTGTCCTCTTGGACCTAGATCTTCTGCTAGAACGCGTCTTGGAACGAGATCGCTCTCTGTGACGAGAATGTCTCTTACTTGAGTGCTTAGAACGAGACCGTTCTCTGCGGGGAAGAGGTTGGTCTCGATATCGCTTTAGGCGATCTACCGTCTCCTTGTCCTTTGCCCACTGGTGAAGAGGTTTATTCCACCTTGGGGAAAGATGAACAGAAGGAGACTTGTGGACGGGATCCTTCGCAGGTGTACATGACCGTGGAGGTTGATCCGTTCCATCCTGTTGCGATCTTGCAGGGGATTTGGACCTCCCCCTATTAGATGCGCCGCTCTGTCCATCCGAGGATCTGCCACTCCGAGATGATGAGGAAAGACTCACCAGAGATCCAGAGGAAGACCTCGAGCGAGATCTTTCTTCTGCGATTCTCCGTCTCTTGGCAGGAGGATCCTGCACTGGAGATTGTTCCACCTCCGATGCTGAACCTGGAGAACCCAACTGTGGCTCTAGGACATGAGTCTGGTCCAATAAGTCACTTTCCTTGTCCCGAACCACCTCCTTTGATTTTGCAGGAGTAATGTTCTTTGTCTGCGAAGAACTTCTCTCCCTGGATCTTTGCTGATCCCTCGACGGTGGTTGTATCGACGCCGAGTGGCGAGCAGGTAGGCGCTCCCTCGACCGTGATTTCTCTAACGTCGACCTCGGGTGGCGATGACTGTCCTTCGACGTTGAAGGCTGTCTGCTCGACGTCGATGGAGGCTGTTTCGACGCCGATCGCCGTTGATTTGACGGCGACTGGGCGTGCCTCGACTCCAAATGCCGCTCCGACGTCGAACGCTCTCGTCCAGGCGTCGACGTTGGCTGCATCGACGTCGACCGATGATGTGTCGACAGAGGCTCCCTCGACGTCGAACGACCATGGCTAGTCTTCGACGGAGGATGGCTCGACGTCGAACGCCGATGGACCGACGTCGACGGAGAATGCCTCGACGTCACAGCATGACGATGCTGTTTCGACGTCATACGGCTCGCCGTCGAGCTCTTCCGCTTCGACGGCGACCTGTCCCTCGACGCTGACTGAAGCGGAGGTACCTTCAATGTAGACGCTGAAGACATCTTCTTCGTCGCCGTCGACTGCTTCTCCAACGCCGATCCCGACGTCGAATGTGAACCAGTCGGGGCTTCTCTCGACGTCAACCGCGTCTTCCGTCTTTTCTGCTTCTTGGGAGATCTTCCTCTCTCAGAAAGCCCATAAGCTCTAATCCTCTCCCGATCTTTAAGAGTCCTGGAAGATAAAACCTGGCAGTGTTCACAGGTTTTAGAGGAATGAGAGTCTGGTAGGCACAGGATACAGACTGAATGAGAGTCCGTCTTGGCCTTCTTCCTTCCACATGAAGGACAATTGTTAAAGAGAGAAGGCATCTTTGACAGGAAAAATACCTTTTTTAAGTACAAAAATTGTTTAAGCAGCACTATGTCTAAAAGACGTCGAGTGAAGTCAAAAATTCTAGTTAAAGTTGAATATTTTTTGACAGAAAGTCAAAAAGAAAAGGAGCTGTTTCACCAGGGTCCTGACTGAAGGAGCCGGAAAGAACAACTGACCTAACTGTCACCCCTGAGGCATGATGGGAAGCCTGGGGTCATGGCTGCCTTAAAGGCACGGTGCCAGTTATTGTAAAAATGGTTTCATTTTCTATGATATTGTTTTGCAATGCAGCCTGAGGGCTAACAATGTCTATTTATAAGCAATTTTCAGGATTTATGAGTGGTTTGACTCATTAAAACACAAAGTTCAAGGGTTTTTTGACCTAATGTGTTTTTTGATTCCTTACTAATTGCAGTTCATGTATATGTGTTTGCATTGTTTAGCCTCAGTTTTGGGGCTGCATTGATGTGAGAAAAATGATATATGTACATACATATATGTGGAGCGAGATATATGTGTTTTATACATAGATATTTTTATATTGCTTCCGGGGTCCCGCACATGGGCGGGAATATTCAGTGCTTATGACTATTGATGAGGATCCCCTGGAAGAGAACCATAACTAATTGTCTCTTTCAAATATCAAGGGTACTTCTGATGCCAGCCAGTCCGGGGCTTTGCTATCACCTCAGCCTTGGCTCTGAAGGTGGCCACTCACTCAGTGGCTAAGTGTTTAGGAGGCAGATGGATGTTGTGGCTCAACACATTTGGGCAGTAACTTGCTCGGCTTGAAAGAGGTTGCCTCAGACTGGGATGTACCCGCTGTTGGCGCCAGATCCCCAGGTCGGAGGCTTGACTTGAGGCCCAACTTGTGCGGGAATGTGGTCTGCTCAGTCACAAGACACAAGCCACAAGATAATATGCAGCACCACTGAGGTCCTGTGGTTTATCTTCAATTGAGGTCCTGGAGGCTTAAGGTGTGCTTGCTCTATTACTACTTCTTCGAAGTTGGCAGCCTCTAATGTTGTTAGCTCAGGCTCCTTCCCACTTGGAAGGTTTGAGTTACGACCCAAAAAAGTTGTAGATCTTGTGCGATGCCTGGTACTGCCATTTTGATGTGCCCAGTGCCTCTCCCTCCAGTATTGGATTGCCTTTTTGCACCAGCAAGCACAAAAGGGGGTCATAGGAGATTTTGTTGTGCTTACGAGACAGGCAACAATTGCATATGCCATGCTAGCAGTGCGTTTTAGACAATGTCAAAAAAGTGTGTGTTCCATGTTCCTTCCCTCTAGTCAGAAGGTCATTGTCAAACGAGGGTCCCAAGTTGCGGTGTGCTGAGGCTCCTTGGTTACATAGCGTCAAGAGAAGAGAGCTAAAGCATCATGAAGAAGCTCTCTTGGCAGGCACTGGTGTTGTTCTTAAAGTCTGAAGTCTAGCTCAGAAGAATTTGCAAAGGAATGAGTTAGTCCCAGAGCTAGCACGCAAACATCCAAACCCAATGGCAGAAGTAAACATTCTGAGGTGGAGCCGTTGTAGGGGTGCACCGAGGACCACGGGAGGAATCACAACAAGTCTTGTGACTCTATCCTTTTTGAAGAAGTACAAGTCACAAGCATCCGGACCCAACACTAGATGGCAGTAATATTCCGAGCTTGTGACTCCAGCCACAAATAAATTTAAGGTAGAACTAATTCAATTAATTGAACATTATTTCCTATAGACTGAAATTTCAATTCCTTACCTCTATTGTTTCCGATGGGAATGTGTTGCAGTACCAGTAGTTGGTGTTGTATGGTGCTCGCCATATTCCAAGGCCCAGTTGAAATTCATTTAAGTCTGTTTTTACACCAATAGGGCTGTTGTAAATTTGTGTATTTAGTTTTTTGCATTGGTCTTACTTTTTTGTAGGTGCTTTTTTATTAGCATGAACCTCCGAAACCACTCTTTAATTCTCCCTTAATTTCACACATTTTTCAGTAATAATTCTCCATTTTCACACCACTCCCCCTTGTCCCTACTGTATTTAGCAGGCAGTGGGGTCAGGGGGTCTCTGTCAAAGAGAAGAGAAAAGGCAGAGGCAGAGATCTCAATTCGTAGGTTTATGAATGGAATTTCGTAGTAAGCAGTACTAATGGAGTACTAGATATGTACTACAAAATGCTGTAAGTTCCACTTTTCGAGCCAAGTCTGTACCATAAAGACATGACGAAAGATTTGGTAAGGCTGTGTTATAATAGCACATAAGAGCCATACAGACTCTCATCGTCACTCATAAATCCATTAAGCAACAGACATCGTCCACTATATTGACCTAAACCTTGATGGATTCCTCTCTAGTACAGTCACCAGAATTTGAGCAAGTACCCACAGTTTGAATAATGAGTGAAATGAGATAGGAATGCTTCATCTCCGTAATACTACCAAGGTGGGCGAGAACTGTAACATCACAAAATGGCTGTTCCCTCTCCAGCAGCAAAGTGACTGACGAACCTTCTATACCGCAGCAACACAAGCACATGCTTTCTCTATGCTTCCAGGCTAAAGATAATATGCAGGTGTTTAACCAAATAAATAACAGTGTTGTTCAGCGTGATTACAAAAGCATCTTATTTTGGCAGATACGGTGAGTTGTATGAACTGAATTTAAGCTTCTAGAGCAGAAAAGTTTGGTCAAATGGGAAAGCTGGAATTAGATTACAGGTATCCCAGTTCCAAAGGGAGCAATCTAGCCACTAGAAATCCCACTGGTACCTTGGTATGTAGGAAAGCTTACATGGTCCCCATATGCAACCTCGAGAAAGATCAAGCTTGCATGGACATAACAACTTGTATACACAGCTGTATACCACACCTCTGCCATTACTAAGTGGTGCAAGTAACAGGTGATGCTATTACCCAAATTAATGTTATTCAATTTATTGGCCTCTGTAGACTGGAATGCTAAGTTGACCTTGCTAGACGTGAATTTATGACCGCCATCTAATAACAGATTTTAGCATTTAATTCGTTGAGCAATCATGGCGTCTGTTAATAGAAACTGATGACAGAAACTGAGCCCCAGATGTATCTAATGTGATCATTGCCCTGACCCAGGAGAAAGCAGAGGAACCTTCCCTGGTGATACTAGGAGCAGACCGTCAAGCTTACGTGCTAAAGGTGTCCATTTCTCCAGTCAGATTGATTCTTTCGACCAATGTAACATCCACTTTCTCCTTCAGTTTCTCTTCAAGCTACCAAGATCAAGAGAGAGAACAAATAATTAGTTAATTAGTTTGAGGATACAAACAGAAGGTAATCAAATGAGCTCTGAAGCCTCGGTGGTTGGGAAGGGAGGAGCTTGGGGGCGGAGGGATGAGGAAAAGGAAGTATTAATCATGTCATGTTATCTGGTTTGGAAAACTAATAAAATACTTTACAGAAATGAGCTCTGAAGTCATATCTTGCTTTCATAGCTCCTTACAAACATATATCTCTCAATATCAGTTGCACCAACAGAAGCGGATCTACAAGATAGAACCTCCCACCTACATGTTTAGATACACATTAAACTGCTAAAGAAGTGTATTTGGCAAAGCACTGAACACACGTTTTTAGTACAGAGGCTTTGTAAACACAGAAGAAGCTGTTTGTCAGTGCACACCTTGATCGCTGCGTGATGGCCAATCGAGGCATACCCTGACAGTGGTTTACTAGTGCACCACGGTTACCAATGGGAATTAAATAATGACCTCAACAGACAAAACTTGAGAAGTGGATAACTGCAGATCATCAGTCTCTCCTAGTTTGTAATGTAAAACTAAGATGAAAAGCTCTAGGAACAAGGGCAGATTGTGGATTCACCACACCTCAAACCAACTCTCTGCCCCTTTATTGGAAGAGCACACTTTTCTCTGATCAGATATCCATGAGTCCCACTTTTAGAGCTTAGATGTGCTATTGGCTGCGAGAAATTGTCTACCAGACATGCTCATGTCACAAAGATCACATACTGAGGTACACTACTGAGGATACCATACAATAATGTCATACTCCCCAGCTGTGTACTTCAGAGGAAGCTCAGCTGATACCACGATACACCTGCGTGAACTGAAGGTCGAAGATTACTGCGGCCATACAATTAAATTCTGTGTTACAGAGGAAATCCTTACAGTGGTGTAATGAAAAGTGATAGGCCCCCCTGCAGAATAGGATGAGAGACCCCAGAGTCTACGAGATTGCACAGAATCATTTGTCCCGTGAAGGGCGTTCCTCCCCTCACCCCGCCCAGCGGTGCAGGGGCTACAATTGCCTGAGTTAGGCCCTGATTCACTATAATCCTGGTATAATCTCTGGTGAGTGATGTTGAAGAAGCTTCTGTTTTTTCATACAACTGTTTGGCTCTAAGTTTTAACAGAAGTAACTTGCTCTAGTATCTGTAATGTATAGTCTAGTATATAAAATCCACTTTTCTGCACATTACGGTTGCCTTCTTTTTGCTCTATTAGATACTGCTTGTATTTTCACTCTGCACCTTGAGAAACTACAAATTGTTTTTTCGGTTCAGTTGTTTTCTTAAAGGTATGTAGTTTCTTTGTATTTAGTTTCTCTGCCGCCAGTGCACAACCTAACTGTTCTTTTTATGGGTGAGCTGATGAAGGGCGGATTTCATTTGTTAGACCGACGTGCAGCCAGGGCACCAAGTCCCAATGCTCAAAAGTTGCACCAGAGTGTGCTGGACCTGGGAGAGTCATCGGATTGCAGTCTGGTCACGCAAATCGGACACTAGGCTTTACCCAAGGGAACCACTGGTTTCACTGTTACCGGATACCAGCAGTCAAGTGGTACCCAGGCTTCTGCTAGACCAAAGAAGACTTAAACCCCTGTGGCCAATGTTGCCCAGTTGGATAGAAGACTGAGGCGTAGCCCTAGGAAGCCCCCCGCAGACCATACAATACCCTCAGCGGTTCGTCCAAAGAGTCTGGACCAGGACTTGAGACTGCTTTGATGACAAGGTAACAGTCCTACAACTCCTTACTGCCCCCTTGACCTCCTCCCTGCTGGAGT
Organism: Lissotriton vulgaris; assembly: GCF_964263255.1. NCBI lineage: Eukaryota > Metazoa > Chordata > Amphibia > Caudata > Salamandridae > Lissotriton > Lissotriton vulgaris. Next base: position 357,800 of record NW_028243195.1, on the reverse strand, counting down.
TGATCACCCAAAGCAGGCCTAAAGAGCCAAACACAACTTTATTAAAATTTTACAAAGTTGCCAAACGTTCCCCTTACCAATGCTTGTTGGAATTTTGTATGTAAAGCAGCGATTTACACATTACTTAAAAATGTATATATCTGGAACTCTGGTGGATTTTGTTCATTGTGATGTTCAGAGATTCATAAAACTAATAACTATTTTTCTAAACTAGTTTTGGATTTCTTTGGTGTTGTGTGACTTTCTTATTTCGTTGTTTTGGTACTTCTAAATGTTCCTTTGTTTAAATCTTGCTGCTCAAAGACATCGCTACCCAGGGTTGAGCTTAAGGTTCTACAGAATAGCCTGACTGGACACAAGTCGGTATTGTGAATATATTACATGGTGAGGTCTCACAAGTCCACCATATAATACACCACTTTCCTCACAGTCAGACTGTAGTAAACCTTGGGTGATGTATCCGAGTAAGGGCATACCTCTAACATCAGCTGATTGTTTTTCAGACAGAACTTCAGATTTTACACAGGCATAGATCCGCTGTCTGCCACCGGCCAGACAAGAATACAGATCCCCTGACCAGAAGGACTCAGTGGGAGGTTGATCCACCATGCTTAGCCAAGAGACAAAACACAGCAGAAGCCTCAATCCAAGTCTTTTGAAGATAAGTACTGCAGGACCTGGAAGCGGATGAGAGACTGGTGAACTATGGGTAGGAATGTGCCCCTCCTGACCAAGAAATCTATGTTTTGTCCATGAAAGGATCAGAGTGGACTTATTGCCTGGTAGCTCTCAGGGCCACAACAGACTATCTGAAAGAATCTTCTTCTGAAGCAGACCTGTTGTACCGGATATGGCGATGGACTTGGCGAAGAATCTTTGTTTGAACTTGGAAGGCAGTGATCAACAATCACTCGCTGTCAGCTGGCATCTAGAAGGAGGACTCTCCAAAGGAAGGCAACACAAAGGTGTCTACACTAAGAACTGAACTGGCAACTAAGAAGGTGGGGTACTGCCTACTGCCTCAGACCAACTCGGAAAATCCAGAGAGGATCTGCCCATCATGGAGACACAAGTCATAGACACCCTCACAAGACTTCTTATGTTTGGAAGCTGCTAACAAGGCCTACCTACACAAAGTGACTATTATGCAGTCCCTCCAGATTGTCGGAACTGCGAGCCTGGACCTGGAAATCATGCTGTGTTATTGAAGTAGGGAGAAGTCTCCAGAGGCCACTTGTAGGTACCGCACAGGAACTTTTATTGTTGGTCAAGTCAGAATACAGAAATCTTGTGGAATGAAGCTGTTATTTTAAAACACCATAACATTGTAGTTACATCCATTTTTTGTAGTTGTGCACTTATTTTAATTATAAAATACTTTTTAAATTTACTCAGTTGGTCAGGGAGCTTAACTGAGTGGTTTAATGATCCAAGTGCTGAGATGGCACTGATAACGCTTAACACAATTCTCTCAAGTAGTCTTCTGTCTCAGTTCTGTGCTAATATTGGGAATACCAGGCTGCGATAGAGAAACAGTACTTTACGACATGGAGCTAGTTTTGCATTGTGGGGGGATTATTAGTGCGACTAAGTACACCAGCTTCTTACAGATTGTATAAACCCTCAAGTGTGAGCAGAGGGATACTAGGACAGACTTGTTGCAATGAAACAATCGAAGAATCTGTTTTCAGTGTCGACAACAACCATTGGAAGCATGACACATTTACAAATTGCAAAAGCAAAAATGTAGTTTATGCCATTGTCTGCCCGTGCCCTTTGATATATATTGGTAAAACCACACAGGAAGTCAGAAATAGGATTACCCAGCACAAATCCAGGATCAGGAAAGGAGTTGAAAATGCCCCATTGGTCAACCATTGGGTCAGGATGAAACATGACCAAACTGATTTGAAATGGACAGTACTCTCAAAAATTGAAAAAGATCCAAGGGGAGGAGACCTGGACGAGAAACTATCCCAACGTGAGGCTTTACTCATTATGAAATTCAACACAGCCTCAAAAGGCTTGAATAAGATTGCTGAAATTTATAAAAACACAACTTAGATCTACTTTCTAATCAGCACAGTTTATTTGCCTGTGGCATTCTTCCATTTGTTTTTCTCTGTGGCTTCCAAATAAACTACAAGTCCCATAACGACATGGGGCTATTAAACAGGAAGTTAAAGTTTCAACCAACGGCGATTTTTTCACTACTCGCATTTTGGAAACAAGGACAGACGCCTTTCTTCAATCGGTATGTCCCCAGTTTGATGCGGAAGCTTTGTTACTAACCCACGCGCTAGCGCAATTGATCAGTCCTAAGGCATTACTGACCGCCCCTTCCCCCCCCCTCCCTCCTTTCTAGAAACTAGGAAATCCTTCCCCTAGAACAAAGGAGAAGTATGGACACGCCGGCAAGCAAGTAGCCGGTCGAAGCGCAGGTAAGAGTCCCGCCCAGTTATACATTAAGATAGACTGAATGAATCACAGTGAGTGCTTGATACTAAAGATAGCACGGTTATTTCTTTTTTGGTTACAGCTACTGTGAGCATTCCACCCTCAAACTTCTTGACTCGCCGCTTATGAATATTGATGACTTTTTGGTTTACTGGCTAAGGTAGGCTGTTGTACTCACAGGACTGTTGAGTCGCTCATTATAATTGTTTGTGAAAACCCCTCCCTAAGCACTCCTTTTATTATTGTTGCAGAACCATTTGGTCCTGAGGAGAACCCCCCTAACAAGTGGGGTTCGAAACGCGTCGACCACTCTACCCCCGTATCTGGTCTTTATTTGCTGTGTTAAGGACAGAGTACCTTCGCAAACTTTGAGAGAAAGACTTTCCCGGTGTAAATAGACTAAAAAAACTTTTAAATCGCATCACCCAAAGGGATTCTCTCCAACTTATTTTTGACCGATACGTGGATCCATTTGTTTCTCTTGGTTTATTGATCATGTTGTTATGTGTATGAATGTCTGTGTATGACTGGACGGCCATGTATGATTGAATGCTTGAAATGCTTATGTTCTTCTTTTTTCATTGCTGTATTTATTGTATATATGAAATTGTTGGCTTCTCCTTGCACTATAAAATTGTGTATAAAACAAAGCAAAAAATAATCGCAAGAGAATAAATCTTGATACGTTGCTAAAGAAATCAAGCAGGTGGTTTTGCTTTTTTCAAACCCCCAAACCCCCCCCTTTTTGGTCTAAAGTTTCTCTCAGCATTGGCTTTCGTGTTGTTCTTCGTGTTATTGAAGTAGGGAGAAGTCTCCAGAGGCCACTTGTAGGTACCGCACAGGAACTTTTATTGTTGGTCAAGTCAGAATACAGAAATCTTGTGGAATGAAGCTGTTATTTTAAAACACCATAACATTGTAGTTACATCCATTTTTTGTAGTTGTGCACTTATTTTAATTATAAAATACTTTTTAAATTTACTCAGTTGGTCAGGGAGCTTAACTGAGTGGTTTAATGGTCCAAGTGCTGAGATGGCACTGATAACGCTTAACACAATTCTCTTAAGTAGTCTTCTGTCTCAGTTCTGTGCTAATATTGGGAATACCAGGCTGCGATAGAGAAACAGTACTTTACGACAAGGAGCTAGTTTTGCATTGTGGGGGGATTATTAGTGCGACTAAGTACACCAGCTTCTTGCAGATTGTATAAACCCTCAAGTGTGAGCAGAGGGATACTAGGACAGATTTCAGGGACTCAGCTGTGTGAGCATGCCGTTCCTGATGTGTTTCAGTAAGAGAGTTCATAAACATAGGTGTGCGTTGGGGGATCCCAAGCTATCATTATACTCTCAGGTGTATGATAGTGAAGGAGCTCCTACGTCAAAGGACTGACATGCTGGAAATTATTTGCTTAAGTTACTGACACTGAGGTATATCATGTGATAATAACATTTACTTGGGTATTTTGGTGAGAAGATCATATGTTAACTTGGAACTCTCAGGTGCTGCTAAAGGAGCTCTTATAATAAAATAAAAAGGTTTCAGTTGCTATTGGTCATCCACTCAAGTGTCTGTGAAAACATTGAAAACTGAGATGTTATCGTTGGGACACCATTGTGATGCTTATGTTCTGCAGTGTCCTTTTATGGGGGCTCCTCCATAGTTCAGACCAGTTGCGGCTCCTGCAAGTTGACGGGGCATGATGGATGTCGACAGGCAACGTAATAGGATTTATTTATTTCATTTCTCCTATTCCGTTGACTGTTGACACCTCCCCGCGCTTACTTGCTGGAGCCGCGACTGGTTCAGACTCTCACCTGTTGGGTCGTTGCCAAGCAGTACTCTGCAGTGCTGAGGATGCTGCAGATCAGACATAGCTCATCCGATGTAAACTTGGCAGCCTCAGAGCCCTCTTTCTCTTTCAAGAGGCTGGTGATGGTTAGTCCCCCACTGCCACTACTCGTTCTGTAGGGAAGAAAACAGAGGTAATTGTAGATTTGGGGTATGCATACTGATGATAATTTGACATAAAACAACATATCACTACCTTAAGCTTTAATTGAGCTAACAAAATAATTTATTTTCAAGCATTTATTACCACAGGAAAATATTTTTTTCTGCCTTTTAATGAAGAGTGTCATAAAAACTCAAAAGACATAAAAATGAAGGGAGGTGTCTAATCTACACAAACGGCTGGCTGCTCTGCTATTTGTAGGAAAGTAGTCCTCTCATTGAAACCTGGACTAAAGTTACACAGCAGAGTCAATGTTTACTCTTCCACCCTTCGGGCTCATGTGAAGAAAAACAAATTGTGTGCCTAGCCCATTTGATTTTGGTTTAAAAGCCTAAATATATTTTTTTCAGCATCACTTTGCTTCACATCCACAACCTGGAATCATCCCTCTATGTATTGAGGCCTCCTCTTGAATAACTATGAGCTTGATTTACAATCCGACGGACGGGTTACTCCGTCACTGGTGTGACGAAGTAACCTGTCCGTCGAATTATAAATCAGCCCCATGGTTTCCTACACCCCATGGTTTGAGGCTAGTGGGGATAGAAGAAGAAAAAACAAGTCCAAGCCCTTCAGGGTTCCTCAGAACCTGCATTTGATGATCTTATGGTTAAGTTCAAATGCAATCTAATAATAATGTCCTTACCCAGTTATGGTTTACTGCATCAAATCCACCCTAAAGCCCTAAAAACCCTAATTTAAGATTCCCCACACTGACGTTTGACAGTGGGTGGGTCATAGCTCCGGTGACGAAGTTATGGGACAATATTGTTTTCTTTAATACTTTTTTGAACGTCATCATAACATCCATTAACAATAGTTTTTCTGTAAATTTTTGCAGTATGGTTTTGTAATTATGTTTTCTTCACTTTCTCTTGGATTTGTGGACACTACTGAGAAACCTTGCTCAGGAAAACGACTGCAGTGAATATGTGCAATGGATGTCATGTAGGCTCCCTGGCTAGGATCTGCAGAGTGGACATGATATCTGTGGCTCCCGAGTGATCATGGTCACCATAGGGAAGCTGAAGGTCTGTTGCTACAAGAAATGGTACCAAGGATTATCAAGCATTAAATGTGAATTTTTCCCATGTGAATGAAGACATTTTTCACTCCTCTGGTTTATGACCTCATTCCCCACCACGTCAGCAGGGAGGGTGCGAATGTGGGGAGTGTGTTCGTTTTGCTTCACGGAGTTCCATGAGAGACTTAAGTTGGTAAAACATACTGGTGCACTATGAATCTGACTCAGATAACACAAAAACTATCAGTTTCCCACCGAATCAGAACATATGGCTCTGCAAAATTTATACGGATCTGTAGACATCAAATTATGAAAATATGAGATCCAAGGATGTATCTTCAGATACATAAAATTCAGACTTGTCTGAACTGAGGACTATCATTTTTTAATCACAAATCCCAACCAAAATATGGAATCGTTTTACACCATACCATGGAATCTAGTTATCCTGGAAAAGTCTATGTCTCCATGCCAAATTATTTGACACCATTCCATTTGTTTTGGCGACAGACAAGAGCAAATATGAACACACTGCTCATGACCTAACATATGAGGTCAAAGATGACATAGGAAAGCAAAAGCCCAGTGGTCTCCAGGAGGCTAGATGCTGAGAATAGGTGTGCGCCAAAGATCAGGCCCTGACAGCACAACGCATGGTGGCGAGTGCAGTACCTGCCCAGTAGGCTCGAGGGGAAGAGCTGCGGACTGCATGACTTAACTTAGGGCTAAGCCTTGCACCCAAAGGAGCCTTGGGCCTAACCCACTGGGTCTGCGAGGAGGTGTTCAGAGTAGGGCTAGGCTGCCACACTGGATCCCTGAAGGACAGGTCTGTGTAATATTTTCTGTCACTCCTCAGGTAGTGACTTAGCTGGAAAAAAAACAAGCTTTTCTTAAGAGGCTGCCGAGGGGATTGCCCAATTCCACAGCTGTCACCACCCACCACTACCATCGCCTTGGGATGGATAAAATGTATTTATAAATACTTTGATTAAAATGAGCTATTCTGTGCCCAAATGAGGGAACACAATGTATGCCGTCATGTTTCATTCCCTTCATTTTGAGTCTCCATTAATGAAATTCAAAATGTGCGAAATCATTGTAATTGTGAGCTAATCTACATGATAACACTTTGTAAAATTAAATTAGATATACCGACATTTTAAAGTAAGCAATGTGTATGGTTAAATAAAGTATTCAGACAAGTCAAGAGAATCCTTTGCTGGATCACTGGCAGGGTCACAAGTCGAAAAGAAATACATATGGCCTGGGGGATAGTTAAATGCTGTGCTTTTTCACTTCATTGTATATTATTGAGTACATGTACAGCCACTTACAAATGGACAATAAAGAGCATAGGATGCACGTTTTGACTATTACATGCACAATGAGCGTTTCTGAATATATAAATCTGGAAATGTATCCGCATTCCATAACCTATTATTATAGCACGTTCGTACTTTGTAAAAAGCTCAGCTAAGTACGCAAGAAACAGCTTGTGTCGAGGGGATTTTCTACTGCAATATGTAGTAACTCCGACAAAAACAATATCTATGAAAATTCAGCGCGCTGCGAAGGAAAACACAATAGTCTAAAGCGGATATGACAAGATCAATGTCATGACGACGCCCGTGTAGACACATGCTGTCAGTTAAGTTTGCAATCTATTTCTTTGAAACGTCTTTGGGTAAAAGGGCGCCTAATGGCGCTGCAGTAGGGAGAGGGTTTGTGGAGAAGCAGAGTACTGGCCAGTATCAGGCCAAACCCCTCTGGACTACGGCTCATGCAAGCCAAGCCAGGGTCTCCAATGTATGGTGCACACGTTTGCAGAATCTAAAGACAAAAGGAAGTATGGTATGTCTCTAACTCTCCCCTCCTCTTTCCCTCCTCCACTATCTGTCTACTTCCCATGCTCTTACCCCCCTTCCCCCACTCCCTGGAATATCTCCCCTTGCCAGCTTTTTCCCCTACCTATTTGTTCCTTTTTGTTTGTCTCAACCATACTTGTAACTAAAATTGCCATGCTCTAATAACTGTGTAACCTTAGTAAAGCTGTAACCTGCAATGTATTGTCTGATACCCATGTGAAGCACTCGGATACCTCCGGGTCTAGCCAGCGCTATATAAAACCTTTTAATAAATAAATAAATAAATAAATATTCCTTGTCCATCCACAAAGTCTCGTTGGAAGATTCACCAGGATGTCGGGAGGCCCTTATATTCCTCCAGCTTTATGACTTACTCCTTGCTTCTGTGCACCTGGGCGATTAACACCTTTTGTAATATATGCATAAACAAAAGAGCAAAAAAGTAAAGTATGATGCGTTTTCAAAACTACACAATTGGGGAGGAGGAGCTTCGCGGGCAAGCAAGATGGCCGCGTAGGCTCGGGGCTCCGGAGACCCTCCGACCCTCCGCATAAATCCTGGTCGAAATCCTGATTCACGGTGGTCGATTCTGGTTGGCGAATGGTCGTAGACACGGGATCCACAGGTCAAACGGCAGCGCTTATTCTATTAGATCTGAGCGCTGCCTTTGACACTGTTTCCCATCGCATCTTGCTACACCGCCTGCAGGAAATTGGCATTTGTGGTTCAGCTCTGCAGTGGTTCCGCTCCTTCCTCAGTGATCGCTCCTTCTGCGTTGCCACCCCTCCATTTCAGTCCAAGTACCATCCTTTGGACCTGGGGGTCCCTCAGGGCTCCTCGCTGAGTCCCACGCTTTTTAATCTGTACGTGCAGCCGCTGGCTGAGGTCGTCAGGCAATGGGGCCTAACCATGGTCTCCTATGCTGATGACACTCAGTTGGCGGTTACGATCAGCGGGGATGCCAAGCAGGATGCCCCCAGGTTTCGAAGTGGACTGAGAGAGGTGGCCAGCTGGATGAACAACAACTGCCTCCAGCTGAACGCGACAAAAACAGAGGTGATGATCGTTGGAAGGGAAGCGGACCACTGGGGGGACGAATGGTGGCCTCCGGAGCTGGGATCAGCGCCGGCCCCTGTCCTGGAACTCAGGAATCTGGGAGTATGGCTTGACCATACGCTAAGCTTTGTGACTCACACGAAGAGAGTGGCGGCCTGCTGTTTTGGAGTATTACGCGGGCTAAGACCCCTGCTGCGTTTTTTTGATGCTCCTACAAGACAGCTGGTCATTCAAGCAATGATCATCTCGCGGTTGGATTACGCCAGTTCACTCCTTTTAGGAGCGAACCAAGCCGAGATTCTTCGTTTACAGCGAGTCCAGAACGCGGCGGCTAGGGCGGTGGTTGGTCTGCCTCGAACTTGCCCTACCTCTAACACTCTGCGGTCCTTGCACTGGCTCCCGATAAGCAAGCGTATCCAATTTAAGGCTCTTTGCCTTGTTTTTAAAATTCTGAGAGAGTTGGCACCCAGGATACTCAATACACTGATCTCTCCCTATGTTCCAACCCGCTCTCTACGATCCCTTGGTCAGTCCTTGGTGGTCGTCCCCCGTTTCAGATTAAGTCGGATGGGGGGTCGCTCCTTCCGCGTGAAAGCTGCAACCCTCTGGAATGCGCTCCCCTTGGAAATCCGCCTCTCGAACGACCTAATATCTTTTCGTAGGGCTTTGAAAACCTTCCTGTTTTAAATGTTCCTTGTTTTTACTGTTCTGCTTTTTTGTTACTGGACTTAGTGTTGTGTTGTGTTTTCCTTTCCCTGCGCCAGGACGCTCCTTCGCTGGAGCATCTGTGCGCATTAAAATGCAAATAACATAACATAACATAACAACTTTCCGCTCCAAAATCCGACACTCCTTGACGAAGTTACGTCGTGTCGAAATTCGGTGCCAGGGGCGCATCATTGTCCCGGGGATGGCCGACGGCTGCGATATTGCATGGCATGATCGATATGCTGAGTGAACACCTCCTGTTTCAGCTGGCGGAGCGAACGGAGCTGCGGAGTGGCCTATTGCTGACTGGACATTTGTGGTAGCTACGCTCCGCACCCGCTTGAGTGCCCGAAGTGATCTCGGAGTACTACCCTTTGTTCTGCCTAGATCCAACATGGCTGGCAGGGGCGATCCTGATAGAACGGCGAACCGGGCCAGCAGGAAGACGGTCCAACCTCAGACTAACAAGATCGACCGGTACGCCCAGCAAAGAACTTCGCCAACTGCTGCCGCTCAATCCAAAGACTCTCTAGGTGCGGGCTCGCCCGACGGGTCGGAGCCCATGCTCCGGGACATCATGGGGGCTATCGCTGGCATCCGAACAGAGATGCATAAGCAGCACGAGGTACTGGCGCACAAAGTGGACACCCTGGCAATCAACCTCAACTTGATTAGGGCCGACCTTGGTAAAACGAACGACCGAGTGAAATCGCTTGATATTAAAACTACCAGCCTCACGACTGATGTCTCGGACCTGCAGACGGAGGTCCGGAATCTGAGGTCGGTCAATGACCTGTTCTCAAGGCGGCTGGAGGACTTTGAGGGACGTGCCAGGCGGCAAAATGTGCGCATTATTGGAGTACCGGAGGGTGCAGAGGACTCGGCCACCGACCTTTTTGTCGAGGACCTGATCAAGACTCATTTGGCCCCGGCGGGCCTCAGCCACTTCTTCTCGGTCGAGCGGGCCCATAGGATACCGGGTGGTCCTCCGAAGACGGGAGTCGCACCGAGACCCATCATCGCCCGCTTATTCAACTTCAGAGATTGAGATGCGATCCTACAGGCTTCGAGGCGACATGGGCCCCTCAAGTTCCAGAACGCGGATGTTAACTTCTACCCGGACTTTACTAGGACTGTTCAGAGACAGCGCCAAAGTTTTGCGGGAGTGAAGCGGCGCCTCAGAGACTTGGGGCTGAAATACTCCATGATGTTCCCCGCTAAACTGCGTATTGAACGCGATGGCCGCGCTCTGTTTTTCGACATGCCTGAGGCTGCGAGTGACTGGCTGGACACTTTGCCGCACTGTCGCGAGGAACAGGAGGAACATTCCGAAGGTGACTCTGGAGGCCCCGATCATCAGGAGTAGTACTTATCACACTAACTTTGTCGGTTGGTGTACCTGTTGACTATGACCTATAATGCCAAGCTGTTGCACTTTATTGTGTCTATCCTTTTCCTTACATGGAGGGTGGCGGGGGGGACTACGTGATCTCCTTTCTCCTCTAGGGTCTTCTTGTAGCTTAGTTTATGGGCGACAGGCACACTGCTGGTTGGGGGGGGGGCTCTTTAGTCTAATGCAGGGGTGCAGGGTGAGGGGTGGTGTGAGGGTTGGTTTTGTGTGCTTTCTTTGTTTCTTTCTTCCTTCTTTTAGGCAATGTGTTGTATGCTCTGATTCGTTTAATGCATCGGTGGGGTCTTTTGGGGTCGGCGGAGGCCTGAGGTACGACGATGGGGGGTAGGAAATTAAAAGTTCTGAGTTGGAATGGCAATGGCTTGGGTGATCGCATTAAGAGAGGGGTAGTATTGCAATTGTTCAAAAGAAATATGCCTGATGTTTGTCTGTTACAGGAGACACACTTGGTGGGGAATACGTGCCGTGCTCTCAACAGGAAGGGTTTCAAGATGGTGGCACATTCAGGGTTCTCTTCGGGATCCCGGGGGGGCGGGTATTATGGTGCGCACGTCTCTCCCTTTCGAGATTGACTCCACTATCGTGGACGAGAGGGGGCGGTACGCTGCCGTCACGGGGCGTTGGGAGGGGCGTGCTTTGATTCTGGTTTCGGTTTATGTTCCCCCGGGGCTGCAGAACAACACTTTTCGGGACCTTGGAAGCGCCATTTTGAACCTGCCTGCGGGGTTGCTTATTGTGGGGGGTGACTTTAATTCGGTATGCTCTGGGACCTTGGACAGACATCCGCCTAGAGACCTCCGTAGTTCGCAATCATGGCTGCCCGACTTCCTTGATACTATGGGGTTGGTCGACTGCTGGAGACTCATGCATCCCACTCAAAGCCAATACTCGTTTCATTCTGGAGCACATGGTAGCCTCTCGAGAATAGATTATGTCCTTGCCTTGGCGGCCCACGCGCCGGCGATCTCGGAGGCCCGCCTGTTGGCGAGGGGCATCTCGGACCATTCCCCGGTGTGGGTGTCCTTCGATTTCGACATTGTGGTCGCCGAGCGGCCTGTGGTGGTCAATCCATGGTACTTTCGGAACCCAAGGACGCGCAGACTCTTGGCCAAGGCTATTGAGTTCTACTTCAATGAGAATGTTGGGTCGGTTACATCAGCCGCCACCTTATTGGAGGCATTTAAGGCGGTCTTGCGAGGTGAGGCCTTAGCCCTCATAGCTGACGTCCGCAGGAGCAGAGACGCCGACATGGTGCGCATTGAGGCGGAGATTATGGAGCTTGACTCTCAATTGGAGGCGGGCCCTACGCCTGAGCTCCTCCATACCCTCTCCCTTAAGCAACTGGAATACCACGATCTTGCCTCCGACACTGCTATTGTCATGGGTAGAGAACAACAGGGTAGGATTTATGATGTCGGTGACAAGGCGGGCAAGCTCCTAGCTTGGCTCGACAAGAAGGAGAGAGCCAGTCGCGTAGTTCCGGAGGTGTTGGGGGACGACGGTTTGCTGGTCACTGATCCGAGGGCAATCGTTGAGTCGTTCTCGGACTACTTTCGGGGCATTTACACTTCGGTCTCGGACCGGTCTGAGGCCGACTTGTGCGCTCTCCTGGCAGATATTGATCTTCCGCGCCTGTCGGAGGCAGACTGTGACGGCCTTGACAGGGACAATACTGCGGACGAGATTGCCCTCGCCATTCGCTCCCTAAGGACTGGCAAGGCGCCTGGCCCCAATGGTATCCCTGTGGAACTTTATAAAATCAAACCGGAAGTAGTTTCCCCGCACTTGCGGAACATGTTCCTTGAGGCGCGGGAGGCAGGCATGCTTCCCCACGACCAGAGGTTGGCCACCATTGTGGTTATCCATAAGGAAGGGAAGCCAAGAGATTTGTGCCGATCGTATCGCCCCATCTCTCTATTAAACGCGGAGCCTAAGATACTAGCCAAATTGCTCGCCAACCGACTGATTGGCGTCATTGGCGACTTAGTGCACCCGGACCAGTCGGGCTTTATTCCACACCGCAACACTGCTCTTAACCTTCGGAGACTTCACGGAGCCCTAGCTAGGGCCAACATGCTTGAGGAGCCAGCTGTCCTGGCGTCGTTGGATGCCACGATGGCTTTCGACTCCCTTGAATGGAGTTACCTGTGGGCAGTGTTGGCGAAGCTCGGCTTCGGTCCGGAATTCGTAGGGTGGGTCAAACTTCTGTATGCTAGCCCGCTGGCTAATGTAGCGGTCAATGGTCGAGTTTCGGCACCTTTTGTTCTTCAGAAGGGCACCAGGCAGGGATGTCCTCTGTCGCCCCTCTTATTCGCACTTGCACTCGAACCATTGGCGGCATGGCTACGCAACCACCCAGACATATATGGCATCCGATGGTCCCCTGACTTCGAGGACTGAGTGTCATTATATGCAGATGATATCCTTCTGTATCTCACTTCCCCTTGCAAGTCTCTCATCGTGGCCTGCGACGTGCTTCGACTCTTTGGCCAGTATTCCGGCTTGGTTATTAACTGGTCGAAGTCGCATTTGTATGTCCTGAAAGAAGGGACGCCTCGTCTCCCGAGAGGCTGTGGCATACAGGTCGCGAGACAGGGATTCAAATACTTGGGGATTTACATCTCCACTGACCCTAAAGCGCGCTACGAGAATAATTTGCATCCCCCTCTTCTTCGCCTCCGGCGGGATGTGGAGGGGTGGCGCAAACTTCCGCTTTCCCTGCTTGGGCGCGCGGCGCTATTCAAGATGATGTCCTTGCCCAGATTTCTCTACGCCCTGCAAAACACTCAGGACCCGGTCCCGGCCCGATACTTTGGTGAGATTGAGAGCTTGCAACGTGCCCTACTTTGGGATGGTCGGCCCCGCATTGCTATCACGAAGCTCACGCTCCCGTGGTACGATGGGGGGATAGCGCTGCCTGACGTGCGAAGATATTACTGGGATTCTCAGTTGGCAGCCATTAATCATGGCCTATATGGCCCCGTGGATAGTCCAGGGTACGCCATGGATCGGTGGCTCTTGGATAGCGGGAAATATCATAGGGCGCTATATACGAGGTCTCTTGATAGGCGGATGTCTGGGCCAACGAAAACTGCTGTGCACATCTGGAGAGCGATCACAAAGGCGCAGGGGTGGAAAGACAGGCTTACAAAGGCGACCCCACTTTACGATTCTGATATACTGGGTAAAATATGGCACACTAAAGGCTTTGACAAGTGGGACTTGATCAGCATTTCCCGGGTGGAGGACATGATGTTGCGAGGGGAGGTAAAGTCTTTTGCCCAACTACAGTCGGAGTTTCAGCTGGGTGAGACGGAATATTTCCGGTACGCTCAGCTGAGACATGCACTATTGTCCGTCATGCCGGAGGGTGAGGAGATTCCCGATAGTTCTCCCTTGGAGGATCGAAAACTGGATGGCCACATGCCGGACAGTGCTATCTCCTTGACATATAAGAAGCTTATCAATGTTCGCACAGATCTCCTCCTGGGGGTGAGGGATCAGTGGGTGCGGGACGGGATAGAGATAGACGATGAAGACTGGCAATGTGCTGTGTCATCCCCCAAGGAGGTCGCTATCCCCTCCCGTCTTCGGCTGGTGCAGCTAAAGATCTTGCATAGAGTCTATGTCACTGGCCCCAGGCCTATACACATGGGACATTCGGCTGATGGCCTCTGTAGGCGTGGTTGTGGTGCACTCGCCACCTTCATGCACATCATTTGGGAATGCAACGCGATAGCTTCCTATTGGAGGCGAGTGCACGCGATCATGAGCGAGGTCACCGGGGTGGAATTACACACGGAGGCCCGAAGATGCCTCTTAAATATCTGGGGCCCGACAGATTACAACATTGCCCAGACCCAATGGGTGACCCTTGGGAATATAGTTGCGAAGCGGGACATTGCACAGATGTGGGGAGCAACGACAGCCCCTAAGGTGGTACAGTGGAAGGCCAATATGGATTGGTGTATGTTCCGGGAAAAGACTGTTTATGTTGCCAGGGGTAAACCTAAAAAATGGCAGAAATTGTGGGGTGCTTGGAATGAGTACAGGGGTGACATTTGCATACATCCAGAACCTGCTCCACAGGAAGAACACTTGTCCCCATAGCCCATGATTCCAACTGACGGTTTGATATCCTTATTATCCTGTGTTTCCCTCTCCCACGTTCTTAGTATCTCTACTGTTCTGCTTATAACTGTGGTCATTGTGCTTGACCGACTCCTAGATTAGGCCTCACTGCACATTGGTTTCATTGCCTTCTTTCTTAGCGCCCGTTTCGACGCCTCTTTCTGTACTTTTCTTCCCTTCTTCCTTTGATATAAAAAACTGAAAAATGTAACCTTCATTCGTTCTGACATTCTGCTTCTTGCACTCTGATTTACTGCTTTTCGCTTTGCTGCCTAGCCTCCGGGATGTAAGGCTGAATAGCTGTGTGCACTATTTGTAAATAAAGGTTTTAAAAATTTTTTTTTTTAAAAACTACACAATTGTCTTCAGCCTGTGCAAATTTCAATGGCGATTAATTGGTTATACCTGAAAGGCACCAACACTGAGATCCGAATCATTATCCCTGAAAAACAGTTGGTAGCGCCTACAATTGACACGGAAGGGGCGACAGGCAAAGTGGGCTTGGCACAGGCCCCTGGTGAGGCCCAGCGACTGGGCCGTGGTCCTGCTGTCCATAAAGTTCTGAATGCCGAATCTGCATTATCACCAACAACGTGAGTGCAATTGAAGGGCATGCCCATAAGTTATCCCTTAACATCCCTCGAAAAGCCAGTAGACCTCGGTCAAGCGTGGCAACGGAATACCACGAACGAAGGAATCGCTGTGCCTAGCGAGTCAATCATATCCAGTCCCAGCAGACGGTGAACTGTGCTATGTCCCTGCCAACGGAAATAGCCTGGGTCAGGATGGGGCGGGCTCCTCTAAGACCATGGGCAGCACTTGCGCAACCGAATCCCAAACTATGTGGGAATACCAGCCCAAGAGGCACAAGCTACTCACGGACCACACTGCAAGGCTGGCGAAATAGAACATCCTCTTACTGAAGGTGTCCGGGCTCTTGGATTCCCTATCCGGTGGTGTGGTAGGGAGTGGCGCTAGGGATGACCAGATTCTCCAGGGAGGGAGACTGGGTGAGGAAAGCTGGGTCACCAGGAGCGGTGCGGTGGCAGCAGGCAATCGCCCTGTGCACAGGAGCCCCTGTGAGAGTTTGGCCCATTCCCCGAGCAGCACATCCGTGAGGGCTTTGTTAAAAGAAAGGAGAGGTTCTGTGGGGCCAACTTCTGGTTGAATCAACTCTTTCAAGACATTCGTCTTGACTGCCACTGAGGGCAGCGTGGTCCAGGACATCAGCAGCCCTTCTTACCACCATGACAATTGAAGCTCCTTCCTCTGTAGCCACACTAGGAGGAGAGGCTAAACCAGTGTCTGGGGAGGTGTCCAAATCACTGGCATCGGTCAGTTCCTCATACCGACTATCCTTGGGCTCTTCAAGGGGTTGGAATAACCATAAATATCCTCAGATCCTCCCCAATCACACTCCCCATGGGGCTTATCGAAAAAAGTAGGCCCTGTCTCCGACTCAGAGGGTTGTGTTCCAACTGGCACCGGAGTAGAAATAGGGCGATGCAGATCCGGCTCCGTAGTTAAGTCGTATAGAATGATTAGTTGGTGCTGCCATTGGGCGACAGCGGCACCGGGAACAGGGCCACTGGAATGGGCTCTGGGGAAGGTTGTGGTCTCAAGACCGGAGCCGATCAAGATCCAAGTATGGATCCATAGGGCCCGAATGGCACTGAGGGCAAACTAGTCAGCAGGAATATAGTGGGGGCACCTAACAAAAACCATGGGGCCCATAGGCTCTTCAGAGAGGTCGGTACACCCAAGCATGGGGTGCATGGCCTCATAAAACTCCATTAACTGGGCAGCGGTCATGCTGGCTCTTGGAAATTTTGAGAGGTGTGGGTGGGCGCAGACTCAGGATCTGCATGGGAGTGGGGCCTAGACTTGTGACGTCGTTCCTGCATTTCATCTAAAGACTTAGGTGCAGCAAAGTCAAAGAGCGATTTGACTTCTTTTGTGACTTACCCAACGACTTCGAACACAAAGATGAGAGTAAGGAATGGCTCCACAAACAGGCCTGGGACCTTCCATGCGACTGGGATCTGACCCATCGCAGAGTCCACTGCCACTGGGCAACCATAAGAATCTGGGAGGGCTCCTGCACCACATTGGGATTCATGGCACAACAGTCGGGCAGGCTTTAGAGTCGTCTGCATGTGACAAGAACCATAGGGTTTAAAAACCACAGGATATTTAGGGGACATCTCTATGCACAAAGTGACCAAAATCTCAAAAGAGATCGACAAAACGTCTAAAAAATAGTCCAAAAAACAGCCTAAGGTTGCTCTTTCCAGATCCCTGCTGATAGCGTGGATAGAAAAGAACGTATGTTAGAGCACTGGGGTGGTGCCTACACAGTCACTGTGCAAGTCACAACAGGTGTGGACGATGCAGCGCACAGAGGTACTGCTCGAAAATATCCAGAACCAGTTTTATGCCTAGAGAATATTCTAAGGTAATTAATCTGTTTCTAGAAGACTCTATTAGATAGAGAGAATTGCACAGAGATAAGAGAGCTATCGGATAGTGAAATTGGCATAGGGAGATGTGGGTGGTTAAAATAACTCTTTTTGTATCAGTTCGAGGACAGGAGAAGCCAGGTTGCACTTTAACATTGGTAAATGAGATGTTTCTTGAAGAGATTCGGTTTCCGCTTCTTTCTAAAATGAAGGTGAGCGGTAGCACGTCTGATCTGTGATGGGATGTTATTGTAGATCCTGAGTGCGTAGCTTCAGAAGCCTGACATTCGGGTCTTTTTCCCACCTCTTGAGTTCCACTATGGCAATGTGACAGCTTGGTGTGTTGCACAGATCTCTTGAATTAGGAAAACTTGCAGCTATGCAGAATGGTCTCTTTGGTTTTACTTGCTTGTAAATGGCACAAACCCCCTGAAAACGATGCAGGTTGCAAGGGAAGCCAATGAAGTTCTGTTAGTGTGGGGATGAGGTGGCATCATTTTTTTTTTACCTATGTAGGCAGGCAAAAGTGTGTTTTCCGCCTTTAGAGGAAGCCAAATTGGTGTTTGGGTGCAACCACTGTCCACATGATTCTGTGAATGGGCAATAGTTGATGCACAGGTGCCTGAGATTTCTTTCTGCTCTTGGTTCTTAAGGAGAAGCTGTTAATGATGAACTCAAGTAATTCTGCAGTTTCTCATGGTTGTAGTGCGATTTTGCCCAGGCCAATGTTTCAGATTAGAACAAATATACCGCTGTGCAAAAAAAAACACCCTGCCATTAGACTGCTTTTATAATGACCTGTTTAGCATGAGCATGTGTGAGCTGCAGAAGTATTCCACATTAATTCCTTATTCATCGCATTTGTAATTAATGTTCTTTAGCACTGCTTTTTAGTTGGAACCAAAATGGAAAAATTACTGACTTGGAATCCTAGTTCACAGTAATTATTCTCTGAAAATCCGAAAAAAGTAAACAATTTCTCCACACTTAATGAATTGCAGAACACTTTGTTTAATAGTAATATTCAAATGTAAATATATCACTAAAAATAAGCCATGTTAGGCAAAATGCTATGTCTTATTAAATGAACCAGACACATCTAATCATAATAGTATATTTGACTGAAAACATGACTCTTATTTAACATTTTTTAAAGTACAAAAAGGTGCTCAGATACAAGCACGGTGAAACAGTGACAACTGCATCTGCTCCTTAAGCAGTCTTCAGGACTGTAGTTCCCCACCAGTTAAGCACAAAAAAACAAAGATCCTTAAGCTCAGGTTCTAAACGGCTGCCATGACACGCTGGTGTGGCTTTGTTAAATGTAGAGAAAACATCCTAGTGAAGAATAGGATCACCAGTAAGTAATTTGTCCTTCTCCACAGTGGGATTCTCTCTGATATTCACTTAAGGTAGACTACAGTAGTAAGCTAATCAAATCGTTATTGCTTGATCAGGGCAACGTATAAAACCTTTAATCAAACAATCTGCATAATAAAGTCTGCCCACAAAGTATACGTCTTGCAGCATAAGTCCACAGAACAATGCTTTCAAAAGTTATGGACTCATCTCTGAGTGGCAGCATTACAAATGGCAGAAAAGGGTACTTTCCCCATCAGGACGGCAGAGGCTGAAGAGACTGTGCATTCAACTATAGTCTGTTTGGAAGATGCTAGATTCCCACATACATCCCCAAAGTTAACAAAGAGCTGTCTGTCTTTAATCTTTTCTAAATGACAATGTAAGGGTCACTACATACAACTTGTGTAATGACTTTTCCACCAGAGTAGGGGGATTTAGGAAATAGGTAAGTGAGTAAAGGTTATGTTTAATGTGAAAACCATAAATGACTTAGGACTAAAGGAAGAGTACTAATCTAAGTGGTACTCTTACATTCCCTTGCTCACTCACCAATTTGGCCAGTGTTATAGTTACGATGGTAAGATGTTGCAGATTACATTTATGCAAAGCATTAAATTGGTGCCGCCGATTCATAGAGAAATGTATTTATTAAAATGACACAAAGCAGAGGCTTCCTTACTGTAGGAAATGCCTTTTTTTGGATGCGCTAGGTAATCTTTATTCACTGGAATCGAACCATTTTACTGAAATGATGTACTATATGAAGTAATGACTGTCAAATGTACTTTTTAGAGGAAAAAACAGATTTAGCCATTCAATGGAGATAAGGCAATACTGTTACTTTATGGTATGTTTTCGTATTCACCTTTTTGCCAAGACAATAAATGCATTATCTCTTCACCTTGAGAGGGTAATATAATCTTGTGGGAGGGACATTTTGCCTTTTTCAGTTGAACCCTGCAATCATCTCTATGTGTAATTACTTTGGGAAGTAGCAGAATGAAAAGAAAAATCTAGAGAAATTCCTTCTAAAAGGTTATTATAAGACAGTTCTTCAAAGCCATTAGTGCAGCGCTTTGTGTTTTCTTTTGTTGCAAAACAGTCCTCGTCCATTTGTCTACAACATGAGAAAACTCCTTGGATAAATTCATGGTTTAACACTCAATGATGATGCTCTATGGGATGACAGTTCAATCTGTTAGCCTTTGTGGCGGCAGACCTGGATGATGAACAACTTGGACCTGGATGTTAATCACCAGCATCCAATGGCGGATGACTAGCTTCTTTTGCGAGAATCCTAGACCAGGTAACTCCTTGCATGATTAAGTAAAATGTAAAGGTTTTATTGTCTGTCTGGTGAAGAACAGGCAGACCAGAATCATCCGAAGGAAGGATTAGCGGGTCAGCTGTACTACCATCCATTTGAGCATACTGGTCAATAGCTTATTTCCATTGGACACTATATCCCTTGAGATGTGAAATAGTCTGGGCTCTCCAACCTACAGATGCAGCTGTCTAAGCACTCCTAAAGAGGCCTCGTATGTGATGACGCATCCTAGCCAAGAGAGAGCCATGGTGCCATAGGGCCAAGAAAAGATGACATTTGGCTGATTTAAGAAGATGAAGTAGATGGGACTTCTGTTTAATAAATGGAAACTTCTTCTCTGAAGGAGTAATTTCATTTGCTGTGGTCCAGTTCTGACTAGAACATATTGAGAGTTTAAAATGCATGTGGCTCCCCAGTGATAGCAGTTGTGGATCCATCTTAGCAGAGCTGAGAATTCTGCTGTTATATTCATATGTAGAGGAGACTTTTGAAGAAAGTTCATTTAAGAAATTTGAGGGAACCAATATCCAGTATTATTAGAGTTTTGTTAACACCGAGAAACAGGTACAAAACAAGATTAGGTCTGAGAACCGCTTGAGCTCAGAGGTTATTTGAATCATGTTAATTAAAATGAGATGGAGATTACTGCTCTTAGAGGCGTTTTAAGGCAAGGACAAAGTGGGCTCTGGACCAGGGCACCAACCTTTCAGGGTGCCCTCTGATAGTGCGAGTTCTGTTCTGCAGAAGCTGGCCCTAATGACCTTGAATAATTCGTCAACAGATTATTTAAAATACGGTTTTTCTTTCATGTATTTTTTGTGAAAGTCTATTATAGACATTCTGCTGAGAAATATTGCTGGTTTCATGCAACATCCATAAATAAAGTTTATTTTAGATCAAAAACAGGACCTCATATATAATAAATAGGAGAGTGTCTGAGAATATTTGTAGTAATATTAGTGAGCTGCTACTGTGTTACAATGTTGGAAACACGCACAACTTTGCATGAATATTAGATGTAACAACTTTAGAATTTGGACAACTGTGCCTGACGCCCTGTCAGTGACCTGGCCAAAGAGGGCTTGAAGGAGCTGAAACTGGGTCATGAATTAAACTGTTCTGTACAGGGGCCCCCAAAATACAATTCGCCCCTGGCCCCCAAAATCCTTAAGATCTCCCTGCTTTTACTCCTGGGGTGGAAGTAAAAATCAGAAATGTCCCTCGTGGGGGCGTGGCTACGAGGGCGACAATGGCGGACGTGGCTTCCTAGAGCTCCCGCCGGCCCGACATTAATTTGCTCATTTATCCTGACCCCCGGACCGGATATTGGCCACGCAGCGACTTCTGAGGCAGCGGTGGACAGGGTGCACCTTCCGGTGCTTCTATTGGGTTCCCTGGTCCCGGGCCGGTGAGATTGGCGGCGGCGGCGCCTCCGGGCCTACCTGCAGCGTGGTGAGCCGGGGCCTCGATTTTGGGCAGACCCCGGCCGGGGGATCTAAACATCGGCCGGCTGGCTCGCCGGCAGGCTCCGCGCTCCGGTGGCTAAGAGGCGGATGGCGCGGCCGGAGGGAGAGTGGCGGAGCTTCCTACCGCCTGTGAGAGCACCGACGTCGTAGGGAGCTGTGGTGAGTCGGTGTCGGTGACGGGCTCCGAAGACCGGGGAATCAGTCGGGACCCCCCCGCGTTGCCAGACGCCATTGCTGCATTGAGGCTGGGAGCGGACCATCGGCACATGCACTGCCCTAGGTGAGGCACGCTTTGCCCGACAGCCTGAGGGAGTGGGCCCCCACGGTGCAGCCCCCTGGCGCGAAGTGACCCGAGTCGAAGTGCGGTGCCCTCGCCATATTGAAGTGTGCTCCGTTGCCGGGGCCTGCTTCGCCCATTCTGAGCCGGGACCTGACTGTGGGCCGGGGTGGCCCAGAGAAATAGCGTCACCTGGGCGCCTCGCGCTTGGATGCCCTGCTGTGCCCATCTCGACCAACAGATCTAAGGGCGAGTGACCGGAGCTGTGGAGACGGCGGTGGCCGGTGTGTGGCCTTTAGGCCGGGGCCTAGAGTTTCGCGATCCCTTGAAGGCGAGGGGTCAGATCTGGTGCTACTATCCTTGGAGGGGCCGGGGCGCCCTGCCTGAGGCCTTGGGTGCTTTGCTGTGGTCCCGGCCCGGGTGACGACTGTGGCCTTTGCTGGCTGGGTGCCTGGATACTGGAGGAGTTTTGTGGTGGCGGTCCGGTGCGGCGTGGCACCCTGTGGGGCCCCCCGGCCTCGGATTCGGTGGGTCAAGGCCATCCTGGTGGACATTGAATTTGAATTGCGGTGAGTGGAGGGTCTGCCACGGGCACGGAGCAACCCATCTAAAATATCCTGGCCATGACCAGAGGCGGGGGTGGCAGTGGCTCCGCCAAACAAGGGCCAATCGACAAGTTTACTGGACCCAGTGGGGGAC
The DNA here is from genome assembly GCF_964263255.1 of Lissotriton vulgaris. Taxonomy (NCBI): domain Eukaryota; kingdom Metazoa; phylum Chordata; class Amphibia; order Caudata; family Salamandridae; genus Lissotriton; species Lissotriton vulgaris. Next base: position 335,544 of record NW_028243195.1, on the reverse strand, counting down.
CCGGGGCCTCCGGGGGTGGCCAGAGCACGGGACCTGACAACGCGGCCTTGATGGCAGCCATCACGCAATCAAGGGACATGTTAGACGCTAAAATCGGTGTGGTGGGAGCTGATGTAACATTACTACGACAGGATCTCCGCAACGCAGTCGCTCGCATCACGGAGGCCGAGACCAGGATCACGGGGGTGGAGGGCGATGTGAGCACCCTGAAACAGAAAGTGGCGGAGATGGACAGGATTCAAAAAGGGCTGGCGCTCATCGTTGAGGATGCAGAAGGGCGAGCACGCAGGAATAACCTCCGCTTCGTGGGTTTTCCGGAGGACTGTGAGAAGGGGCCCATGGATGAATTCCTGACACGGTGGCTGGAGAGCTGGCTTCCCCCAGACGTCCTGTCGCGCTGCTTTGTGGTGGAGAGTGCACACAGAGCCCTGACGCAGAAACCGCCAGTGGGAGAGCGGCCTCGGCCAGTCATAGCCAAAATACTGAATTTCCACGACAGAGACACAATACTACGGGAGGCGAGGGCCAAGGAGACTCTGCTGTTCGATAATCACAAGATTATGATTTTCCCAGACTATACCAAACAGGTACAGCAGCAGCGTCATTCCTTCCTGGCGGCGAAGGCCAAACTGCGTGGTCTGAAGATCCAATATTCATTGCTGTATCCGGCCCGCCTTCGAGTTGTCTTTCAGTCCAAGACCCACTTCTTTGATACCCCGGAGGCAGTGTTCAGGTGGACGGATGAGACGGTCAGGCTCCGACCGAACGCCCAGCCGGGCCTGGGCTCTGGACCGTCGCGTGGATCGTCGCAGGAGAGGGGTGACTCTGCCGTCAGGGGTAAACGACACAGGAAATCTCGGTCACGGAGACGCTCCCTGTCTCGCAGTGGCCTACCGGATGGGACGCAGCTCGACACCGATCAATCGGGAAAAGAGAACTGAGCACTATAGGAGTCCAGCCCTCCTTATTTAGCGCTTGTCCATCGATGGACTCCACAGAGGGCCCTGTGTGACTGCTTCATCGGCCGAGCGGATAGCATTTGGTGTTGTGCGCACTGGACCTTGGTCTGGATCAAGGGGAGCAATGCTGGTGGTGTCTGGCTGCCTCGTTCTACTTGAGTTCAGAAAACTGTGGTACAATGGGGTTCGGGGTACTGACCTGTAGGGCGGCCTAGTCCTCCCATGGTAGGGGGTGACCCTGAGGGAGGGTCCTGTTGGTTGGTGGGTATAGTTGGGATCCATTGGTATGGTTGGCTTTGGGCGCTCTGTTTTGGGACCGAAGCTCCCCATGCCGCGACAGGTACTTCAGTGTTTCATGAGGTATAGGGGAGGGGGGCGGGGAACGGGTGTTGGGCAGTTGGGGGAGCGGTGTTGGAGGGAAGTGACCGGGGGTGTGGGGGGTGTTTTGAGGGGGGTGCACGTGATCTCTACTGCATTGACGGTTATGGTGTTGAGTGCCTGGGCTGGGTCCTGGGGTCCTCGGAGATTTTTCCATCGGGACAATGGCTGAAACTTCAAGGCAGGAACTCGCTGGAGACTCTATGCGTATATTAAGCTGGAACGTCGGGGGGGGATGCTGGACAAAATTAAGCGTGGGGCGGTTTTGCGCTGGGGTAAAAGGGATTCAGCTGATGTAATGCTATTACAAGAGACACACATGCTGGGGACAAAGGTGCTGAGCCTACAGCGATTTGGTTACCAACAAGTATTTCATGCAGGGTTCTCCAGGGGCTCGAGGGGGGTGTCCGTTCTTATCCATCGGAGGTTGTCCTACACCCACGAGCGTCACTGGATTGACCCGCAGGGTCGTTATGTGTTTGGTATGATTGGTATGGAACCGGTGGTGTTTGGTAGTGTGTATGCCCCCCCCCCCTTTACAATGGTCCTTGGCAGAGAGACTATTTGAACTGTGGGCCGAGATCCCAGACTCCTTGGCCGTGATAGGTGGTGACTGGAACAATGTTGTGGATGTGTGCCTGGACCGTAGGAGGTTACAGGGGACTGTGGCGGCGGCCTCCCCTACACGGTTAAAAGCGATGATTGATGGATTGGGCTGGGTGGATGCCTGGAGACACATGCATGCCATGACGTGTGAATATACGTATGTGTCTGCTGTGCATGGCTCCTTCTCACGGCTGGACTGTGTGTTTGTACCGGGAGCCTTCCTTGACAGGGTAAGACAGGCCGCAATTCAGCCTAGGGGGCTATCCGATCACTCTCCTGTTGTGGTACGGATCGAATTGCGCAAGAAACGTCAGCCATTCCGGTGGCGGATGTCCTCGTGCCATCTCCAACAGGTGGACTATACACAACATATGCGCAGCGCAGTTGCCCACTACTGGCAGGAGAATCTGGTGGAGGGGGTGGATGGAGTGACGGTCTGGGAGGCCATGAAGCCTACTTTGAGAGGCATAGACATTGCATGGTGTGCTGCTGCCCGTCGTCGTCGTCGAGAGGCCATCGTCGCGGCTGCGGTACGGGTGGAGGTGTTGGAACGACGGTGTCAGGGGGATGGTGACGAAGTGGCGATACGACTGCTCCTGCAAGCGCAGCAATCCTATGCCTCGGTCTTAATGGACGAGGCTAGACAAGCGTGGCTGGCCACGCGGAGCAGGGTATACCAGTGGGGCAGTGGGGCGATAAGTCCTGCACCATGCTCCATAGGCTGTGTCAACATACTCTACAGCCAATCACACTGCCGGGCCTCACTGATGGTGAGGGAACTACCATAACGAACCCTGCGACTCTTGCGGCGAGCTTCGCCCACTACTATGCGGAGCAATATGCTCACCGGGACAGTCTCCCACCAGACGCGATTGACAAGTTCATTGCTGACCTGCCCCCCCCCGTGCAGTATCAGACGATGCCAGGAAAGCTCTGGACCTCCCCTTGACGGCGGAGGAACTGGGAGATGCGCTGGGGCAGCTCAACACGGGTAAGGCGCCCGGACCGAGTGGATTCTCCAGTGAATTTTACAAGAAATTCCACCTACAGCTGGGACCGCACTATAGGCGGGCGTTGGAGGCAGCGCGGGAACGAGGTAGCTTGCCGGCGGACTGGCGCCAGGCTGAAATTGTAGTTTTCCAGAAGCCGGGTAGGCCTCCCGACCGACATGAATCTTATCGCCCCATTATCTTTGCTCAACTTTGAAGCCAAGTTATTGGCCAAAGCGTTGGCGAACCGCCTTCTCCCATATGTTGCAGACTTGGTCCATCCGGATCAGGCGGGCTTCATGCCGCATAGGGCGACGCGACACAACATCAGACGTGCACAGGCGGCGGTGGACGCTATGGGGGCGACTGAAGAACGAGCGGCGCTACTACTGGCATACATCGACAAAGCGTTCGACTCGGTCAACTGGACGTACCTCTTCGCCCTTTTGCCGCGCCTCAACCTGGGCCCGGTGTTTGTTTCCTATGTCAAGCTGCTGTACACGGACATCACCGCCTCGGTGCGTGTATCAGAGGCGATTTCAGAGAAATTCTCAATTGCCAGGGGGACCCGACAGGGATGCCCCCTATCCCCTTACCTCTTTGCGCTGGCCATGGAACCATTGGCCGCATGGGTGCGCATCGATGCACAGCTTCGTGGCTTTGTGTGGGGGGCGGGACTCTCGGATAGAATCGCGCTATATGCAGATGATGTCCTCTTCTTTATGACTGATCTTAACCGCTCTGGCCCTCGAATATTGGAAATAATGCGTATATTTGGAGAGGTGTCAGGACTCTTCCTCAACCCGCGCAAGTCGACCCTATGGGTGCTGGGCGGAGAGACAGGGATATACCCCTGGGCATCGTCCCTGCAGGTGGCGGTCGGTGGTCTAAAATACTTAGGAGTCTTCCTGTCTGAGTCTGCCGCAATTGCGTGGGAGCGCAACGTGCTGCCGGTGTGGGATAGAGTCCAATCGGACATCAAAACCTGGTCTCGCATGCCTCTCAATATCTATGGTAGGACTGCGATCTTTAAAATGGTCGCTCTCCTGCGGCTCCTGTACCAACTGCAGAACCATCCACATAGGATCGAACCACAGTGGTTCCGTCGAGTAAATTCGGTGCTGGGCCGCTTTCTGTGGGCAGGGGGTGCCTCCAGGGTGGCGCTACGGACTTGCTTCTTATCCACATATTGTGGAGGTCTAGCTACATCGGACCTTCTGTCCTACTACTAGGCCCCCCACTTATTGGTTCTGAACGAGTGGTGGTACGGCGATCGCAACGACCCTGCATACGCACTGGAACGCGTGTTGATGGGCGATGCCACGCTACATACGCTGTTGTACTCGGCTGGGCGGCGGAAGAAACTGTCGCAGGTCACTCAGGTGGTCTTCATGATCTGGAGACAGGTACTGCGCCGCATGGACTGGTGGGGTAGACTGACGGCGGAAACCCCACTATGGAAGAATGGACAGCTCCCCGCACTGGCCTCGTTGACAGGGTTTGGTGGCTGGGACTCCGTCGGAATTTCGTCACTTGGTCATGTTCTTTCTGGGACTACCCTCAAATCCTTCCAAGACCTTAGCTCCGAATTTAGTATGCCCAAGACCCAATTCTTTAAATACCTACAATTCCGTCATGCGCTTGCACCTAGTCTGGTTGGGCTGGACCAGCTTCCCGAATTTAGCCCAGTGGAAGCCAAGCTCTTCATGGGAGATCTGGGGGATAAGAAAGTCTCCAAAATATACCAAATGCTTGTCACCCATTGCTCCTCTTCCCTACTGTCGCTGAAAGCCTCCTGGGAGCCGGACATTGGTCCTTTGGATGAGGATGACTGGACGGAGGCCCTGGAGTCCCCCCGTGGGGCTGCCATAGCCGTGCAACTCCGGTTCATACAGTTCAAATACCTACATAGGGCCTATTACACCAGAGAGAGACTGTGGAAGGCTGGCCTCATTGCAACTCCGGAATGTCTGCGCTGTGGGTCTGAGAGAGGCACGCTGCTACATACTGTGTGGTCCTGTGTGGGTCTGACCCGATTCTGGAATGGGGTGTGGAATTGTTTGTCGGAGGTGCTGGGGTGGGACCTTCCTCGTACGCCCAGGCTGGGTCTTCTGCATGTCCTGGAGAATGTGGGTGGGAACATCTACAAGCGTCACATCCTGTTGTTGGGCCTAGTAGTGGCCAAGCGGGATCTGGCGAGGGCATGGAAAAGTGACCGTGCTCCTCCACTAAGCGCCTGGAAAGCGGGCATGGATTATCTCATGGGGTTAGAATTACCAGTGTTTGAAGCCAGGGGGTGCCCCCGGAAACATTACAAGATCTGGAAGCGGTGGGCGGATTATAGAGGGTTGACCTTGGAGCCCCCAATTGACTTAGATGATGGACTGCCTGCAGATGGAGACCTCTGGGCCTAGGAGGGTGCTCGATACCTACTGTACTCTATTCATATGCTGCGGTTGAAGGTGATCACGTACATTGGGTTAGGGTGGGATAAGGGGTGGGTAGTAGGGGCGTTGGGTGGTTGGCGGGGTAAAGGGGTGTGGGAGGGGGGCGATTTAAGCGTTTAGGCTATGTATACATCCTGCTATATGTTTGCCATTTGACAGTGTCCTCCTGATTGTGGAGAACTGTACCTATGCTATGCCTAAACAGTCAATAAACGCAGTTGTGAAAAAAAAGAAATGTCCCCGTGTAAACTGCCAGCACATCATGTACATTTTCTTTTTGTTCTGCAAAAATAACCCCAACTTTAGGACTTTGTTTCTGTAGAACACAGATAATGTTGAGCAGGTCGCCGTTACATGGAAGTCGCCTAGGAATACATTTTTGCCAAAAGTGCTCTCGCCATCTCAGCAGGAACACTTTTGTAAATATGACCTGCCAGGGTGGAGGCCTATCCGGTAACCACTAAATGACCCCTTTGTGCTTGTTATATTATGTTACATTTTACGCGCACGTACACCGGGTTTGTTTCATGGCGCTACTCTGAGGGGTGCCTGAGCTCTAGGGTTCCTCGTAAGCTTGTTGAAACAGCCAGGTTTTAAGGAGCCTACTAAAGCATAGGAAGTCGGGGCTGGAAAGAATTTTGAACGGGAGAGTATTCCAGAGTCTTGGAGCTAGAACAGCAAACCTGGCACCACCCAGGTGCTTCAGTTTAAAGAAGGGGGTGAACAGGAGATGCTTGTGGGCGGAACACAAGTTGCGGGAAGGTACATGCCTCAGGATAAGGCTGTCTATGAATTTAGGGCTCCTTCCATTCAGGGATTTAACAATAGGGCAGCAGACCTTGAAGGCACAGCGCCGTGTGATGGAAAGCCAGTGCAGATTCTTCAAAAGAGAGGTAATATGGTGATGCCTGGGTTGCTGAGAAATCAGTCGTGCTGCTTGGCTCTGTACCAGTTGTAAACGTTTGGTTAAGTTTAGAGGGATGCCAAAATACAGTATAGTTGGCGTAGTCAACATGAGACATAACCATGACAAGGACCCTTTGGGTCAGGGATCCCTGGGTGAGAAATCTTCTAATCTTCCTTATTTCCCTCAACTGTAAAAAGCATGTAGATAACACTGACCCAATTTGTGAGATCATGGTTTATTATTACCCGGAGGCTCTTGGCCGGGACAGACGGGTAGGGGGATTGGCCCAGTTCCTTAAGCCAAACGTAAGGGCCCCAGGGGTTTTTGATGCCTCCTGTTAGAACTAGCTCGGTTTTGTCCAGATTGAGTTTTAGCTGGTTGTTATTCATCCACCCGCTGATGAACAGCATAGTAGACTGAAAATCATGGACCATGTCGGGAGAGTTGCTGATGGGGAATATAAATTGGAAATCCTCACCATAGTCAAAAGTACAGATATTCCTCTCTTTCAGAGCCCGAATCAGTGGAAAGAGGTAGAGATTAAACAGGAGGGGAGAGAGTGAGGAACCCTACGGGACTCCGTATGTGGTCTTCATTCTGGAAGCGGTGAACTGAGCAATGCTAACCGACAGAGCGGTTTCCCAAGAAAGAACCGAGCCAGCCCAGGGCGGGTCCCTGGATCCCCTTATCTCTGACACGGTCGATCCGTATACCTTGGTCAACCATGTCAAAAGCCGCGGAGAGATCCAGCAGGACACAGTCCTGCTGGAAACCATTATCGGTGTCCCTGCGGACGGTGTTGAGTACTGTCAATATTACTGCCTCCGTGGAATGCGCTCTGTGAAATCCTTCCTGACGGGGGTCCAGATATTCAGACTCTTCTAAGAATCCAGAAATACATCTAGTAACTAAGGTCTCCAAGACCTGGGCCAAGGATGGGAGAAGGGAGATCGGACGATAATTAGTCAGAATTTGGGGATCTGCTCCTGCCTTTTTCAAGAGGGGGACAACAATTGCCTCCTTAAAGGTATCGGGAACAAGGCCTTGGGCCACTGACTCATTCAGAAGAGATAAATCTGGGTTGGGGAGGGAGGTTAATATTTCTTTTAAGATGCTGGGAGGGCAGCAGTCCCTAGGAGAGCCTGATTTTACCTTGGATAGGAGATCCAAGAACGTCTGATTATTTATTTTATGGAAATGTGTGAAAATACTGGGGGTTTTATATGTGGTAGGGCTAGCCTCAGGGTTCGAACACCCCGGAATGCTAGACTTGATTTTTGCAATCTTGTGAGTGAAGAAGTTCAAGGAGTTACAAAGGGTTTGAGAAGGAGTAGTTTTAATTGTAACTCTGTCAGGATTAGAGAGTTCATGGACAATAAAAAAAATCTCCTTGGACTTATTCCTTGCAGTCAAGATTTTAGAGGATAAGTAGGAAGCTATAGTGGTCATAATGACTTTTTTATACGCCTTCATAGCGTCTACATACGTTATTTTATCCTCAGGTGAATAGTTGTGTCTCCACTTTCTTTCATGTTGTCGGAGAGCTGCTTTTTGGGCTTTTAGATCTGTGGAGAACCATTTATAGCCATCATGACGGTGAGCAGAGGAAATTTGTCTGAGGGGCGCATATTTATTGCTAGCTGCTAATAGCCATGCTGTTAGATGTCCATCGCTATGATTGATAGACGGAATGTTGGGTGGAGCAGTTTTGGCCAGTGTGTTGAAAAATGAGGGTTGATCAATTTTATTCCAATTCCTGGTTATTATCCCTTCAGGGGTGGGGGTTTTAGCCATGGGCATGCTGTTGATGATACATTTAATTAAATGGTGGTCTGACCATGTGCAAGGATATGGACATGATGCTTAATTGGATACAGTTAAATGAGGCAATGTGGATTTGCAGCTAACCAAGGACACTGAAGCGGTTTTCAACAAAAAAGTCATCTAGTTCCACAGGGTGAAATCTATAAACAGGAAACAGGTCTCTGATTGGTTTCACTAGGTTTCAGGTGTCCAAAGGCTCTTGCTTTGATATTGCACTATGTACAGAGGGTGTGGCGCAGCACCCAGAGCTGCTGACTTTGGAGTTGGGGATTCGGGTTCAAGTCTCGGTTCAACATCCTGCGCAAATCACTTAATCTCCTTTTGACAGCGCCTGTATACCCTCACGGGTTATAAGCTGCGCTATATAAATTTAACTAATTACAATTACAACAGTGGGAAAGTCAGATTCCCATTGGCTGATAAATAAGTGCATAGTCGGAAGGTGACTCTTGGTTCAGAACCATTGACAAGTTTCTGAATCTCAACTAACAGTGGTTACAGGAAATGGGTTTTCGAAGTATTCTTTCTGGCATACTCTAAATCTGTACTTTTGTGACTACAGTAATGTTTATATTGGTATAATTTAGAAAAGCGAGTTTACTTGTCAACGTTTCTGACTTTGCTCTAGTTTGAATAATTACCCTTAAAGAGGCATCTCTATATTCCATCAATGAAATCAGTATCTGTGCATAAAGGTTACATCAAAAGAATGATAGGTGTGAAACCCGGAGTACCAAGCAAGCACAATAGCAAATTGTTGTCCGCAAAGAAGAATTTAAAATTGAAATAATAATTGAATGTAATACCAGGCACACATGTAGGTATGTATGTATGTGTGTTCTTATATAGCGCTCGATTTTACCCATGTGCATTGAGATTCTTTTAGGAATTGGAAATGAAAGTATAAGATATATATATATGTATATATATATATCTATATCTATATATAGATATGAATCAGAATCCACAATCCTGAAGCGCCGAAGACAGCAAACGGACACAACCAGGTACAGACCACAAGGCAAGGATTTAAAGATGAATGGTGTGCTTTATTCCATCAATGGGGACGGCAACATGACGCGTTTCGTCCGGGAAACCCGGACTTGATCACATGACAAGACCCAGAGACATGAGTGGTTAAATACTGGTAAAAAACGAAACTCCTCCCACAAAATAACAGACATAAAGGAAATATCCTTCAGCATACAAAACGGTCAACCAGAATGCAATGTAACGTGCAAATTAGTGCATAAAATGCAAAAATTATTCACTATGCAATACAAACAAATAAAATTTGTTAACAAACTAACTAAAACCGCCCAAGAGAACCCAAAAAATCCTATAAGCTGTGAGAAATTCTCCTCATTTTTCACGGACAAATCTAAATTGCTAGAAGCTGAGCTCACAAAATCAGCGGCTAACATCACGACCCTTCCCCCTTCAAAAAAGGAGACGAATGCGCCAGCGATGGATTTTTTCACAAAAAACAAGGCAAGCTGGGACACATTTGAACTATACAACCAAGAAACGATCGCCAAAACGCTAGCGAAACTTAAACCCAACAACCACTACCAAGACCCGCTACCCGCAAAATGTGTAAGAGAAATCAGTCACACTCTAGTTCCAATCTGGACGGAGATAATAAATGCCTCACTAATACAAGGGACCCTTCCGGACTGCCTAAAAACGGGGCAGGTAGTTCCCATTATCAAAAAACCGACAGCTGATGCAACAGACCCGAACAATTATCGACCAGTGACCAACATCCTGTTACTGGCTAAACTTCTTGAGAAATGTGTACAAGGCCAACTGAGTCAACATATCGCTAAGTTCTCACTACTAGACGACTGCCAATCAGGTTTCAGAACAGGTCACAGCACGGAAACTGCGATATTACATATTGTTGATGACGCTCTACAAGCCCTCGACCAAAATCATGCGTGCCTACTGATTCTACTGGACTTGTCATCGGCATTCGACACGGTAAATCATGCGATTCTGATGACCAGACTACAAGACAGGATGGGTTTATCTGGTAACGTACTGAAGTGGTTTAATTCCTTCCTGCAGAACAGGACTCAGCTATTCTTGGTCAACGAGGCAACCTCTTCTCCTCGCCCTAACACAATAGGGGTCCCTCAAGGCTCAACGCTATCCCCTGATCTATTCAACTTGTATGTAGAACCTCTCACAGAGATTCTTCGGATCTCACAGATATCTTACCACATGTACGCAGACGACACCCAAATATACATGAAGATTGCCTGCAGTGAAGACATTGATCTTATGAATGAAACTCTAAAGAGAGCATTGCAGTGGCTTACAGCCAATCACCTGAAACTGAATGCCAATAAAACTGAATTCCTGTTAATCTCACCGACAAGGAGTTACACAGAGGCAAAGGAATGGGCGAAATTGGTGACAGCACTGAACTGCACCCCGACCCTAGTTAATTCAGCTAAATCATTAGGAATTACACTAGACAAGAACTTAGACATGAAAGAACACATCAACTTGATGGCCAAGGGCGCCCGCTTCCATTTAAACTATCTAAGGAAACTGAAGCCCTTTATCTCTAAAGCAGACCTAAAACTTGCCATCCAATCGTTAGTTATCTCGAGGATCGAATATGGCTGTACCACATTAGCTGGCCTACCGAAAACATCCACTGCACCACTAAAAGCCTGTCTCAACGCAGCGGCAAGACTCATCACAGGAACTAGGAAATTCGACCACATATCTCCTCACCTGAAGGCTCTAAACTGGTTACCTTATGATGCTAGAATTAAAATGAAGATGGCCTGCATCACACATAAAGCGGTCCACTACAACATGCCGAGGTACCTCGCCAAGAAAATTAAGATATCGGGAGGCAACAGAACAACAAGAAGCTCTAAAGAGCTGCTATTGCTGCCGGCATTCTTCCAGAAAAAAAAGACTTATGACCGAGCTTTTTCAGGAGCGGCCCCCAGAGTCTGGAATTCACTCCCTCCTTACATCAGGAGGATTCAAAATACCGCAGCTTTTAAAAGGGAACTGAAAAGCCACATGATGAGTAAATACCATATATAGAGATGCCCACAGACTTGTGATACGAACATTTCTGCCAAAAAGAACTGGAGTCACCACGAACACTTGGAAGACCAATAAGACAAACGACTGATGCCACTCAAGCATCGGCTCTACAACCTATTACTACCTCACTATTAGGTGATATCTATGCTATACCGTTCACCGGAAGATATCACCCTTACCTTGAACTTGTTAATATTTATGTTCGATGCATCCAACTATTCCCTCACTACTCTTATGGCTTATTACGCCGATATTGACTTGTTAATAATATACAATACTACCTCATAGAACTTGACTGCATGACTATGACACTACCTAAACATAGGCACTCCCTAATACTAACTACTTAGGCGTTAGGAATATATCTTACCTTAATCACCGTAGACAGCACATTACCTCCCACACCTGATTTGTTTTTGCTGCTATAATTGCTATTATAATGTCAACTGTTTAATTCTTCTATGTCCCTAGGTAATCCCCTTTCTAACCTCCCTGATAGCTCTCTGCCCTACCTCTATATATGTTTTGTTGCTATAAATGTTACCACTATGTCAATCTGTTTTCCATATGTTAAGCGCTCTGATACCCACGGGTCATGTCCGCGCTATATAAAACACTATAAATAAAAATAAATAAATAAAATAAAATATATATTGTGACTGAACAATATAAGTTATTATCGGTGGGGCATGTTGATAAACCAGTAAAGAGATGTAAAAAAACCACAAATAGAATTTTAGTGCAAGAAGTAAAGTGCAGGGTGCAAATCCCAAAAATTGGAGAGCGAACAATGTATATCCAGGTAAAAAACCTTGAGCAGAATGACAACATTAGTGAAAAAGTGCAAAGTGCAAGAAAAAGTGCAAAATGCGGCAGTGCATATATCTGAGTCGGGGGGGAGAGCAATCACACATTATTAGATCAAGATCTAGCAGCAAGAAATCGGGCATACCTAAAATTCATAGTAATACAGCTGGATCATAAGTAAAAAATATGAAATTCATCATTAACAGTAAATTAATTATCAGAGTAAGCAATGTATATCTTCATAAACCATCCTCAACATGAAAAAATAGATTAAAACCATATAAATAGGTATAACATCCATTATAAAAAAGTTATGCATATGATAGAATAAAATATTTACAAAAAGTTATTAAGATCTTCTCCCATGTTAAGGCCATTAGGGATCTTACTGTTTAACCTCAAAATGTATTGGCTTTCCAACTGTCTAAGTCTCTTCTCTCTGTCTCCACCTCTTTTATTAAGGGGGACTGCGTCAATAACAAAGTATTGCAGGTCATTAAGATTGTTATTGTGCACCAGCTTGAAATGGCGTGCCACTGGATAATTGGGGTCAGAATTAACAATGGCACGGAGATGCTGTAAGATTCGATTGTATACTTGCAACTTGGTGCTGCCGACATATTGCAACTCGCACGTACATTTAAGAACATAGACCGCATGGTCAGTTTTACAAGTATATACATTCTTGATAGGGATCACAGCATCCGTTAGACCCTCAATAAATTCGCTGGTGTTCACACCAAATTTGCATGCCCGGCATGAACTACACTTACGGAAACCTGTTTTGTTAGAGAACCAATTGGATTTAAAAGTAGTTTCAGGACTAGTTCTGACCAGAGCATCCCTCATAGAGGGTGCTCGTCGGAAAGTGATGTTAGGCATATCTCCCAACAGAGGACCCACCACAATATCTGTTTTTAAGATGGGCCAATTAGATTTAATGATTTGCCTCATCTTTTTGTGTTGATTATTGAAGGTGGTGATCAGGCGAATGGAAGACTTTTTAGTTATGTTAACAACCTCCTCAGGAGTAACTAAAGTGGGTTGTTCTACCGTTGCCACTGTCTGAATAGATAAAGCCCTTCTAAGAGAGTTGGTGAGGTTAGTGACATCATAGCCTCTTCGTAAAAATCTCTGATAAGATCCATTCAGACAATTCATGAGGTCAATCTCATTGTTACATATGCGTCTAATCCTTAAAAACTCCCCATAAGGGATGCTTTTAATAAGATGATGTGGATGGTTACTCTGGGCATGTAAAATTGAATTTCCAGCTGTGGATTTTCTATACATTCTAGTCATGATCTCGTTATCTCTAATGTAAACCTCCACATCTAAGAAGTTAACACTTACATTGCTAATGTTGGCACAAAATTCTAGATTTAAAGAATTGTTGTTGATGTTATTGACAAATTCTTCGGCTGATATTTTACAACCTTGCCAGATTATGAAAACATCGTCAATGAAGCGCCACATCTTTACAATGCCTATTTCATCCTCCTCCAAACAGTCACGGATCCCACCCAGGACGTGCCTCTCCCACCAGCCCACGTGTAAACACGCGTAGCTGGGGGAGAAGCACCCACCCATGGCGACACCACGCAGCTGCTGGAAGACTTCATTGTTGAAAATCACATAAAATCAATCATACCGATGAGCATTTTACTGTGTTCATAATACCTGATGTCTCTAGTAGACAAGAAGTATTCAATCGCATTTAAACCATCAGCATGATTAATAGAGGTGTACAAGGATGTAATGTCCATGACTAGAAAAAGGTAATTAGGTTTCCATACAACTTCTTTCAGTTTCATCAAAAAGTCACCAGTGTCTTTTAGGTAACTAGGTAAGGCCTCCATATATTCATGTAAATAGAAATCAACATATTTGGAGAGGGGTTCCAAAAGACCATTTTGGGCGGAAATAATAGGTCGCCCCGGTATCGGTGTTGTACCTTTATGGATCTTTGGTAAAAGATATAGAGTCGGAGTGATAGGAAAATCCTTTTTCAAGAAATCAAATTCTTTCTCATTAATCAATCCATCCCTCTTCCAAGATGCCAGATTAGAATGTACAAGTTCTTTTACTTTGTTGAGTTCATTGAATGAGGCCTTCCTATAACAGGCTGGGTCATTTAATTGTCTTTCTGCTTCCTCTAGGTACAAAGTGCGTGGCCATAAAACAATATTTCCACCTTTGTCCGCTTTATTGACAATGATGTCGCCTTTTGATTTGATTTTTCGCATGAGCAAAGAATATTGTTTATCTCTAAAGCTTCTACTTTTTTTGTTTTTAGCCACAGTTTTATTAAGTTCTTTTAGGTCTTCCACGACCCTGTCATTAAAGATGTCGATGGCATCCCGAGGCATCACCGGGACAAACGTAGATTTAAGACAAAAAGGACTATTACCAGCACTGCCACTACTGATTCCCATAGCACCTAATATATCCTGAGTGTTATTCGGAGCATCGTCATCATTTACAAGAGAATGAGCAGTCTTGAGAGCCATAGTGTCAGCAATAGTGAAATTTTTATGACTTTGAGATTCATTCACAATAGCTCTGGCTTTTTCACTTTTCTTATTGGTGGTGTGGAATTTGAGAAGCTTTAGTTTTCTTATAAATTTAAAGGTGTCAATCCTAGCTTGCACATACTTGAATCCATTGTTAGGGCAATAGGAAAGACCCAACGAAAGAAGCTGAGTTTCTGCTGCATTCAGATCAAGTTCAGTTAGATTGATTACCGTATTTCTTACATCGGGGTTACCAAGATGAAAAGTGGTGTTTATAGAATTTTTATCTTTTTCATGTGAGTTTTTATCTTTTGTATTTTTTTCGTTTGTGTTATTTTCATGTGTTACAATTGTTCCATTTTTATCATGATTGTTATCGTTGGTGTCAACTTCCGTAGATAACGTTGTCTCATCACACGCTAGTGTGGTGGGTAATTTCAACAATTTGCTTATGATTTCTTTTGGGGATTGCCCCTTCCTCTTTTCTTTTTCCCGTAATTGTTGGCGTTTCCTCCTCTCTTTGCGGGATTTGTTTCGCCTCTTCCTCCTGTTGGCTGTGTCCCTCTCGACCTCAGGGTGTTTCGCCGATCTTCCACCATAAAAACCAATTCCTCAGATGGAGTGAAACTACTAATCCCAGGTTGCTGCACATTCGTTTCATCATCAGAACCCCCACTGCTGTAGATGGAACTCATGTCGGTGTCTGATCCTTCAGGGGCTACCACCTGTTGGTTTTGGGGATTTTGAGATGTTGTAGCTGACACTGGCACAGATGAAGTTAGTGCCTGCCTTTTGGCAGATTCAAATTTCCTTGAGAAGGTAAAAATTCTCCCATTCTCGTAGTCAGCCTTGTCTCTAGCAAATTTAAAGGCTTTGCGGGTTTTTATGGTCTCCTCATATTTGTCAAGACGTTTTTTTATATCTTCCCGCCCTTTGGTAATTGCCTCTTGTTGTTCCATGGCATTCAACTCGAGGTTAAGTTTCTCAATCTGAGTCATTAGTTCGACTCTATCGATTATATATATATATTGCACTTCAAGGGAGCAGTGTTCTGTTTCAACCTTATCAGGGGTAATGACTATGAAATTACAGATTACAGCAGCATTGAAAAGTTATATGAATGTACAGAACTGCGTATACCAGCATGCACTGCTTGTTGATGTCATACTCACCTGAGCCTTATTAAAGAGATTAAGCAGTGCTGGCAGCTTTCTGTGTTGTGTAACTATTGCTGCTGGCCCGTGACCAAGGAAATGTTTTCCGAAACGCGTTGGGCAGAGTATTATGATGAAAGGAACTTGCCGCTTTGAAATGCTTGGCCTTATTTTTCCTGGTGAGGAGTGCGCTTAATTTTGGGACAAACTGTGGAACTTGATGTATACGGCCGTCCAGCCGGTAAGCGCACCGCTGCCTGTCACTCAAGGCGGGTCTGCGGCTTCATGACGACGAAGCCAGGCGGAACGCCGGGAGCCGTTATGTTGCACTTCAAGGGAGCAGTGTTCTGTTTCAACCTTATCAGGGGTAATGACTATGAAATTACAGATTACAGCAGCATTGAAAAGTTATATGAATGTACAGAACTGCGTATACCAGCATGCACTGCTTGTTGATGTCATACTCACCTGAGCCTTATTAAAGAGATTAAGCAGTGCTGGCAGCTTTCTGTGTTGTGTAACTATTGCTGCTGGCCCGTGACCAAGGAAATATTTTCCGAAACGCGTTGGGCAGAGTATTATGATGAAAGGAACTTGCCGCTTTGAAATGCTTGGCCTTATTTTTCCTGGTGAGGAGTGCGCTTAATTTTGGGACAAACTGTGGAACTTGATGTATACGGCCGTCCAGCCGGTAAGCGCACCGCTGCCTGTCACTCAAGGCGGGTCTGCGGCTTCATGACGACGAAGCCAGGCGGAACGCCGGGAGCCGTTATGTTGCACTTCAAGGGAGCAGTGTTCTGTTTCAACCTTATCAGGGGTAATGACTATGTAATTACAGATTACAGCAGCATTGAAAAGTTATATGAATGTACAGAACTGCGTATACCAGCATGCACTGCTTGTTGATGTCATACTCACCTGAGCCTTATTAAAGAGATTAAGCAGTGCTGGCAGCTTTCTGTGTTGTGTAACTATTGCTGCTGGCCCGTGACCAAGGAAATGTTTTCCGAAACGCGTTGGGCAGAGTATTATGATGAAAGGAACTTGCCGCTTTGAAATGCTTGGCCTTATTTTTCCTGGTGAGGAGTGCGCTTAATTTTGGGACAAACTGTGGAACTTGATGTATACGGCCGTCCAGCCGGTAAGCGCACCGCTGCCTGTCACTCAAGGCGGGTCTGCGGCTTCATGACGACGAAGCCAGGCGGAACGCCGGGAGCCGTTATGTTGCACTTCAAGGGAGCAGTGTTCTGTTTCAACCTTATCAGGGGTAATGACTATGAAATTACAGATTACAGCAGCATTGAAAAGTTATATGAATGTACAGAACTGCGTATACCAGCATGCACTGCTTGTTGATGTCATACTCACCTGAGCCTTATTAAAGAGATTAAGCAGTGCTGGCAGCTTTCTGTGTTGTGTAACTATTGCTGCTGGCCCGTGACCAAGGAAATGTTTTCCGAAACGCGTTGGGCAGAGTATTATGATGAAAGGAACTTGCCGCTTTGAAATGCTTGGCCTTATTTTTCCTGGTGAGGAGTGCGCTTAATTTTGGGACAAACTGTGGAACTTGATGTATACGGCCGTCCAGCCGGTAAGCGCACCGCTGCCTGTCACTCAAGGCGGGTCTGCGGCTTCATGACGACGAAGCCAGGCGGAACGCCGGGAGCCGTTATGTTGCACTTCAAGGGAGCAGTGTTCTGTTTCAACCTTATCAGGGGTAATGACTATGAAATTACAGATTACAGCAGCATTGAAAAGTTATATGAATGTACAGAACTGCGTATACCAGCATGCACTGCTTGTTGATGTCATACTCACCTGAGCCTTATTAAAGAGATTAAGCAGTGCTGGCAGCTTTCTGTGTTGTGTAACTATTGCTGCTGGCCCGTGACCAAGGAAATGTTTTCCGAAACGCGTTGGGCAGAGTATTATGATGAAAGGAACTTGCCGCTTTGAAATGCTTGGCCTTATTTTTCCTGGTGAGGAGTGCGCTTAATTTTGGGACAAACTGTGGAACTTGATATATATATATATATATATATAGATATATATATATATATATATATATAGATATAGATATATATATATCATAACCTTTCTTATATATAAGCTGTTCCATACCACTCTTATTTCCCTAAATCATCGGGATGAATTGGACCACTGAAGCGCTGGGATGCCATGCGCTATGCAAATGAGTAGTCATTCAGTCATTCATTCACATATAAACACACGCTTAATCGAATCCAACATTGTGTCAAATTTTCAAAATCAATCGGTGAAGAACTTTCGGAGATTTAGGATTTTGAACAAAGGAAAATTGACATTTTTATCTGTCTGTTCGGGCGTATTGGAATCCAACGTTGTGTATATAAAAACACCCCCTTATTCGAATCCAACGTTGTGTCAAAATTTCAAAGCAATCGGTGAAGAAGTTCTGGAGATTTGCGATTTTGAACAAACGAACATTTACATTTTTATTTAAATAGATTTATATATATATTGGGATTCCATCTCAGCAGGATATTGGCTGCTGACAGTCCTGCACTTCGCCAGCCCACACGGGCAGAAATCTACATTTCCCCACGCAGCATGGGAGTCCCAATGGACGACCTGTGGTGAGCGGCGATTGGTTGAGGGAGGAGCGAGTTCCCGCCAATGGGAGCTATGCAGGACTGATTTTAACATAGGTGACAGAAGTCGCCTGAACACTCAAGGCGTCAGAAGGAGGCCGATTGAGGCCGAAATGCATCATGCCGTATTCCAAATAAACGAGCTTCCTTCAAATCCCCTGCGTGGCCCCTGGTCTTTGTTGTGAAGAGGGTGGTGTGATTTTATATATATATATATATATATATATATATATATATATATATATATATATATACACATATATATTACCTACCGGCGGTCGCCAGTAGGTAGTTATAGTTAGGATTTTTTTCAATGCAAAATCTCAAAATTCTATTGTGAATAACTTTGGCGCCGGTTGACGAATCTGCCTGAATATTTCCTCAAAATTGCCTCGCGGAGCTCCGGTCCTTCCTTGAAAGTTTGGGGGGGATTCGTCAAGCGGTGGCCGAGATAAAAGGGGGGTCCCAAAATGTGTTTTCTCCATGTTCATTTCCATAGGGCGGTCGAACTCACTTTTAGTCCGAACGGCTGATTGGATTTCCACCAAACTAGGCAAAATTGTAGGGACTGGTAGCCCGATGTGCCTTTGCTATGTCTCAAGATATGTACTCCAGTGGATTTTGAGTAATTTAGGTTCAAAAAAATATATTTATCTATGGACGCGCCCCGGTACGCGCACCGGGGAGCGCAGCGGGCGCGACACGCGAGGTGCGCACGGAAAGCTGATTGGCTCTCGGGTGTCTGTAAACATTCGAAACAGTCCGGACCGGCCGCCATCTTGTGTCTCGGTAGGATAGAGACACAAGAGGTGGAAAAAAAAAAGGGGGAAATGACCATAAGGGGGCAGGGTAGACCCCCCCCTGACCTCCTAGGTTTGATGTGGGGGCTATAAAAGGGCCCGCGGTGCAAAATAATTTTTTTTTTATTTGCGCGGGGGGAGCGCCCGGTACGCGCACCGGGGAGTTGCCCATGGGGAAAGAAGAATGACAGAGTTATTAAAAAATGTAGCCTTTTTTAATAAATTGGAGGTAGTTCTAAAAAGAACTGTTTTTTTTCTTCTTTTTGTTGTTTAATATTTTTTTTGTGTTTTTGGAACATTTTGTACTTTTTTGGCTTTTGTGAACTGTTTTATATTTTTTTTGTTATTTTTATGGGGAGAACCGAAAAAACAGGGAATTGAAAATGGCTCAACTGGAGAAAAAAATTTTTTTTTAGGGTTTTTTGGGGCATTTGTGGTTGTCCCCAGCAAGGACGATAAGCTTTATGCTCAGTTCACCATAGGAGATGGTCTTACCACAATGTATACATGTTATACGGAAATCCGCAAACCGTGGCTGAATGCAAGGGATCGTCTCCCTTGCCTCTGGTCCCGATGGAGTGGGTTGCTTTCTTTTGGAGGTGGAGATTGAAGATTGGGGAGGGTTACTGGCCAGTTCCCTCATCTCTGCAGCAGAATAGTTCATCGGATGCCTGTGCTGCATGTGGCGAATCATGGTGTTGTTTCCAAAAGAGTATTTTTTATTAGGGTTCCCCCTGGAAAGTTCCATGCCACAGATTAGGCAAGTCACCTTGGCAGCATTGACTTTTTTCTTGCCCTCTGGGATCGAAAAAAACTCCCATACAATGTGTGGTTTTGGCTGGTATGGGGTATTGTGTTCTTGCAGCCATCTTCTCCTCTCCTCCTCTCCTCCCCTCCTCCTCTTCTTGTTGACCACCAATGTAATCTTGTGGTGGTCCTCTTGGTGGTTGTGGTGGTGGTGCAGATGCTCCAGCTGCTGCTGCTATTGAAGCCATTTCAAAGTACAAAATATACCTCAAAGATAGCAAAACAGGTCTTCCTAAGTCAAAGGACAAAGTCAGAATAAGGAAAAAAGGTGGGGTCTTTCATCATTTGGAAAAAAAAAGGCCTGAACCAATGAGAAGTGTTATTTTCAGGTCACAAGACCAGGGATTTCATCATTATGAAACCAAAACTGTTCTGCACCAATAAAAAGTGTTATTTTCAGGTCACATGACCGACGCGCTTACGCGGCGCCCCCGGGCGCGTCGCGTAAGCGTGTCACATGTTTACGTTGCGCGATCGTATTCGCTCAAGTGCTTCTGGGTGCGCTTACGCCGTGCGTATCACGTGGACGCGGCTACGCGATACGTCACGATGATGTTTTCGTTCGCAGCAATAGCGCTAATGGGACGCTCTCCGGAGCGCGCCCTGGGGCGCTTCAAAAGACTACGCTTTCCAGGGCGCTCACCGGGGCGCGCCCCGGGAGCGCTCCAGGGTAAAATAAAATAAAAAATAAAAAATATATACATTAAAAAAATTGTTTTAAATACAAATAAAATATAGGATTCATTCATTTTCAAAAATATTACATTTTATAGCTATAGACATTTGCTATTAACAAAATTTTGAAATTCAAAGAAAAAAACATAGGTTTGGGGCCTTATATATAGTTAGGAATTCGCTTTTAAAAAACCTTTGAAATTCACTGAAAAAACCATAGGTTTCACACCAGTTATAGTTAGGAATTAGCATTTAAAAAACCTATGAAATTCACTGAAAAAACCATAGGTTTCACACCAGTTATAGTTAGGAATTAGCATTTAAAAAACCTATTAAATTCACTGAAAAAACCATAGGTTTCACACCAGTTATAGTTAGCTGGAAATTTTACTGACATAAAACCATTGAAATTCCCACGTTATAGTTAGTTGGACTCACTATAACTTGCGCGTGTAATGCACTGCTGATGATGTCACATATTACATCACTCATGACATGGTCAGTCACATCACCCACTATGTATATATTTTTCCCCCAGTCAATTTTCAAGGATTTTTTTAAATTCTATTTTGTAACCTTTGTTATTTTCAGTGAAATATTCACGGAAAAAACGAGAGGTTACAGGGGTGTTACAGTAACAAAATAGAATTTTTAAAAACCTTGAAAATTCACTGAAAAAAATTAAAAGTTACTGGGATATTATAGTTAAGTTCAGATTTTACACACATAACCATATACATTCAGCAGGTATAGTTACCTGAGCTAACTATAACTTACACCTCCTGCAATGCACTGCTTAAGACCTCACATATTACATCACTCATAAAAAATGGTCAGTGACATAATTGATGAGACCATCCAGTGAGTGTGAGTGTTTTATAGCTATTTGTGCCACTGAAAGATATATACTGAGCTACTGTATAAGTTAAATTACTATTTTTTCTGTACTACTGAGTGTTAGTATTTCTAACATATATTATCTGAAATATAATCAAATTTTCATAGCGTGTGTACCATTTATATTTCCCCTGATGCTGTAGGTGTATGGTATTGCTTTGTGACAGTCTAAGCTGTAATTGAGACTTCACTCCGCAGTGACAGCCGAGTATAGTTTTGCGGGATAATGACCACTTTCCTTAGATGTCTCTCCTTTGTGATGAATAAGTGTGGTACTAGTTTGCATCAAATTAATCTGTTCGCTAAGACCTCTCTTTAGGGTGATGGTTCAGTGTAGGAGTAGTTTGCGACCAGCTGAACTCTCTACTGCTGCCTTTCTCCAGGATGAAGAATAATTTTACTAGTAGTTTGTGACACACTGGCCTGTTTGCTAAGATCTTTCTACTGGGTGTGTGCTGTAATGATTAGTGTAAAACTGAGGTCTGCACTAAAACCTCTTTCCAGGTTGGCGAATGGTGGTGTTGTGGTTTGCAATAGGCTAGCCTGTACGGTTAGACATCTTACTTTGGTCATTAGTGTTTAGAATAGTGGTTTAGAAGAGACTGGACAATCTGCTGAGATCTCTCTATTGGGTGATAAGTGAGTGTAGTAGTTAATAAGGTTATAATGGTCTCTCTGTTGTAAGTATCTCACTTGTTTCCTTCTAAAAAAAAAAAAAAGGTATTTTATGAAGTATATTGAAGTTTACTTTGCTGGATGTCATCAATGATGTAATTTGAGATGTCATCAGTGACGTCACTGACCAGGTCATGAGAGATTCAATATGTGTAGGTCATAGGCAGTTCATTGAGGGGGTGTAAGTTATAGTTAGCCCAAGTAAGTAAAACTGCTGATTGTCTATGGTTTTATGTGTGTAAAATCTGAACCTAACTATAAAGTCCCTGTAACCTTTGTTTTTTAGTGAATTTGACAGGTTTTCTTTTTTAGATATAAATAGTACTACAATTTTACCCATAAGTTCAATTTCATAATATACATTTTCACAAGTATAGACATACATTTTATTCACATTCATTCTTATTATGTATTTTAAAACTAAAATTTTAAAAAATAAGGTAAAGTAACGTATGTAGTCTTTCTATAATGCAGTGCACCAAATATTTCTTTATCTCTCATTTTATGGATCCGCGGATCAATTGCGAATCCCTGGACAAATAAGTGGTAAGCCAGTTATATTGCACAGATTCAATACTAAAACTACAACACATATAATACAAACATATGCTAATGCAATTTATATAACTGTGGATGTGAGTGGTTGAGTGAGGGACTGTGTGGGTTTGTGAGTGGCTATGTGGGTGAGTAGTGACTGCATGGGTTTGCGAGTGGTTGTGTGAATAGGAATGTGTGTGGGCGTGTGAGTGGCTGTGTGGGTGATTTAATGTGTGTGTGAGTGATGTATGGGTGTGCAAGTGAATGTGTAAATAAGTGGGTGAGTGTTAGTGGCTGTGTGAGTCTGTGAGCTGCGGTTTGGTAGGTGTATGAGTGGGTGACTGAGTGTGTGAGTGGTTGTTTGGTTCTGTGAGTGGGTGTGTAAGTGGTTTTGTGGGTCTGAGTGGATGTGTGAGTGGCTGTATCGATGTGAGTGGTTGTATGGGTATGTGAGTGGGTGATTGGATGCGTGAGTGGGTGTGGGACTAATTTTGTGGGTTAGTGAGTGGGTGAGTGAGTGGTTGTATGGCTGTGAGTGGTTATGTAAGTGGTTGCATGAGTTGGTGGCTGGGTGAGTGGCTGTGTTGGTCTGTGAGTGGTTCTGTGGGTGGAAAGGTGTGTGTATGTAAGTGGGTATGGAAGTGAGTGTGCGAGTAGGTGTGGGGGTCTGTTAGTGGGTATATATTTTTAGGTCGAGCCTGGGCAGCGCATGCGCTGCTCTGCAATGCATGCTGTATTAAGGTATGGATGCGAAGCTCCACCCACTCTTCTCCCAGTTTTTTCATTGTTTTGTGTCATTGTCCACTGTAAACTGTGGCTTCTCAGTCAATAGGTTTAGTAGTCCCTCCTTAGTACCACCTTTTCCCATTCTGTAACCTTGTATGAAGATACCTCCTTTTACGTGTGCTGTTGCTCTGTAGGCTTTAATTATGTCTATGTCTATGTACTGGTTCTTGTGGAGCGCAAATATCACCCAAGGGTCTCATAGCGCTTTTCCGAGACCCAGGAAACAGACAGGAAAGATAACTGAAGAGAAATAGATTTAGAATAGCCAAGTCTTGAGGGACCTACGAAACTTCTTGTGGTCAATCTCAATACGAAGGTGAAGTGTCAGAGAGTTCCGGAGAGTGGGAGCTAGTTTCGAAAAAGATCTACTGCCATACTTAACTGTGCGAACCTTCAGGAATGTTAATAGGTATTTATCAGCAGAGCGAAGAGTTCTTATTGGCTGATACATTTTCAGTTTGTTAGCCAGGTAAGGGGGGTCCTGTCCATTGAGAGTTTTATGAACAAGACAGCAGATTTTAAAGTTAATTCAGTTCTTGACTGGCAGCCAGTGGAGTGTCCTCAGGCTCGGAACGGAAGGGGAACACGCGGGAAGGGTTAAAACCAGTCTAGATGCTGTATTCTGTAGAACCTGGAGCTTATTTAAATGTTCTTCATTTATGGATGCAAATAGGGCGTTCCCATAATCCAGACGGGTGATGATTAAGCCCTGGATCAGTGGCGTACGGGAGGGCAGTGGGACCCATTTAAGGATTTTGCGGAGGGCATGCATTAGCCCGTAGCAGGTACGCGCTACATGAATGACATGGTAACGCATGGAAAGTTGATTGTCAATTATTAAGCCAAGGTTACGGGCTGTGTTCTTCGGAAGGGGACAGGAACCCAAGGTAGAAGGCCACCAGTCGTTTGCCCACAGCATCTGAGCATTGCTAAAAAGAACAATTTCTGTTTTGTTTACATTTAGCGAGAGGCTGTTGGTTGACATCCAATAGTTTATATCCAGCATGCATTGTCCAAATCTCTGTTTAGTTTCGGCAACGTCGGGTCCAAGAGTAATTAACAGTTGCGTATCATCGGCATACAACAGTGTGTCGAAGCCGTGATCCTTGATAACTTTAACCAGGAGGGCTACATATAAGTTAAAGAGCGTTGGCCTCAGAATAGATTACAGCCTCTGAGCACTGTTTTATCAAAGAGCTTTGTCTTGCCTGCTCTTGCCGGCAGGAAAAGCCAGGACACGCTCTCTCCTAACGCAATTGCAATGCAATAGGTCTCGCTTATGCGAGAGTTCAAGATATTGGCATTGTAAATGGCAATGACTTATCTGTTTAAAAAAAAAACATAAATAAAATGCATTGACATTTACAATACCAATAGCTCAAACTCTATTAAATGCGAGACCTATTGCATTGCAAATGCTTGTTTTAATTGGTTTCTGGATCCGCAGACCCACCATGGAGCACACAGAGTCGTCCTGCGAACTGTGGTGGATCCGCAGATCCTCAGACGCTCCAAAAATAAAAAAAGGAGGATTCCCTCCATCAGTCTCATGGGGTCAGGGCAGCTCTACCTTATCTCCTATCACTTTTAAATGTTATTTTCCCCCCTGAGAACCAAGTACCAATGCAAAATCGCGGTCACAACTTTACTCTCAGGATGTGGCCAGCAAATCATGGCATTGCTGTTGACACATGGATCTGTAGCGCGGATCCGTGGCTCAAGATATGCATAAATCTTTTTACTTTAATACCTCCAAACTGAACAAATTTCCACCAAATTACAAAAAGCATTCTTTCTGGACCAAGAACTAGCTTTTTGCCAAATGTGGTGTCATTCTGTGAGCGGTTCGGATTGTAGTAGTGTCTAAAATCTCTATGGGAACTTACATGGGGAAACACGTTTTGGGACCCTCCCTTTTTCTCAGCCACCGCTTCACGGATGGATCACCCCGAAACGTTCCAGAAAGCAGCTGAAGTGACTGGCAAACTAGTTTTAAAAATTTTGTGAAAATTCATCTAATGGCCCCAAAGTTATTCGCAAAACACAAAAAGCTCTTCCTATGGAAACTAGGTTCAAAATAGAACTACCTACTGGTTTTTAGCCTGTCCAGTCTACCCTTTCTGCTGCCTACTCAGCCCTCTAGGTAAAGGAATTTGCTACTCTTGAGATCCCCGACTTACAAAACCTGTCCTCCAGTTCTAATAGAACTCTTCGACTAAACAATGTATTTCCTTACACCATTTAGGAATTAGAAATACCCATCACAGCCATCCTGTGCATATTTATTTACATTCCTTAGACTCTGCTGTAGAACTTGAGACTTAAACCATACACCATTATGGTAACTATGTCGGGGCAGCCTTCAGTATTACTTTATCATTCCCGAGATCTGTATGTTGGTAATATAGCTACTGACATTACTGTTTACTGCCACAGCCCTGGCTCCGTCTTTTGCTACTTTACACTAATCCAATGTCTTCCCTTTTTTTTTACGTCTAGAGATGTCTTTCCATCCAGCTGGCTTCAAGTAACGAAAAAAAGCATAAATAAAAAAAGTCATGAATATGTACATTCTCGGGGGAGGGGGGGGGGGGGGTTGGATTAGCCGTAATCATCCACTGGACTATGCAACTGTCATTAATATTTTGTTCCATCTATCACAGCTTACAGCCTGGGGCAATGGGCCACTTCAGTTGCGGGCTCACCTACATCCTGAGTGATGTCGTTATACAACATTACTTGAGCACATCTGCCCAAACAGGAGTGCATTTAGGAGATGGGACTGGGGGGGGGCAATATTTTTTAATTGAAATGGCTTTTCCGTTCCCTTCTGTATAGACTTTTTTTTAAAAAAAATTATGGGTAACAGCAAATCAAACCAAAAGTAACCTTTCTCAAGAATCATCTCAGTGATGTCAAAACTTAAAAGTGCTTCCATATCATTACAAATACACCTGCCTTCTAGAAAGCACCCATTATGTTATATTCCTATGATAAGCATTGGTCAATAGTTTTTTAAATGTAAATATTTTATTTCAGGCCTACGGCTCCCACATTTTGGCAGCAGATGTTTTACTTTTTTTTTTCTTTTTTAACATTTTTGAAGCGTATGCTTCCAAGAAAAATATTACAGTTGCACCAGTTTGCTAAAGCGATTGTCAATGCCAGTTTAGAATCTTGTCTAGCAGATTTCCCCGACCGTCCTATTCTGCTCCTCAAGGTGACAGTGGAAAACACAGCAGCGTAGCCTGGGTGTCATGGGTCTCCAAGTTCTACTTTCTTTCCTTCTCTCTTCCATAACTTCATCCCTATTCTATTCCCTCATCTCCTTCTTCCCTGTCATTCTTTACTCCCTGCCCTTTTTTTCTCTGTCTGATACCGTTCTTACTCGCTCGTTACCTCCTTCCTCTGTTCTCTCTCTGGCATCCTCATTTCTTGTCCCGTTCCCTTCCTCCTTCCTTGTCCAAGCAGTTTGTCCTCATCTCCTCCCTCTTTCTCTCCCATCATTATTACATTCGCCAACTCCATCACTTATACCCTCTTGTTTTCATTCTTCCCTTTCTTCTCTCTTCCCCATTTTGCTGATTTCCTCTATCCCACCATACCCTGCCTACCATATCCGAAGAGTAAATATAGATCCAGGCCGCAGGCACACTCTTTGTTTAAACACCTTGAGTGGTTGACCTTTAAAATCACTGCAGCCCCATCCCCCCACTAGTGCACCCACTGCACCACTGATAAGTATTCTCCCCCTAACTGTGCGCTGGACTGCCATGAACCTTACATTTCACCTCCTGCATTTTTACTTGCTGAAGGCTAGCAACTCATACAAATCATCAGCACATAAACAAAACTGGCTTTGTGGATCCTCTGTGACGTATATGTCACGTGTGTGCATAATCATTGGGTCAGTGAGTTATGCAGCCTCCACCTGGAGGATCTAACCCAAGGTTGTGCCAGTAGTGAGCCAGTGATAGGGAATCTAAAAAGGCCCGGAAAACTAGATGATTGACATTTATTAAGACTGGGTTCGGGTCTAGTAAACTCTATCGGTGTGCACCTTATGGAGTATTATGCGTCACAGATGCACCCAGAGTTAAAGGTTAAAAACTTTTGTGGAATGGAAGTAGGGAATGGTCAACATGTTTCTGCCCTGTTCGCCTTGGTTAGGACTTACAGGCATTCGTCAGGACCGTTGTGCGACTGGAGTGAGGGAAAAATTAATCATAAAGTGCTCTCAAATGAAGTGATCAGAAAATAGGATATGTTAACCTGTTTTCCTTGCATAAAGGTCTCAATGTACCTGGAAATAAGTAACAAAAATGCTTATGTAACATACATGGGGAAGGGGAAACAATTACAACGGGACACACATAAAGCACACGTTTGTTGGCACTATATATAAAACCGTTTAGTAAGACCTTGTTATCTAACCATAAAGAAAACTATGTGTGAGGGATAAATAATACGATATAGTACCATGTGGGTATCACTTACACAAACACCACGTTAGTGAACCCTTGCTTAATTTTAACACGAGTGAATTTTAGAAGACATGCATGATCCACCATCTCTGAGCATGCTACAAACCACTGCACTAGCGTGGAGTGCGAGATGAGAGAGTTGACATTGCCATGATATACTGTTGGTTTATGAAGTATTGCCATTTTTTAGTTGTGAATGCAGTCTAACAAGTGATTAGACTAAGCAGATAGCCTGCTTTATGTGTGTCCCGTTGTAATTGTTTCCCCTTCCCCATGTATGTTACATAAGCATTTTTGTTACTTATTTCCAGGTACATTGAGACCTTTATGCAAGGAAAACAGGTTAACATATCCTATTTTCTGATCACTTCATTTGAGAGCACTTTATGATTAATTTTTCCCTCACTCCAGTCGCACAACGGTCCTGACGAATGCCTGTAAGTCCTAACCAAGGCGAACAGGGCAGAAACATGTTGACCATTCCCTACTTCCCTTCCACAAAAGTTTTTAACCTTTAACTCTGGGTGCATCTGTGACGCATAATACTCCATAAGGTGCACACCGATAGAGTTTACTAGACCCGAACCCAGTCTTAATAAATGTCAATCATCTGGTTTTCCGGGCCTTTTTAGATTCCCTATCACTGGCTCACTACTGGCACAACCTTGGGTTAGATCCTTCAGGTGGAGGCTGCATAACTCACTGACCCAATGATTATGCACACACGTGACATATACAGCGGAGAATCAAGATATACCGCTTGAATACCATCGTACCCATCACGTGCATGAGGGTCTTTTACATTGGGATGCAACACTAACAGACTCCTGCAGACCTAAAGGTTGTACAGGACAAGTGATCCTTTTTCCTTTGATTAGTGTATACTACTTGTGGAAACTGAAAGGATCCACTTTTCCACCTCCCCCCTTCTGATTAGAAGAGATCCTCTGTGACGCCACTGATGGGCACTGGTTTAACACCTCCTGCACACAGCAGTGGGCACGACGGTACCTACTCTGAGTTTAAAACTGACAAACCGATGAGTGGTAGAAAGGGATGGATGGAGTTTTATCAAGCTCCTCCCTCGTGGTACTTGAAGGAGGTCTAGTGCTGGCATGCTCCTGGAAGATATCCAATCGTACCCCTTCCTCGCATTTCAGATTTACAGCTTCAACGCGCTCCCTGTCGCGAGTATTACTTCTGCACATGTGTTAGTTCAAACCCTTCCCATGATCTTGCACTGGAGCAATTCTCGTCAATTTTCTGTAAGGACTCACTTGGGCAGGTTTCCGGAGAGTATTTTCCAGGCATATTCGCGCAGGTACTTCTGAAAGATGGTGGAAAGGGCGATCATGGGCTCCCCGGTGCTGAGCTGGGAGCACTGCACCATGCACTTCTTGTAGTACACAAAGAGGTCGGCGCAGCTGGGCAGCACAGCTCCGCCTTCATCTGTATTCGATCTCGGGGGACCCTGAGCCTTGAAGTCCGCGACAAATCTATCAATGAGTTCACCAAGGTTCCTAATGTGAAAAAGAAGCATAACACGTTAGAACACGAAACAGCAAGCATTTACATTGAAACAACACTTTACATTATGTCAACCCCAAAAAAGAGACTGGTACTTCAATTAATAACTCCGCATCGAAAGCAATGGCCTACATATTGTATAGATTCAAGCCAATTCTACTTACACATTTGAGATGCGTATATGCGTATATATATATATATCATGTGATCAAGGTCCAGGTCGGACCGAAACGCGTCATGGCGGCATACTGATGCAGGCGAAACTTTTCTTTAAATAAATTTTGAGAAAGCACGAAAATACTGGGTCCGCGCTTATCTATCCGAGTCCTGTCTGTCGAGTGGATTCCTAAGATAGAGTACTGGAATATATATATATATATATATATATATATATATATACACAACTCCGTGTATTCGTCAAAGCAGCCAGCTGATATCGCCTGCCCCAATCAACACAGACACAGACCTGGACTCCAGTGCAATTTTATTTAATAATTAAATGCGTGCTAGTCGCCATAACGTTTCAGCTCGAGAAGAGCCTTAAATATATATCTATATATATATCTATATCTATATATATATATTGAGAAGCTGGCCTGGTATACGCTGTCCACTAATTAAAGTGGGAACCTTGCACCAGTCCAGACAACCCATATGGTGATTTAAGAGGTCAAAAATAACTTTAGAAAGCTATGCAAGTCATGAATACAATCTTATAGTATAGATCAAATGAAAAGAGAACCACACAGTAGTTATGAAAAATATGTATTTAGTATATAACACTATCTAGAACATTACAGCGGCTCCCACACGGAGATAGACACCAAACACACAATACTTAAGCAAAGAAACGAGATTTAATAGCACTAATACATAGTGGGCCCGGGGGGGAGGAGCAAACCATATACTAAGAAAGTGGTAAGAACCACAACGCAAATAAAGACAGTGTCGAGAGGACATAGAATTGCTGGGACCCCAAGGAATCACTCATGGTGAGTAGATAGGGACCCCAAGGAGTGTGTGTGCAGTATGAGAACACAAACGCGTGCTCCGTACAAGTTTATGTGCAAGTCACAGTTGGATTTTTAAAGTTTAAGCACCTTTTCCAGTGGAATTCGAAGAAACCCCATGGAAGATAGAAGGTTGCAGAAGCCATCCTACCCATAGATACCGCAGAACCCAAGTTACCCATCTCAGGGAAGCCGGGTTGAGAAAGTGCCGCTGCTGGACATCACAACACAAGGTGCAAGAACCAGTACTCAAGAGTGAAAAGCAGCCCACAAAGCACATTTTCAGCAGCTGTTTGAACAATGAAATGAAGAACTATTTTTACAGCTTTTCGCTAAAAAAATTTCCTTATAATTTATAATCATTAGCATTAAGGATACATTTGTGGTAGAAATATTTATTTTTTGCACAGCTACATTCTGAACTATGGCTGTACTCACAAAGCAACTTACATCAAACTATTTGTTGTTGCAACTGATTACAAGCTGCATAGTGGTGTGTTTAATTTTACACTACAGATTAAGCATTTATTCTATACATCTGTAATTCAACTAACTCCTTCATATGAAAGAGAATGACAGAAAGGATTTAAGATTTAAGAATCAATGGTAATGGGACCATGCATTATAAAGAATAAAATACCCTCTACTGCACGTTAAGAGACTTCCTGAGATGGAGAGCTTTTTGTAGCTATACAGAGCCTCGGGCAGGGACAACAGTGGCACAACGCAATGAACTCACTTTAAACCTCAGTTAAACTTTTATCTAAATGAGGAGTATGCAACTGAAAGCAACAAGGCCTCAGCCAACTTCAACTTAAATACAGAGAACTAGAGAGGGGTATACACACAGTGGCATGCACATCTCTGCTGTCTTTCAGTGAGAGTGCTGGTGCTGGCTGGATTGGCAGGGTTCTCATCCCATTGCTGCTTCCTGTGCCGGGGACCCTACTTCCCCTCTCGCTAGTACTTTGACATCCTACCAGTTTGAGCACACAAACGTCTCTCAGACAGAAGCTGGAGAGTGTGGTACTCACAGGAGCCAGTGCTCCTGTTCTAAGATGCCGATGAACTGATCTGCCGCACAGGAATCACTATGCTGTGCTTTCACCAACCACGAATTTACATTTTTATATAGCACAAATGGACAAGTTACTTACCTTCGGTAACAATATATCTGTAAGAAACAGTAGTTAGTATTAGATTCCTTACCTTAGAATATCCCCAGGCGTCAGATTGGATCCGCAAAATTTTGCGTAGCAGTACCCGTGCGCGTCAGTAGGCGTCGTCTGCGGCTCCGCGTCCGTCGTCTGCGTCATTGGCGCCGGGATGACGTCGGAGTACTTAGACGCCGCCCTCGCACGCTGACATCAGTTCTTATACACAGCTATTCCGCACCAGAAACACAGAGCCATGATAAAAACCAACACTGGTGCCATGAAAACTAGGGCACTGAAAGGGGTTGACCTTAACCCTAGATACCGGTTCGCAGAACGGGGAGGATGGGTGGGGCGGTAAGGAATCTAATACTAACTACTGTTTCTTACAGATATATCGTTTCCGAAGGTAAGTAACTTGTGCATCTGTGAGATACAGGTTAGTATTAGATTCCTTACCTTAGAATAGGTACCCCAGCAATACCAACCCCGGTAGTGGGTCTGCGAACCAATGATCACACCAGAAAGTCCTGGAGAACGGAACGGCCGAAAAAGCCATCTCTCCAGGACTTGGCTGTCCAGGCAGTAGTGTCTTGCGAACGTGTGCAGCAAGGCCCACGAAGCTGTCTGACAGATGTCCTGCAAGGGGACTCCCCGACCCAGGGCAGTAGTAGCAGCAGTGGCCCGTGTGGAATGGGCACGTAGCCCCACAGGAGGCTCCTTTTTAGCCAGAGAATAACAAGCCTTGATGCACAAGACGACCCATCGAGAAATGGTCCGTTTGTGCACCGTCCGTCCCTTCTTAGCGCCCACGTAATCAACAAAGAGTTGGTCATCAACGCAGAAATGGCATGTGCGATCCAGATAATATGAGAGCGCACGTTTTGGGTCCAGACTGTGGAGCCTCTCTTTCTCTTCGAGGGATGCGGAGGCGGAAAGAAGGTAGGCAAGGGGATGGACTGCCCGATGTGGAAGGCTGTGACTAGTTTCGGCAGGAAAGAGGGTCGCGTCCGCAACACAACTTTGTCCAGATGAACAGAAAGGAAAGGAGGTTGGGAAGAAAGAGCCTGGAGCTCACTCACTCTCCTGGCAGAGGTGATGGCAACCAGGAATGCAGTCTTAAGAGTAAGGAGACGAAGAGGACAGTTATGGGGAGCGCACATCAGATAAGTCAGAACAAGGTTCAAGTCCGACTGAGGCATCACGAAAGTAACAGGAGGAAACATATGAGTGATGCCCTTCAAAAACCTATTTACAACCGGGGACTTGAACAAAGAGGGCTGACCAGGGAGCCTTAAGAAGGCGGAAATACGGAGGAGCCAAGCTCGCGACCGTGATGGCCGCAATGTAGCTCGGCTCCGCTAGCCTTCCTGCCCAACACACATATCCTGACACGCATCCTGCCCCGAGACGACATACTCGGGAAGATACGGAAAGACGAAGGAAAGCTTGTACTCACCATCTGTCCCGGGGGCTCCTGCGAGCTGCGGATCCGAAGTTACACCCCTGTTTGGTCTGGGACCTCCGCGGCGTAGAGACCGGGGACTTGCCTGTGGAGGTCAGCCAGCGAGATGGTGTCGACGGCGGCCCCTGGTGGAGAGGAGAGGTCGGCTGGGAGAGACTGTTGTGCGGTTATGCCGATGGCAACGGATCGGGCCAGGTCCAGCGGCCGGAGGACCCCGTGGTGAGGTGCGGCACGCCGTGGACGGGGGAGGACCGTGTAGTAGGCACCCCCCTTTGTTGCCTTGTCCGGCCATCTTGAAGCCCTGCGCCCGGAGTCGGCGTATGGCGCCCACGGGGCGGTGGCGCTGGCGGTCCCCCCTTTGGTGGCTCTCCTTTCTGCACCCAGATTGCCATTCCTGGGGCTCGAGGGGGCTCCCGCGGTGGCCTTGCTTGAGAGCCCGCTCCAGAAGTTGAGGCGCACGGGCATGTGGCTGGATCTGCAAGATGGCGGCCGGCGCCCTGAGTCACGGACTGAACCAGGGCGGTGAATTTGTGCCGCTGAAGTGTGCGGGGGCATGGTCGTGTGAGCGTGAGCCCACGCTTGGTGATGTTCTTGACGCCTTAAAGTCTTTACGCGCGACCCTGGCCCTCGACGCCCTTGTGCTGGATAGAAGGACGGCCGCCATTACTGTCGGGCCGTCCCTCATGGACGCGGCTCCACTCCGAGTGTGTGCTGTTTCGTCCCCCTCTGTTGCTGTGAGGAGTGCCGCCGCCGTGCATCGGCAAGACTGTACACCGGCGGCCCCGGATCCCAGGGTCGCCTTGATTGTGGCGGGCGTGGGCTCCGCGCCGGGGCCCGTTCCTGCTTGACTGATCGGGGAACAACGTAGATTGCCGATTCAAACTCCTTCGGCGAGATCCCATTGTTATCCTGCGGGGACGACTCTACTTTCCTGGGCGGTGAGACTGCACCCACACTGTTTGTTGTTGAAACGCCTAGACTGCCGCAAAAAGTTCTTGCTTGGCTGCTGGTTGCCGGAGTCCTCTGGTTTGTACCCTTGGTCTGTCCTGTTTCGACCACACGGCCTCTCCACTTTGATTTGTTTGCTGCCCACTACTCTACCATGCGTGGTAGCGATGGCTAAGAAAGGACAGGGGTGAGCCGGTTCTGGACCTGGAGGACTAATGGTTGGCGGATGGAGATGAGGAGTGCCCTCAACCATGATAATATGGACGATTCCTTCGAAGGTTTATGATACCCTAGATTATGTCGATTTCGTTTTGATGTTGCATTAATGTGTGTGAAGGCGGGGGGTAGGGGCCGAATGGTTCGATTGATGGCTCTCCTGTCCCCCTGGTTCTTTTTTCTTTTTGTCTCTTTTGTTTCCTTTCCCTCTCTCTAACTTTTCCTATATTTCGGGTCTCCTATTTAGGGCAACAGGCACGCTGCTGGGGGGGTAGGCCGTAGCCTTCTGCAGGGGTGCAGGTTGGGGTGGGTGGGTTGGGGTCTTTTTCTAACGGTTTTTTTTAATTTCTACAGCTCTTTTGTGTCCCTTTCTTAGGACGCCGTGGCTGTGCGTGTCTCCCATGGTGTGATTGCTTGTGGGGATGGGGGTGAGCTACTTTTACTTTATAAGATATTGATTGCACATATATCCTGACTTGCATGCCCCACCCCCAACAACGTGGTCCTCAGTCACTTTGCTCGCCCTTATCGCTGTGGGGGCGCGTGCAGCAGCACGGCGTTCCTTCTTTTCTTCCTTTTTAGTGCTCCCCCCTTTTTCTTATCTACTGGGTCTGTATAGAGAATGGCTGTAACTCCATTTGCTGTTCTGGTTACTCAGTTATGTACCAGTATAATAATTGGGTGGTCGGTGGGCATGTGGCGGGCTACGATGGGTACTGATGGGAAATATGGCATCTATATTCTGATTGCTATAGACTATTGGTGATAACCGTTTTTTATTGATGCCTTAATGCTTTGATGCTTGATTCGTGGCCCGCTATGGGAACTCAGATGATTAAACTGCAACTGATCCTGCTATAATTTCTATTATAAAATTAACCTTCTTTGATCCTGCATCCGGCGGTCACACTCGGCTCCTCTACGATTGAACTACTTGTTTGCAATATACTGGGTGACTGCCGTGAAACCTCTTTATTGGTTTATGTGCTTTTCAGATTGTTTCGTGGCCGGCCTAATTGGTTGCAGGCCCGTATTTGTATGCTACTATCTGCACAATAAATGTTTTCAAAAAAAAAAAAAAAAAAAAAAAGAAGGTGGAAATGGCAGAGAGGTAGCCCTTTAGAGTGCCCAGAGCAGAGTCCTGCTGGGGGGCAAGAGAAAGAAGAACAAGCATTTGCAATGCAATAGGTCTCGCATTAATTAAGTTTGAGCTACTGGCACTGTGAAATATTGCAACACCAATTGCAACAAAAGTCTATAAATTGTAGGCAACATTTTTTTTATTTATTTTTGTAGCAATGGTGGCATTCTGCGCTTTAGATGAATATGTTTAAAAGTGAAGTGCGCCATACTGCGATTGCTACAATAGTTAATTGTGGATGCGTTAACAATTGATGTGTGCACTGATGGCTGGTGGTGTGTGTGCCTGGTGAAAGCGTGCACTGACGGCAGGTGGTGTGTGTGCCTGGTGAAAGCGTGCACTGACGGCAGGTGGTGTGTGTGCCTGGTGAAAGCATGCACTGATGGCAGGTGGTGTGTGTGCCTGGTGAAAGCGTGCACTGACGGCAGGTGGTGTGTGGGCCTGGTGAAAGCGTGCACTGACGGGTGGTGGTGGTGGTGGTGGGTGGGGGGGTGGTGTGTGTGTGTGTGTGTGTGTGTGTGTGTCTGTAGAAATTGTGCACTGATGGCTGGTGGTGTGTGTGCCTGGTGAGTGTACACTGACGGCCGGTGGTGTGAATGCCTGGTGAAATCGTGCACTGACGGCTGGTGTTGTTTGTGTTCCTGTTGAAAGCGTGCACTGACGGCTGGTAGTGTGTGTGTCTGGATGGAAGCGTGCACAGAAGGCTGGTGGTATGTTTGCCTGGTGGAAAAGTGTGCACTGACATTTGTTGGTAGGCGGATATGTAGACACAAACGATGTCCAATTGAGTCTCAAGGTAGGCGCATTTTATGAAGGAAACCGAGCTGAGGCTCCAATTAACGTCCGTTGCAATGGTGCTCTCAGTGATGTGAACTCTGGTGTGCTGGTAACTGAGCTGAGACCAGTAGCTTATTCAGCACAGGACGGTACACAGAGGTCTGCTTGGGAATGGCTTTGGTTTATGAACAATCAGAGTTTGGCTCCTCTTTCTTTAGGAACCTTTATAAAACTTTGTAACTAAGCCATGATTTGGAACACTCTGCCTCAGAGGTCATGTGCCAAAATTCACACACGCAAAACATCTCGTGATGTGAAGTAAAAAGAGCAGCAGTTGCATAGAAATATTTTGCTGACGCAAAAACAAAACAGCATTTGCTTGATCACAGAATGTTTTACCTTACGCCAATAGGTCTCGCTTTTGGGACTTTTCAAGTATTTAGTTATGCAGCACAATATCCTTGGTGCAGCGACATCAACTGTTCCTTGGCTAAACACTTATAAGGTCTCAAAGGCGAGACCTATTGGCTATGCCAATTATGGGCATGGTTGTGTGTGTGTGGTTGTGTGTGAGAGGTTGTGTGGGTGAGGTTGTGTGGGTGAGGTTGTGTGGGTGTTGTTGTGTGGGTGAGGTTGTGTGGGTGAGGTTGTGTGGGTGTTGTTGTGTGGGTGTG
Organism: Lissotriton vulgaris; assembly: GCF_964263255.1. Lineage (NCBI taxonomy): Eukaryota > Metazoa > Chordata > Amphibia > Caudata > Salamandridae > Lissotriton > Lissotriton vulgaris. The sequence goes on along the minus strand of NW_028243195.1, from coordinate 298,682 downwards.
GTTGTGTGTGGGTGTGGTTGTGTGGGTGTGGTTGTGTGTGGGTGTGGTTGTGTGTGTGGGTGGTTGTGTGGGTGTGGTTGTGTGGGTGGGTGTGTGTGTGCTTGTGCATGTGTGTGGTTGTGTGTGTGGTTGTGGTTGTAAGCGTGGTTGTATATGTGGTTGTGTGTGGTTGTGGGTGTGTGTGTGGATGTGATTTTTGGGTGTGATTGTGTGTGTGGATGTGTGTTTTTTGGGTGTGGTTGTGTGTGGTTCTGTGTGTGGGATTGTGTGTGTGGTTCTGTGTGTGGGATTGTGTGTGTGGTTGTGTGTGTGTGACAGTTTTTGTTCTTTCATTAAAAAAAAAACTTCTTTGTATTGGTGTTTCATGCTTATCAGGAATAGGCCCATAAAAAACATAACAATGTAAAGAATAAACAAGAAAAAGTAGACGTCGGTTCAGAGAACCCTAATTTCGTCCTGGTTGTTTATGGCTACTGTTTGCATATATTCCGTTTTTGTTCTTACCAATCACCGTAAATACTAGACCTTGGAAGGATGAAGGGCCAAGTTGACCTTTCATCCAGGAACATGTGCTGTCTGCAACTAATTAGACTAGCAAACCGGAAATCAAGGATTTGTAGGAAGACAGTGTCTGCGGTGTTCTGGAGTGAGGTTGTCACCTTACAGGCACCACATTTACATTGTCATTCGGAGTCAGCCAAAAGCAGTGTCCGAGCTCACAAATAAGCGAAACTACGGCACTTTCAAACTTGCTTTTGATATTGTTTTTGAGATGTGACATTGTCACACTCACAGTCCAGGAATGCAGAGCAAATGGTCTGCCACTGGCTGTCTGTAAACAGTATGAGACGTTTGCAGCTGATCCATAAAGTAACCAGGACTGCAGTCTCTCCCCAGTGAAACTGTTGTGCTCCTTGGCAAATTACAGTCAAGTGTTCCTCTTTCGCAGGGCAACCTAGGTGCCCTAGGACTAAATCTGTGAAGTACTTCATTTGTGTAAACTACCTTTGGGGAGGAGGGAACATAGAAAGGTGGGCGATGCAAGCAGGAGAGGGTGAAAATATTATGGCGGAAACAGCAAGGTTATGAAACTATGCCTCAGTAAACAAATAAAGTATTTGCGCAAACAGGGCTCAGGATTAAGTCAGATGATACAATTAAAGTTAATTACAGCAGCAATCGGGCGAGTCAGGGTCACCGGTCTCTGCCGCCAGCTCTTCATTCAGCTTTATTCGGAGGGCATCAAACTTCCAGCACTGCCCTCCGTCTCCGCCCTCCTGGCTTCGCTGGAGCCCTCGACTGATTGGAAGGGAGGGTGAAGCAGAGAGAGTGGGATGGAGGACCGACAGGACAGTGAAAGCACAAGCGCTGTGCGGATAGAAAGAGCTCCTAGGAAGAGCCGTGCCTGCAGTTCTTACCGAGGCCAAAACCAGTCCACAATTGGGGCAGCTGCACGGAGCAGGCACAGACAGCAGTTTGTGTGTGCATCTCTCCCCCAAACCCTGAGGCAAGCTGCATCACATCCCTCTCTCTCGTTGGCCTGGCTCTGTGCTGCTCTGCTGCGAGGCAGCCAGGCCAGGCTGGAGCCCATCACTAATAGGAAGGGAGGGGAGGAAGACCCGAGAGAAGGGCATGGGGGAGCTGGGAAAAGACAGGAAAATGAAAGTGAAACCGGCTCAGCGTTTGTGAAACGGGCGCAGCGCTACTAAAGTATGTCCAGAATTATTGAAAAACAAGGGTGGTGGAATCGAGAGGGAAGTGCACAGAACATAAAAGTCACCCTCCAAACGCCTCTGATGAGGAGCAGGAAACAAATGTTGTGTGTTAGCTGGGAAACGTAAAGTGTGCCTGCAACAGCGGGAAGGAGAAACTCATTAAAATAACAAGCTCTTGGCATTGCTGTGGGGAGGAGAAATGCAAGACACTGCCTGGCGGCCGTGAAAAGTGTGAAGCAGGGGGCGGGGGAGCGGATGCCTTTGAAGTGAAGCTCTCGGAGGCAGGCGGCTTGGGGAGCAAATGGTAAACCCGTGCACGAGCACATGGTGGTTTCAGAGCTTGGTTTGCCCTCAATACTCTCGTCCTATTATCGCTTGCGCGATTAATAGGACAAGACCTAAAAAGGAGAACCTCAGAAAGAGGGGCAGAGAGTGGATCCACAGCCTTTGCTGTGCCCCATGCCACAAATGTGTTCCACCTGCAGGCGTATACCGACTTTGTGGAGGGATGCATGACTGCCAGAATAAATTCACAGACTTCAGGAGGCAAGTCAAATGGCCTCAACTTTCGCCGCTCAATCTCCACGAATAGAGGTGGAGGCTGGACAGGTTCGGGGGGCGGACCGTCCCCTGCTGCTGCGCCATAAGGTCCTCCTGAAGAGGCAGACGAATCGGGGGATCGACTGACATGCTGAGTAGCTCAGGATACCAGTATCTTCATGCCCAGTGGGGAGCCACAAGGATGACTTGGGCCCACTGGCGTAACGAAAACTGAGGGAGCTTCCCTGCACGGTACGTAGAGGAGCCCCCTCCGGGCTCAATCATGAGCTCTCTGGCCAGAGTGCAGTACCGAGGGGGCCTCTTGGAGCTTGGGCCCCCCCCCCCGCACCGCATGGGCTGCGGGGGCCTGTGTTACGCCCCTGCTTGGGCCCGGTCGTGCCTGGTCTTCTTCAGCACTCTGGGCAGAAGTGGTTTAGGTGGAAAGGGGTACAACAGACCGCAACTCCACTCGCAACGAAAAGCATCTCCGAGCGAGCGACGCCTTGGAAAATTCAACTTGCAGAACTGATGACATTGCACATTCTCTTCTGTGGCGAATAGATCTAACGAAGGCTCTCCCCACTGCTGAAAGAGGCCATGCGCCACGTCCGAGTTTAGACGCCATTCGTGATCCATCATGCACCGACGGCTGAGTTTGTCCGCCCTGGCGTTCAGGGAACCTGCCAGGTGTTGAACCACTAGGGTCATGCCCTGATGTTCCAGCCACTGAGAGATGCGCAGAGCCTCCTGGCATAGGTTCCACGACCCCACCCCGCCCTGTTTGTTGCAGTACCACATAGCAGTGGTGTTGTCCGTGAACACCTGCACTACACTCCCCTGGACCGAGGGGAGGAATGCCTTCAGTGCAAGCCGGATCGCCCGCAGCTCCAGAAGGTTGATGTGGAGCCGGGACTCCGCCGGAGACCAGAGGCCTCTGATCTCCGCCTCTCCCATGTGGCCCCCCCCAGCCCTGGAGGGACGCGTCCGTCACAACTACGTGCTCCAATTGGGGTAAGGAGAGGGATCTGCCGCTGACCCAATCGCGGTCCGTGAGCCACCACTGCAACTGTCTTGCAGTGCCCTCCAAGATCAAGACATGGTCGGACAAGTTGCCCTGATGCTGGGTCTACTGACCACTGCAACTTCAGGTCCCACTGCAAAGCCCGCATCCGCCACCTGGCGTGGTGCACCAGAAGGATGCAGGAGGCCATCAGCCCCAGAAGCCGGAGCGTCAACCTGACCGTGACTTGAGATAACGGCTGAAAGATCGGAATCAGAGCCTAAATATCCCAAACCCGCTGTTCGGGAGGATAAACCCAAACTGCGCCGAGTCTAGAACCGTTCCGATGAAGAGGAGCTTCTGAGAGGGACACAGGTGTTGACTTCGGCACATTGATGGAGAACCCCAGCAGGTGCAGGAGGACGGCCGTAGTCTGGAGGTGGCTGCCGGCTGTCTGGGGCGAGCCCACCTTCAACAACCAGTCGTCGAGGTAGGGGAAGACTGAAACCCCTAACCTGCGCAGATGAGCTGCGACCACCGCGAAGTAGTGTGGCTCACTGGTTAGAGGCGGCAGACCCGAGAGCAGAGGACGGCCCGGGACCAGGGTTCGATTCCCGGCGCGGCAGGTTTCTGGACCAGGGTCAGCGGACTCGATAATTCTCTCGCCTCGGTGCCCACTCTGATCAGCGATCACACTCGGCAACTCTGGGCATTAGCTTGCCTCAGCTTCACTAACGGCCCCACCAGACTGCCGGGGATGCCTGGTCTCACCCTGGAGATACCCATTAAGGGACCATCTCTCAGGGAAGCCAGGAAGAGTTTCGCAGCGGTCGAAGCGCCTTGGGACCCTACGGGTAAGTAGTGCGCTATATAAATGCCAATACATACATACATACATCACTTTCGTGAACACCCGTGGGGTGCTGGTAAGGCCGAAGGGGAGCACGGCAAACTGAAAGTGCTCGTAGCCTACCCTGAACCGCAGGTAGGGCCGGTAGGCTGGCAGGACGGGGATGTGAAAATATGCGTCCTGCAAGTCCAACGCTACCATTCAGTCTCCCGGGTCCAGGGCAGCTAAAACCTGAGCCAAAGTCAGCATCTTCAACTTCTCCTTCCGGAGGAAGCCGTTGACGTTCCTTAGATCCAAGATAGGGCGTAGGCCCCCTTTTGCCCTTCTTGGGAACCAGAAATTAGTGGGAGTAACAACCATGTCCTACCTCCGGCCCAGGAACGCGCTCGATGGCCCCCTTGGCCAAGAGGGCCAAAACTTCCTCTTGCAGAAGTTGCAAGTGATCCCCTGACACGCGGTGGTACTGCGGTGGCATGGCTTCGAGGGAGTAGTCCCTTCGGACGATTTTCAGCACCCACCTGTCCGATGTGATGGTGCGCCAGTGGAGGAGGTGATGGCGAATCCTGCCCCCCACTGGCGTCAAATGGGCCTGAAAGCTCAGACTAGGAAGGCTATGAGGCGGATACTGCGGGGGTAGATGTGGAGTGGCCGGGCCGTTGTCCCCTGTTACCGCCGCGACAGTAACCACGTCCGCCACCACGCTGAATGTTAGTCTGCGGCCCGTGGCTGGTAGGACGTGTGGGAGCACCCCTTACGTGGCCACGAAAGGAGCGCTGGGCAGAAGATTGCTGGCGCGGGGCCGACAGACCCAAGGACTTGGCTGTAGCCCTGGAGGCCTTAAAGCGTTCCAGCGCATGATCTGCCTTACCACCGAATAGGTGGCTGCCATCGAACTGCATGTCCATAAGGGTGTTTTGGACGTCGGCCGAAAAGTTGGTGGACCTTAGCCAGGCTTGGCGGCGAACCCCCACAGACGTGGAAATCGCTCTTCCTAGCGAGTCCGTGGTATCCAGTCCACATCTTATAGAGTACCGCGCTGCGTCCCTTCCCTCCGCGAGAGCTTGAGCGAGTTTCGCCCGGGCAGTCCGGCAGCATGGCCGCAGCCGTATCCCACAGAGAGTGGGTGTAACGGCCCAAGAGGCACGCAGTGTTAACAGACCGCAACCCCAAACTAAGGGAGGAGAACCTCTTTCCAAATTGTTCATACCTCTTGGATTCCCGATCTGGTGGTGCAGTCGGGAATGCGGATTGGGAAGTAGAGGCCTGGATAACCAGGCTCTCGGGGGTGGGGTGGGTGGACAAGAAACTAGGGTCGCCCGGGGCTGGGCGGTGGCGCCTAGCGACGTTCCTATCTACAGGGGGACCTGTAGTGGGCCTGGACCAAGTGCCCAAGAGGAAGTCTGTGAGAGCCTCATTAAAGGGCAGTAGAGGCACTGGGGAGCTTACCTGCGGTTTAAGAACCTCCGTGAGGATGTTAGACCTCACCTTTGCGACGGGGAGCTCAAGAGCCAAGGCCTTGGCTGCCCTCATCAGCACCACACTATAAGCAGCCCCCTCCTCCATACCCACGGTAGGAGGGGAGACAAAACCAGTGTCTGGGGAGGTATCCAGGCCACTGGCTTCCCCTAGTTCCTGTGTCCAGTCCTGAAATGACTGGCACACAGATGCCAGGGGGTCCTCAGACCCCCCCCCCCCAGTCTCCCTCGTCGTCCATGTCCTGAAATTCAGGGATAAAGGATGGACCCAGAACTTCGAAGAATGCCTCTTCGGCCGGAGCCGAATGCAGCGTCGAGCGACGCCGCTCCGACGCCGGACCGCTTGCTGGCGCGGAAAAAAGAAGAACTGACGTCAGCGCGTGAGAGTGGCGTCTAAGTACTCCGACGACGTCATCCTGACGCCAACGACGCCGACGACTGATGCGGAGCCGCAGACGACGCCTACAGACGAGCAGGGGTACTGCTACACAAAAGTTTCCAGATCCAGTCTGACGCCTTCGAATATTCTAAGTTAAGAAATCTAATACTAACCTGTTTCTTTCAGATATTAACCAAAGGTGCCAGAGAGGCTAACGGTAGACATATGTTGTTACATGGACTGTTACAGAGAGTTCAAGAATGACCAAATATAGTTACATAAGCTCTTGAATTACAAAATTGTAAATCATTCTAGTAAAATGAAACAAGTTATACAGTAGGTATACACAGCATGAAATATCTGTAAGCATCTGATGGAGTGGAGGTAGTGTAGTTCTGGGCCAAGAGGCAAGTGAACATGTTCTCAAATGAGGGGATTAGCAGCAAGGACTTAGCTAAAATATTGTTGAAGGAGGGGGGCTTTCCGTTCTATTTTGAAGGTCCCTAGCGAGCTGGTAGTGCGAAGGTTTGGAGGAAGTAAGTTCCAAATTCTGGCTGCACTACAGAAGAAGTGTGCCAGGAGTTATTCCTTTTTAAAAGGTTGGGAGTTGTAGCAGCAATGCTTCAGCCTTTCACCATGCTCCACACCACCTGAAAGCTCGAGTTTGTTTACCAGGCAACGAGTGGCTGTGTGTACGGCCTTAGGGGTGATGTAAGCCCTGGCTTCAACAGAGACCAGCATAGGTGTGGTGCGGTCATACTTTTTGCCCCGTAGAAAAAAGTGTGCTGCCGAGTGTAACTATTTCGGGAGGGGGAGGGAGAATGGCTTTTGGGGATACCAGTTAAGAGAGAAGGATGCACAGAAGAGGATGAGGATGCATTGCTAGAAGCACCTATGCCATGGCACTGGGCGAATGTGGTACCCATTAGACATGTTTTTTGTGTCTTTTCATATAATTGTTTCTGACTGCCTTGTCTCCACATTCACTCAAATTCCTACACACTCACTATCTTACATCCGCTCTCCAGTTACTGACTTCCCGTGGTTTCCAGTGATTGTTTATTCTGTATTTGTACGTTATCGCTCTGCTCTTCAGTGAGCCACAGCCTGCCCTCCACGCGGAAGGAGACGTGTACGTGTTCTGAGGCGGCCTCCTCACACACACAAAGCTCGCAGAGGTGGAACAGACCGCGAGGCAGTGCGCATCTGCTGAATTCATCTCTTTAATGTTAAACGAGTCCCCGCCTCAGTCCTCCACGTGTGAAACCTTTGGAACGAAGCGCAGGCTTGACAAAAGAAGCACAGTGCACAGAAAGAGGAGTTTATAGGCCTCTTTCATCCTTCCAAATTCCTACTTTCCACGGAGACACTTCTCATTCATTGCGGTGTGTTTATTTTTACTGTGGCATTCTTTTGGTTTCACAGGCTTATTCGGCATCCCCTTCTCCTGGCTCAAAGGAGACAGGAATAAGATCCAGCAGCTACACAAACATCCCCTCCGATGAAGAGGATTCCAACAGGAAGACTCGGAGTCCTTCCTCATACCAAGGGAAGCAGGCAGTCAGGAACAATCAAATCGCGCCGGCCCTGCCTCACCAGAGGTACTACAGCGTCTACAAGCACCTCATGGTAAAGGCTGCAGCACAGCACCGGAACTATAGACCCAACTTACTCAAAGATACTACCAAACTCGCCATCCCCAGATGCCAAATAAAAATAATAAAATACAAAGAATACAGAAAAGATGCTAAGGGCGCAACTGAACCTCAAGAAGCTTCCCATACTCCTCAATCTCCAACCCCTCCATTGTTATCCTGAGGAGCAAAGAAAACACTCTAAGGCCTTGTAGATTATATCTTCGCATTAAGGGTTAAATTACCTAAGAAAGCAAGCAACTCAGCATGCCATATTCAAAGCTCCACCCCCCACGGCAATGCCAACCTAACCACGCCGAGGAGATTAAGAAGAACAAACTTCATTAGAAGATTTAGAAGACTATGAATGCAGAGGCAATTGGTGGCAATGCCCGACCATGTAAATAAAGATATTGCATTGCCCTGTATTTACCAAATTACTTCCCAGTTCCTAGTTTCATAACTTGAATGGGTGATAATGCAGCAATACAACATTCATTACTCAGCTCAATTAAGAGCACTTTGGAATATTGCGCTTTTCTCTGGCACAAATTCTTGCCAAAATTTGTGAGGAAAAAGTGTGCTAATTAAACACAAGTTAAAATTCAGTTTCCAACGCATACTCCTGTTTGAGTCCAAATCGGTATTCGCGCAGTATTTAGAATGAAGCCTTAGCTGTGATGGGGAAGTTCTGTACAGAAATATGGATCTTACCCTCCGGTCACAGGAGTGCTACCAAGAGTCTAGTAACTACATAGTCCTAAACTTTTTCTGCCCCTACCTCCGAACTGTCTGGGCCTTGTATTCTAGCACTGGATCTTTTATAAAGTCGCATTCTTGAATTATTCACCATAATTCAGGTGGAAGTAGCACAGTAAGGGTAACACAGCAGTATGATATTACAACTTGCCAGAAGAACATTACACAAGTGTTATTTTAGTAACAGACTCACCTCATTGAAAAAATTGAGATTTCCAGCCTCTAAGGTGAGATGCCGAGAACGTCATCCCTCCTCGTCATCTCACTGCAGAACGTTAGATCTTTAAGACGGATAAGACAACTTTTTTCTCAGACTTTTACAACTACACCAAATATGCTTTCTTTGGGTGGTTTGAATGACATTGCCTCTGCAAACCCTGGATTTTGATTATTTCTGGAATATGGAATACCAAAACATTGAATGGTCTAGATAGCAGGCTCCTCGGGTGGTTTAAACTGTCTAAAGGCAAAGATATCCCTCATTTGGGGATCAGTCGCTTCTGTGTGCCCTTCCAAAAGAGGAAAAGAAAGCATGTAGCAAATGTAAATCCTCTTAACCTCTTCCGCGCTACCGCGATTTCCCGCTGTGCGCTGGATTTTTAAAAATCCCGCGTTACGTGACAAAGCCAGCTCGTCATGCGCGCAGCGCAGGTAACGTCCATGACGAGCTGGCTTTGTCATCCGCACGGAAGGGGTTCAAACACTTCCTTGGCAGATTAATTGGTTTTTACCTCCTACAAGCCTCCAACTAAAATGCATAAAAAAGCTCCTAAAAAATCTCAGAAGAAATTCATTGCCACTGAAAGTTCCTCCTAATCAGTTTTCATTCAACCCAAGAAACAGATGTTCTCATCTTTGATACCTCCATCGACAACTATTCCATCAATGATACCACTGATGTCAAAAATTACATTATTGAAGACACAAACAACTGTCCCCGTAGGCGAAGCTTACCCAATGACACAAAAGTTTCTGACAATGATTGTACTGGGGATAATCCCTTCAACAAGAGACTCATCAACTACAATCCAGTCATCTGCGAAGCAGGCTACACTGCATCACGGTTCATAGGTACCCTAGAGTCTAATAGTCCATAGGTTCAATTTTCGACAGTTAGACTAAAGCTTTGAGAGTAGTTGCCAAATGAAATTTCTTCCTATGTACCTAAAGAAGATGTCTCTGGGTCTTTACAAACTGGCCTCAAGGATGGTGCAGGGCACTGATCAGTGGTGGATTGCACTGTTCTCTAAGAAGATTGGTACCTTTTTACCAGCCACATTCGGGAAATGCCCAACCAGTAAAGGAAAATTAACTACAAGGGCGGAATTTGACTTGCTAAGTGCTGCAGCCTTTTTCGATAATTTTGACATCTCTCGTATGAATTTATAGGCTGCAATTTTATGTCATTGGGATGCTGAACTGAGCATTCCTAATTGCTGTAATCGAGAATAGTGTGTCATGGTAATGCGCACATTTGATGTAATGAATGAATGCATTCATAGAGGGAGTCTACAAAATAGCCAGAATATAGCTGATTTGTGTGTGGTTGGGGTGGAATAGGAAAAAGTGCAGAGTAAGTAGGCTTATTTTTTTTATATAAATATAAAAATGGCACCAACAAAAGGTTCGCCGTGCTAGTATCAGAGTCTTCACAGCTTCCAGGAACAATTTATTTATTTGACGAGTTTTAAATAGCGCTGGCTAGACCCAGAGGTATTGGAGCACTTTAAATGCGGTAGAACAGTGTTACATAATTAGATCAGTTGCTGGCACGTAGCATAACATGGAAAAGAAAACAGTGAAACATAATTACATGAGATACTACAACATAGCATAAAATAGAAAAAAAGTCATATGAGGCATAGAAGGTAGTGTGAATGGCTGGATGGCCGCCGGCGGGGGGAGATCAAAGATGGCGGCGCTGGGTGAGGCAGGGAGGTATGGGCTGTCCTGCGGGAGGCTGAGCCAGGACCATATCACCGTCCTGCACGTTAAGCTCACCGAGACTGCCTTCAGGTCGCTGGAGAACTACCAGAATACCAAGAATGTAGCACCTGCACGACCAACAATCCAATTTCAAGGCCTCCAAGGATACAGTTAAAGCGATTCAGCAGAGCCAGTCTCTGTTGTGGTCCTTCTCTAAGGCTAGAAGGGGCTGCGCGGAGAAGAACCGGGTATCAAATTGTAACCAGTGCTACAGAACTGGGAGGACACTGACTGAGGCCATTGCATGGCCATGCGAGAGGAGCTAATGGAGAAAAACTTCCTTCACCTACCAGGGTCCTACAAGTCCTTTTTACAGATAAAGTGTGCACATGAATGAGCAAGAGTTGCGTCTCGGCTCCTGGTCCGCGCACGCTTACTGTGACGAGAAGTGCGGCCACAGGCATCCGGAACCGCGCAAAACAGAGCACGCAGCGTGGGAAGATGTGAGGCGCCCACTGAGGAGGTTTTTGTGGTTTAATCGCCGTGGGAACTGAGGGTTTTTTGCCATTGCTGCAGCGGAGAGGGAGCGCGCGCCTCGCAAAAAGCCGGCGCGCCGTCCGCAATACAGCCACCCTCTCTAGATCGCTTTGAGAAGTCTTGGGAAGGAAGCACTGACTGAGATTGCCTCACGGAGCAAGGTACAGGCCGAGCAGGGTGCGCTAGCTGCAACGAAAGCGCCCTCTGATACCGTCTGAGCGCTGCATTCCCCACCCCTGCCTGATCCTAAGATGGCAGATGCTTTTCACCGAACGGCGCCGAACTTTGTATTCCGCATCTGGTGCTCCAATGCGGCGAGTGATTTCCCCGTTGTGGGGCTAGTCTGAGGCAATCCGTGCCTCTCTCATTCATACACGCCTCATGCTGCAGGTACACCAGGGAGTGGAGTGTAGGCCGGGCGCTAAAATCCGAGCACGGATCGTCCGGCCTGCCCTCCGCCCTGGACCAGCGAACACGCACGGACACCACACTGCAGACTGGACAATGCTCAAGAGCCTCGAGGGGGTAAGGGGGAGGGGCACATAGGCACCCCTCATCACCGCAATGGGGTCTACCGAAGGTACAGTTCCGCGCCCGCCGAGGAAGCTGCCCGGAAGGGAAGTTAGCCCGGAGCCTTGAGGGTTCCACATCCCAAGTCCCGGTCCCGAGATGGGGGACCGGGTGAAGAATGGCACTGTGAAGGCGGGGCTCTCGTGAGGAGAGAGAGCCCCACAAGCGCCGCCGCAGGTGAAAAGACCGGGGAAGGAGAAACTGCCCCCAGAGCCGGTGAGTGAGGGCTCAAGGGGACGGAGTGGTTTCGGTCAAGGGACAGATTCCGAGCGGGCCCGCCACGAGAGCGAGCCGCTCCACCGTTGGTTAGCCCCCACTTACCCAGGCCCCGAGGAGCCCATTCTTTCATTGTGCATGGTGGCGTAGTTGGTGACAGAGCCCCCGGAGGCTCCAACGTGGGGTACAATCGCTTTTCGAGCTCAAGTGGCTCCAACGATGGCACTAATATCGTATGGCTGGCCCAGAGGGGCCCATGATTTTCTCCTGCAATTGCCCCAGCCTCGGGCATACTTCATTTTAAAAAGCGCTAGTACACTCCACATTCTTGGGGGCATCATTTGTTCTACAGAGCCCAGGTGGCTCCAACGTTTGGCAGCCACCTGGCTCCAGCTTTTTAATAATTATTTACTGAGCCCCGAATGGCTCCAACAAAGGGGGACACATTTGTCCTGAGGGCCAGTGAGAGCCCAAGCTGCATTTTCGCTTTCACAGCTGCCCAGCAAGTAGTGGGCAGCTGCACCGTTTAGGTTCTTCTTTATTTCAGAGGACATGTCTTTTTACTCCAGGAGTGAGACGCACTCTTTTGGCCCCATCCCTACCTTGGCCTTCACAGCTGCGCAGCACTTAGAGCCAGCTGCAACGTTTAGGCCCTTCATTGAAGATTCCCAGCTGCCCGGCAAGTAGTGGGCAGCTGCCACGTGTAGGTGTGCGCAAAGTGCGCCCCCCGTGACCGTCGCTGCATTGGCAGCGTGCCCCGACTTTTTGAACAGAGGGCATTTGAGCCCCTTATAGATGGCCAGTTGGCCCAGGGGACTATTAGGTTTGTAGGGCGCAAGGCCCTAGTGTACTTTTTATAGGTGCTAGGAAATGTAATGTTTGTAGTGTGATTTATGCATCTAGATTTATGCTTATAGATGTGTTTTTATGCTTACTAGGTTTTAACTACTGTCTTATGTTTTCTACTGTGGTCTAGGTTTGATTTATTTCCTACTGCAGGTTATGTTACTAAGTTTGTTTATTTCCTAATGCAAGTAATGTTTAGGGAGTTGTGGTCTACTAGATTTATGCTTATGAGGTTGGTGCAGAATAGAGTTCTCGCCTTATGTGCTACTGTGCCTGTTCTTTGATGTAATTATGTACGAGAGGAGCTTGTATGCTCGATGGGGCTGAAGAACGGGAGGGCTCCCTGATTATTGCAGAATGACTCTATATACGCCACGCCAGACCGGCCACTCACCCCCTCTGAAGACATGCGGACACTGGCCCTGTCCTCCTGCCGCTTCACGGCATAGATTACACCCCCTATGCTCTGTGAATTTTGGGGACCGACTGAACTTAACACCAAGGTCTCAACCCCCCTGCCTGACATCAAGTTGGCAGCCTCAGTTGGTCTCTCCACGATGCTCTAACGCTCCCGGACAATAGAACTAGTCAGCGTCCTGAGCTTAACCACATCCCTCACCTGACCTTGATCCTGCTCTCCCTCCAGGAGATGTACTCGGAACCTTCACTCGATTGTAGAGACCCTGCTATTTGTCCGATGTCCGGTGGAGCTACCTGTTAGCTGAAGAGGAGATGGGTTGTGGATTCCCCCTCGGCCATCACCTACCCAGCCGGATTTTGGGCAGACTTTCCTTCGTCTCTCTGTCGTTTCCCCCTCCTACCCTTTCACCCCACCCCCTTGCCCCTCTATGCTCCCTTCTTCTCGCCCTCTTCCCCTTTAATGTTTTTCTGTTGAGACCTAGCCATTTGACCGATGCCCGGTAGACCTTCCTGATAACATGGAAGAGGAGAAGAAGAGGAGATGGGGCGATGATTCCCCCTCGGCCGTCACCTACCCAGCCGGACCTTGGACAAACTTTCCCTTCGTCTCTCAGCTGTATCTATACACTACCCCTTTTGCGCTCACCCCCTTTCCATTCCTCACCCCAATTTCCTATTCTTCTATGCTCCTAAAAAGTTTTTCCTAGTATCTTTTGTAACTATTTTCCCCTCGTCTCTATGTCCTGTCTTCCTCCTACCCCTTTACCCTATCCCCTTACCCTTCCTGCTCCATTCACCTGGTCCCCTATATTCTTTAAATGCTTTTCTTGATACTTATGTAACTTTTAACTGATGTAATTTGAACCATTATTGTCCCTCATGTAAAGCGCTCTGATTCCATCGGGTGTAGCCAGCGCTATATAATAACTCATTAATTAAATTTGTTCCCATTTAGTACTGTTTCTCCCTTTGTCTACCTCCCTAGCTCCTAGATACTATCCTCTCTCCCCTGAATCTCTCACCTTGCCTGCTAGTCTGCCTTCTCCCCTTGTTGGGGAAAGATCCAATATTTATACTCTGGAGTCTCAGCGTACCCGCTGAGAGAGTCCACTGCGCCAAGGGAGCCACTCACATCTGAGGTATGGTAAGGCACCCCTTGCCAAAGCACTCCCTCTCCCCTTTGTGGGGAAGGATCCAGTATGTAGGCCTTGGAGTCTCAGAGACCCCTCTGAGAGAGTCCACTGCGTAAAGGGAGCCTCCCGCAACAGAGATAGGGAAGTGATACCACTTCCCCTGGGATCACAGCTTACTAGACTTTGGACGTTGCTTTGACTTGTCTACCGGTTTGTGTCCCCGTCACCCTTCCCCTCCTCTTTCCATTCGATGTCCTTTACCCTCCCCTCCTCGTTCCCGCCTTCATCACCTGTCTACTTCCCCAGCTCCTTCCCCCCTCCCCTGAACCTTTCCCCTTGCTTGCTTTTCCCCTTTCGTATTTGTGCTTATTGTTTATCTTGACCTTGTTGCCATGCTCTAATAACTGTGTAACCTTTGTAACGATGTAACCTGTAACTATGACCTGATGCTCATGTAAAGCACTTTGATACCTCTGGGTCTAGCCAGCGCTATATAAAACCTTTAAAATTAAAAAAAAAATTAAAAAGAGATGCACACACCTGAAATTACAGAGTGTGGATACGAAGAAGAAAACAACCGTTTAATAGGTGAAGGGCACTTTAGGCACACAAAAGTATACAAGTCATTCAGGAGTGGGGAAAAGTTGACTATCGAAAAAGATTGTGTGCTAAGAGATAAAGGCATAATTAATAATAATTGACTATGGAAAACGATTGTGTGCTAAGTGATAAAGGAATAATTAATCATAATAATGGACTATGGAAAACGATTGTGTGCCAAGAGATAAAGGAATAATTAATAATAATAAACACTGAGTTACTTGAGTCTGGATGACAGTGAACAATGATGCAGAAAGCGACAGCACCACCATTACTTTTACAAGACTTGGGTAAGCCGCAAATGAAGTAGAGAACATGGGTGACTATTTGAGACTGAAGGACTGAAATTTAAATCCGAGAGGAAAAGACTATTAATTATTTCTTTTTTGGGTGCAGAATGTCAGAAATGATTTGATAATTTACTGGACTATATACAAGAGGAAGAGGAGTTGTAGGAGTTCCAGATTGTGCGCAAATGGAGCTGTGTTCTGAAGGATAAAAGAATGTGGTAGTTTAGTTCACAGACAGATTATTCACAAGATCAGAGGCTCAAGAGGAGTCTGTGGAGGACTACATTACAGCCTTGACGGTTTTAAACAAGGATTATTAATTTGAACGTTTTTAAAAGGTCAACTAATAAGAGATCAATTATTATTGTGTGGAAACTGAATAAACGACCAAGAACAGTTATTAGCTTGTAAAAACCGTACTCTGGAGAAAGCCATTGTGAAAGGAGAAAGTGAGTAAGCATCTCAAGAGTGAGGTGGTCATGGGATACAGGAGTTCTGCAGTAACTGTGGGAGGTAAAGAGGATAGTCATTAGGTGGTGAGGGGGAAAAGGTATTGACAGAGCAAGTGATGATACTAGTGGGAGAAAAGAGGTCAAACGTAGAGTTACAAACTACAGGTGTTACTAATGGTACCATATTCGTACATCTAAGGAATGTTGTGCCAGTGGGATGGATTGTCAGCAGTTTCGGAGGGCAGGTCATTTCCGCCTAGTTTCGCAGGGGAAAGAGAATCATAGTGAGATACACTAAGGAAGCTGAAAGCAACATGGAAATGGTGATAGAGAATCTGTTCTTAATAGTAAAAAGTGAACACTGTGTTGCCAGTGTGATCAAAAGGGGGAGAAGTCAAGAAACATTTATAGTGGAGAGGAAAAAGTTGAGTTAATGGTCGACTTGAATTGAAACAATGTAGGGGGTTGAGTAAAGACAGAATGATAGGATTATGGTTATATCTTTTAGTTTAAAGAGAGGGTAGAAAACAGAAATGTCTACATAGTAAGGCAAAGGCCAAATATTCTGGAGTTACTACATCAAAATGTATACGTAGAGAGGAAGTTCAAGTGTCATCTATCAAGGAGCGATAACTGCACTGTCGTTGTTCACCTAGACTTATATCTAGAAAGGCCACAGGAGAAATACATTTATGTATAGAGTTACAAAGCTTGAAGCAGGTTATTAATGTTAAGTCCCATTCACTGCCTCACATCGAGGATCTCACTGAATTGTCAAAGGGAGGAGTGTGTTTTCCACATTTGATTTCAGGCCAGTGTACTATCAGATGTTACCCTATAAGAATTCAAGGCACTCACAGGTTTTCATTAAACTTGTTAGCCTATATCAATTTGTGAGAATGCCTTTAGGTCTCACCTCTACAGCATGTGTTTTTCTGCATATTGTGGCTCATCTGTTTAGAGGAATGGGCAATGTCATGGTATTTCACAACAATATTCTTATGTTTGAAAAACTGAAGAGGAATTTGACAGAAGTGAGAAGAAGGTTTTACAAACTCTAACTGATGCTGGGATGATTTTTAAAAAATCCAAGTGTCTGTTTGATTCAAAAGATGTAGACTATCTGGGGCATGTTATTAACCAATCTAAGGAGCATCCAATTCATGGAATCAAGAACAATTATTTTCAATATTGGGGATTTTCAAATTGTATTCTTGTTTTATGGAAACATTTCTCACACAGCTGAATATTTTAGACTACTAACGAAAAAAGGAGTGCAGTTTAGAAGATCTAAAGAGGGTCAGCGACAGTCTGATAAGAGTACAATTAGGCAATACACATGTTACAACCTTTTAGGTGTACCTGGGACTCTATAGTAAAGAGAGTGGTTGTGAATTTCCCATGGTGTTTGCCTGACGTATACAGAGAAAGAGGGAGGGAAGATTGTAGTGTAGTTCCTATTTTCCTATTTTCACGATAGGCCCTGCGCATTGGAATAACAAACAGCAGTTTAGACGTAGGACTGAGGTCTTCTAGGTCTCTACTGACTATGTTAGACTTAATTTAGGTTTGCGCCAGCTAGCTCAGAGGTCACTGGAAACTTTCTTGACTGAATAAGAAGTGATCAGCTTCCCTGGCTCAGACAAGAAGGGATTCAGCTTCCGACAACCGCATAAACATGACAACTTTGCTCCCTCAGAATAAGAGTCAATCTCTAGAGTCGTGTGAAACAATAGACAGCTATTTCACTCAGTAAGTTGTGCATATTTAATTTCACCAGGGTGCAGAGAATAGAGAGACAGGCGTTTTCAATAAAAGGTATTATTTATTGAGCAGTCTTCCTTCTCATGCAAGAGAAATGAATTGCCACAATTGCAAGACTTATTTAAAGTAAAGTACGTACAGTAAATGGAGTATTATGAAATAATACTGTAAAAGCATTGATATGGTTTCTTAGCCATAAGACGCTTTAAAATGGATAAAACATATATATATATATAAATATATATATACATATATACATAGGTTTAACATGCTCAACTAGTGCTTCTAA
This sequence comes from Lissotriton vulgaris, assembly GCF_964263255.1. Classification (NCBI taxonomy): domain Eukaryota; kingdom Metazoa; phylum Chordata; class Amphibia; order Caudata; family Salamandridae; genus Lissotriton; species Lissotriton vulgaris. The sequence continues at coordinate 281,287 of NW_028243195.1, read as the reverse complement.
ACTAAGCCTACCCCGGTGTACCTGACCTAAGCCTAATACGTGGGAAGGAGTAAGTAAGTAGTAGTTTAAGTTAAGTAGGTTTGTTGCCAAGGATCTGTTCAAGAATTCTCTTTAAGGGTTTAGTCAGCACTGTACCTTGGGAATAGAATGTAGGAGGTCTGGTATCTCCCTCTAAGGACCCAATATCCCAGTCACCCACAAGGGTAGGCTGGAAACGCCAGAGCTGGATTTTCTCAGCAGGAGAAAAGACAGAGTCTTTCTCAGCGCGTCAAAGAGGAGGGACAGCGTCCGTGGGCTTCTCGCTTCTGCTGGGCTCTCGGAAAGTAGATTAGCTGCTCTGCCCCAGAATCACCACCGTGTGTTTGCTTAAGGCAACGTTGGTATATTTATACCTGAAAGGTGCTGAGTTTGACGCAAGGTTTGGACATACGACGTCAATAAAGATGTCACTAAGAACTGGTCGTTCTTACAGTGCTCGCAGGAGTTCTATTACAAATCAAAACAAAGCAAGCGGGGCTTTCCCAGGTTGCTGGGAGTTTGGTGTGTCGAAAGAACTCGGTGTGCTCTCTAGGAATCTAAGGAAGTAGCTTCTGCTGTGTCATGGACTGCAGAGGCGATTTACTGAAATATGGCTCTGATTATTATGCCATTATTGGGATATTTATTGATTATAGCCGTATAGGGGCATAAGGTCACAATATTGAATCGGGTTCCTAGATAAAACACATCAAGATACTCCACAATTGAAAAAGAAATGTTGGTGTATGGGGTGTATATCGAAGTTCGAGGTATGCCTAAAGGGCTGCTCAGCCATTTGAAGACCAAACACAAACAGCTTGTGGAGATCTGGGGTGGGAAGAACACCAATAGAAGACACCTGCCATTAGAGGTAAGCCTGCAGGTTGTTTGATTATGATTATAACAGAAGATTGTGGATTAGGGGGCCTTAGCGACATAAGGCAACAGTGTGTAAAATGAGGCAAATGAAGTCTGGAAAGAAGCAGAGAGATAATGATTAGGAATTCTGAAGTTCGCAGATTGAATGGATTAGGAATTCTGAAGTTCTCAGTAAATGCTAGCTTATGGTATGTGTTCCTAAATGTCTGCGTCAGGATAAAGGATCCTCTTTTTGTGAACCACTGGAAGGAATTCATTAAGGGCCTTTGTAAATCTGATGGAATGTAGAGCGACTGGCTAAACTGGCATTAGGTTTTGAGATGAGGCAGACAATTGTGGATGAGAGTAGTAGCTTGCGGTCAAATGAGAAAATTGGATATCTTTTTTCAAAACAGTTTGTTCATCAAGAGTTGAGGAAAATGAAGCTGTCAAAGAGTGGGAAAACTAAACTAAAACTAAAAGAGATTGCTGGGTTTAAAGATAAGCCTATGTACATTTTTATTAATTTCCATCTAGTAAGTGCTCCACACGCTGGGATAATAGATTAGTTTGAGTAAATAGTGTTTAAGCAGCATATAGCATTTTCTTCAGTTGTGTTCTGTTTGCCATTACTTGGTTTAGGTTTCCTCTAATTTTATTGTGTGCTATTTCTACCTGTTGTTCAAAGTGTATTTAACCTTTCATGTAATAGGTGTTTGTAGACCATAGTTCCTGTTTAAGATAGGTGGGCTGAGGCTTTGTGAGTAACAAGCACATTATATTTCTTCTTCAAATAATGATATGAATTACATTAAAGGAAAGTCTCCACATCTTCAGACACTGCCACCATACACCACCCCGAGGAAGGTCCCACCTCAACTGCAGGCTAAACTATTGGAAATTGAACTGAAAGGAGATTCAGATCCAGAGCACCCATTCAGACTGGCCTACAACTCTAGTTAGTTAAAGGTGACATGCCAGATTCAGGGGAGAAAGTTGTGTTTTTGCCTTATGACAACTCTGACACAGAGCCACAGCTTTTTCATCACAACTAACCACACTACAGGAATGCAGAGTGGCCGGAGGAACATCATTATAACCCTTATGAGGATGAATTTTAGGCTATCATAAGCCAATTCTTCAACTACCTATTGCTCTCAGCTAAAATCTGTGACAGATATGGCAGGTTATTGTTCATGATTTCTCACAATGCACCCTTCTCAGCTGCCTCCTCAACACCCATCATTATGTCAGGATCCCTGACCTTGAACTCCACAACCACATCCTGTACCTGCACCTCCATTGCTGCAAGCAGTGGTACAACCACCAAATGCTTTGCCACTTTAGCTACAGCTTTTTATTCCATTTGGACCCTTGTCCAGCAGGGAATAAACTGAAACTTCGGATAATGATGATGCTGAGGAAGGTGAACTAATGAATGTCCCTCTCACAGTAGCATACTGGATGACTACATCACAGCTACAACACAGCCAACCACACTTACTACCACAGATTCACCATCAGAAAACATTGCTATATTCCATGCCCTGGCAGAAAAGACCTCAAAGATGTTTGAACTTCCAGTAGTCAGCGAGGAACAGATTGTTTTCTACGTGACTTCTGAAAACCTTATGGGAGTGTGGTCAAAACCATCCTTTAATTGACCATATCTGATAAGAGATTAAATCTAATGCAGTTCTGGAAAACATTACTTTTCACACTAACATCAGTAAGGTGCATAGGCAAATCTCAACCTTTCACAGTGAAAGAACCTTTACACCATTTCACTACAGAAAATGTGATATTAAGTATGAATCTGCATTTAATTCCAAAGGTAATAGCTGAATACCATCTCAGTGAAACGATCATACTCAAAGATTTATTAAAAAAAAATCAAATCCAAAAGAGAGCGGCCTGCATTCAATTGACTTCAGGACATCGGGCCATCTATAAGTGCCATTCTCAAACCCTTGAAAAGGGTACTTTTATCCAAGCAAAGAATTTATAGAAGAGTAGTAGCTGCCATTACATTTTGCCATATGAAAGCTGCGAGACCTCTTATGATGTCAGTTACAACTATCAACACAAGGGGCACGGCAGCCTCAGCAGCTCACTATGCGGGAGTAGCCCTGTCAAATATCTGTCAGGTGGCGATCTGGAGGACTGCCTCACATTTATCCAACACTACTTCCACTGCCAGGAGTCAGTAGCACACAGAAACAGCAGTGGGACAAACAATTTTTTATCCTCTTTTTACACAAGGAGAGCCTCTATTCTATTGTTTTCCACCATACTCTATGTTGATGTCATTTATGATTGAGCACCGCTTGTTAATTTGATTCAAGAATGTAAATGTATTAAAGATCCAATGCTGGAAAAAAAACTTACTTACCTGTAACTACAGCTTTCCAGCATTGGTATCTTTGATAGAGTCCCACGTGGCCCTCCCTAAAAGCAGACCACTTGCAGTCATATCCTCTTTGCATACTTGTGCTGGAAATGAGGGGTGAGTTTCAGGGTACTCTCATTTCCCTGACTGTATGGGGTCTTTTCCATTAGGTGAGAGTGCCACAATGGTTTAAGGCCTATCAAGAAGGATGTATTCTCATACTCTATGTTACTGTTATGGTGGGTCTCATTACACTTAAGCTACCTCACCTGATACAGCAGCTACACCAAAAAACCTAATCACCTAACCAACATCATCAGGAGGTTCCAATGGTCCAGGCATAGGTCCATCACGATATGAAGTTTCTCCAACTCATCCTCAGCCGATTTGCTCCACCAGAGGATGGCAAACAGAGTAGAAGTATTTTAAGATTGGAAAAGATTCCCTAAAATAAAGCCACCATTGTATTTTAAAGCCTGTCGTGACAATGTCATATGTGAGCAGCATGTTTCTGTGCATGAGGACCAGAATGTCAAGGCTACTGCAGTGCTCTATAGGTCAGTCAGATCAAGAGTCACTTTTTCTGATGCATCAAAGGCATTGCATTTGCAAAATAAGTAATTGAAATTTGTGCGATTACCTAATTTACAAATGCATTTAGGGAATCGCAATTTGCGATTCCCTAAATGTGATGCATGTAGCATTTCCAAAATGCGACTTTGCATTTAGGAATAGCAAATTACCACAACTTTAAGTTGATGGTAATTTGCGAATCCTTTGAAAAATGCACAAAAGTGCATTTTTCAAAGTGCCATGTGGTACACTTAACTTTTTTGGGGGTGCATCAGGGAGGCCTTAGGCCCCCTAGCACCCTTGCAATTGCATTCGCAATTTGCGATTACCAATTAGGCCCATAGGAACGAATGGAAATGCATTCCCTCATAGCAAAATTGCGATTTGTTATGAGGGAATGTTAAGGATTCGCAAAAATATTTGTGAATCCTTCATGCATAGGCATTTGCGATTAGCAAATAGCAAATCCTTAAAATTCGCTATTTGCTAATCGCTAATTATTACCTTGATGCATGTGCCCCTAAGTGTGCACTTAGCACATATTCCCACAGTGACAGTGCAGGATGAGCACCTATATAGATCAGTGCTACATTTGTGGCAATAGACGGGTGTGTGTTTAGCACATTCGATGCGCCCGGTCTGCTGCAATAGTGGTACTGCAGGGTAAGCATGGTCTGGGTTTGCAAAACAGTAGCGATAAGGATGTCTGCGAGATGCATAATAACTGTGCATTTCACATTGATATTTATTAAAGAGTACTGAAATCTGGGCACTCCAAATAAAACCTTACTGATGGAGCATGCGCACCATAGATGTAACATGCAGCACGTGCCTGACAGACAGGTATGTTAATAACTTGCCTTTTTCAAGCATATTTTCGATATTTATCAAACATAATTAAAATAGCCAGGTGTTTTAGCCTGTCCAACTAAACTATTTTTTTTTAACATTTCCATCGGCCTCTTCAAGTGCCCACGCCCAGGAGGCCTACACTATGGTGTTATCAATCAAAATAAATCCCTCAAGTAGATGTTAAAAATAGCAATAAAAGTTAAATCCGCTCACTGCTAAGCTTCTATTGTTAATGGGGCATTTTTCTTCTAAAGACAGAGAACGCCTGCGGCTCAGAAATCCGATGAAAAACATTGTAGATTCCATGGAATGAACAAATATCTTATTTTAGCAGCTGTGCGGAGGGAGGTGAGGGGTAGGATTACTGAAAATGGAGATTTCACCAGGCCGCAGCATCCTGGGGAGCGGCCCTAAGGGCTTTCTTTCCAGCTGAAAGAAGGCACTCACTATTCTACTGCACCACTGCGGTTCAAATGCGTCCCACCTCAGAACAAGCATTTGCAATGCAATAGGTCTCGCATTAGGAAAGTTTGAGCTATTGGTATTGTAAATGACACTTTTTTATTTATATGTTAGTTGTGAAAATAGCGAAATTAATAGCCTTGTCATTTAAAATGCCAATAGTTTTAACTTTCGCAAATGTGACACCTATAGCATTTGTAATACAATCTGTGTTGTATTTACGTGACTTAGATGTATTAATATTACAAATAACAATGGCTTTTTATATTTTTTAAATAATTAATACTTAAATAAAAGCTATTGTCATTTATAATGGCAATAGCTTAAACTTTTATAAATAACTGTTGTGAGATTATGTTCAGTGTATTTTATTGAGACGAAAATACAAGAACCGAAGTGAAATATTAACATCTGTTTGTGACATTTTTAATAAAGCTTGAAACATTGAGAGAACATATTTGAACCAGTTGTTGTTAAATGGTTGCACAGATTGATGATGTGGTGGCGCTGAATGATGTTGTGGTGGCGACGAGTGATGATGTGGCGTTCAGTGATGCTGTGGTAGCGCATAGTGATGTTGTGGTGCCCCTGAGTGATGCTGTGGTAGTGCTGAGTGATGCTGTGGTGATGCGATAGATAGAGTGAGTGCGATAGAGGGAGAGCGATAGAAAGATAGATAGATAGATAGATAGATAGATAGAATGGTGGCAACAGAGTGAGTGTGATAGATAGACAGATAGAGTGAGGGCAATAGATAGATAGAGTGAGGGCCATAGATTGAGTGAGGGCGATAGATAAGATATAGATAGATAGATAGATAGATAGATAGATAGATAGATAGATAGATAGATAGATAGAATGAATGGTGGCGATAGAGTGAGCGTGATAGATAGCCAGATAGAGTGAGGGCAATAGATAGATAGAGTGAGGGCGATAGATTGAGTGAGTGCGATTGAGTGAGGGAGATAGATAAGATAGGTAGATAGATAGATAGATAGATAGATAGATAGATAGATAGATAGATAGATAGATAGATAGAGTGAGGGCGATAGATTGAGTGAGGGCGATTGAGTGAGGGAGATAGATAAGATAGATAGATAGATAGATAGATAGATAGATAGATAGATAGATAGATAGATAGATAGATAGATAGAGTGAGGGGCGATAGATCGATAGAGTGAGGGCAATAGATAGAGTGAGGGCGATAGAGTGAGGGCGATAGATAGAGTGAGGGCGATAGATAGATAGAGTGAGGGCGATAGATAGATAGAGGGAGGGCGATAGATAGATAGAGTGAGGGCGATAGATAGATAGACTGAGGGCGATAGATAGACTTAGGACGATAGATAGACTGAGGGCGATAGATAGACTGAGGGCGATTGATAGATCGAGTGAGGGCGATTGATAGATCGAGTGAGGGCGATTGATAGATCGAGTGAGGGCGATAGATAGATCGAGTGACGACTATAGATAGATAGAGGGAGGACGATAGATAGATAGATAGATAGATAGATAGATAGATAGATAGATAGATAGATAGATAGATAGATAGTGTGAGATCTGTCTGCTTTTGGGGGTCCTCTCACAGCTATGATTTATTTTGTCCCCTTTGGCCTCCGAGTGTTATTATTCTTTTTTTTATGTCCACCCAGATTTTTGGTTGTCAGCATTGACTGTGGGGCTAGGTGTTCCTTGAGTAGGACGTTGTACCTTATCCTTGAGGCCTAGTCATCTACCTGAAAATTTAGTGAGATCCCTGAAACCTAAAATGGAGTCCATCAACTGAAGTAACGGTCATCCCAACCAAGCTGACCCATTGAGTTGCCTGAGGAAGGTTCTGGAACCAACTGCCAAGTTCCAACGGACTAGGGTCAGCCTATAAAAGGACAGTACTCAGGTGGCCATTTTGTGTAAGCCTGTGACCAGAGAGGTAGCAGTGTCCAGTGAGGAGAGAGGCGAATTACAGAGGAGAGAGTTGCACCAGTAGGGGCCCACTTGTCCTGTGGTCGACTGTGTTCTACTTGGAGGTGACCCCCCTTGGATCCGACCGAACCACACTGTGTCCGAGTGTCATCTACGCACCTGGACTTTCACCTCAAAGGCACCGGAAATTCCCTTGGTGTACTTCGATCATAGCGGGGGTTCATAAACCCCTGGGTCGCTCCTGTCAACATTCAACTTAATTGCCCCTTTTGAAACGGCATTAACGTGAAGAAGGAAGAGGAGCTGAAATTACAACCGCTGTATCTGCCCTCTCAGCAGACGAGGCACACTTACCGAGTCAAAGGAAGAGTAGCCTGTAGCAGCGGTCGAGGAAGAGATCATACGTCCCACTTGGAAACACCTGAAGCAGCATTGGTGTATCTGAGGGCCCGAACTTCCGCGAAACTGTAGTGGTGGAAGATGGACCAACGCCAGCGAAGGCTGGGCCGAGGAAGAGCTTCTGAAGAAGAGCCAAGCGACATCGGTGAGGGCGGTCCCACGCAGAGGAAGGTACAGCGCTCGCACTGGTGAGGAGATCGGGAGGAGTGGTGACGCGCGCTGTCAATACCGCCGGTGGACGTCCCGCCCTTGACCTGTTCGCTGAGGAGAAGTATCGCATGCAGACCCCCTGACCTCTGAGGTGAGGTGGTTCCCGAGACTGTTTCATCCAAGCTGACGAACTCCGGCAGTGTCGAAAGTAAGCTGGGGCATTGCTGGGAGAAGGGTGGAATCGGTTCTTGGAGGAGCAGTGCTTGAAAGGGGTGTCGGGTGATTCCCGTGTGAACTCGAAGCCGGCCAGAGTATTTCCCTGAACTTGACTTTCACAATACGAGTAAGCCAGTAGAGGACCAAGCCTGATAAATACGAAGAGAGTGAGAGGATCGAGTGGAACTCGTAAGGGGCTGTGGGTTAGAAAACAAGGAGTGTGGGGAGATAGGCACAATCTCCATCATAGGGAAGTGGGTAGATACCATCCTCCAATCTGAGGTGACAGTGTAATCAGAACCTGTTAGGCTGCCTAAAGGTCAGCGGGGGTGTTGTTACTGGGGCCGAAGTGAAATGTGATGTTAATTTGCCTATTCTTTCCTAGTGTAACAGCCGTGCCAACCCTTGTGAAGTATTGTGTACAGTGAATGTTAAAAGTGATCTGAACCTGAAGCAGCGGGGGTGAAGTATACTCTGGTTCCTTCTTGGGAATCATTTATTAATCTTTCTGGAAGCAACTGAATTGTATTGATTTCTTTAAAAAGTAGAAGGAGGGTCATGTAAATTGAAATTGCAATGTGTAATTTAACGAAACGTAAGAAGTGATAAGAATTGCATTCATTTAAAAGGTGTTGTACTAATCTATTAAGAAAGCTATCAAACCAAAGAGAACAGAGTCTATTTTTATAAAGTACGAACCTTATTTTCCTAACAAGGTGTAGTGTCATTTTTGGAATGGATGGGCGCTGAGTTCCTGAGAGGTTTTACGCAAGCTTACACATTTAGCCTCTGGAATTAGTCTTCCCCTCTGTGCCATACTACCCACGTGTTGGCTAGGAGACCCCTAGGTCTAACATATTGGTGTTTCAGCGGTGGGATACTACTTGTGCTTGCGTATACCTTGCAGTAATTTAGGGTGCACCATAAACCTACACCTGGAGTTTTCTCCAAGCGGTCTCCCAAATTTATATTTTGATTTTCCAAATTTACTCCTGGTGTTGGGTGGAGGTTATCCTCAGATTACGCTTCTTAGTTCTCTCCTGAGTGCCCATTTGATCCCATATTTGAAAAATGGACTTAAACCTTGAAGAGATAGAGACCTACACTGTGACCCAACTTAAAGAGTGGTGTCAACGACAGGGGGGGTTCTTCCAAAAAGGTGCCAAGAAAAGCGAGTTACAGACAAGCGTGAGGGCATGGGTGGAAGCTCATATAGAGGAGGAACGGGACACAGAAGAGAGTGATAAGAGACACTGTCCTTGAGACAGCAATGCTGTACAAACTGAAGGGGGGAATCTGCTGACAGGTCCCAGGACACTTTCAAGGGAGGGCAGCAGTGTCTCAGTGAGGAGTTTTACTGACGCCGAGCTGGAAGACAGGAGGGAAGAGAGGAGACTGAAATTGGAGTTAGCTAAATTAGAAATGGAGCAGGAGGACATGAGGTTGGCCCACGAACGAACAATAAAGGAGCTAGACCTTCAAGCCTTAACATTAAGGTCCCCTAATCCAAACAATGGTGGCAGCGAAAACAAAGAAAACACCAGAGAACCCAGACCCTATCTACCCAAGGATGTTATTGCTAGTTACACCCCAGATGATGACATTGCCAAATGGTTAGCCACATATGAGGTCTCTTTAAGGGCTCATAGGATCTTAGACACCCACTGGGGGGGTGGGCTGTATAAGTATATGCCACCTGCTGGCAGAGATACCTTGTTGGCTCTGGAGCGGGATGAGCAAACCCACTACCCTACAATGAAAGTGGCGCTGGTGAAAAAGTTTGGACTTACCCCTGAAAAATACAGACAAAAATTTAGGGGAAGTCATAAATTAAGTACCCAGAATTGGGTGGATTTCTTAGATTACGCAAAGAAAGCCTTGGAGGGTTGGGTGAAAGGCAGCAAGGTAGGGGATTATGAAGGTTTATATAACCTCATACTCAAGGAACACCTACTCGAGAAATGTTTTCCCGAGCTGCGACAACACCTGGTGGACAGCAAGCTGACCAGCCCCAGGAAGCTTGCTGAGGAGGCGGACATCTGGGCTAGTACCCGGGTGTCCACGAAGGGGACTGGAGGGGATTCCCATAAGACTGGACAGGGCGCCCCCCAGAAGAAAGAGGGGGGAGATAACAAAAGGGAGTTCTCAAAAGGTCCACAAAATACTTCACAAGGAAGGGGCAGAGGATTCATCCCTAAGGTTAACCAACCCCGCAACCCTAATCCTGGCCAAAGCCAGCAGCCAAGGGTTGTACATTGCTTCGAGTGTGGTGGTGTGGGACACTATAAAGGAGATGTGAAATGCCCAAAAAGACCACCCCCTCCCACTGGAGGAAAAGCCCCGGGAATAACTAGTGTAGTGCTCGGGGAGGAGATGCCTTTGGATAAGGGAGGGGAGTGGGCGGGTGTCACTTTAGTGTCCCTGGGGGATAAGGAGATGGTGCCAAAGACCCAATTGCCCTCAAAAACTACCAAGTATGAGCAGTGGGTCACCATCAATGGCCATAGAGGGGAGGCTCTGAGAGACACAGGAGCCAGTATGACTATGGTGAGGAGTCAACTGGTGTCTCCGGAGCAGGTCATCCCAAATGTACTCCATCCCGCTGTGATGGCTGACAGCAGATTGGGCCACTATCCCGTGGCCGAAGTACCCTTTGAGTGGGGAGGGGTTGCAGGTTCACTTCGAGTTGCCGTAAGCCCTGCCGTGCCTGTTGATTGCCTGTTAGGAAATGATATGGAGCACAATGCTTGGAGGGAGGTGGAATACCGGACTCATTCTGAGATGCTGGGTACACCTGACTGGGCCTGTGTCAGCACAAGGTCCGCGACTACCCGGAGGGGGAGTTCGCTTACGCTGGAGCCGGGAACAATGGCCCAGCCAGCTGCCAGAGAAGAGAAGGACAGTAGGCAGGAGGAACCTGCCTCAACATCTCTACCTCGTGAGATAGATAGGCCACCTGCGGAGGTGGATCTGGAGTCCACGGAGGAGGATGTTACTTCCCTGGAGAACCTACCCATCCCTGCTGAGTGGCATGTGGAGGGAGGACCATCCAGGGAGGAATTCTGCAAAGCTCAAAAGGAGTGTCCTACTCTTGAGGGGCTGCGGCAACAGGCCAAAGCCCAGGCAGCAGGGAACATTGTGGGGAACTACCAGATTTACTGGGAGGATGGACTCCTCTACAGTGAGGCCAAGGCACCCGGACATGGTTCCTCCAGGGCCTTGGTGGTCCCTCAATGTTTTAGAGCCTTTCTACTAGAATTGGCTCATGAGATACCCTTGACAGGACACCTAGGACAGGACAAGACCTTTGCCCGGCTTGTCCCCCACTTTTACTGGCCTCGGATGAGAGTGGCGTCCGATACCTACTGTCGTACGTGTGTGTCTTGCCAAGCCAGTGGGAAAACAGGGGTGAAGCTGAAAGCTCCCCTGGAACCACTACCGGTCATTAGCACCCCCTTTGAAAGGGTGGGCATCGACATCGTAGGGCCATTAGATCCACCGACTTCAGCTGGTCACAGGTTCATCCTGGTTCTAGTGGATCATGCCACACGGTACCCAGAGGCAATTCCTCTGAGGACCATTACTGCACCTGCAGTGGCAAGGGCCCTGATGGGGATCTTCACCCGAGTGGGTTTCCCCAAGGAGGTTGTGTCCGACAGGGGGACCAACTTCCTGTCAGCTTATATGCGGGCTATGTGGAAGGAGTGTGGTGTTACCTATCGGTTTACCACTCCTTACCACCCACAGACCAATGGTCTTGTGGAAAGGTTTAATAAAACCTTGAAAGGCATGATAAGAAGTCTGCCTGAGAGCCTGCGGAGGAAATGGGACGTCCTCCTTCCCTGTCTCTTGTTTTCCTACAGGGAAGTGCCACAGAAGGGAGTGGGCTTCAGCCCCTTCGACCTTCTGTATGGGCACCCTGTAAGGGGTCCTCTCAGCCTGGTGAAGGACGGATGGGAAAAGACTCCCAGGAAGCTTCCCCAGGACGTGGTGAGCTACATGCTGGCCTTCCGGAGCCAAATGGCCAAGTTGTGGAAGCAAGCTTCTGACAACTTGGAAGCCAGCCAAGCAGTAATGAAGGAGTGGTATGACGACAATGCTCACCCAGTGGAACTGGAGCCTGGACAAAAAGTGTGGGTGATGGAGCCTGGAGAGCTAAATGCCCTCCAGGATCGTTGGACAGGCCCCTTTGAGGTATTGGAGAAAAAGGGTAAGGCCACTTACTTGGTGGACCTTAAGACCCCGAGACAGCCCCACCGGGTGCTGCATGCCAATCGCCTCAAGCCACACCATGAGAGGCCCGAGGTTGTCTTAATGATGGTGACCGATGGAGCAGAGGAAGAGGAAAGCGAACCTCTCCCTGATCTTTTCTCGTCTCAAGAGAAGGATGGGTCGGTGGAGGGAGTGATTCTCTCACCATTCCTGACTCCTGAACAGCAGAGAGATTGCCGCCATATCCTGGAACCATTTTCTTCACTGTTCTCCCTTGTCCCGGGTAGAACCCACCTGTGTACCCATGATGTGGACACAGGAGACAGCCCACCTGTGAAGTCTAAGATCTACCAGCTGTCGGACAAGGTGAAGGCCAGCATCAAGGGAGAAGTCGCTAAGATGCTGGAGCTGGGAGTGATAGAACCTTCCAATAGCCCTTGGTCTAGTCCGGTGGTTTTGGTACCAAAAGCTGCCCCACCGGGCACCACACCGGAATTAAGATTCTGTGTGGATTACCGAGGACTAAATTCGGTAACAAAGACTGATGCCCATCCGATCCCCAGGGCAGATGAACTCATTGACCGGCTGGGAGCTGCCCAATATTTAAGTACCTTTGACCTTACTTCGGGGTACTGGCAGATCTCCCTTACTAATGGAGCGAAGGAAAGGTCAGCCTTCTCCACGCCTCAGGGACACTACCAGTTCTGTGTGATGCCCTTTGGGCTCAAGAACGCCCCTGCCACTTTTCAGCGGCTGGTGAACAAGGTCCTTTCTGGTATGGAAGCTTTTTCGGCTGCTTATCTGGACGACATTGCTGTCTTCAGTAGCAGTTGGGAGGACCATTTGCAACACTTGCAAGCTGTTCTTCAGGCCCTGCAACAGGCTGGCTTGACAATCAAGGCCAGCAAGTGTCAGATCGGGCAGGGGTCGGTGGTGTACCTAGGCCACTTGGTGGGCAGAGGGACGGTGCAGCCCCTCCAGGCGAAGATCGAGGCTATCATGGCCTGGGAGTCCCCCAAGACTCAAACTGAGGTCCGAGCCTTCCTGGGCCTCACTGGATACTACCGTCGCTTCGTGAAGGGGTATGGCACCATAGTGAACCCCCTCACTGAACTTACTTCTAAGAAACAACCCGACGGGTAGTCTGGACGGAGGCTTGCCAGCGAGCCTTCGTGACTTTAAAACAAGCATTGTGTACTGCTCCAATACTCAGGGCCCCTGATTTTTCAAGAGAGTTCATTGTCCATACAGATGCATCAGAACATGGCATTGTGGCAGTGTTATCTCAACTGAATGATGAGGGCTTGGATCAACCCGTGGTCTTCTTATCCCGGAGACTACTCCCCAGGGAACAGAGGTGGAATACTATAGAGCGGGAACCCTTTGCGGTGGTTTGGGCTCTGAAGAAGCTGCGACCATATTTATTTGGCTCGCACTTCCTGGTTCAGACCGACCACCGGCCCCTTCGTTGGCTGATGCAAATGAAGGGGGAGAATCCCAAGTTGTTGAGGTGGTCCATTTCCCTACAGGGGATGGACTTCCGGGTGGAACATCGGCCTGGAGAGAACCACGCCAACGCAGACGGTCTCTCTAGGTATTTTCGCCTTAGTGATGAGAACTCCCAAGGGATTGGGTAGTTCTCCCCACTTTCAGCTGGGGGGGACGCGTGTGAGACCTGTCTGCTTTTGGGGGTCCTCTCACAACTATGATTTATTATGTCCCCTTTGGCCTCCGAGTGTTATTATTCTTTTTTTTATGTCCACCCAGATTTTTGGTTGTCAGCATTGACTGTGGGGCTAGGTGTTCCTTAAGTAGGACGTTGTACCTTATCCTTGAGGCCTAGTCATCTACCTGAAAATTTAGTGAGATCCCTGAAACCTAAAATGGAGTCCATCAACTGACATAACGGTCATTCCAACCAAGCTGACCCATTGAGTTGCCTGAGGAAGGTTCTGGAACCAACTGCCAAGTTCCAAAGGACTAGGGTCAGCCTATAAAAGGACAGTACTCAGGTGGCCATTTTGTGTAAGCCTGTGACCAGAGAGGTAGCAGTGTCCAGTGAGGAGAGAGGCGAATTACAGAGGAGAGAGTTGCACCAGTAGGGGCCCACTTGTCCTGTGGTCGACTGTGTTCTACTTGGAGGTGACCCCCCTTGGATCCGACCGAACCCCACTGTGTCCGAGTGTCATCTACGCACCTGGACTTTCACCTCAAAGGCACCGGAAATTCCCTTGGTGTACTTTGATCATAGCGGGGGTTCATAAACCCATGGGTCGCTCCTGTCAACATTCAACTTAATCGCCCCTTTTGAAACAGCATTAACGTGAAGAAGGAAGAGGAGCTGAAATTACAACCGCTGTGTCTGCCCTCTCAGCAGACAAGGCACACTTACCGAGTCAAAGGAAGAGTAGCCTGTAGCAGCGGTCGAGGAAGAGATCATCCGTCCCACTTGGAAACACCTGAAGCAGCATTGGTGTATCTGAGGGCCGGAACTTCCGCAAAACTGTAGTGGTGGAAGACGGACCAACGCCAGCGAAGGCGGGGCCGAGGAAGAGCTTCTGAAGAAGAGCCAAGCGACATCGGTGAGGGCGGTCCCACGCAGAGGAAGGTACAGCGCTCGCACTGGTGAGGAGATCGGGAGGAGTGGTGACGCGCGCTGTCAATACCGCCGGTGGACGTCCCGCCCTTGACCTGTTCGCTGAGGAGGAGTATCGCATGCCGACCCCCTGACCTCCTAGGTGAGGTGGTTCCCGAGACTGTTTCATCCAAGCTGACGAACTCCGGCAGTGTCGGAAGTATGCTGGGGCATTGCTGGGAGAAGGGTGGAATCGGTTCTTGGAGGAGCAGTGCTTGAAAGGGGTGTCGGCGATTCCCGTGTGAACTCGAACCCGGCCAGAGTATTTCCCTGAACTTGACTTTCACAATACGAGTAAGCCAGTAGAGGACCAAGCCTGATAAATACGAAGAGAGTGAGAGGATCGAGTGGAACTCGTAAGGGGCTGTGGGTTAGAAAACAAGGAGTGTGGGGAGATAGGCACAATCTCCATCATAGGGAAGTGGGTAGATACCATCCTCCAATCTGAGGTGACAGTGTAATCAGAACCTGTTAGGCTGCCTAAAGGTCAGCGGGGGTGATGTTACTGGGGCCGAAGTGAAATGTGATGTTAATTTGCCTATTCTTTCCTAGTGTAACAGCCGTGCCAACCCTTGTGAAGTATTGTGTACAGTGAATGTTAAAAGTGATCTGAACCTGAAGCAGCGGGGGGGAAGTATACTCCGGTTCCTTCTTGGGAATCATTTATTAATCTTTCTGGAAGCAACTGAATTGTATTGATTTCTTTAAAAAGTAGAAGGAGGGTCATGTAAATTGAAATTGCAATGTGTAATGTAACGAAACGTAAGAAGTGATAAGAATTGCATTCGTTTGAAAGGTGTTGTACTAATGTATTAAGAAAGCTATCAAACCAAAGAGAACAGAGTCTATTTTTATAAAGTACGAACCTTATTTTCCTAACAAGGTGTAGTGTCATTTTTGGAATGGATGGGCGCTGAGTTCCTGAGAGGTTTTACGCAAGCTTACACATTTAGCCTCTGGAATTAGTCTTCCCCGCTGTGCCATACTACCCACGTGTTGGCTAGGAGACCCCTAGGTCTAACAGATAGATAGATAGATAGATAGATAGATAGATAGATAGATAGATAGATAGATAGATAGATAGATAGATAGATAGATAGATAGATAGATAGATAGATAGATAGATAGATAGATAGATAGATAGATAGAGGGGCGATAGATCGATAGAGTGAGGGCAATAGATAGAGTGAGGGCAATAGATAGACTGAAGGTGATAGATAGACTGAAGGTGATAGATCGAGTGAGGGCGATAGATTGATAGATCGAGTGAGGGCGATAGATAGATAGAGTGAGGGCGATAGATAGATAGAGTGAGGGCGATAGATGGATAGAGTGAGGGCGATAGATAGAGTGAGGGCGATAGATAGAATGAGGGCGATAGATAGAGTGAGGGCGATAGATAGAGTGAGGGCGATAGATAGAGTGAGGGCGATAGAAGAAGGCGATAGATAGAGTGAGGGCGATAGATAGAGTGAGGGCGATAGATAGATAGAGTGAGGGCGATAGATGGATAGAGTGAGGGCGATAGATGGATAGAGTGAGGGCGATAGATAGAGTGAGGGCGATAGAGTGAGGGCGATAGATAGACTGAGGGCGATAGGGCGATAGATAGAGGGAGGGCGATAGATAGAGTGAGGGCGATAGAGTGAGGGAGATAGAGTGAGGGCGATAGATAGATAGAGTGAGGGCGATAGATAGAGTGAGGGCGATAGACAGAGTGAGGGCGATAGATAGAGTGAGGGCGATAGATAGAGTGAGGGCGATAGATAGAGTGAGGGCGATAGATAGAGTGAGGGCGATAGAAGAAGGCGATAGATAGAGTGAGGGCGATAGATAGAGTGAGGGCGATAGATAGATAGAGTGAGGGCGATAGATAGATAGAGTGAGGGCGATAGATAGATAGAGTGAGGGCGATAGATAGATAGAGTGAGGGCGATAGATAGATAGAGTGAGGGCGATAGATGGATAGAGTGAGGGCGATAGATGGATAGAGTGAGGGCGATAGATAGAGTGAGGGCGATAGAGTGAGGGCGATAGATAGACTGAGGGCGATAGGGCGATAGATAGAGGGAGGGCGATAGATAGAGTGAGGGTGAGGGCGATAGATAGAGTGAGGGCGATAGACAGAGTGAGGGCGATAGACAGAGTGAGGGCGATAGACAGAGTGAGGGCGATAGATAGATAGAGTGAGGGCGATAGATAGATAAAGTGAGGGCGATAGATAGATAAAGTGAGGGCGATAGATAGAGTGAGGGCGATAGATAGAGTGAGGGCGATAGATAGACTGAGGGCGATAGATAGACTGAGGGCGATAGATAGACTGAGGGCGATAGATAGACTGAGGGCGATAGATAGACTGAGGGCGATAGATAGACTGAGGGCGATAGATAGAGTGAGGGCGATAGATAGACTGAGGGCGATAGATAGACTGAGGGCGATAGATAGACTGAGGGCGATAGATAGACTGAGGGCGATAGACTGAGGGCGATAGATAGACTGAGGGCGATAGGGCGATAGATAGAGTGAGGGCGATAGATAGATAGAGAGCGATAGATAGAGTGAGGGCGATAGATAGAGTGAGGGCGATAGATAGAGTGAGGGCGATAGATAGAGTGAGGGCGATAGATAGAGTGAGGGCGATAGATAGATAGAGTGAGGGCGATAGATAGATAGAGTGAGGGCGATAGATAGATAGAGTGAGGGCGATAGATAGATAGAGTGAGGGCGATAGATAGATAGAGTGAGGGCGATAGATAGATAGAGTGAGGGCGATAGATAGATAGAGTGAGGGCAATAGATAGATAGAGTGGGGGCGATAGATAGATAGATAGATAGAGTGGGGGCGATAGGTAGAGTGGGGGCGATAGGTAGAGTGGGGGCGATAGGTAGAGTGGGGGCGATAGGTAGAGTGGGGGCGATAGGTAGAGTGGGGGCGATAGGTAGAGTGGGGGCGATAGGTAGAGTGGGGGCGATAGGTAGAGTGGGGGCGATAGGTAGAGTGAGGGCGATAGGTAGAGTGAGGGCGATAGGTAGAGTGAGGGCGATAGGTAGAGTGAGGGCGATAGGTAGAGTGAGGGCGATAGGTAGAGTGAGGGCGATAGGTAGAGTGAGGGCGATAGATAGAGAGAGGGCAATAGATATACAGATAGATAGAGTGAGGGCGATAGAGTGAGGGCGATAGATAGATAGAGTGAGGGCGATAGATGGATAGAGTGAGGGCGATAGATAGAGTGAGGGCGATAGATAGAATGAGGGCGATAGATAGAGTGAGGGCGATAGATAGAGTGAGGGCGATAGATAGAGTGAGGGCGATAGATAGAGTGAGGGCGATAGAAGAGGGCGATAGATAGAGTGAGGGCGATAGATAGAGTGAGGGCGATAGATAGATAGAGTGAGGGCGATAGATGGATAGAGTGAGGGCGATAGAGTGAGGGCGATAGAGTGAGGGCGATAGATAGACTGAGGGCGATAGAGTGAGGGCGATAGATAGACTGAGGGCGATAGATAGACTGAGGGCGATAGATAGACTGAGGGCGATAGATAGACTGAGGGCGATAGATAGAGGGAGGGCGATAGATAGAGGGAGGGCGATAGATAGAGTGAGGGCGATAGATAGAGTGAGGGCGATAGATAGACTGAGGGCGATAGATAGACTGAGAGCGATAGGGCGATAGATAGAGGGAGGGCGATAGATAGACTGAGGGTGATAGATAGAGTGAGGGCGATAGGTAGAGTGAGGGCGATAGATAGATAGAGTGAGGGCGATAGATAGATAGAGTGAGGGCGATAGATAGATAGAGTGAGGGCGATAGATAGAGTGAGGGCGATAGATAGATAGAGTGAGGGCGATAGATAGATAGACTGAGGGTGATAGATAGAGGGAAGGCGATAGATAGAGGGAGGGCGATAGATAGAGTGAGGGCGATAGATAGAGTGAGGGCGATAGAGTGAGGGCGATAGATAGAGTGAGGGCGATAGGGCGATAGAGGGAGGGCGATAGATAGAGTGAGGGCGATAGATAGAGTGAGGGCGATAGATAGACTGAAGGTGATAGATAGACTGAGGGCGATAGATTGATAGATCGAGTGAGGGCGATAGATTGATAGATCGAGTGAGGGCGATAGATAGATAGAGTGAGGGCGATAGATAGATAGAGTGAGGGTGATAGACTGAGGGCGACAGATAGATAGAGAGCGATAGATAGAGTGAGGGCAATAGAGTGAGGGCGATAGAGTGAGTGAGGGCGATAGATAGAGTGAGGGCGATAGATAGAGTGAGGGCGATAGATAAGAGTGAGGGCGATAGATAAGAGTGAGGGCGATAGATAAGAGTGAGGGCGATAGATAAGAGTGAGGGCGATAGATAAGAGTGAGGGCGATAGATGGATAGAGTGAGGGCGATAGATGGATAGAGTGAGGGTGATAGAGTGAGGGCGATAGATAGACTGAGGGCGATAGGGCGATAGATAGAGGGAGGGCGATAGATAGAGTGAGGGCGATAGAGTGCGGGCGATAGATAGAGTGCGGGCGATAGATAGAGTGAGGGCGATAGATAGAGTGAGGGCGATAGATAGAGTGAGGGCGATAGATAGAGTGAGGGCGATAGATAGAGTGAGGGCGATAGATAGAGTGAGGGCGATAGATAGAGTGAGGACGATAGATAGAGTGAGGGCGATAGATAGAGTGAGGGCGATAGAGTGAGGGCGATAGATGGATAGAGTGAGGGCGATAGATGGATAGAGTGAGGGCGATAGATAGATAGAGTGAGGGCGATAGTTAGATAGAGTGAGGGCGATAGTTAGATAGAGTGAGGGCGATAGAGTGAGGGCGATAGAGTGGGTGCGATAGAGTGGGGGCGATAGGTAGAGTGGGGGCGATAGGTAGAGTGAGGGCGATAGATAGAGTGAGGGCGATAGATAGAGTGAGGGCGATAGATAGAGTGAGGGCGATAGATAGACTGAGGGCGATAGATAGACTGAGAGCGATAGGGCGATAGATAGAGGGAGGGCGATAGATAGAGTGAGGGCGATAGATAGAGTGAGGGCGATAGGTAGAGTGAGGGCGATAGATAGATAGAGTGAGGGCGATAGATAGAGTGAGGGCGATAGATAGATAGAGTGAGGGCGATAGATAGAGTGAGGGCGATAGATAGATAGAGTGAGGGCGATAGATAGATAGACTGAGGGTGATAGATAGAGGGAAGGCGATAGATAGAGGGAGGGCGATAGATAGAGTGAGGGCGATAGATAGAGTGAGGGCGATAGAGTGAGGGCGATAGATAGAGTGAGGGCGATAGGGCGATAGAGGGAGGGCGATAGATAGAGTGAGGGCAATAGATAGAGTGAGGGCGATAGATAGACTGAAGGTGATAGATAGACTGAGGGCGATAGATTGATAGATCGAGTGAGGGCGATAGATTGATAGATCGAGTGAGGGCGATAGATAGATAGAGTGAGGGCGATAGATAGATAGAGTGAGGGTGATAGACTGAGGGCGACAGATAGATAGAGAGCGATAGATAGAGTGAGGGCGATAGATAGAGTGAGGGCGATAGATAGAGTGAGGGCGATAGATAGAGTGAGGGCGATAGATAGAGTGAGGGCGATAGATAGAGTGAGGGCGATAGATAGAGTGAGGGCGATAGAGTGAGGGCGATAGATGGATAGAGTGAGGGCGATAGATGGATAGAGTGAGGGTGATAGAGTGAGGGCGATAGATAGACTGAGGGCGATAGGGCGATAGATAGAGGGAGGGCGATAGATAGAGTGAGGGCGACAGAGTGAGGGCGATAGATAGATAGAGTGAGGGCGATAGATAGAGTGAGGGCGATAGATAGAGTGAGGGCGATAGATAGAGTGAGGGCGATAGATAGATAGAGTGAGGGCGATAGATAGATAGAGTGAGGGCGATAGATAGATAGAGTGAGGGCGATAGATAGATAGAGTGAGGGCGATAGATAGATAGAGTGAGGGCGATAGATAGATAGAGTGAGGGCGATAGAGTGAGGGCGATAGAGTGGGGCGATAGGTAGAGTGGGGGCGATAGGTAGAGTGAGGGCGATAGATAGAGTGAGGGCGATAGATAGAGTGAGGGCGATAGATAGATAGAGTGAGGGCGATAGATAGATAGAGTGAGGGCGATAGATAGATAGAGTGAGGGCGATAGATAGATAGAGTGAGGGCGATAGATAGATAGAGTGAGGGCGATAGATAGATAGAGTGAGGGCGATAGATAGAGTGAGGGCGATAGATAGAGTGAGGGCGATAGATAGAGTGAGGGCGATAGATAGAGTGAGGGCGATAGATAGAGTGGGGGCGATAGGTAGAGTGGGGGCGATAGGTAGAGTGGGGGCGATAGGTAGAGTGGGGGCGATAGGTAGAGTGGGGGCGATAGGTAGAGTGGGGGCGATAGGTAGAGTGGGGGCGATAGGTAGAGTGGGGGCGATAGGTAGAGTGGGGGCGATAGGTAGAGTGGGGGCGATAGGTAGAGTGGGGGCGATAGGTAGAGTGGGGGCGATAGGTAGAGTGGGGGCGATAGGTAGAGTGGGGGCGATAGGTAGAGTGGGGGCGATAGGTAGAGTGAGGGCGATAGGTAGAGTGAGGGCGATAGGTAGAGTGAGGGCGATAGGTAGAGTGAGGGCGATAGGTAGAGTGAGGGCGATAGGTAGAGTGAGGGCGATAGATAGAGTGAGGGCGATAGATAGAGTGAGGGCGATAGGGCGATAGATAGAGTGAGGGCGATAGATAGAGTGAGGGCGATAGATTGAGGGCGATAGATTGAGGGCGATAGAGTGAGGGCGATAGATAGATAGAGGGAGGGCGATAGATAGAGTGAGGGCGATAGATAGAGTGAGGGCGATAGATAGATAGAGTGAGGGCGATAGATAGATAGAGTGAGGGCAATAGAAAAATAGAGTGAGGGCGATAGATAGATAGAGTGAGGGTGATAGACTGAGGGCGATAGATAGAGTGAGGGCGATAGATAGAGTGAGGGCGATAGATAGAGTGAGGGCGATAGATGGATAGAGTGAGGGCGATAGATGGATAGAGTGAGGGCGATAGATGGATAGAGTGAGGGCGATAGATGGATAGAGTGAGGGCGATAGATGGATAGAGTGAGGGCGATAGATGGATAGAGTGAGGGCGATAGATGGATAGAGTGAGGGCGATAGATAGAGTGAGGGCGATAGATAGATAGAGTGAGGGCGATAGATAGATAGAGTGAGGGCGATAGATAGATAGAGTGAGGGCGATAGAGTGAGGGCGATAGAGTGGGGGCGATAGAGTGGGGGCGATAGGTAGAGTGGGGGCGATAGGTAGAGTGAGGGCGATAGATAGATAGAGTGAGGGCGATAGATAGATAGAGTGAGGGCGATAGATAGATAGAGTGAGGGCGATAGATAGATAGAGTGAGGGCGATAGAGTGAGGGCGATAGAGTGGGGGCGATAGAGTGGGGGCGATAGAGTGGGGGCGATAGGTAGAGTGGGGGCGATAGGTAGAGTGAGGGCGATAGATAGAGTGAGGGCGATAGATAGAGTGAGGGCGATAGATAGAGTGAGGGCGATAGATGGATAGAGTGAGGGCGATAGATGGATAGAGTGAGGGCGATAGATAGAGTGAGGGCGATAGATAGATAGAGTGAGGGCGATAGATAGATAGAGTGAGGGCGATAGATAGATAGAGTGAGGGCGATAGAGTGAGGGCGATAGAGTGAGGGCGATAGATAGAGTGAGGGCGATAGATAGGCGATAGATAGATAGAGTGGGGGCGATAGGTAGAGTGGGGGCGATAGGTAGAGTGGGGGCGATAGGTAGAGTGGGGGCGATAGGTAGAGTGGGGGCGATAGGTAGAGTGGGGGCGATAGGTAGAGTGGGGGCGATAGGTAGAGTGGGGGCGATAGGTAGAGTGGGGGCGATAGGTAGAGTGGGGGCGATAGGTAGAGTGGGGGCGATAGGTAGAGTGGGGGCGATAGGTAGAGTGGGGGCGATAGGTAGAGTGGGGGCGATAGGTAGAGTGGGGGCGATAGGTAGAGTGAGGGCGATAGGTAGAGTGAGGGCGATAGGTAGAGTGAGGGCGATAGGTAGAGTGAGGGCGATAGGTAGAGTGAGGGCGATAGGTAGAGTGAGGGCGATAGGTAGAGTGAGGGCGATAGATAGAGTGAGGGCGATAGATAGAGTGAGGGCGATAGATAGAGGGAGGGCGATAGGTAGAGTGAGGGCGATAGATAGAGTGAGGGCGATAGATAGACTGAGGGCGATAGATAGAGGGAGGGCGATAGATAGAGTGAGGGCGATAGAGTGAGGGCGATAGATTGAGGGCGATAGATTGAGGGCGATAGAGGGAGGGCGATAGATAGATAGAGGGAGGGCGATAGATAGAGTGAGGGCGATAGAGTGAGGGCGATAGATTGAGGGCGATAGATTGAGGGCGATAGAGTGAGGGCGATAGATAGATAGAGGGAGGGCGATAGATAGAGTGAGGGAGATAGACAGAGTGAGGGCGATAGACAGAGTGAGGGCGATAGATAGATAGAGTGACGGCGATAGATAGAGTGAGGGCGATAGATAGAGTGAGGGCGATAGATAGACTGAGGGCGATAGATAGACTGAGGGCGATAGACTGAGGGCGATAGATAGACTGAGGGCGATAGACTGAGGGCGATAGATAGACTGAGGGCGATAGATAGAGTGAGGGCGATAGATAGACTGAGGGCGATAGATAGACTGAGGGCGATAGACTGAGGGCGATAGATAGACTGAGGGCGATAGACTGAGGGCGATAGATAGACTGAGGGCGATAGATAGATAGAGAGCGATAGATAGATAGAGAGCGATAGATAGACTGAGGGTGATAGATAGACTGAGGGCGATAGATAGACTGAGGGCGATAGGGCGATAGATAGACTGAGGGCGATAGGGCGATAGATAGAGTGAGGGCGATAGATAGATAGAGAGCGATAGATAGAGTGAGGGCGATAGATAGAGTGAGGGCGATAGATAGAGTGAGGGCGATAGATAGAGTGAGGGCGATAGATAGAGTGAGGGCGATAGATAGAGTGAGGGCGATAGATAGATAGAGTGAGGGCGATAGATAGAGTGAGGGCGATAGATAGAGTGAGGGCGATAGATAGATAGAGTGAGGGCGATAGATAGATAGAGTGAGGGCAATAGATAGATAGAGTGAGGGCGATAGAAAAATAGAGTGAGGGCGATAGATAGATAGAGTGAGGGCGATAGATAGATAGATAGAGTGAGGGCGATAGATAGAGTGAGGGCGATAGATAGAGTGAGGGCGATAGATAGATAGAGTGAGGGCGATAGATAGATAGAGTGAGGGCGATAGATAGATAGATAGAGTGAGGGCGATAGATAGATAGAGTGAGGGCGATAGAAAAATAGAGTGAGGGCGATAGATAGATAGAGTGAGGGCGATAGATAGATAGAGTGAGGGCGATAGAAAAATAGAGTGAGGGCGATAGATAGATAGAGTGAGGGCAATAGATAGATAGAGTGAGGGCGATAGATAGATAGATAGATAGAGTGGGGGCGATAGAGTGGGGGCGATAGGTAGAGTGGGGGCGATAGGTAGAGTGGGGGCGATAGGTAGAGTGGGGGCGATAGGTAGAGTGGGGGCGATAGGTAGAGTGGGGGCGATAGGTAGAGTGGGGGCGATAGGTAGAGTGAGGGCGATAGGTAGAGTGAGGGCGATAGATAGAGAGAGGGCAATAGATATACAGATAGATAGAGTGAGGGCGATAGAGTGAGGGCGATAGAGTGAGGGCGATAGATAGATAGAGGGAGGGCGATAGAGTGAGGGCGATAGATAGACTGAGGGCGATAGAGTGAGGGCGATAGATAGACTGAGGGCGATAGATAGACTGAGGGAGATAGATAGACTGAGGGCGATAGATAGACTGAGGGCGATAGATAGAGTGAGGGCGATAGATAGAGTGAGGGCGATAGATAGAGTGGGGGCGATAGGTAGAGTGGGGGCGATAGGTAGAGTGGGGGCGATAGGTAGAGTGGGGGCGATAGGTAGAGTGGGGGCGATAGGTAGAGTGGGGGCGATAGGTAGAGTGGGGGCGATAGGTAGAGTGGGGGCGATAGGTAGAGTGGGGGCGATAGGTAGAGTGGGGGCGATAGGTAGAGTGGGGGCGATAGGTAGAGTGGGGGCGATAGGTAGAGTGGGGGCGATAGGTAGAGTGGGGGCGATAGGTAGAGTGGGGGCGATAGGTAGAGTGGGGGCGATAGGTAGAGTGAGGGCGATAGGTAGAGTGAGGGCGATAGGTAGAGTGAGGGCGATAGGTAGAGTGAGGGCGATAGGTAGAGTGAGGGCGATAGATAGAGTGAGGGCGATAGATAGAGTGAGGGCGATAGGGCGATAGATAGAGTGAGGGCGATAGATAGAGTGAGGGCGATAGATAGAGTGAGGGCGATAGATTGAGGGCGATAGAGTGAGGGCGATAGATAGATAGAGGGAGGGCGATAGATAGAGTGAGGGCGATAGATAGAGTGAGGGCGATAGATAGATAGAGTGAGGGCGATAGATAGATAGAGTGAGGGCAATAGAAAAATAGAGTGAGGGCGATAGATAGATAGAGTGAGGGTGATAGACTGAGGGCGATAGATAGAGTGAGGGCGATAGATAGAGTGAGGGCGATAGATAGAGTGAGGGCGATAGATGGATAGAGTGAGGGCGATAGATGGATAGAGTGAGGGCGATAGATGGATAGAGTGAGGGCGATAGATGGATAGAGTGAGGGCGATAGATGGATAGAGTGAGGGCGATAGATGGATAGAGTGAGGGCGATAGATGGATAGAGTGAGGGCGATAGATAGAGTGAGGGCGATAGATAGATAGAGTGAGGGCGATAGATAGATAGAGTGAGGGCGATAGATAGATAGAGTGAGGGCGATAGAGTGAGGGCGATAGAGTGGGGGCGATAGAGTGGGGGCGATAGGTAGAGTGGGGGCGATAGGTAGAGTGAGGGCGATAGATAGATAGAGTGAGGGCGATAGATAGATAGAGTGAGGGCGATAGATAGATAGAGTGAGGGCGATAGAGTGAGGGCGATAGAGTGGGGGCGATAGAGTGGGGGCGATAGAGTGGGGGCGATAGGTAGAGTGGGGGCGATAGGTAGAGTGAGGGCGATAGATAGAGTGAGGGCGATAGATAGAGTGAGGGCGATAGATAGAGTGAGGGCGATAGATGGATAGAGTGAGGGCGATAGATGGATAGAGTGAGGGCGATAGATAGAGTGAGGGCGATAGATAGAGTGAGGGCGATAGATAGAGTGAGGGCGATAGATAGAGTGAGGGCGATAGATAGATAGAGTGAGGGCGATAGATAGATAGAGTGAGGGCGATAGATAGATAGAGTGAGGGCGATAGATAGATAGAGTGAGGGCGATAGAGTGAGGGCGATAGAGTGAGGGCGATAGAGTGAGGGCGATAGATAGAGTGAGGGCGATAGATAGAGTGAGGGCGATAGAGTGAGGGCGATAGATAGATAGAGTGGGGGCGATAGGTAGAGTGGGGGCGATAGGTAGAGTGGGGGCGATAGGTAGAGTGGGGGCGATAGGTAGAGTGGGGGCGATAGGTAGAGTGGGGGCGATAGGTAGAGTGGGGGCGATAGGTAGAGTGGGGGCGATAGGTAGAGTGGGGGCGATAGGTAGAGTGGGGGCGATAGGTAGAGTGGGGGCGATAGGTAGAGTGGGGGCGATAGGTAGAGTGGGGGCGATAGGTAGAGTGGGGGCGATAGGTAGAGTGGGGGCGATAGGTAGAGTGGGGGCGATAGGTAGAGTGGGGGCGATAGGTAGAGTGAGGGCGATAGGTAGAGTGAGGGCGATAGGTAGAGTGAGGGCGATAGGTAGAGTGAGGGCGATAGGTAGAGTGAGGGCGATAGGTAGAGTGAGGGCGATAGGTAGAGTGAGGGCGATAGGTAGAGTGAGGGCGATAGGTAGAGTGAGGGCGATAGATAGAGTGAGGGCGATAGATAGAGTGAGGGCGATAGATAGAGTGAGGGCGATAGATAGAGGGAGGGCGATAGGTAGAGTGAGGGCGATAGATAGAGTGAGGGCGATAGATAGACTGAGGGCGATAGATAGAGGGAGGGCGATAGATAGAGTGAGGGCGATAGAGTGAGGGCGATAGATTGAGGGCGATAGATTGAGGGCGATAGAGGGAGGGCGATAGATAGATAGAGGGAGGGCGATAGATAGAGTGAGGGCGATAGAGTGAGGGCGATAGATTGAGGGCGATAGATTGAGGGCGATAGAGTGAGGGCGATAGATAGATAGAGGGAGGGCGATAGATAGAGTGAGGGAGATAGACAGAGTGAGGGCGATAGACAGAGTGAGGGCGATAGATAGATAGAGTGACGGCGATAGATAGAGTGAGGGCGATAGATAGAGTGAGGGCGATAGATAGACTGAGGGCGATAGATAGACTGAGGGCGATAGACTGAGGGCGATAGATAGACTGAGGGCGATAGACTGAGGGCGATAGATAGACTGAGGGCGATAGATAGAGTGAGGGCGATAGATAGACTGAGGGCGATAGATAGACTGAGGGCGATAGACTGAGGGCGATAGATAGACTGAGGGCGATAGACTGAGGGCGATAGATAGACTGAGGGCGATAGATAGATAGAGAGCGATAGATAGATAGAGAGCGATAGATAGACTGAGGGTGATAGATAGACTGAGGGCGATAGATAGACTGAGGGCGATAGGGCGATAGATAGACTGAGGGCGATAGGGCGATAGATAGAGTGAGGGCGATAGATAGATAGAGAGCGATAGATAGAGTGAGGGCGATAGATAGAGTGAGGGCGATAGATAGAGTGAGGGCGATAGATAGAGTGAGGGCGATAGATAGAGTGAGGGCGATAGATAGAGTGAGGGCGATAGATAGATAGAGTGAGGGCGATAGATAGAGTGAGGGCGATAGATAGAGTGAGGGCGATAGATAGATAGAGTGAGGGCGATAGATAGATAGAGTGAGGGCAATAGATAGATAGAGTGAGGGCGATAGAAAAATAGAGTGAGGGCGATAGATAGATAGAGTGAGGGCGATAGATAGATAGATAGAGTGAGGGCGATAGATAGAGTGAGGGCGATAGATAGAGTGAGGGCGATAGATAGATAGAGTGAGGGCGATAGATAGATAGAGTGAGGGCGATAGATAGATAGATAGAGTGAGGGCGATAGATAGATAGAGTGAGGGCGATAGAAAAATAGAGTGAGGGCGATAGATAGATAGAGTGAGGGCGATAGATAGATAGAGTGAGGGCGATAGAAAAATAGAGTGAGGGCGATAGATAGATAGAGTGAGGGCAATAGATAGATAGAGTGAGGGCGATAGATAGATAGATAGATAGAGTGGGGGCGATAGAGTGGGGGCGATAGGTAGAGTGGGGGCGATAGGTAGAGTGGGGGCGATAGGTAGAGTGGGGGCGATAGGTAGAGTGGGGGCGATAGGTAGAGTGGGGGCGATAGGTAGAGTGGGGGCGATAGGTAGAGTGAGGGCGATAGGTAGAGTGAGGGCGATAGATAGAGAGAGGGCAATAGATATACAGATAGATAGAGTGAGGGCGATAGAGTGAGGGCGATAGAGTGAGGGCGATAGATAGATAGAGGGAGGGCGATAGAGTGAGGGCGATAGATAGACTGAGGGCGATAGAGTGAGGGCGATAGATAGACTGAGGGCGATAGATAGACTGAGGGAGATAGATAGACTGAGGGCGATAGATAGACTGAGGGCGATAGATAGACTGAGGGCGATAGATAGAGGGAGGGCGATAGATAGAGTCAGGGCGATAGATAGAGTGAGGGCGATAGATAGAGTGAGGGCGATAGATAGACTGAGGGCGATAGGGCGATAGATAGAGGGAGGGCGATAGATAGAGTGAGGGCGATAGGTAGAGTGAGGGCGATAGGTAGAGTGAGGGCGATAGATAGATAGAGTGAGGGCGATAGAGTGAGGGCGATAGATAGAGTGAGGGCGATAGATAGATAGAGTGAGGGCGATAGATAGATAGACTGAGGGTGATAGATAGAGGGAGGGCGATAGATAGAGGGAGGGCGATAGATAGAGGGAGGGCGATAGATAGAGGGAGGGCGATAGATAGAGGGAGGGCGATAGAGGGAGGGCGATAGATAGAGGGAGGGCGATAGATAGAGTGAGGGCGATAGATAGAGTGAGGGCGATAGAGTGAGGGCGATAGATAGACTGAGGGCGATAGGGCGATAGATAGAGGGAGGGCGATAGATAGAGTGAGGGCGATAGATAGAGTGAGGGCGATAGATAGAGTGAGGGCGATAGATAGAGTGAGGGCGATAGATAGAGTGAGGGCGATAGATAGATAGAGTGAGGGCGATAGATAGACTGAGGGCGATAGGGCGATAGATAGAGGGAGGGCGATAGATAGAGTGAGGGCGATAGATAGAGTGAGGGCGATAGGTAGAGTGAGGGCGATAGATAGACTGAGGGCGATAGATAGATAGAGTGAGGGCGATAGAAAAATAGAGTGAGGGCGATAGATAGATAGAGTGAGGGCGATAGATAGAGTGAGGGCGATAGATAGAGTGAGGGCGATAGATAGAGTGAGGGCGATAGATAGAGTGAGGGCGATAGATAGATAGAGGGAGGGCGATAGATAGACTGAGGGCGATAGGGCGATAGATAGAGGGAGGGCGATAGATAGATAGAGAGCGATAGATAGATAGAGAGCGATAGATAGATAGAGAGCGATAGATAGACTGAGGGCGATAAATAGACTGAGGGCGATAAATAGACTGAGGGCGATAGATAGAGTGAGGGCGATAGATAGATAGAGAGCGATAGAGTGAGGGCGATAGATAGATAGAGTGAGGGCGATAGATAGATAGAGTGAGGGCGATAGATAGAGTGAGGGCGATAGATAGAGTGAGGGCGATAGATAGAGTGAGGGCGATAGATAGAGTGAGGGCGATAGATAGAGTGAGGGCGATAGATAGAGTGAGGGCGATAGATAGAGTGAGGGCGATAGATAGAGTGAGGGCGATAGATAGATAGAGTGAGGGCGATAGATAGATAGAGTGAGGGCGATAGATAGAGTGAGGGCGATAGATAGAGTGAGGGCGATAGATAGATAGAGGGAGGGCGATAGATAGACTGAGGGCGATAGGGCGATAGATAGAGGGAGGGCGATAGATAGATAGAGAGCGATAGATAGATAGAGAGCGATAGATAGATAGAGAGCGATAGATAGACTGAGGGCGATAAATAGACTGAGGGCGATAAATAGACTGAGGGCGATAGGGCGATAGATAGAGTGAGGGCGATAGATAGATAGAGAGCGATAGAGTGAGGGCGATAGATAGATAGAGTGAGGGCGATAGATAGATAGAGTGAGGGCGATAGATAGAGTGAGGGCGATAGATAGAGTGAGGGCGATAGATAGAGTGAGGGCGATAGATAGAGTGAGGGCGATAGATAGATAGAGTGAGGGCGATAGATAGATAGAGTGAGGGCGATAGATAGATAGAGTGAGGGCGATAGATAGATAGAGTGAGGGCGATAGATAGATAGAGTGAGGGCGATAGATAGATAGAGTGAGGGCGATAGATAGATAGAGTGAGGGCGATAGATAGATAGAGTGAGGGCGATAGAGTGAGGGCGATAGAGTGAGGGCGATAGAGTGAGGGCGATAGATAGACTGAGGGCGATAGACTGAGGGCGATAGATAGACTGAGGGCGATAGATAGAGTGAGGGCGATAGATAGACTGAGGGCGATAGATAGACTGAGGGCGATAGACTGAGGGCGATAGATAGAGTGAGGGCGATAGATAGATAGAGTGAGGGCGATAGAAAAATAGAGTGAGGGCGATAGATAGATAGAGTGAGGGCGATAGATAGAGTGAGGGCGATAGAGTGAGGGCGATAGATAGATAGAGTGGGGGCGATAGGTAGAGTGGGGGCGATAGGTAGAGTGGGGGCGATAGGTAGAGTGGGGGCGATAGGTAGAGTGGGGGCGATAGGTAGAGTGGGGGCGATAGGTAGATAGAGTGAGGGCGATAGATAGATAGAGTGAGGGCGATAGATAGATAGAGTGAGGGCGATAGATAGATAGAGTGAGGGCGATAGAGTGAGGGCGATAGAGTGGGTGCGATAGAGTGGGGGCGATAGGTAGAGTGGGGGCGATAGGTAGAGTGAGGGCGATAGATAGAGTGAGGGCGATAGATAGATAGAGTGAGGGCGATAGATAGATAGAGTGAGGGCGATAGATAGATAGAGTGAGGGCGATAGATAGAGTGAGGGCGATAGATAGATAGAGTGAGGGCGATAGATAGATAGACTGAGGGTGATAGATAGAGGGAAGGCGATAGATAGAGGGAGGGCGATAGATAGAGTGAGGGCGATAGATAGAGTGAGGGCGATAGAGTGAGGGCGATAGAGTGAGGGCGATAGAGTGAGGGCGATAGAGTGAGGGCGATAGAGTGAGGGCGATAGAGTGAGGGCGATAGAGTGAGGGCGATAGAGTGAGGGCGATAGATAGATAGAGTGAAGGCGATAGATAGATAGAGTGAGGGCGATAGATAGATAGAGTGAGGGCGATAGAGTGAGGGCGATAGATAGAGTGAGGGCGATAGAAAAATAGAGTGAGGGCGATAGATAGATAGAGTGAGGGCGATAGATAGATAGAGTGAGGGCGATAGAAAAATAGAGTGAGGGCGATAGATAGATAGAGTGAGGGCGATAGATAGATAGAGTGAGGGCAATAGATAGATAGAGTGAGGGCGATAGATAGATAGATAGATAGAGTGGGGGCGATAGAGTGGGGGCGATAGGTAGAGTGGGGGCGATAGGTAGAGTGGGGGCGATAGGTAGAGTGGGGGCGATAGGTAGAGTGGGGGCGATAGGTAGAGTGGGGGCGATAGGTAGAGTGAGGGCGATAGGTAGAGTGAGGGCGATAGGTAGAGTGAGGGCGATAGATAGAGAGAGGGCAATAGATATACAGATAGATAGAGTGAGGGCGATAGAGTGAGGGCGATAGAGTGAGGGTGATAGAGTGAGGGCGATAGATAGATAGAGGGAGGGCGATAGAGTGAGGGCGATAGATAGAGTGAGGGCGATAGAGTGAGGGCGATAGATAGACTGAGGGCGATAGATAGACTGAGGGAGATAGATAGACTGAGGGCGATAGATAGACTGAGGGCGATAGATAGACTGAGGGCGATAGATAGAGGGAGGGCGATAGATAGAGTCAGGGCGATAGATAGAGTGAGGGCGATAGATAGAGTGAGGGCGATAGATAGACTGAGGGCGATAGGGCGATAGATAGAGGGAGGGCGATAGATAGAGTGAGGGCGATAGATAGAGTGAGGGCGATAGGTAGAGTGAGGGCGATAGGTAGAGTGAGGGCGATAGGTAGAGTGAGGGCGATAGATAGATAGAGTGAGGGCGATAGATAGAGTGAGGGCGATAGATAGATAGAGTGAGGGCGATAGATAGATAGACTGAGGGCGATAGATAGATAGACTGAGGGTGATAGATAGAGGGAGGGCGATAGATAGAGGGAGGGCGATAGATAGAGGGAGGGCGATAGATAGAGGGAGGGCGATAGATAGAGTGAGGGCGATAGATAGAGTGAGGGCGATAGATAGAGTGAGGGCGATAGAGTGAGGGCGATAGAGTGAGGGCGATAGATAGACTGAGGGCGATAGGGCGATAGATAGAGGGAGGGCGATAGATAGAGTGAGGGCGATAGATAGAGTGAGGGCGATAGATAGAGTGAGGGCGATAGATAGATAGAGTGAGGGCGATAGATAGATAGAGTGAGGGCGATAGATAGATAGAGTGAGGGCGATAGATAGACTGAGGGCGATAGGGCGATAGATAGAGGGAGGGCGATAGATAGAGTGAGGGCGATAGATAGAGTGAGGGCGATAGATAGAGTGAGGGCGATAGGTAGAGTGAGGGCGATAGGTAGAGTGAGGGCGATAGATAGACTGAGGGCGATAGATAGATAGAGTGAGGGCGATAGAAAAATAGAGTGAGGGCGATAGATAGATAGAGTGAGGGCGATAGATAGAGTGAGGGCGATAGATAGATAGAGGGAGGGCGATAGATAGACTGAGGGTGATAGATAGACTGAGGGCGATAGATAGACTGAGGGCGATAGGGCGATAGATAGAGTGAGGGCTATAGATAGAGTGAGTGCCATAGATAGAGTGAGGGTGATAGATAGACTGAGGGCGATAGATAGATAGAGAGCGATAGATAGATAGAGAGCGATAGATAGAGTGAGGGCGATAGATAGAGTGAGGGCGATAGAGTGAGGGCGATAGAGTGAGGGCGATAGAGTGAGGGCGATAGATAAACTGAGGGCGATAGGGCGATAGATAGAGTGAGGGCGATAGATAGAGTGAGGGCGATAGAGTGAGGGCGATAGATAGACTGAGGGCGATAGAACGATAGATAGAGGGAGGGCGATAGATAGAGTGAGGGCGATAGGGCGATAGATAGAGTGAGGGCGATAGATAGAGTGAGGGCGATAGATAGAGTGAGGGCGATAGATAGAGTGAGGGCGATAGATAGAGTGAGGGCGATAGATAGAGTGAGGGCGATAGATAGAGTGAGGGCGATAGATAGAGTGAGGGCGATAGAGTGAGGGAGGGCGATAGATAGATAGAGTGAGGACGATAGATAGATAGATAGAGTGAGGACGATAGATAGATAGATAGATAGAGTGAGGGCGATAGATAGATAGATAGAGTGAGGGCGATAGATAGATAGATAGATAGAGTGAGGGCGATAGATAGATAGATAGAGTGAGGGCGATAGATAGATAGAGTGAGGGCGATAGATAGAGTGAGGGCGATAGATAGATAGAGTGAGGGCGATAGATAGATAGAGTGAGGGCGATAGATAGATGGAGTGAGGGCGATAGATAGATAGATAGAGTGAGGGCGATAGATAGAGTGAGGGCGATAGATAGAGTGAGGGCGATAGATAGAGTGAGGGCGATAGATAGAGTGAGGGCGATAGATAGAGTGAGGGCGATAGATAGAGTGAGGGCGATAGATAGATAGAGTGAGGGCGATAGATAGATAGAGTGAGGGCGATAGATAGAGTGAGGGCGATAGATAGAGTGAGGGCGATAGATAGAGTGAGGGCGATAGATAGATAGAGTGAGGGCGATAGATAGATAGAGTGAGGGCGATAGATAGATAGATAGAGTGAGGGCAATAGATAGATAGAGTGAGGGCGATAGAAAAATAGAGTGAGGGCGATAGAAAAATAGAGTGAGGGCGATAGATAGATAGAGTGAGGGCGATAGATAGATAGATAGAGTGAGGGCGATAGATAGATAGAGTGAGGGCGATAGATAGATAGAGTGAGGGCGATAGATAGATAGAGTGAGGGCGATAGATAGATAGATAGAGTGAGGGCGATAGAAAAATAGAGTGAGGGCGATAGATAGATAGAGTGAGGGCGATAGATAGATAGAGTGAGGGCGATAGAAAAATAGAGTGAGGGCGATAGATAGATAGAGTGAGGGCGATAGATAGATAGAGTGAGGGCAATAGATAGATAGAGTGAGGGCAATAGATAGATAGAGTGAGGGCGATAGATAGATAGATAGATAGAGTGGGGGCGATAGAGTGGGGGCGATAGGTAGAGTGGGGGCGATAGGTAGAGTGGGGGCGATAGGTAGAGTGGGGGCGATAGGTAGAGTGGGGGCGATAGGTAGAGTGGGGGCGATAGGTAGAGTGGGGGCGATAGGTAGAGTGAGGGCGATAGGTAGAGTGAGGGCGATAGGTAGAGTGAGGGCGATAGATAGAGAGAGGGCAATAGATATACAGATAGATAGAGTGAGGGCGATAGAGTGAGGGCGATAGAGTGAGGGTGATAGAGTGAGGGCGATAGATAGATAGAGGGAGGGCGATAGAGTGAGGGCGATAGATAGAGTGAGGGCGATAGAGTGAGGGCGATAGATAGACTGAGGGCGATAGATAGACTGAGGGAGATAGATAGACTGAGGGCGATAGATAGACTGAGGGCGATAGATAGACTGAGGGCGATAGATAGAGGGAGGGCGATAGATAGAGTCAGGGCGATAGATAGAGTGAGGGCGATAGATAGAGTGAGGGCGATAGATAGACTGAGGGCGATAGGGCGATAGATAGAGGGAGGGCGATAGATAGAGTGAGGGCGATAGATAGAGTGAGGGCGATAGGTAGAGTGAGGGCGATAGGTAGAGTGAGGGCGATAGATAGATAGAGTGAGGGCGATAGATAGATAGACTGAGGGCGATAGATAGATAGAGTGAGGGCGATAGATAGAGTGAGGGCGATAGATAGATAGAGTGAGGGCGATAGATAGATAGAGTGAGGGCGATAGATAGACTGAGGGCGATAGGGCGATAGATAGAGGGAGGGCGATAGATAGAGTGAGGGCGATAGATAGAGTGAGGGCGATAGATAGAGTGAGGGCGATAGGTAGAGTGAGGGCGATAGGTAGAGTGAGGGCGATAGGTAGAGTGAGGGCGATAGATAGACTGAGGGCGATAGAAAAATAGAGTGAGGGCGATAGAAAAATAGAGTGAGGGCGATAGATAGATAGAGTGAGGGCGATAGATAGAGTGAGGGCGATAGATAGAGTGAGGGCGATAGATAGATAGAGGGAGGGCGATAGATAGACTGAGGGCGATAGATAGATAGAGAGCGATAGATAGATAGAGAGCGATAGATAGATAGAGAGCGATAGATAGATAGAGAGCGATAGATAGACTGAGGGCGATAGATAGACTGAGGGCGATAAATAGACTGAGGGCGATAGGGCGATAGATAGAGGGAGGGCGATAGATAGAGGGAGGGCGATAGATAGAGGGAGGGCGATAGATAGAGTGAGGGCGATAGATAGATAGACTGAGGGTGATAGATAGAGGGAGGGCGATAGATAGAGGGAGGGCGATAGATAGAGGGAGGGCGATAGATAGAGGGAGGGCGATAGATAGAGGGAGGGCGATAGATAGAGTGAGGGCGATAGATAGAGTGAGGGCGATAGAGTGAGGGCGATAGAGTGAGGGCGATAGATAGACTGAGGGCGATAGGGCGATAGATAGAGGGAGGGCGATAGATAGAGTGAGGGCGATAGATAGAGTGAGGGCGATAGATAGAGTGAGGGCGATAGATAGATAGAGTGAGGGCGATAGATAGATAGAGTGAGGGCGATAGATAGATAGAGTGAGGGCGATAGATAGAGTGAGGGCGATAGATAGATAGAGTGAGGGCGATAGATAGATAGAGTGAGGGCGATAGATAGACTGAGGGCGATAGGGCGATAGATAGATAGAGTGAGGGCGATAGATAGACTGAGGGCGATAGGGCGATAGATAGAGGGAGGGCGATAGATAGAGTGAGGGCGATAGATAGAGTGAGGGCGATAGATAGAGTGAGGGCGATAGGTAGAGTGAGGGCGATAGGTAGAGTGAGGGCGATAGGTAGAGTGAGGGCGATAGATAGACTGAGGGCGATAGAAAAATAGAGTGAGGGCGATAGAAAAATAGAGTGAGGGCGATAGATAGATAGAGTGAGGGCGATAGATAGAGTGAGGGCGATAGATAGAGTGAGGGCGATAGATAGATAGAGGGAGGGCGATAGATAGACTGAGGGCGATAGATAGATAGAGAGCGATAGATAGATAGAGAGCGATAGATAGATAGAGAGCGATAGATAGATAGAGAGCGATAGATAGACTGAGGGCGATAGATAGACTGAGGGCGATAAATAGACTGAGGGCGATAGGGCGATAGATAGAGTGAGGGCGATAGATAGATAGAGAGCGATAGAGTGAGGGCGATAGATAGATAGAGAGCGATAGAGTGAGGGCGATAGATAGAGAGCGATAGAGTGAGGGCGATAGATAGATAGAGTGAGGGCGATAGATAGAGTGAGGGCGATAGATAGAGTGAGGGCGATAGATAGAGTGAGGGCGATAGATAGAGTGAGGGCGATAGATAGATAGAGTGAGGGCGATAGATAGATAGAGTGAGGGCGATAGAAAAATAGAGTGAGGGCGATAGATAGATAGAGTGAGGGCGATAGATAGATAGAGTGAGGGCGATAGATAGATAGAGTGAGGGCGATAGATAGATAGATAGAGTGAGGGCAATAGATAGATAGAGTGAGGGCGATAGATAGATAGATAGAGTGAAGGCGATAGATAGATAGAGTGGGGGCGATAGGTAGAGTGGGGGCGATAGGTAGAGTGGGGGCGATAGGTAGAGTGGGGGCGATAGGTAGAGTGGGGGCGATAGGTAGAGTGGGGGCGATAGGTAGAGTGGGGGCGATAGGTAGAGTGGGGGCGATAGGTAGAGTGAGGGCGATAGATAGATAGAGGGCGATAGATAGATAGAGTGAGGGCGATAGATAGATAGAGTGAGGGCGATAGATAGATAGAGTGAGGGCGATAGATAGAGTGAGGGCGATAGATAGAGTGAGGGCGATAGATAGAGTGAGGGCGATAGATAGAGTGAGGGCGATAGATAGAGTGAGGGCGATAGATAGAGTGAGGGCGATAGAGTGAGGGAGGGCGATAGATAGAGTGAGGGCGATAGAGTGAGGGAGGGCGATAGAGTGAGGGAGGGCGATAGATAGATAGAGTGAGGGCGATAGATAGATAGAGTGAGGGCGATAGATAGATAGAGTGAGGGCGATAGATAGATAGATAGAGTGAGGGCGATAGATAGATAGAGTGAGGGCGATAGATAGATAGATAGAGTGAGGGCGATAGATAGATAGATAGAGTGGGGGCGATAGGTAGAGTGGGGGCGATAGGTAGAGTGGGGGCGATAGGTAGAGTGGGGGCGATAGGTAGAGTGGGGGCGATAGGTAGAGTGGGGGCGATAGGTAGAGTGGGGGCGATAGGTAGAGTGGGGGCGATAGGTAGAGTGGGGGCGATAGGTAGAGTGGGGGCGATAGGTAGAGTGGGGGCGATAGGTAGAGTGGGGGCGATAGGTAGAGTGGGGGCGATAGGTAGAGTGGGGGCGATAGGTAGAGTGGGGGCGATAGGTAGAGTGAGGGCGATAGGTAGAGTGAGGGCGATAGGTAGAGTGAGGGCGATAGGTAGAGTGAGGGCGATAGGTAGAGTGAGGGCGATAGGAGGGCGATAGGTAGAGTGAGGGCGATAGATAGAGAGAGGGCAATAGATATACAGATAGATAGAGTGAGGGCGATAGAGTGAGGGCGATAGAGTGAGGGCGATAGAGTGAGGGCGATAGAGTGAGGGCGATAGAGTGAGGGTGATAGAGTGAGGGCGATAGAGTGAGGGCGATAGATAGACTGAGGGCGATAGAGTGAGGGCGATAGATAGACTGAGGGCGATAGATAGACTGAGGGAGATAGATAGACTGAGGGCGATAGATAGACTGAGGGCGATAGATAGAGGGAGGGCGATAGATAGAGTGAGGGCGATAGATAGAGGGAGGGCGATAGATAGAGGGAGGGCGATAGATAGAGTGAGGGCAATAGAGTGAGGGCGATAGATAGACTGAGGGCGATAGGGCGATAGATAGAGGGAGGGCGATAGATAGAGTGAGGGCGATAGATAGAGTGAGGGCGATAGATAGAGTGAGGGCGATAGATAGAGTGAGGGCGATAGAGTGAGGGCGATAGAGTGAGGGCGATAGAGTGAGGGCGATAGAGTGAGGGCGATAGAGTGAGGGTGATAGATAAACTGAGGGCGATAGATAGACAGATAGATAGATAGAGAGCGATAGATAGACTGAGGGCGATAGACTGAGGGCGATAGATAGACTGAGGGCGATAGATAGATAGAGAGCGATAGATAGATAGAGAGCGATAGATAGACTGAGGGTGATAGATAGACTGAGGGCGATAGATAGACTGAGGGCGATAGGGCGATAGATAGAGTGAGGGCTATAGATAGAGTGAGTGCCATAGATAGAGTGAGGGTGATAGATAGACTGAGGGCGATAGATAGATAGAGAGCGATAGATAGAGTGAGGGCGATAGATAGATAGAGTGAGGGCGATAGAGTGAGGGCGATAGAGTGAGGGCGATAGAGTGAGGGCGATAGATAAACTGAGGGCGATAGGGCGATAGATAGAGTGAGGGCGATAGATAAACTGAGGGCGATAGATAGACAGATAGATAGATAGAGAGCGATAGATAGACTGAGGGCGATAGACTGAGGGCGATAGATAGACTGAGGGCGATAGATAGATAGAGAGCGATAGATAGATAGAGAGCGATAGATAGACTGAGGGTGATAGATAGACTGAGGGCGATAGATAGACTGAGGGCGATAGGGCGATAGATAGAGTGAGGGCTATAGATAGAGTGAGTGCCATAGATAGACTGAGGGCGATAGATAGACTGAGGGCGATAGATAGATAGAGAGCGATAGATAGATAGAGAGCGATAGATAGATAGAGAGCGATAGATAGAGTGAGGGCGATAGATAGATAGAGTGAGGGCGATAGAGTGAGGGCGATAGAGTGAGGGCGATAGAGTGAGGGCGATAGATAAACTGAGGGCGATAGGGCGATAGATAGAGTGAGGGCGATAGATAGATAGAGTGAGGGCGATAGATAGATAGAGTGAGGGCGATAGATAGATAGAGTGAGGGCGATAGATAGATAGAGTGAGGGCGATAGATAGATAGAGTGAGGGCGATAGATAGATAGAGTGAGGGCGATAGATAGATAGAGTGAGGGCGGTAGAGTGAGGGCGATAGATAGAGGGAGGGCGATAGAGTGAGGGCGATAGAGTGAGGGCGATAGAGTGAGGGCGATAGAGTGAGGGCGATAGAGTGAGGGCGATAGAGTGAGGGCGATAGAGTGAGGGCGATAGAGTGAGGGCGATAGATAGATAGAGTGAGGGCGATAGATAGATAGAGTGAGGGCGATAGATAGATAGAGTGAGGGCGATAGATAGATAGAGTGAGGGCGATAGATAGATAGAGTGAGGGCGATAGATAGATAGAGTGAGGGCGATAGATAGATAGAGTGAGGGCGATAGGGCGATAGATAGAGTGAGGGCGATAGATAGATAGAGTGAGGGCGATAGATAGATAGAGTGAGGGCGGTAGAGTGAGGGCGGTAGAGTGAGGGCGATAGATAGAGGGAGGGCGATAGAGTGAGGGCGATAGAGTGAGGGCGATAGAGTGAGGGCGATAGAGTGAGGGCGATAGAGTGAGGGCGATAGAGTGAGGGCGATAGAGTGAGGGCGATAGAGTGAGGGCGATAGAGTGAGGGCGATAGAGTGAGGGCGATAGATAGATAGAGAGCGATAGAGTGAGGGCGATAGAGTGAGGGC
This sequence comes from Lissotriton vulgaris, assembly GCF_964263255.1. Taxonomy (NCBI): domain Eukaryota; kingdom Metazoa; phylum Chordata; class Amphibia; order Caudata; family Salamandridae; genus Lissotriton; species Lissotriton vulgaris. The sequence goes on along the minus strand of NW_028243195.1, from coordinate 241,273 downwards.
GATAGATAAACTGAGGGCGATAGATAGAGTGAGGGCGATAGATAGATAGAGTGAGGGCGATAGATAGATAGAGTGAGGGCGATAGATAGATAGAGTGAGGGCGATAGATAGATAGAGTGGGGGCGATAGGTAGAGTGGGGGCGATAGGTAGAGTGGGGGCGATAGGTAGAGTGGGGGCGATAGGTAGAGTGGGGGCGATAGGTAGAGTGGGGGCGATAGAGTGAGGGCGATAGAGTGAGGGGGATAGAGTGAGGGCGATAGATAGAGTGAGGGCGATAGATAGATAGAGTGAGGGCGATAGATAGATAGAGTGAGGGCGATAGATAGATAGAGTGAGGGCGATAGATAGATAGAGTGAGGGCGATAGATAGATAGAGTGAGGGCGATAGGGCGATAGATAGAGGGAGGGCGATAGATAGAGTGAGGGCGATAGATAGATAGAGTGAGGGCGATAGAGTGAGGGCGATAGAGTGAGGGCGATAGAGTGAGGGCGATAGAGTGAGGGCGATAGAGTGAGGGCGATAGAGTGAGGGCGATAGAGTGAGGGGGATAGAGTGAGGGCGATAGATAGATAGAGTGAGGGCGATAGATAGATAGAGTGAGGGCGATAGATAGATAGAGTGAGGGCGATAGATAGATAGAGTGAGGGCGATAGATAGATAGAGTGAGGGCGATAGGGCGATAGATAGAGGGAGGGCGATAGATAGAGTGAGGGCGATAGATAGATAGAGAGCGATAGATAGATAGAGAGCGATAGATAGACTGAGGGCGATAGATAGACTGAGGGCGATAGATAGACTGAGGGCGATAGGGCGATAGATAGAGTGAGGGCTATAGATAGATAGAGTGAGGGCGATAGATAGATAGAGTGAGGGCGATAGATAGATAGAGTGAGGGCGATAGATAGATAGAGTGAGGGCGATAGATAGATAGAGTGAGGGCGATAGATAGATAGAGTGAGGGCGATAGATAGAGTGAGGGCGATAGATAGATAGAGTGAGGGCGATAGATAGATAGAGTGAGGGCGATAGATAGATAGAGTGAGGGCGATAGATAGAGTGAGGGCGATAGAGTGAGGGCGATAGAGTGAGGGCGATAGAGTGAGGGCGATAGATAGAGTGAGGGCGATAGATAGATAGAGTGAGGGCGATAGATAGATAGAGTGAGGGCGATAGATAGAGTGAGGGCGATAGATAGAGTGAGGGCGATAGATAGATAGAGTGAGGGCGATAGATAGATAGAGTGAGGGCGATAGATAGATAGAGTGAGGGCGATAGATAGATAGAGTGAGGGTGATAGATAGATAGAGTGAGGGCGATAGATAGATAGAGTGAGGGCGATAGATAGATAGAGTGAGGGCGATAGATAGATAGAGTGAGGGCGATAGAGTGAGGGCGATAGATAGACTGAGGGCGATAGATAGACTGAGGGCGATAGATAGACTGAGGGCGATAGATAGACTGAGGGCGATAGATAGACTGAGGGCGATAGATAGATAGACAGATAGATAGATAGAGAGCGATAGATAGACAGAGGGCGATAGACTGAGGGCGATAGATAGACTGAGGGCGATAGATAGATAGAGAGCGATAGATAGATAGAGAGCGATAGATAGACTGAGGGTGATAGATAGACTGAGGGCGATAGAGTGAGGGCGATAGGTAGATAGAGTGAGGGCGATAGATAGATAGAGTGAGGGCGATAGATAGAGTGAGGGCGATAGATAGAGTGAGGGCGATAGATAGATAGAGTGAGGGCGATAGATAGATAGAGTGAGGGCGATAGATAGATAGAGTGAGGGCGATAGATAGATAGAGTGAGGGTGATAGATAGATAGAGTGAGGGCGATAGATAGATAGAGTGAGGGCGATAGATAGATAGAGTGAGGGCGATAGATAGATAGAGTGAGGGCGATAGAGTGAGGGCGATAGATAGACTGAGGGCGATAGATAGACTGAGGGCGATAGATAGACTGAGGGCGATAGATAGACTGAGGGCGATAGATAGACTGAGGGCGATAGATAGATAGACAGATAGATAGATAGAGAGCGATAGATAGACAGAGGGCGATAGACTGAGGGCGATAGATAGACTGAGGGCGATAGATAGATAGAGAGCGATAGATAGATAGAGAGCGATAGATAGACTGAGGGTGATAGATAGACTGAGGGCGATAGAGTGAGGGCGATAGGTAGATAGAGAGCGATAGATAGAGTGAGGGCGATAGATAGAGTGAGGGCGATAGATAGAGTGAGGGCGATAGATAGAGTGAGGGCGATAGAGTGAGGGCGATAGAGTGAGGGCGATAGATAGAGTGAGGGCGATAGATAGATAGAGTGAAGGCGATAGATAGATAGAGTGAAGGCGATAGATAGATAGAGTGAGGGCGATAGATAGATAGAGTGAGGGCGATAGATAGATAGAGTGAGGGCGATAGATAGATAGAGTGAGGGCGATAGATAGATAGAGTGAGGGCGATAGATAGAGTGAGGGCGATAGATAGATAGAGTGAGGGCGATAGATAGATAGAGTGAGGGCGATAGATAGATAGAGTGAGGGCGATAGATAGATAGAGTGAGGGCGATAGATAGATAGAGTGAGGGCGATAGATAGATAGAGTGAGGGCGATAGATAGAGTGAGGGCGATAGATAGAGTGAGGGCGATAGATTGAGTGAGGGCGATAGATAGAGTGAGGGCGATAGATAGAGTGAGGGCGATAGATAGAGTGAGGGCGATAGATAGACTGAGGGCGATAGATAGACTGAGGGCGATAGATAGACTGAGGGCGATAGATAGACTGAGGGCGATAGATAGACTGAGGGCGATAGATAGACTGAGGGCGATAGATAGAGGGAGGGCGATAGATAGAGGGAGGGCGATAGATAGAGGGAGGGCGATAGATAGAGGGAGGGCGATAGATAGAGTGAGGGCGATAGAGTGAGGGCGATAGAGTGAGGGCGATAGAGTGAGGGCGATAGAGTGAGGGCGATAGATAGAGTGAGACCCATAGATAGAGTGAGGGCCATAGATAGAGTGAGGGCCATAGATAGAGTGAGGGCCATAGATAGAGTGAGGGCCATAGATAGACTGAGGGTGATAGATAGACTGAGGGCGATAGATAGACTGAGGGCGATAGACTGAGGGCGATAGATAGACTGAGGGCGATAGATAGACTGAGGGCGATAGATTGATAGATCGAGTGAGGGCAATAGATAAAGTGAGGGCGATAGATTGATAGAGTGAGGGCGATAGATTGATAGAGTGAGGGCGATAGATAAAGTGAGGGCGATAGATAGAGTGAGGGCGATAGATAGAGTGAGGGCGATAGATAGAGTGAGGGCGATAGATAGAGTGAGGGCGATAGATAGAGTGAGGGCGATAGATAGAGTGAGGGCGATAGATAGAGTGAGGGCGATAGATAGAGTGAGGGCGATAGATAGAGTGAGGGCTATAGATAGAGTGAGGGCGATAGATAGAGTGAGGGCGATAGATAGAGTGAGGACGATAGATAGAGAGAGGGCGATAGATAGAGAGAGGACGATAGATAGAGTGAGGGCGATAGATAGAGTGAGGGCGATAGATAGAGTGAGGGCGATAGATAGAGTGAGAGCGATAGATAGAGTGAGGGCGATAGATAGAGTGAGGGCGATAGATAGAATGAGGGCGATAGATAGAGTGAGGGTGATAGATAAACAGAATGAGGTGGCTTCGTGGTGGACATGATGGTGGCCGTGGTGGTGGTGTTGGCCGTGGTGGTGGTGGTGTTGGACGTGGTGGTGGTGGATGTGGTGGTGGTGGTGGTGGTGGAAGTGGTGGAAGTGGTCGTGATGGACGTGGTGGTGGTGGCAGGTGTGGTGGTGGTGGTGGACGTGGTAGTGGACATGGTGGTGGTGGTGGATGTGGTGGTGGTGGAGGTGATGGTGGATGTGGTGGTGGACGGGGTGGTGGTGGACGGGGTGGTGGTGGACGGGGTGGTGGTGGACGTGGTGGTGGTGGACGTGGTGGTGGTGGTGGACGTGGTTGTGGTGAATGTGGTGGTGGTGGTGGACGTGGTGGTGGTGGACGTGGTGGTGGTGGATGTGGTGGTGGTGGACGTGGTGGTGGTGGACATGGTGGTGGTGGACGCGGTGGTGGTGGACGCGGTCGTGGTGGACGTGGTGGATGTGGTGGTGGTGGATGTGGTGGTGGACGTGGTGGTGGACGTGGTGGTGGACGTGGTGGTGGATGTGGTGGTGGATGTGGTGGTGGACGTGGTGGTGGTAGTGAATGTGGTGGTGGACGTGGTGGTGGTGGATGTGGTGGTGGTGGACATGGTGGTGGACGTGGTGGTGGATGTGGGGGTGGATGTGGTGGTGGACGTGGTGGTGGTAGTGAATGTGGTGGTAGTCGTGGTGGTAGTGGATGTGGTGGTGGAGGTAGGCGTGGTGGTGGTGGACGTGGTAGTGTCCTAGTGGGGGACGTGGTGGTGGCCATGAAGGCGGTGGTGGACATGATGGTGGTGGAGGTGGGTGTGGTGGACTTAGTGGTGGTGGATGTGGTGTTGGACGTGGTAGTGGTGGTGGACGTGGTGGTTGTGGACATGGTGGTGATGGACGTGGTGGTAATTGACGTGGTGGTGGTGGTGGATGTTGTGGTGGTGGATGTTGTAGTGGTGGCGGGTGTGGTGGTTTGAAGGGCTGAATACAAGAGGCAGTGAGAGAAAAAAAAGGAGACAGACAAGGGAGAGAGAAGTGAAGCGGGAAGTAGAGAGGGAGAGAGCGGCGGATAGGGAAGTTGTGGAAAGCAGGGGGTGGCGTAGAGGGCAGTCGGAGAAGTCAAGATGGATACAGTAAATGCGAGAGAGTCAAGATGAGAGGAAAGTGGACAGGGTGGGGAGAGGTGGCATGGTCGTGGAAGGGAGACGGCAAAGCAGAGGAGGGACCAGAGAAGAAAGGTGTATAAGAGAGGGGGCTAGTCGGAACAAGGATATTGTCCTGGATAACTAAACAATTATAAGGTCCCATAGGCTAGACCTATTGGCTATGACAATGCTCGTTTTGTTAAGAGGGGTCATAAATAACAGGAGGCTGAAGCTTGGGAAATAGTACCTGTGTAACAGTAAGTGTGATAGTGAGTTAGTTAGTTTGTTAATGAGAGAGTTAGTTAGTTAGTGAGAGAGTGAGAAAGTTAGTAAGTGAGTGAGTGAGAGGAGAGAGAGTTAGTGAGTTCGTTTTTGAGAGAGAGTTAGAGAGTTAGTTTGGAGAGAGTCCATTAGAGAGAGTTAGCTTGAATTAGTGTTTTTAAAGGGCGTTAGATAGAGAGTTAGTAAGAGGGATTGAGATAGTTAGTTAATGAACGAGTAAGTTAGTTAGTGAGAGAGTAAGTTAGTGAGAGTGAGTGAGAGCAAATAATCAGGCAGACGGAGAGGAGGGAGCAGTGCATCAGTGGAGGAGAACAGGGGAGCAAGTCAGGAGAAGAGGGATCTGAGGACATAGCAACTTCGGGGAAGATGGGGAGGGATCTTAGGGGCAGTTAACCAGGGAAGAGGACAGTGAAGAGCAGAAGTGGGGCAGAAGTGGAGAGGGCATGGTAGCAGTGGGGTAGAACAGAAGAGGCAGAAGAAGATGGAGGAGGAAGGGGAGGGGTAAGGGAGGAGGAGGAGAGGGAGAAGTAGAAGAGGAGAGGGGAGAGGAGCAGTATTTAGGAGGTATTATGACTGTGGAGCAGGGCAGCAGGAGGATGTGGTAGGGGCAAACAATAGGGGGTGGGAAAGTAGGGAAGGAGAACACGAACAACTATTTAAATGGGTGCAAGCATCCTTCTGAGATCACTGCAAGGCACATACCAGCTGGCGCGAATGACGTGCATTATTCAAGAGCGAAGAGGGCGGTGAGCGCTATAACAATGGGCAGTTTTGTCAGTGTTAAAACTCACTTTCATTGTTAATCTTGTCAATATTAGCATGTGATTTAGGACTACAATTTTTCATCAGGGAGATGGTGCACCGACACTGGAGACCTCTGAAGTTTGAGGGAGGGTTTTACTTTTGTTTTACTTTAGTGAGGAGTTCACTCATGGCCGCGAGCTCCATAGACAATAAGCATTTAAATGTGCCTGAGCGGGGAGGGGTGCGAATTTTAAGCAGGGGGCTGGTGCGATGAATTACTCAGGCGTTTGGTTGGCCAGCGGGTCAGATTTGTATGTGTACAGGGTAATTAACAGGTTTGCTAGAGGGCAGGGGTGAAGGCAAGCGCAGCCGGACAGCGGCAGGTGCAATATTTACATTAGATCTCCAGTGGGGGAGGAAAGGAGCTGCAGTCTGAAGAAAACTGGCAGGCTGGAAAGAATATCTAGGACTGGACCACAGCATCATGCTCACAAGCTTGGATTTCTGTACTGTAGCAAGTTACTGTGCTGCAGCAGTTGTGGCACTGAGCACCAGAGGCTCATAGTACTGGTGCTGCACACATGGGTTACAACAGTGAAATGTGCTGCGAAATACACAGTTAAACATGGATAAACTATGCTCATTCTTAGCGGCGCAATCATGAGTGCATGAGAAGCACACTTAAGTGACAAACTTAAATAGTGGGGGCCTGTGTGACGTGTGCGGCTGGCAGGATCGCACTAGCCTGTTGTGATAATCCGATGACCGGGGAGTGTGCGGAATGTTCCCCATACTATTGGTGCCAGCCTTGAAGTGGGAATTGCGGTGCTGTGGGCGAGAGCTGCTCCTGCTGAGATCTTCGGGACTGAGGCTGTGTCAACTGAAGGAGAGGGGCTGGGTACCGCCTGCCGTCAGCGGGATTGGCAGGGCCCTGCAGAACACTTCAGGGATAGGAGCGTTGAGGCACCTGATACCGCCTGGGGCATTGCCTTTCTGATTTACTGTGGCATGTGGTGAGGTGGCAGCTGAGGGGGAATTTGAAGAGCATATTGTTAAGGGCATTCTGGAACCCCTCATAGACTTTCACGTCCTCCTTGCTGAGGCTGGCGAGGGGGGCCTACAAGTTGTCTGTGCCTGGCGTGATCGCACTGGGTCAGATGTTAGCATCCGGCAAGTGGGGAGTGTCCTGAGAGTTCCGCATACTGCTGCTGCCAGCCTTTGAAGTGGGCCTTGATGTGCTGTGAGTGAGAGCTGCTCCTGCGGGGCCTTTCACAACAGTGTATAGCGGGAAGGAGTTTACTACCTACTTGCTTATAATATTTACCTTGTCCTTTTGTTGTTTACCTTCTAGTACCTCTGTTTATCTCACCTTGAGATCCCTGGTCCATGCTTCATATATTGACTTGGAATTTTATTCTCTCTTTTTGCTTAGGTCTATGTGGCAGGCCCTACAAAATTGTTTGACAAAATCTAACGCACGTCCGATAACTTTTGCCTTCTACCTCCCAACTACTGTCTCTCCCACTACCTCCTAACTCCGCCTGACTACCGCTTCCTTCGTACCTACCTACATGACTCATATTCTCATGTGTCTGGCCTCTTTCTCTCATATCATCTTGTGACCACATTCCCCTCTTTTTTCTTCTCCTCTGACGAATCCTCCCCTTACCCTTTCCCAATCACTGCATCCTTCTACTCCTCCCTTTCCACGTTTCTCCCTCCATAGCTTTAACTCACTGCCCTCCCTTGACTGCTCACGTGACTATCTGACTTACCTCTCTTTCTTTGCCCAATACGCCTCCTCCCAATTTCCCTTCCCTCACCCAGGACCTTTCTCTATCTAAACATGGTCTCAACAATACAGCCCCCAGGCAGGAGAAACGTGCTTCTGTTCAAACCTTATGCACCTCGTGCAACCATCCCCCCTCTCTGCTCCTACTCTTTCCAGCTTCTGTCCTTTGTCCTCAGCCCTCATATGCCCTTGCCCTTTGTTCCCCACCCTGTTTTTCTGTGAACCTTAGACAGACTTCCTTTCCTCTCTATGGTTGTCTCTTCCCTTATCCTCACTCCCTCTCGTCCCCTACCCCCCACTACTTTCTCTCGCCTTTCACTCCTCCCCTAATTGTATTGCTGATTGTCTTACTTAATGTTTACTTGTTGATTCTGATTCTCTTCTAGTATATTGTTGAACCACATTGTTGCACTTCCTGGCATCTCTCCTATTGTCTCCTACCGCATCTTACCTCTATTTATGTCTCTCCTCCCTCCTCTCTAAATGTTTTGAGACTGAACTATTTTGTCTGATGCCCGATGGAGCTACTTGGTTTAGCTATAGGGGAGATGGGCCTTGGACTCCCTCCTTGGTCGTCACCTACCCAGTCGGTCTTTAGGCAGACTTCTTTTCGTCTCTCTTATTGTCTCTTCCCTAGGTCCTATCCTCTCTCCCCTGAATCTCTCCCTTTGCCTTCTACTCTGCCTACCCCCTGTCCTTTGTGCCCTTTGACAAAGCCCTCCTTCTCCCCTTGTTGGGGAAAGATCCAATATTTATACTCTGGAATCTCAGCGAATCCGCTGAGTGAGTCCACTGCGCCAAGGGAGCCACTCCCACTTGAGGTATGGTACGGCACCCCTTGCCAAAGCACTCCCTCTCCCCTTTATTGGGAAGGATCCAGTATGTAGACCTTGGAGTCTCAGAGACCTCTCTGAGAGAGTCCACTGCGTAAAGGGAGCCTCTCGCAATATAGATAGGAAAGAGATTTCACTTCCCCTGGGATCACAGCTTACTGGACTTTGGACGTTGCCTTGACTCGTCTACTGGTTTGTGTCCCCGTCACCCTTCCCCTCTTCTCCCCTTTTTGTGACTCACACCCTCCCCTGCCTTCCTCTTTCCCACCTTCATTATCTGTCTATTTCCCCTACTCCAACCCCCCCTGAATCTCTCACCGTACCTTCTTTTCCCCTTACGTATTTGTGCTTATTGTTTATCTGAACCTTAAAAGTAACTATGTTGCCATGCTCTAAGAACCATGTAACCTTTGCAACGATGTAACCTGCAACTGTGATCTGATGCTAATGTAAAGCGCTCTGATACCTCCGGGTCTAGCCAGCGCTATATAAAACTTTTAAAATAAAATAAATAAACAAGGGTGGCTTGTCCATGCAAACAAAACAAATCTGCTCCATAGCAGCCTGGTTTATTTGTAAATGTATTTTTTATCCAAACAGTCTTCTCTAGCTAGTGAAACTCCCCTCTGGTTGTAAATTGTTTTATTATAATACATTTTTAATTGTGCATGAAAAAGGGGCACCCGTAGGTGTTTCCATCTTCAAAAGGCACTATGAACTGTCATGGCAGGACGAAGCAGTGTTCATGGGGACGACTGTAGAAGCAGACATCTGCAGGGAGTAAGTAGTTTCCATGGCTACAAAACCGTTGCATAAACTCTCGAGCAAAAATGAATTTGGGAAAAAAAAATTGCCACCAAAGATAAAAGTAAAATCGGTAAAGATAAAAGAAGGAATGGAGGAGAAATTAGAGCTAAAGGAGAATGGGAAACAAACAAAAGGGAAATCCAAAGGGACAAGAGGAAAATAAGGAAGGGGAAAGATCAAAGAAGGAACATGCGATAAAAACAGAAAAGAGGAAGTAAACATTCATCACTATGGAAAGATAAAAGAGTAGAAGGTGATAAAGAGAGAATGACGGGAGGAGAGAGATGGAAGCAGGCACACAAGATAACAAGCGATGCACGCTCTGTGCTGGGGATGAGGGGAAGGGCATTTAGCCTGTGAGAACTCGCCGTGGAGATCAAAAGAAGGGTGGGAGGGACATTAGCGAGCGAGGGGTGAGGGGGTGTGCAGCCTGGTGAGCTGAAGTGGCAGCAGAGGTGGAGCGCGGCGCGCGCGCACAAAGTTTCTGGTAGCAAAGGGCAGCTGTTCACAATGCGCGTGGTTGTGATCACATGCACTGTACCAGATCCGCAGTTTGGGTACACTTTTGAAAGCTGTACTATAATCTCGCCAAGAAGCATTGCTAAGGCAATGCCTTAGGCTCGACCTAAAAACATCAAGGCCACGCATTGATCTGAATGCTTGCTTGGAGGCAATCAGAGGCGGTAAGGGTTTGCAACCGCAACCCCTTTGTTACAGCCTCCGACCCGTATGATTCACTTTACAGCCAACCGTATGCCTGTGTTTTGTTTTTTTTTGCAGTTTTATATAGGGCGAACTTGCCCCGAAGGTATTGGAACGCTATACATGAGCACCAGTTATGTTAAACAGGGATACGTACATTTTCTTTTTAGTAATGGGGAGATTCAGTGATTTGCCCAGAATCACAGGCTGTGGAGTCTACCCCGAGGCTCGAACCTTGGTTTCTCAGCTCCAAGGTCGGCAGTCTAGCCAGTACTGCCAAGTATCAGGCATCAGGTGTAACGCTCACGCATTTTGTGCGGTGTTCTGCATCACCACACTGAAATGCATTGTCAAGCATTTTGCCACCTGTCAGCGTGCGCCACCAGCGGCGCCTGTGCACGGGCTCTCTGCTGCTCTGAGACGTGCTGCTTGCTGGGCAGAGTACTAAATAGTTAAACCACCATCTGCTCTCAGCTCTGTGGAGCGGCTGAGAGCGCTACAATGTATCTCACTCTGCCCAGCTGCCTGCTGTGTCGCCTGTAAACAATGTGGCAACAGTGGTTGCCTGCGGCACCGGCACGCCGCTTACACAGTGACTCACACACACTCGCACTGCTCCAATTAGGGGGGAGGGGTTGCCCTCTCAGCAGTCGATACTGCTGTTAGTCTCTGTGGCACACCAGGGGGCTGGGATTAATAATCTGGATGTGCCTGTAGTGTGCTGTCTCGTCCGGAGGAAGTCGGAAGTAGGCAGAAGCGGTGGGGGACTCATCTGAGTCAGTGGAGTGCTGCACGAGAGGAGATTCGAGTCTCTCCCATGGCCGCCTGCATGATGATCGATTGCGGCGGCCGGCCGGCCATGCAAAACACTGCAGGCACCTGGCAGCTCAGCTGAGTGAGCCGGCGACAGTCAGGTGGCCAGCGACTGCGAGCGGCCGTGCCGGGGAGCCGGGACGAGTTGACTCGAGTGGCCCGCAGCCTCCTGGATGAAGACAGGCAGAGTGCACAACGATGCAGGCTGGGCAGCAGTGCAGTGACTAATCGGGTCGTCACTCTCTGAAGTCTAAGTAAGTGATTTTAAGTCCACGGTGTCCCTATAGTATGTACAGCATGTGCATCATGCATGCAAAATTGGTACAGGTAGCAAGATAAAAGTAAGTGGCAACTACATGTGGAAACAAAAGTAACCAGTACCTGTGTTTAATGAGGTCCCTGTTTACTTGGTTAATTGGTTAAATGAGCTGATGCACGCGCCCTCCTCAGACAGCAGCACTTCTCTGCCCCTCCCCCACCCCCTGCAACCTGTGAAATTTGGGCCCACAAATAATATTCAATCTAGTCTTTTGTTAACTGAAAGTTGTCTCGTTTGATTTTTTTCCAGTCGACCCCCGGGTGAAGCCTCATACATCACCCGGTCACAGCTATAGAAAAATCCGAGAATTAGCACCTAAATCTGATATTGATCAGAAACGGACGCACTCCTAGGCTCGGAGAGGAGAGAGGGCTGCGGCGGACTCCCGGCGCAGGTCGAATGGGGCTTGGGAGGCGATGATAAACTGCAGCCCAATGGAAAACCCAACCTGCCTCTTGTAGGGGCGGGGAGGTGCGGCAGCACCCGCCTGCCCTCCTACAGGAAGAGCGACTGGCAGCACCCACCTGCCCTCCTGCAGAGAGTGTGAGTAGCAGCACCCATCTGCCCTCCTGCAGGGTGGGTGAGCTGCAGCACCCACCTGTCCTCCAGCAGGGCGAGTGAGCTGCAGCACCCACCTGCAGAGAGTGTGACCCATATCGCCCTCCTGTAGAAAATGTGAGCAGCAGCACCCACCTTCCCTCCGGCAGGGAGTGTGAGCCGCAGCACTCACCTGCCATCCTGCGGGGCGAGTGAGCCTTAGCACCCACCTGCAGAGTGTGACCAACAGCACCCACCTGCCCTCCTGCAGAGTGAGAGACGCAGCACCCACCCGTCCTCCTGCAGTATGAGCCGCAGCACCCACCTACCCTCCTGCAGAAAGTGAGCGGCAGCAATCATCTGCCCTCCTGCAGAGACCATGAGCCGCAGCACCCACCTGCCCTCCTGCAGAGTGTGAACCGCAGCACCCACATGCTCCTGCCCTCCCGTACAGAGAATGAGCTGTAGCACCCACCTGCTCCTCTGCCCTCCTGCAGAGAGAGTGAACCGTAGCACCCACCTGGCCTCCTGCAGAGAGTGTGACTAAAACACTGGTGGTAAAGCACACAGTCACATCAACGAGCACAGAAGCACTGGCAGGCGAAGGACGTTCGCACACACAATAGCACTGAATCATGCAAACATACAAAAAAAGCATTTGCGGAGACCTGTGTTGTTGACTTCAGTGGCTCCTCTGCTCAGACATCCTGTTGGGGCCTGGTACTCTCTGGGAGACCTGCCACATGACTCGGACTGAGGCCCAGGCCAGGGGTCCCCATCTTGTTGCTAAGCTATGGCCCAGCTGCCTTGTGATCATTACAATGTGCAAACACAACAGGTGATGGACCGAATGTGGATCAATGTCACACACTCAACCCAGTCCAAGGATCTGGGCCCAAATCCATCGTTTTTTTTGCACTCCACACCACCCTGGGTTAGACAATGGCGATATGCAAATCAGCTCTGACCCTGTGCCCCATGGGAACAGTCCAGTCCGAACTACAAAAGCCATGTCCTTCCCAGAACGGAATCAAGCATCCGAGGACCGGACCGGTTTCGAGGTAACACCTCTCATCAGCCCGGCTAGCTTGACTCCAGTGGTGTGGAGTGCCTGGGACCCACGTCTGGGCATCCCCAGCGCACTTAGGGCGGAATATGTAAACACAACAGGTGATGGACCGAATGTGGATCAATGTCACACACTCAACCCAGTCCAAGGATCTGGGCCCAAATCCATCGTTTTTTTTGCACTCCACACCACCCGGGGTTAGACAATGGCGATATGCAAATCAGCTCTGACCCTGTGCCCTATGGGAACAGTCCAGTCCGAACTACAAAAGCCATGTCCTTCCCAGAACGGAATCAAGCATCCGAGGACCGGACCGGTTTCGAGGTAACACCTCTCATCAGCCCGGCTAGCTTGACTCCAGTGGTGTGGAGTGCCTGGGACCCACGTCTGGGCATCCCCAGCGCACTTAGGGCGGAATATGCAAACACAACAGGTGATGGACCGAATGTGGATCAATGTCACACACTCAACCCAGTCCAAGGATCTGGGCCCAAATCCATCGTTTTTTTTGCACTCCACACCACCCGGGGTTAGACAATGGCGATATGCAAATCAGCTCTGACCCTGTGCCCCATGGGAACAGTCCAGTCCGAACTACAAAAGCCATGTCCTTCCCAGAACGGAATCAAGCATCCGAGGACCGGACCGGTTTCGAGGTAACACCTCTCATCAGCCCGGCTAGCTTGACTCCAGTGGTGTGGAGTGCCTGGGACCCACGTCTGGGCATCCCCAGCGCACTTAGGGCGGAATATGCAAACACAACAGGTGATGGACCGAATGTGGATCAATGTCACACACTCAACCCAGTCCAAGGATCTGGGCCCAAATCCATCGTTTTTTTTTGCACTCCACACCACCCTGGGTTAGACAATGGCGATATGCAAATCAGCTCTGACCCTGTGCCCCATGGGAACAGTCCAGTCCGAACTACAAAAGCCATGTCCTTCCCAGAACGGAATCAAGCATCCGAGGACCGGACCGGTTTCGAGGTAACACCTCTCATCAGCCCGGCTAGCTTGACTCCAGTGGTGTGGAGTGCCTGGGACCCACGTCTGGGCATCCCCAGCGCACTTAGGGCGGAATATGCAAACACAACAGGTGATGGACCGAATGTGGATCAATGTCACACACTCAACCCAGTCCAAGGATCTGGGCCCAAATCCATCGTTTTTTTTGCACTCCACACCACCCTGGGTTAGACAATGGCGATATGCAAATCAGCTCTGACCCTGTGCCCCATGGGAACAGTCCAGTCCGAACTACAAAAGCCATGTCCTTCCCAGAACGGAATCAAGCATCCGAGGACCGGACCGGTTTCGAGGTAACACCTCTCATCAGCCTGGCTAGCTTGACTCCAGTGGTGTGGAGTGCCTGGGACCCACGTCTGGGCATCCCCAGCGCACTTAGGGCGGAATATGCAAACACAACAGGTGATGGACCGAATGTGGATCAATGTCACACACTCAACCCAGTCCAAGGATCTGGGCCCAAATCCATCGTTTTTTTTGCACTCCACACCACCCTGGGTTAGACAATGGCGATATGCAAATCAGCTCTGACCCTGTGCCCCATGGGAACAGTCCAGTCCGAACTACAAAAGCCATGTCCTTCCCAGAACGGAATCAAGCATCCGAGGACCGGACCGGTTTCGAGGTAACACCTCTCATCAGCCCGGCTAGCTTGACTCCAGTGGTGTGGAGTGCCTGGGACCCACGTCTGGGCATCCCCAGCGCACTTAGGGCGGAATATGCAAACACAACAGGTGATGGACCGAATGTGGATCAATGTCACACACTCAACCCAGTCCAAGGATCTGGGCCCAAATCCATCGTTTTTTTTGCACTCCACACCACCCTGGGTTAGACAATGGCGATATGCAAATCAGCTCTGACCCTGTGCCCCATGGGAACAGTCCAGTCCGAACTACAAAAGCCATGTCCTTCCCAGAACGGAATCAAGCATCCGAGGACCGGACCGGTTTCGAGGTAACACCTCTCATCAGCCCGGCTAGCTTGACTCCAGTGGTGTGGAGTGCCTGGGACCCACGTCTGGGCATCCCCAGCGCACTTAGGGCGGAATATGCAAACACAACAGGTGATGGACCGAATGTGGATCAATGTCACACACTCAACCCAGTCCAAGGATCTGGGCCCAAATCCAAAGCCCCCACCAGCACAACAACAGGTGCCCAGCTGGGTTGCTTTTGGTTCAGCCTGCGCCTCACATGATCCACATGATAGAGAGGCCCTGTGATGATGCTCGCTCCAACTGCAGCATCTAGAAGGGAGGAAGAGAGGCCCCACCTGCCCCCACCACCAGCAGCACAAACAGATGTCTAGCCCAGTTTTGAGCCTGCCTGGCCTCTCTCCCATCCTGTTGTTTCCTGCCTCATGGTGCCCCAGCCAGGCCTGCCCCCTCCACAGAATTGTTGCTGTCGTCAGGGCAACCGAACTTCCTCTGAACACGTGTCTCTAAGAGCACGTGCTCTAAGAGAGTTGAAATGGTGATGCTTTTGCCTGTGTTCTCCATCACAGTGCTAACAGAGTCTCTTTTGCAACACAGTACCAGCGTCAGCTCCTCTCTACTCACTAGCCTCTGAGTCTTGTCATCTTCAACTGCATTGCCACTACAGCAGCAGCAGCACTAGCAGCTGAGACTGCAGCCATCTGAGCCAGTAAGTGACAGAGCATGATGTGACTAGCAGACAAGTTAGTAAATACTCTGATCAGGCAAGGACATCAGCAGCTGCCTTATTTTTACCTCAATTCCCTAGGTGCAGCAATTAGGACTGTGACAGAGACAGTGGTAAGTCTCTTTATTAAATTAACAGTAACTGTGAATTAAATGTTAGCTACTGGAAGTGTGCACTCTGCATGTTTTAAGTGCAGAAAGCCAGTTTTATTAAGTTCACAAGTACTGTTGCATATTCCCAAAACTGTTTGAGGAGGTAATTCAGTGTGAACATGAATGTTTCTTGCAAGATCGGCGTTTTGTTTAGTAGCAGTTTTACGCAGGCGACACAGAGGTTAAATCCCTGCTGTAAACCTGAACCACATAGCACTACTGTGTAATTTGATATTAGCTGTGAGTTGCTGCTTTTTGCAACCAGATCACGAGACCTGTTTTTTTTTACTTGTGGAACTTCTGTCCTGGCTGCTCCTGGTGCTGAACTTGAGGGTGCTTTGTTTAGCTGTTGGGGGATCTGAAGTCTTTGTGTACCCAAAAGTTTTCATGCAACAACAAAAATGACAAGATAACTGGTGAATAATGCTGCAGCAATATGAGATTGGTTTGTCTAGTGTCAGTTTTCACAAATGATTATAAGCCACATGTTTTCTCAATACCGTGCATTTTGAGATTAGCTGTGTTATTGCTTTTCACAACCAGATCATGAAACCTTTTTTGTTTACTTGTGTTTGGAACTTCTGTCCTGGCTGCTCCTGGCACTCCCCTTGAGGGTGCTTTGTTGAATTGATGTTATTGTTGGGGATGAATTTGTGTACCCAGGATTTTTCATGCAAGGTCAAATGTCCAGATAACTGGTGAATAAGGGAGTCATGCAGCAACATGTGTGTTTTGTCTACTGACCGTTTTCACAAAAGATCACGAGCCGCATGTTTTTTATCCGAACTGTGTATTTTGAGGTTAGCTGTGACTTACATGCATTTCCACTGAAAAATCCTTTCCTTACTTGTGGAATTTCTGTGCATGGCACCTGAGCTAAAGAGGTAGGGGTCACATGGTTTCTATAAGTGTCCTAAGGCCTGCTATCCTGCAAACTTGGGAAAAGAAGCAACTATCTGGTCCATCAACTGTGTCCTAAGGCTGTGGTTAATAATGTTACAGGCTACCCTGCCATTGCAACCAGAACCCATACTTGCACTTGTTAAAGTTCTGCAGAGACAACGTTTTTATGCTGAAACTTGTGTATAACGTCTTCTTTGATAAGGTACAGAAGGATTTTTATATAAATGCTTAATTGTGAGAAGGGGGGGCCTACAGAAGTACATTGCACTCTTATGTTGACGCAGATTTTTCAATAGTTTGAGTGTACCTGCTTGCCTACCCCTAAGCATGGCGGGTTTTGGTAAAGTTTAATATTGCCCGTTTCTTAAATGGTGAACAAAAACCACAAGTCCCAATAATGCAGTGTGTTAGCTACATAAAACAAGCAGAGTACTCCATGATTGCAAGCCTGCCATCACAGTGATGTTCAGCACTTTAATAACACACCAATCCTGTGATGAGTTTTCTTTGAAGCACATTGTGTCTGTGCAAATTAATGTTGATACTCTCTCTCTCTGGCTAGCTGACTTGGTATTGTGGCGTTATTTGGTGTGTGTGGTCATATTAACTGGCGTTTTTCTCTCTTTATCAACAAATCAAAACAGAGAGAGAGGACTAGATAAGCAAGTTTGGATCCCCTAGATTATATGTAGATTATCAAAAAGGACTAGCTAGGTTGTGAAAGGAGACTCAATGGGTACCTATGTGGGTAAAACCATTTGGTTAGGTCATGAAGCCCTCACCCACCAACCTAGTTGGTGACATGCTTCATCATCGGGCCCAACACAGTGACACCGAATGTGTCCCGGGTGTGCTTCGACTCCAGATTACTGGGGAGCTGGTATACTTGCTGAGTGTGCAGTGTAGGTGAGTGTGAAAGGTGATAATTAAAAGCTATACAGTGGGTCCCAGTACCTGAGATTAAAATGATAGACTTTAATCACTGGGCCCCTGTTACAGGGTAGAGTCAGTTAGCAAGGTAAGTTTGCGAACACAACGTATTGCCGGCTGCTAAGGTGTGTGAATGACCTAGGACCGGCAGAAAAACGTGGGCATGCTAATTGCATGGCTGGTGTGGTTTTTAAGCGAAAAACTGATGTGTCGTTCACACACCCTAGCAGCCGGCAATACGTTGTGTTCGCAAACTTACCTTGCTAACTGACTCTAAACTGTACGTCTGTCTGTGTCATCTAGGTTATGTGTACAGTAAAGCAGAGGGAATCCCCCTCTAACACGTAACGCACCTTAGCGAGTGCGACACTTTTTAATCAACATCACAATCACTTAAAATATAATAATTTGCACTATCACATACTCATTGGTCCTGAGGAAAGCCAGTTGTAAAGAAAAGGCCTGGCTGAAACATGTAGACTACACAGGACGAAGGAGGTCATAATTTACTCCAATGCGTCTGATTGCCTTTTTAGTTTCTAACACTGCACACCTACACTGCACACTCAGCAAGTATACCAGCTCGTTTTTCTCTCTTTGCCTTTGAGCTGCAACACAGTGGGAGCTGAGAATTTGAGGAGCAGTAGCTGGGAACAATGCACAGGCTTAATAGAACTCAGACTTCAACCCTGTGTTTCTTCCATGATGTCTCCCTTGATCTAAGTTGTGCTTGATTGAATTCAATTTGGTGACTGACAACATATTGAAATGTTGGTTTGTGTTGCTATATTGCATTCTGGGTTATAATACTGCATTGAGTACAATCAGGAATCATATACGTATGGTTAAAAACTTCATTATAAATCTGGACCTGTAAATTCAAACTTGTTTTTGTTTGTGTACTTTTATAGATATTCAAAGTCCCCCATATTTGCAGTGTCAGTGATTGAGTGACCCAAGAAATCTTTGTAGGACCGACAACACTGAACAGGATCCAGGGCCGGCTCTAGGCATGTGCAAGCTGTGCACCTGCACAGGGCCACCAAACCCCAGGGGCCACCACGCCAATATATATCCTTAATATATTAATTCTCTGAGGATGGATACATATTTGCGTGGTGGCCCCTGGCAGGAATTTGGCAGCCTCCCGCTCTGTTCCACTACTAAACACCCTGACCCCCTCCCCTCTTTACTGGCCTGCGCGATCCGCCCCGCCCGAACCACCTCTTCCGGGCCCCCTACCTACGCTCCTTGCCCAGGGCCACCATGAGCCTAGAGCCGGCCCTGCAGGATCTGCACAGCAGAACAGTCAGTGACACACCAGCAGAGTGTGAGTACTAAACTCTTAAATTTGGTCTTTGGCTGTGTACCTCAGGTATAGACACAGTAATAGCGAAAGGGCATCATTTAGTATTTAAAGAAGGTCTGAACATATTGGTGGCTGGCTGACTTGTATGAAAAAATAGATTTTTAACTATGCCAGGCACATCATAGATTCATCTGGGAGGCAGCATCTGCCGGAACGCAGCTTCACTGTGACCGCATTCTGTATTGGCAAAACCATGCTTTATCGCCATTGGTTATACATTTTAGAATCATGTTGTGCATATTTGAGTTTCTTTCCTTTCCCTGTCTTGGCAGAACAATGTCTGATACAGATGACAGTGAGCCCTGCACTTCAGCTATGATTTCCAAAAAGGTAAAGGCTGCTTCTAGACAAAGGAAATCTAGCAAGAAGAAATCTGGGGCACTGTACTATCGAACTAAATTCGACCTGTCCTGGATGCACGCAGAGCAATACAAAGGTAGTCCAATAAGGTTATATACTTTAAAGTGTGTGGACAATGGCATATCTATTTCCTTGAATGTTATTTTTGCTACACCATGCTGCAACCTAGGTTTTGTGTTATCCATTTTGAGAAGAATATAAGGCCAACTGTTTTTATATGTTTGTTTCCCTTTCATTATATGAAGAGTGTATATTTTCTACTATGTGCATCAGGTATTGGGAGACTAAAATTTTAGTAAAGGCTCTCACACATTGTGTGTTCCTGGGCATTTCAGTTTCTCTTTCTGCAGTTTACTTTTCAGTCATGTGTACTACACTATGATGAACTGGACTTCTCTATTTTAGGTCAGTGGAACGGAGGTCCCGGTATGCTCAATTCATTGCTTGGTGTCCTTTCCTAAACAGTGTCTTGTCAGCCCTCAACAAATGTCATAATGCATAGCATACTCTTTTTGTGTTGTACTACAGCAGCCAGCGTAATGCGTGGTCAGTAGGTGCTGATGAGCAGCAGCCTAGCCACTGTATGCACTAGTGCTTTGATTTTAAAATTCTCATACGTTAAAACTTGTAGGGGACAATCATAATTTTGGAAATTCTTTTTAACTGCAGGGTGTTAAGACCGATCCGTATTCCTTTCGCTGCTTGATTTGCGAGAAGATTGTCTCATGTGGGCATCAAGGAGAGTTTGATCTGAAACGCCATATTACCGGTAGAGTTCATACATATCTTCAAGGCACAAAGATTAAAATGAAGCCCATCTCTGACTACATGTCAATGAAGAGTTCCAGCGAAGACCTTCTTGCCAGAGAGGCGGAAATAAAATTCACAGGATTTTTGGCAGAGCATAATGTACCCTTTGCTGCTGCTGATCATTTGGGCCATCTCATAAGGACATGTTTCCCAGATTTTAAAATTGCGCAGGGTTATGCTTGTGCGAGAACAAAAGCAACCTGTGTATTAAATGATGACATTGCACCAGAGTTGTTGCCTGACTTAGTGGCTGATATGACATCCTCAGCTTTTAGTCTATGTGTTGATGGTAGCAATGATCAAGGCATTGAAAAAATGAACCCATAACTGTACGAAGCAGGGTTTGGTATGCTTCAAATTTCTAGACATGTGTTTAAGAAAGGAAAGTGCAGCGGAAGGTATATTTACTGCAGTATCTAATGTTATGATAAAGCATTCCATTCCTTGGGAAAGTTGTATTGGCTTTGGTGTATAGTGCTTCAGTGAATGTAGGAAGGCATAACTCTGTTAAAACTGGAGTATCTCTTTGATTTCTAATGTGTATTTCATGGCCTGTCCTTGCCACGTGGCTCACAATGCTGCATCCCATGCTGCTTCTGCCTTCTGTTGTAGCTTGAAACATTTTGATATAGAGGAGTTGCTTGTAGATGTCTACTTATGGTTCAACTATTCTTCAAAATGTAAGAATGTGTATGATGAATTCTGCCAATTTGTTCATTCAGATCACCGCTGGATGCAGAAATGTATTTCTGTGAGGTGGTTAGGAATGTCTACATGTTTGGATAGACTGATTCTTCAGTTTGCTGCTCTGCTTTCGTACTTCCTGTCAACACCAAACAGTGACAGAAATAGCAAAATCAGCATAAGGAGACTTGTGCACAGTTTTGAGAACCCTATGAATGAGGTCTACTGTCTATTTCTTCAGACTGTATTACCTACTTTTGTTAATTTCAACCTTTTGCTTCAAAGGGAAGAGCCAGTCATTCACCTCATGTATGATGCCATGATTGAATTAATTGTTGTGCTCTTGAGTGGAGTCTTTCATGTAGATGTCATTCAGTCATTCAAGGGGAGCCCAGATGCCAGTTTGCCTGATTTAACATCAGAAGAATGGCAGATCCCAGATACAAGTCTGTATGTTGGCATCATTGTGCGGGGAAAGTTGAAAAACATGCTAGAAAGTGGGGACATTGAGCCAGGAACCCTGTAAGCTTTCTATGAAGCAGTACGCAGCTTTCACCACAAAGGTGTAAAGTATGCTTCAAAAGTCCTTCCAGTTAATAACAAGGTGTTTAGGCATGCACGGGTCTTTAACTTTTTCGAGAAACACAAACACAGTTTTGATAGTGTGCTGTTCTTAGTAGAACGGTTTGCAACCTACCTCAAGTTTGCAGAGCAGGACCTAGTTTGATTAGAGCAAGAATTTGCAAAATACCAGGTCACTGACTTTTAGGACCTATCAACAAATGCAAGAGAAAGGGCTGCTATTAAAGTAAACGGTGGTACTGGTGAGGTTGTAGCTTACAGGATGGATATCATTTGACATTCCCTTGACACAGAATTTACTATTGATGGCACTCAGAGAAGCAAGTTTTCCCTTCTAGCTAAAGTAGCCCAACTTATCTTTACTTGCCCCACAGCAATGCTGATGAAGAAAGGGTGTTCTCAAGGGTAACCAAGAATAAAACCAAATTCCGCCCCAGTTTATCACTTGATAGAACATTGTCTTATATATTAATGTTTCAAATGAACAGGCCTCAAGGTGAAACATGTTACAAATATTCTTCACCTGAAAACGTGAAAAAGAAGGCAAAAACTGTGACATGGGAGTACAACAAGTTGCATGGAAGCTCATGATAAAATATCAACCTGCGTGGTATATTGGTTTCAGATATAAGTGCACATAACCCTGGTGATACAGGTTAGTGTGAGTAACGGGTTACTGTCAGCCTCTGATACTTGACACTATGAATTATCTGACTGGACTGTTTGCGCTGGTCTTAGTGTGTTCCCTTATTTAGGTATGTCAAGTTGGGCAGGTGTTGTGCTTGGTCTAGATATTATGTACATATGGACTTTAAAAGAATATTATGCAAATGCAATCTCTTTCATCCAATAAGTATTTTTGTATTTAACTGCGCATGTGTCAGCATATGTACACAGAACTTTAATAAAATACTGCTGCTGAAAAACGTAACTTGTGTAATATCATGGTTATGCATTTGTTTACAGTACAGTCCGGTTACAGGAGGGAGCAAAAGGGTCAGTGTCCTTCCACTTCTGGTGGTCTGCAACAGTTTCAAGAAGTTCTTGGAGTTTCTAGTTGCTCAAATGGCTGTAATTTCTGATATTTAGAAGTTTCCCTTGTCTTCATTGCCTGATATTTGCTGGTGAGAAAGTGTCACTCATAGTCGTTGAAATGTCACTCATAATTACACTCACATTTTTAAAATGTCACACATAGCAATGAGCCGTCAGACTACATTCTCTCCCAAATTACTCAATTGGACGACTAAACTGCTCTTTCCGAGTAACTCTGGCATTTGTCAATGGGAATTTTACAGTTAACGGTTTATGGCTCAAATTACTAGTGCCATTCTGATTATTTTTTATCAATTTGCCATTTTTTCTAGGAATTTCACAAAACTTTTATGCTGTCATCTCTGACATCAATGCATCAAAGGTCATGGAGGGAAGGACCAGGGAATGTGGACTGGTTAAAAAAATCCGAATCAAACAAACTGTCGCAATTTGCGACTGGAATGTGCAGGAATTTGTTTCACATTAGTTCCACAAAACACACCTGGTAATTAGGGAACCCAGTGAATGACATATGCAAAGGGTTAAATGTAATTTACACCAGATCACAAAATCAAGGATGTATGTGAAACGCTGCAAAAAAAAGTGCAGACTCAAGCAAGGGTGCATGACTAGGGAGACCATTTTGATTCTGTTTTTTAATGTAGCGTTCCAAGATGGCATATGCCCATCTTGGAGTGGTGAATAAATATAAAATAAAAAGTGAATGAGTGCACCTTTACACAGGAGTTGTCAGGGGACAGGTAAGACAGCAACAGAGAAATGTGGGGGCATGAAGTTGGCATTGTCGTATTGCCGTGCCTGACCCGTCTGTAACTTCTGTGTCAGGCATGGCAGGAAAGGGAAAGGGAGGAGCAGGGGGAAACATCGGGAGTTCAGGGTTTACACGAAAGAAATAAAGACATGTGTAACCTTTACTCGCGCCCGTATTTTATTAGGGAGTGCGACCTGAAACCTGGTGACGAGGGCGGGATGCGAAGACACCCCCCTGACCGGCGCACGTAAGAAACTCAGACTGAACACTGCTGAGACGGTGAGCATAGTGCTCCACCGTCAATGTGAGTGCGCGTGGTAGCTCCTGCCCTTACCACCCGCCTACAGCAGAAAATCCTGAGCCAAGGCAGCCAGCAGCCTGAAACTAGAAAACCCCTGAAGCTCAGACAAAAGGAACGTTGTGTGGAGCTGGGTTAAGTCTATCAATCTTCTGCAGTGAGGCTGATGCATAGAGGTCGCTTTCGGCTGCCATTCTGAGGTAATGTAATGTAATGTAATGTATGTGTTCTTGTAAAGCGCACTGCTGCCCTGAGGCGTCGTGGCGCTGTAGACCGCTGGGGAACCCGTCCTGGCTATCCCTGTGAGATGGTCCCTACTGGGTATCTCCAAGGTGAAACCAGGCATCCCCGGCGAATGTGGGGGGCCGTTGTAGAGATGAGGCAAGCTAATGCCCAGAGTTGCCGAGTGTGATCCCTGGTTAGAGTAGGCACCGAGGCAAGAATTATCGAGTCCACTGACCCTGGTCCACGACCCTGCCGCGTCGGGAATTGAACCCTGGTCCTGGGCCATTCTCTGCTTCCGGGTCTGCCTCCTCTAACCATTGAGCCACACCACTCCACTCAGACACTCCTATCCAGAACCCTGGCCACCAGTCCAGCGGCCATTTTAAAGTCAGGCAAGAAGAAGCAAGCTTTCCTGTGCCTGCCAAATATCAATTGGAACCCCCTAGAGACGCTGCCGCAGATTGCAGTATTGCATCACTACACAACCGGACAACTCACAAAACGCACCACCAGGCCCGTGCGAATTGCGCCACCCGGGTATCATTCCTGCGGCCTCCCGAGCCTTTGATGCTGAACTCCGGAAACAGTATGGGTCCCAAATGGAAGAGCTGGGTAGAAGATTTTGAAGATTTTATGAAGGGCTCACAAGTTAATGACCCTGACCAACAACTCATAGCTTTACGGAACTTGGTGGGCAAAGACATCAGACAAATTATCAAAGAACTACCCCCGGACGATGCTGCATCATACACAGATGTGAGGGAAGCCTTAAACAAGAAGTTTCTTCACAAGCGGGACCTGGACTACAAACGCTACACCTTCAACCTTGCGTCTCAAGAACGTGATGAATCCATGGGCGATTTCATCTCTCGCCTTAAGCGTCTAGCCCGCTACTGTGATTTTAACAATTTCAACACCGAAGATGCACTTCGCTTACGAATCATTGAGGGATGCCAATCAGAGTCACTGTTAGAACTGGCTATTTCTGGTAGGCTAAGGCTGATGCCAAAGCCAGGCAGAAACCACCATTCTAGTCAGGGCAAGGAAGTCACACGCCAAGATAACCCCTGCTCACCCCCTTGGTAGCTTGGCACAAGCAGTAAGGCTAAACTCGGAGGTAATGTGTAAAGCATTTGCGCCAGCGCACATCAGCAACAACATACTAGGCACACCACAAAAGAGACTCCACACAAGGTTATTAGAAAAATAACTTTTGTATTGTAAAAACACATATCAGATAACCATCACACATGTACATTGTGCCAACTGGCACGGGCAACATTCATAAGGGATTATTTACAAGACAGGGCCACACGGGCCACTGTCAGAATCAGATATAGTACTTCTAGAATAAGAAATAATAAACATAAAAGGGTAATCACCAAGATCACAACCAGTATCCACTGGTAACAGGAACCAGGACCTTATTAGGACCACCTGTACTAAAAAGGACAACCACCTAAGAATAAAATACATTTAGGGGTATACCAGAACACATTACCCATGATGCATGAACCACCTTCAGAGGAGTAATAAAGAGAAACACATGATGCCTAAAACATTCAGAGGTGTTAAGAATAAAGCACATGATGCAATAAAATACATTCAGGGGTGCAGCGCAAGAAGGCACATGATGCCTAAAACATTCAGAGGTGCAGCGCATGAAAAGAAAGACACATAATGCATAAACCTACACATTCAGAGGTGCCAGAACATAAGTCAATAGCGCAAAAACACACAGTAGGCAATTACTATTAAAAACATAGGAATCACATTGCGCCTAACTTACATAAGCCACCACTTGTGGCAGTCCCTAGGCCAACTGGCCTTGTGGGGCGAGGATGCCCTGAGTCCAATGTCAGAGCGCGCTGCCATGCAGCGCCAGTCACAAAGTACAAAAGCCTAAACGTGCCAGCTGCCCACAAAGTGCTGGGCAGCTGGGAAATCACAAATTGTGGCAGGGGCTCTGAAATAAAGGGGTGCCCCTTGAGCACAAACTGCGCCACATTGAGCCACCCCGGCTCTGAAACTACTGTGCACCCAGCGTTGGAGCCTCTCAGGGCTCTAAATACAATGGTGCCCCCATGAGCCTCACCGGACTCTAACCCTAACACTCGGAGGCAGGAGGGGGCGGGCACCGGCAATGTGCCCCGACGCCCCCTCGTAACTAAAATGGCCCCCAAGAGCCAAACAGGCTCTTAAACAAAATAGGGCCCCTCTGAGCCTCTTTGGGCTCATACACGTTGGGGCGACCCACTGCCAACCGGGGCCGCCCTTGAAGCCTTTATGGCTTCATACTGTCAAAGAGCGCGGGCTCGCACTACTGAGGGGGGGGCGGACACCGACAATGTGTCCCGGCGCCCCTCCCCTTTGTCTGCCCCACTCACCGGGCTGCTCCCTTTGCTCTCGCCAGTCTTCGGTGCGGCGGGGGTGGCTCGGCAGCATCTGAGGAGCTCCTGCTCCTCGCAGACTCTCTTTGCTTTGCCCGGTCCCCGGTCTCGGGACCGGGACTGAGGGTGGAGCCAGCAAGGCTCCCGGCGGCTGTCTCCTCTCTCTGCGGCGGGGCAGGCACCGGCAATGTGCCTCGCGCCCCCTCCGCGACCGCTCCGCTCCTCCAGGGCTCCCTCAGCAATGGGAGCCCTGCACCGGCAACACCAGCCGCCATCTATTGGGCGCCTTCTTCCTGCGGCGTCCTCCTCACCCGGCAGCTTCTCTCCTCCTCTCTGCTGCGGGGGCGGGACTTCCGGCCGGCCGCGCTGGGATTGGCCAGCCGGCCAACCACTTCCGGGTCGCCGCGGGCAGCGCGGCGGCCCTCTCTAGACAGGCAGGCGGGCAGGCAAAGTTTCCCGAGGAGTGGGCTCCCTCGTGGAAAGTAAAATATTGCGGCAAGGTCCCTGGCAGGGTAGGCACCTGCCAGAGGGCAAACTAATCAAAAATAAGCGAGGTGGGCACTCGCAGAACGGCAACTGCCAAACCTCACGCAAAATGCGTGCAACGAAATGCCCGCAAACCGGCAAAAATCGCTTTCAAGCGCTAAAGCACAAAGTACAGCGCTTCCAGGCGCTTTAGGCTATAATAAGCCTTAGCCAAAGGGCAAAGTCTCCAGCAGCAAGGACCTTCAAGAAATGCAGCTCCGCCATGCTGCAAAAAGGTCCCAGAGAGTCCCAGGGGGCAAAGCAAAGTCCCCCCCCCCCACCCCCCCCTCAGCCCAGCAAGGCAGAGGGGTCCCCCAGGAGTCCAGGATCGTCCATCAGAGGTCCAGGGGATGGGCAGGGCCCAGGGATTCCCCTGAGCCCCAGCAGCAGCATGCCCCTGGCAGATTCAAGTTAGAAACAAGAACATTTTGGAAGGGAACACAGCCCCTTCTTATACAGTGAAAAGTCTTTGAAGTCCTTTGAAGTCCTTTGAAGCAGGCAGTGTGAGAACCAGCTAGAACTGGTTATAGGGAAGTCCCTTCAGTATCAGGGACAGAGGTGACAGTCACCCAGCAGGAGGTGGAGCCAGCTTTGTAGTTAGGCAGGCACAGCCCTTCACTATCAGGTGCCATCTCCTCCCACTTCCCTGGCAGCAGATGCTGCCTTCCATCCATGGGCTGACTTCAGACAACCTCCTGGGCTCTCCAGCCCCTGTCATCCTCAGAAAAAATGTTTGATGTTTTCCACGGCCCAGGCACAGGCTAAAACCTCCTTCTCAATTATACTGTAGTCAGACTCTGCTTTGCACAGAGACTGAAAGGCAAAAACAACGGTGCATACCCTGGCATTACAGAATTTAGTTCATGTTGCTCCAATTCCAACTTGGCTGGTATCCATCATAACAGTACACTTGACACCAGACAAAAACGGTGATAACACTACTGCATGAAGAACAAGTTGTTTCACTTTGTTAAAAGTCTCATGCACAGAATCAAACCAAACACACTTTTCATCCTTCTTGATTAATTGATGTATAGGCTGAACAGCAGCAGCACAGCCTTGAACACCTATTAAACCTACGAGGGAATGAGGGGTATCTTTATCTCACGGGAGCTCAATAACCTGAATGGCCTTGACCAATGATAATATCGAGGTAATGTATTAGGTACTGATGGAATGCCCCAAATAATCAACTTCCTCTGCTACAAATTTGCATTTTGTCACAGGCACAGGGGAATGCCAAACTCTCTAAGTACTCTCTCAAGGATTAGATTGTTTTCTTGAACTGTACTTGCAAAAATCAGAACATCATCCTGGAATGCTTGAGCACCCTCTATACCTCTAAGTATCGTGTCCATTAATTTCTGAAAAATGCTAGCCACAGAGGCAAGCCCAAACGAGAGTCTACACAACTTATATGCACCAAAAGGTGTTATGAACGTTGTTAAATCCTGTGAATCAATATAGAAAGGAACCTGGTGATAAAGTGACCTGAGATAAATTTAAGTAAAACATTTGGCTTTACCAATATTTGCAAACTATTTGTGAACTTTGGGCAATGGATGGCAATCAATCAAATATTCTTGTTACGGGTGCGAAGTTCCATTCAGAAGCGAATCACTGCAGCTTTTTTTGCGAACAATAACAATTGGACTGAAAACAAAATAGTGAAGAATAAAACAGTACCTATGCAATATTTTCCAGCAAAGTTTCATTGCCCCTGAAATGAAAATCTTTGAAAGCGATGTTCTGAGGTCCGTTAAAATGCTGCCTCCTGCAACATGTTAGCATGAGCTACACAGGCACGAAGGCAAGGGAATGGAATGGACGCTGCAGTGTCCGACGCAATGGTGCTGACTGCTGCCAGACCCTGTCTAAGGAAGTCAGACCAATGAGGAATAGACTGCACGCCCTGGGTGAGCTTAAATCAAACAGCCAATGGGAAAGGCGGTTTCTGGTGGTGAAGGACTCACTTCCGTGAAGCAGCTTCCGCCAATGGCAGGGAGAGAAAAATCAGAATACTGCTAAAAACAGGATTGAAGGCGGCTGGGGCAGAAGCATAACCAGCTCACGCCACACAAAGTGTCAAC
Source organism: Lissotriton vulgaris (assembly GCF_964263255.1). NCBI lineage: Eukaryota > Metazoa > Chordata > Amphibia > Caudata > Salamandridae > Lissotriton > Lissotriton vulgaris. The sequence continues at coordinate 212,717 of NW_028243195.1, read as the reverse complement.
TGACTTAGGGAATCGGTGGCAGTGCAGCGACACTGAGGAGTTGAAAGCAGTGCAGCAGCAGCCAAGGTAGATGACCCAGCAGCAAAACCTTGAAAGAAGTTGGTACATTCCAGGGGACAAGCCATCACCAAATGTGAAGAAGTCCAAATCCAAACTGGTGAGGATGTTCATGGAAGAATTTATTTCAAGTCACAAGCATGGGAACCCACGACTCGCCCTGCCTCTGTGCCAGCACACCTCCAATTACAGAGTTCGAGAGAAAACGCCAACACTAGAACCAGGCTTAACCACTAGCTCAAATTAAGAGAATTTAAGCTAGACCAAACATGTCACAAGGATCATGTCTCAAAAGCTTATAAAAACGAATTGATGATCCAAGCAGTTTAGAAAATGCAATTTCACATAGTCTACCATGTACTGATCCTATGGAAATCTCTAAGCAGTGATGCAATAGGGACAGGTACAGCTGAAGATAGAAACTCTCTTTTAGAGTGGCACTTCTCCCACTTAGACTGGTGTTCGGGAGGCAGAGTTGTGCCCCCAAGTACTGATTAAAGTGAACCAGTAGGCGCCTAATGGGCCAACTGGTTTCAATTTCAAACACTATGACTTTAGTGCCCTGTACACCATAGTAATTGAAAAGAAATTAACATTGGGAGTGTGGGGTAGCTTTCCCATGACGTTCTGACATATTCCACATCATAAGGAATTTCTTCTTAAGTGCTCATACATCATATAGTATACCTTTGCACCTGAGAGATGTGGATCATTATGTCCAGTGATTTCTCACGCAGTGTTTAACTAAACATATACTGGGATCCCTATTAAACAGATAGCCCCACAAGGTCTATAGTCTATTTTAATTCTCATTTTTCTCCAAGCTTCTCACTCACCGACTGGAACACACTCACTTCTCCAGTCCTCCATTGGGGATTAACAATATGTCCAGCAAAGCACCCTCTTGCGGGGCCCATTGAGCATTGCAGCGCCAGCCCAAAGGGGAGCAAGCCCAATGATGAACCATTGCACCTTCCAATAATGAAGCATGCCTCCTAAGAGCACACGCTCCCAGTGACGACACCTATCATGAGTCTGTTGAGTCAGAGGGGAACAGTATACCCCTATTTACAGTGTACTACATTGGAGGAGTATATATACTGGACCGTAGTTCTCCTTGGCCTTTCAAGTACGGATAACATTGTTAACAACATTTGTAACGGTATCTGTCAATTCAAGGACAATGTAAAGATAAATAATTGAGTGTGCATGTCATGGTTTGCATGGCTGTTGTGTGAGTTGTGCATTGTGAACCTAACCCTATATTGCAAAATCCAGTGTTTTCTCTGTTTAAATTTGCAATCAAAACAACGCTTTAGCCGTAGTTTTTTAGGTACATTTCTCAGAATATTTTTTAAACATATGTAAAAGTACAAAAGTATATAATAATGAATCAGGCATTCTTTTAAAGTGCTCTTTTACCATCTGGCAGCTTGGCACGGAGTAGAAACAAATCTATAAGGAGAACAAGAAAGTGACAATTCTCATACCTTTAACGAAAAAAGCCAAATTTTAATCAATTTCCTAAACTGAAAATGATTAGCCATAGATTGTATTTCAAGAGGGATGGAGCTTCAGCATTTGGCAGTATGCAACGAGAAAGATATGCCTCCCAGTCTGCTTCGTTTACTCTTGGCGCCACAACATACTTGCTCTTTGATGATCTGAGCTGGCTTTGGGGAACGTATAATTTAAATATACTTTGGACAGGTCTTCGCCTATCTCATACAGTACCTTATGCGCCATGCATAGCGCTTTAAACATTGATCGTTTAAAAACAGACAGCTAGGACAGACTCTCCATCCCCAACGCAACAGACTGATGTCTGGGTATCCCTAGGCGTATCGAGCGGCTGCATGCTGTGCTATATGCAATCTTGAGCGCAGCACTTGAGTAGTTCCTTAAAACAGAGCACTGCAGAAATCCAAGAGAGAGGCTATCAATGCTTGGATGCCAACTAATTGTATGTATACCCTTCTTAGACAATTTATAGGGAGAGTGCTGTATGGGGCTCTTAAGTCTACCATATCTAATGTTTTGAGTGCATCTAGGCATCTTATAGAGTGTGGCCAGTCCCATTTTTTTATCTCTTCCAGTATGAGAAATAAACTTTGCATGTTCATCATCGTATACATTTTGGTATAAAACCAAATTGATTCCTAAGTACACATAGATGTATCACCCTACTATGTCCTTCTGCCAATCTGTTGTTCAACTGTTAGTTGTTGCCATTTATCATTGAACACGGGCAATAAGATTGGCATCCAGAGGCCCTTTACAGATTTTGGCATTACCAAAACCACCACCATCTCTCTCACTGATTAGGTCACTTTCCCAGGCTCCAATTCTTTGTTACATACTGTCAGCAATCTTTGCACCTGTAGGTCAGAGTAAATCCTGTACTGTGTTTAGTAACCCATTCAATCTCTAGGGTGCGGATGGGCTCACTCAGGGCCTCTCCCACATCCATCAATTGTGTGGAGAGGTCTGACTTTGTCTAGCACTTCACTCGTGCAATGAGTCGCACCCAGTAAATTGTCGGTATACATTTGTGTTGAATTGTGCAAATGTCCTATCACAATCCAGCTGCAAGTAGTCAGAGACGACAGACTGCGCTTTCATGGCAGTTATAGGTCCATTCCCCCTTTCTCTGTCAACGAACCAAGTCAGTAATAACCATTTGTTCTTCTTCTACATATTGTTGGGCATGATTTCCTTTAGATTATCACTACCTGCTGTATCTTTCTCGATACCTGCCAATTCTCCCTCCAGTTTATAAATCCAGGTGACAAAAGTCTTTCCACACTCCATAAGTCATGCTAATTTATTTGCCTCTGATGGCGCCCTTTAAGGCCTTCCATAGGACTTCTTTCTTCTCTACCATCTCCTCGTTGGTTGTGAAATATTCTTCTATGGCACTTCATAATTCACCTCAACCACAGGAATCGGTCAGTGCTCTTGGTTACAAGCACCATAAAGGTGAAGGCGCTATGTGTTCCCTGGGTATCCCTCTCAGTGTGAGTAGAGATCGACCCGACAAAGCTACAAGTACATTGGTTCATCAAAGGACCCAAAGATTGTCACACTAGTAAGAGTGTAGTCTATACAGGAGTATAATTTGTGTGGGTTTGCTCTATTTACCGTGGGTTCCATACTATAGTCTGCCCTACGAGTTAGATGACAATTATAACTTATGTGTAGCTTTCCCTATACCTCCCCTCAGAATTAGGCAGGGAACCCACAAAACCTTAGTCATCAAAGAGACTCTGGACTGAGAACAAAACATCAGGATCACATCTTGAATGTCCTGGACTCACTGCAGCGTATCTAGAATGAACCACTTGAATAGAAGCTTTATCAGTAGGAGAAGACTTTGGCTTGCTGATAGAACACCCCAGAGAGGTCAACAGATCAGTCATAATTCATAGCTGGTCTCCAACTGTCTGCAGTGAGCCCGCTTTGAGCAGCCAGCCGTCTAGAAACGGGAAAACATGTATCCCCAACTTCTGAACAGTGGCACCGGAAGTAGGCATTCAAGAGGTGCTTCAGCACTCACGGACAACCTTAAATAAGTTCAGATAAAGAACAAACAATAAAGAAGCCTGTTAAATGTTTTTAAAGCAGACTAAAAAATATATAAAACTCTTCTGACAGAATGTACTTTAACCCAGTGACACAGTTCCCCGGGTACTAGAATGTGTGACAAAGGGCTACCACATGACAGATTTTGAACAAAGAGGTAAATAAAAATATGTGTTAAGAAATCTAAAACTTTACAGTTAATTTCAGTTATCCAAGAAACATGCTAAACTATAATTCCTAATTTGGAAGTGAGACTGGGAAAAAAAGATTTAAGTAGGTTCGAAATAACCCTAGAGACATTGCCTGTTTACTTTACATGAGGCATTGAAGGTTAAATTGCTGCTATATTTTCATTTAAAATGAATGCAGGGGCGTGGCCAAGATGGTGGAGTGAGCGGAGGTGTCGCTCCGGAGCTCCCGCCAACATCCCGCTACAGCACGGGCCTTTGGCTGTTTCAGAGCTAGCCAGCCTCAGCACCGGGGCTGTCCTGGCCGCAGAGCTTGCGGGACACTTCCCCGGAGAGTTAACGGGGCCCGGTTGAGCCCGGGTGAGCTCAGCCTCAACGGCGCGGGGTGAGTGCTGTGGAGTGCGCCTTTCCTGCAAGGCCGCACAGTGAGGGCCTGCAACCGTCAGCAGCATGGAGGGGTGCTCAGACGGCAGAGCGACTAAGGCAGAGACTTATGCTGATGGTTCCGCGCTACCGAGAAGGAGACGGGGCGGCCGTGCCTCGGTGGTGTATAGCTAGCACTCCGGCCGCGGGTGGGAGAGGAGACGGGTTGCTCCGGCCCACAGTTTTTTGTGGGTCTCAGCCGGGCCTACTTGTACACAGTGGCGGTCGAGGGTCCGGTGGTCATACTGGGGCCCTCCTGATACGGCGCTGGCGGGGAGGCGGCCCGGGACATTGCTCACGGCCCAAAAGGAGCACCAGACAGACAGAGCACGCCCTCGCCCGGGAGCCACAAGGAGAGGCCCCGCGATCCCTAGCGAGGGGAGGCTCTACCCAGACAGCAAGGCGGCAGGCCTGGGACACCTGCCCAGAGCAGCGGAAAGCACTGCAGGCCCTGCGGCATTGCTGGAGTAACAGTGGGAGGCAGAGCCTGAACTGAACACCGGTAGAGATACTGCAACTGAAGGAAAAGGGTGACGGGCCGCCATCATGTGAGGTTCCCACACGGCTCAACGACAAGCGCACATCGTGGAGGGCACGACAGTGGTGTCGGGCCCTCACCATGGTAGCGCGGTTAAGGAAAACGCTCAGAAACGTTGCCTGCAACACCCGGTATAACTCGGAAGTGGTGGAAGCCTGGGTAAGTGCAGATCTCTGGAGCTGCAACGCCGGGCCTAGATGCATGCGGGAGACCCCTATTGGAGCGCAGGCACTGAGGACTAGTCTGTGCTACATATACCCCTTGAATGGACACCCGCTGAAAAGCACTAGAGTAACGACACGTCAGCAGTGAATGTTGCCCAGCTGAACGGGACCGCCACAGCTAAGGGCTTACAGTGAGAACGCAGCCAGCGGAGGACCCTGCGCATGCCCCGCCGGGTTTCATCTACGTGGGGGTGCAGCACGGCTTGAATCGGCGCTCACCACATGGGAGTGGGGGTCGGAGGCCCAGTCAGGGACCCGAGGAGAGCGCCACACACCAACCACTGGGCTGCAGCCCAGAGAGACAGAGTCGGGCCTAAGGCAGACAGGGGGCCCTGAGAGCCCAAAGAAGCCCCTCACGCTGGGAAATACGGCTGTTGGGTCCTGGCAGAAGAAGAATCAATCCCATGGAGCTCCACACGGACTGGCAGCTACCGCAGACGTCTTCAGGCAAGTGCCACCTAAAGAGCACAGCTTTGTGGCGGGTAAGAGCAGCGAGGGAGACTAACTTGGCGAGCAGCGAGCCATCAGCGACCTTAAGTGTCAGATAGCACAGGGACAAGAAGTTGGGCCTACCAGAGAGGGATATTGGATCCCCGCTAGTGATTGCGCAGCTACAGCATCACACAGATCTGCCTGCCATTGCGCCCTATCGGCCAAAAAAACTTTATGTGCAGCGAGAGGGTCAGACATCCAGGACACCAACGCTCCCTGGGGCAGTGGACTCGGTACCCTGGTGGGAACGTGGTCAGCTCACAGCTACCCTGAGACCCAGTGGTTGACGTGATATGTCCTCCTCCCGGGGGCGCATGGATAAGACACTGAAAGACTTGTTCGCGAAAGTCCAAGCTGGGCAACAGACTACCAGCATGGCATCAGGCAATACCCGGTCCGCATCTGAGCGAGAGGATAGGGCGGAACCTGTCACCAAGGCATTCTTGAAATCCATGTTTGTTGCGCTGAGGGAAGATAACCAAACGCTCAAGCGAGAATTTAAAGAGAAAATAAAGGAGGGCCGCAGGGACTTGGACGGCATCGGTGAACTGGTCGCCGAGCTGGAAGACATAAGCGACGGAAGGGACACGGAACTAGCAGCGTTGCAGCAGGAGGTTCTCAGGATTCATGATCAGCAGGTTGACCTTCAGACACACCTCGAAGACTGGAAAACCGCTCCTGGCGCCATAATATCCGCATTCGAGGAGTGAAACTAGAGGACGACACGAAGGACCTTTTCAGGTACACAAGGGAGCTATTCAATCACATCCTAGCGAGACCCCTAGAAACGGAGCTACAACTGGACAGAGCACATAGAGTGGGTCCCCCGCGGGCACCATCGGCTCCGCCATTGGACATTTTGGCCTGCGTGCAAGACTACCGCACCAAAGAAGATATCATCCCAAAACGCTCGCCAGCTACACCCTCTGACGTTTCGCGATCAGACGCCGGTTCTATACCAGGACTTGTCAGCACTCACCCTGCAAAAACATAGAACCTTTAGAGCCATCATTGCTCACCTACAACAGCACAATATTTCCTACAGCTGGGGCCATCTGTTCCGTCTGGTGTTCTGTATGGACAATAAATTGTACCAATTGCGATCCCGGTCAGAAGCCTGCCGCTTACTGGGTGTGGATCCCACTACGGAGGAGAATGATACAGAGGGCCCCAAAACGGAAATGGATGACTCCAAGCCCCGATGGTGTCAGCAAGGCCGAAGACGTCACCTTAGGAAGCCCGTTGATGCAGAAATAACAAAGGGCCAGCAGGCTGCTCTTGAAACTGCCTCGACGGAACTGGCTACATCTCAACCGGGCTGAACTACATGATATCAAATAGCCGTTGGCGGGAGGGGGGCTTTTTTTAATCTTGGTCAACTACCCCAATGTACCACACTTCCAATCACCTACGGATGATGGACAATATGTTATTGTTCTACTTTTTCAATTTTTTTACTTTTTGGTGGGGGGAGGGGATTCCAGTGTTCCTTGTCCACCTTAACTTCAGGGTTAGCGTAGTTCCATGTCACCTTGGTACTCTGGGATGAGAGAATACCCCGCGCCCCTGTGGTATCGGATCCGGTGTCCCACCCTTGCTTTTTATATTGTTACCATTGTGAATGCCTGCTACCACGCTTAAAATACTCACCCTAAATGTGAGAGGTCTCAATAACCCGGTAAAGCGTAGAGCAGTTCTTTCATGTCTGGAACATGCCCAAGCAGATATCTACCTGTTTCAGGAAACACACCTTTATTCTAAAGATTGTCACCACCTCCGGTCCCCAAAGTTCCCAATTCAGTTTTTCTCCTCAGGTCCAACTAAAATAGCAGGGGTTGCTATTCTGGTGGCTCAGCGGTTTAAAGGTGTGGTCTTACACAGAGAGGCCGAGATAAAGGGTAGTCTATTGACTTATAGATTTGCCATAGGTAACGTAACACTCACCATTGGCTCAGTGTACGCCCTAAATAATGGCCAAGAACGATTCTTACACTCCGCTCTTACGGAAGCTACAGCCACGTCCGATTGCCAAATTCTGCTAGGGGGAGATCTGAACCTGGTTCTTGATAACACCCTAGACAGATAAAGTCAACACACACATCAGACATGCGCACTATCCCCAGAGAGTCTGACCCGTTTACATGACTTAGGGTTTAGTGATCTATGGCAAAGCTTCCACCCACAAAGCCCCGAATACTCTTACTATTCCAGTGCACATAAAACATACGCCCGGTTAGATTACCTGCTGGCATCCACGCCTGTACACGCACTAATGACAGAGGTAGAAATAGGATTCCCCTCCCTCTCAGATCATGTCCGGGTGACAGCTGTTCTTACCCTTCCACCTATACACCAGCCCTCTAGGACATGGCGCCTCAGAGATACACTATTGCATCGCAAGGAAGTGGTTAAGCGGATACAGATTACTTCTCTCACAATGCCAACACAGACACCACCCTCGCAACACAATGGGCGGCACTAAAGGCAGTCATTAGGGGGGAGCTAATAGCCATCTCAGCTGCAGACAATGTAGAGGGTAGGCACAATCGAGAAGAACTCGTCCAACAAACCAGAGAGCTGGAACAGATGCATCAGAGAACGGGAGCCCCTCGAATGTGGAAACAACTTAAGGCCGTATGCCAACAACTCGCGACACTCGATCAAGATAGGGCAGAATTTGCGGCCTTGCGGCTGCAGCACACCTATTATACAGGGGGAGATAGGTGCGGGCACCTTCTTGCTCATAAGCTACGTGAGACCAGGCAAAAGCAGAGGGTTCAGGAAATTATTCAGAGGGATGGTGAATGTATCTCGGATCACAGGAACATCGCCCAGGTGTTTTGCGATTTTTACGCCAATCTCTACGCCAGCTCTCCATTAGAGAGCTCAGTTGGGGCCGCCTTCCTTGACTCCATCACTGGCTTCCTCTCTCCCGAAAAGAATTACCGCCAAATATGCGCACCTACGACAGAAAATCCGGCGAGAACTGGGACAGTGGAAACATTATCCTCTATTGTGGCTAGGCAAAGTAGCCACAGTCAAGATGACCATTCTACCCCAGATCCTTTATCTATTTCGTACTATCCCCCTCAGGCCACCTCCAGGCTGGATACAGCAGATGCAAGCAGAACTTGCCCAGTTCATCTGGAACGGGAAGCCGCGCCTGAAGCAGAGGCTGATGGCACTCCCACCTGATTTACAGCTATATTTCCAGGCAGCCCAACTTTGCCTGCTAGTTGAGTGGACTCCTTAGGAATGGGAGAAACACTGGCTGTTCCAGGGCCAGGTGGTGGCCGCCAGACCCCTACAGGAAATTCCCTTTCTACGCAAACGACATACGCCCCTAATCTATATGCTGCACATATTACATGAGTGCCCATGGAGATATGGGATCAAACCAACCTTAAACACAAACTTACTATTTTACTCCGCTCACCCAGTTGATGGACAACCCAGATTTCACCCCGGGTATGGACAGGGTAGCCTTTGCAAGATGGCGACCCTCTGGGTGTCTGTTATTGTATCACTCGTATACCACTGAGGCAGTTATTCCATTTTACCAATTTAAACATGAATATGGAATGCCTGAGACAGAGAGACTTTGATATTTGCAAGCACGACACTGGGCGCTCAATGATCAATTCCGCTCTGTGGTGGATAGGCATCTTCTCCCCTATGAGCGATTGCTCATTACGCGCACAACAGATAAAAAGCTAATATCCGATTTATACAAGATTTACAGACCACATATGCTCACTATTACAGCTCCAGAAGGGCGTGCTGGGAGAGGGGACTTGGCAGGACACTCAGTCACAGAGAATGGGAGGGAATATACTGTAGAGCTCGTCACTCAGCCTATCACATGGGACTCACTGAAACCCTCACAAAGATAGCGACCTACTGGTATTATACCAGCGGGCGTCTCCACGCAATAGACCATACTCGAGAAGCGACATGTTGGCAAGGCTGCGAACAAGTAGGCACTTTGGTACACTTTTATGGGAGCGCGATCATATCCAACCTTATTGGAAACAAGTTCTGGACGAAGTGGATAAACACTTTGATACAGAAATTCCACGTTTCCCTGCATATGTTCTGTTAGGCCTCCCAAACCCCCCGACCTATCCACTGCGCTCCCGTAGAGGCCGCCAGATAGCAATTGCGCTAGGTTCACCAATGCAAAATATACTCACACACTGGTGTACCTCCCACATCCCAACCTTCACAGGTTGGCTACACCGCCTATGGCATATACTTGGAATGGAGAAGCTAACACGGACAACAGCGGGGGAGGGATCCAAATATGTCAAACTATGACAACCCTTTTTATCGATATTAGCCTCTGAATTTAGGGAAGTTACTCGCCCCCCGATACCTCCGCTTACTTCGCCTCTCAGATACGCAACAGACGGTATAGAGATTTGCGACTAAGTATAGTTCAGATAGCTTAGGTGGTGGACTTAGAACACGGGTGGAGAGTGGGAAAGGGAGGGGAGGAGTTATGAAGTTTTCGTATTGTACTATTTCTTTTGCTAATTTTACTTTATGTGAGGTTTTTCTACTTTGGCACAGACCCATTTTCATGCTAGCGGATCTGGCTTGTCCCTTCTGGGTCATGAATTTAGCAATGTTAACGGCATGTCGGCTAAACCTGCAGATTTATTTCTGTATATGATGAAAACTTCAATAAAAAGATTTAAACCATAAAATGAATGCAATTGAAATAAAAAACAAAATTAATTGTGAGCAATTTAGGGGCATTTTCTGCCACAAAACTGGGCTTACAGCTGAAAATATTTTCCTTTACTCCGGCCAGGAATTCACAAAAGAAATCCTGGCAGGCAATATATTGGTTTGTTGTTACAGCTTTCTCCCCCAGCATCCCCACTCTGAAATTTATTTCAGCACCACTGCCTCTGAAGATGAGCTGCGCACCGCCGTCACTTTTGTAACCCCAGAATGGCTGAGGTTTGGCAGAAGGGCGGCACAGAAAAGTGGAAGTGATCCGACCTGACCATGAACTACTGGTAGCATCGGTGGGGTTGAATAGTAATGCAAGTGCAACTACAACATGTAGTCTCTATGATGCAGTGTGTGCCAGATTAAGCATTTTAAACGTGTCCTTTCTCAAAAAAGTATTCAGTGACCAGAAATCCAGTACAGGTAGGAAGCCTCCATCATTCTTTAACACAAGCATGTAGCGACAGTAGCACCACTTGCATCACTCCACGTCTGGCACACGTCTAACACTGCTTTTGCTAGCAGAAGTTTCACTTCCTGCATTAAGATACAGTCATGGTCTGCCAATATTTGACTTGGTGGCGGGCAGTGGGTTTGTGTGGGGAGAAGGAGCGCTTAAGAACACAGCGAAGAAAGTAAAGGTAGGGTTTAGTCCCTTTCAACACTCTACAACAACCATTAGTCTAATGTATCGATTTCAAGTCAGTGGGTCTTGTCCCCTATCGACTGACTGTGGGTTTGCAAAGGCAAATCAAAGCAGCATAGGTGCCACTGCAGCAGGGGAGGAGACAGTGAATGATTGTTGTCCTTGCGTGTATAAATAGGTCTGACCACCTCCATATTCTCTCTGGCTTGAAAGAATTGGTGGGTCACTGTACCTACTAAGATGGCTGATGGACTGGTGTTGCTGGTAAGATAGGCTTCTGAAGTAACCCTTACTTTTTCTGGAATGCCGGTGGAGTTGGTAGGATGGTGACAATAACCCAAAGGACAGTGTTGTTTCGCAACCATTTTTAAATTGCTCAAGTGATGAATCAGCCATTTTTCCAAAAACTCTAGATCCATCATATTCATACTGGATGGCTGGATGTCCCTCAAAAATCCAATTCCCTGTCTCCAAGCTTATTGTCTACTCTAAGCAGTACGCCTAGGTCACTGCAAAGCTGAAAACCAGTCCAACACTGTAGAACTGCCAGTCAGATACTTCAGCAGGTCCTTTCGGAGCTCTAGAGGAAAAGTTTTCCAAAGTTTCCAAACTTTCTTCTGGTGCCCAAATAACCACTGGAGTGCATTCCCAAGGGCTCAGGACATCAGGAGAAGGCACGTAGATTCTTCCCCCGATTGTCAGGCACAGCTCAATAACAGGTTCCAGTCCACGTCCAGTTACTACTGGTCAACTCGACACCTGAGGTAAACGGCCTTTTTGCAAGTGTTGCGTCACTGTTGCCATACAGGAGGTTATGTTACGTTAATTTGTATAACGCACTAATCACCCGAGAGGGTATTGAGACGCTTAGGCAGGTGTGTAGTACCCAAGATGGTTAAACAAAGAGCCTAGTCTTCAGCTTCCTCCTGCCCAAGAAGTGAGGAGGAGGCTCTGATGTATTGAGAAAGGTCGCTTCATGTCTTGGGTGCAATGTAGGAGAATGAGAGTCCTCTAGGTTTGCTTTTGCAGATACAGGGAGTGTGTGTGTGAGTGAGAGTGAGGCAGAGCATGCGTGCCTGGTTGATTGATGAAAGAGTATGCAGCTGGTCAGGCATTCTCATCCTGAGTTGTGTAGGGCTTTGTATATGTGCGTGTCTAGTTTGAATTGACCATGCTTGTGAATGGGGAGCCAGTGAAACTTCCTGAGATGTGGAGTGATGTGGGTGCAGCGTTGAAGGTCAAATATTAGTCTAATGGCAGTGTTCTAGATGGTCTGGAAGCTGCATAGGAGTTGTTTGAAAATTCTGGCGTAAATAGTGTTGCCGCAGTCACGCCTGCTGGTGATGAGTGCTTGCGTGATGGTCCGTATGGTGTTCCGAGACAACCATTTGAAGATCTTTCCCAGCATGTATAGGATGTGGAAGCAGGAGGTGCACACTGCGTTGATTTGAGATGTCATGTTGAGCTGTTGCCTAGGATGATCCCTAGACTTCTTGCATGGTCTGTAGGTGTGGGTATTGGCCCTAGCTCTGACGGCCACCAGGTGGAGTCCCACAGGGAGGCCTTGTTGCCGAAGACAGTAATTCCGTCTTGTCAGAGTTAAGCTTCAGGTAGTTGGTTTGCATCCAGTCTGCTACCATGGTTATGCAGTTGGTGAAGTTGGTTCTGGTGCTGGTTGTCTTGTCTGACAGGGAGAGTTGGGTGTCACTGGCATAGGAGATGACGGTGATGTCTTGTGATCAGATGATGTTGGCGAGTGGTGTTATGTATATGTTGAAAAGGGAGGGGCTGAGGAACGATTCCAGTGGATCTACGCATATCAGTTTCTTTGTCTCGGATGTGAAGGGTGACAGCCTGACCCTTTGGGTTCATCATGCAAGGAAGGAAAAGATCCATTTGTGAGCGGATCCTTGAACACCAATCTTGTGGAGTCTTCTGATGAGAGGTAAGCCAACTGACTCTTGGAGTCCACTTCTTTGTCCTGGGTCCAAGTGCGAGCCAGTCCAGTACTTCAGGTCTACTCATAGGTCTCCATCAGCAGGCGCATTCATTCTGTTCTTCCACAGGTCCAGAAAGAGTTCAGAGGGTGGTGCTTTGAGGTATCACATTTATGCCGGGCACCAGCGAGTAGGTGGGGGTGACTCTCGACATTTTCCTAATCAAAGGCGAAATGTTCCCATGGACAACCCTACCTACCTTTGTAGCAGATGCTTTTTGCCCTACTGCAAACAATCCCAGTGCACCTTACTTAGAAAATCCAAGATGGGGAAACCTTTCTACCATTGTGCATAACCTGAATGCAGACCCAGGGCCGTGGACAGGGCAATGAGCAGCCACCTCCTCTGTGGTCACTAAAAAAACTGTTCTGAGGGTAGCTCTCCTCTCACTGGGCATGGATGGGGCTTTTCAGGTGGCATTTGACAATTATTTGTGATAACGTAGGCTCCTTTAAAGTTAAGTTCCTGGGCCAACAACAACTGGTCTTCCTACTAGGGGAAGAAAATGCCTCCCCACATCAAGCCATTTTCCCTGCTCTAGGAGCTGTTTTCACACCGCATTAAGTGCAAGCACTTGATTGACAGCTGCTAGAGAGCTAATGTAAATTAGCATCCTGGAGCTTCAGGCAGGGAAAAAGTAACTTTCTAAAATGTACTTTTGATTAATATTGATCTAAATCAATCTTCACCACTGACTGGGGTTTTTAATAAATATTCAAAAGAGTTGTTAGATTGTTTTTCAAGCTGGTCCCACCCCTGAGGAACATGATTAATTTTTAATCTTTACTCTAGTTTTCTCATAGGACAGCCAGGGAATTCCCAGTGAAAATATTTTTGGGCCGGCTTGTTACTGCAGGCACATAGTGACATAAAATGTTGACATGTCACATTTTTTAAATACTATGCACCCTACCTTATGGGCTACAAGGACTACATGGGGTGACTTATTAATATTTAAAACGAAGGCTTTTCCAGTATCAAAAGGGTTATTTTGAGAGGTACGGCTGCAGGTTTAAACTGCAGCAGTCAGGCAACTCTGGTAGGCATGAAGCCATGTTTTCCATGTCATACTACATATGGCGCAAAAAGTGCTGCAGTCCACAGGTGGAATTAACTTTCATGCCATGTTGTAGTTTTCATACGACAGGCTATGGCCTTTTAGAAGAGTTAAATATGCTAATCAGGGATTAGGCAATTTCGTAATGTTTTTGGACTCAAAATACATAGACTGGGCAGCTGTATCCCAGTGTGCAAAGTCTAAAAATCAGCAATAAAATTCAGCAAAAAAATGTGTGTGACCACTCAAAAAGAAGCATTTTCTCACACAATCCTTTTGTAGAGACCTAAGTTAAATTGTGAGTGGCAGATTCAAATTACAGTCAAAGCTCAGTAGGCACCTACTGTCATCGCACACCAGCACAACCTCAACATCATCTCCTACGCTGATACCCAGCTGATACTCTCCCTCACCAACGACCCCACCACCGCCAGAGCCAGCCTCCAGGAAGGAATGAAAGACGTCGCGGAATGGATGAGGCTCAGCCATCTGAAACTGAACTCAGACAAGACAGAAGTCCTCATCCTGGGACCTTCTCCCTCTGCCTGGGACGACTCCTGGTGGCCCCCGGCCCTGGGCTCCGCCCCCAAGCCAACGGACCATGCACGCAACCTGGGCTTCATCCTGGACTCCTCCCTCACGATGACCAAACAAGTCAACGCCATCTCGTCATCCTGTTTCAACACCCTGCGCATGCTCCGAAAGATCTTCCGATGGATCCCCAGCTCACCCAAGCCCTCGTCACCAGCCGACTGGACTACAGAAACACCCTCTACGCGGGAACCACAGCCAAACTCAAGAAAAGACTCCAGCACATACAGAACGCTTCTGCACGACTCATCCTGGCCATCCCCCGTCACGGCCACATCGCTGCCCATCTGAGAGACCTGCACTGGCTCCCCGTCAGCAAGAGGATCACGTTCAGACTCCTCACCCACGCACACAAGGCTCTCCACGACATGGGCCCCAAATACCTCAACAGCTGCTTCATATTCTACACACCCACCCGCCAGCTCCGATCAGCCAGCCCCGCCCTCGCCGCCGTCCCACGAATCCGTAGAACCACCGCCGGAGGAAGATCCTTCTCCTACCTGGCGGCTAAGACATGGAACTCCCTCCCCACCCACCTTCGGCTGACCCAGGACCATCTCTCCTTCAGGAAACAACTCAAGACCTGGCTGTTCATGCAGTAGCGCCTCCCCCTCCTCCCAGCGCCTTGAGACCCTAACGGGTGAGTAGCGCGCTTTACAAATTTACTGATTGATTGATTGATTGACTGCAGAGAGATGCATCTATCCAGTAAGTCAAAGGTTTCAATCCAAGAAAACCAGAATAACAAATTTTGGTAGATGGTGGTCTTAGAGGAGGCTATGGACTCCCGCATCCCGAAATAAGAGAAGCAATAGTGACATAATAAAATTAATTCTCATAGACTAAATTGGATAATTCCCGCCAAGCAGCTTATTGATTATATATGCGCTTTATCAACAGAGCCCTGGGGTAAAAACTGTAAAAGTAAGAAAACAGCAAACTGTAACATTTACCCCTAATGCACCACTGTTCTACCCACGACTAAACTATAGACAGTTATGGCAATCTGCTACTATACACAATTGCAGGGTTGGAGAGAAAGATTTAAGAAAGAAGGATTGAAGGGGTGTAATCTGATTTATTTGAAAATTAAAATCACCTTAAGTGAAAACCCAACAATTATGAAATATATGTTATGGATCATGAGGACCAAAGAAACTGCTTTCAGTCATCATCCTAGCTGATATCGTAGCCCCATGGAAAGTGACGCCCCAACTAAGTAGGATATGGTCTCTGACCGTGCCCAGTTTTACGGACAGCAGGCCTGGGGCTCAGCCTGACTCAGTTCCTGCACAACTGGCCGCGTCAAACCTAGCACTGCTCTTTACAGTTGAGGACTCAAATTGCCTGACATGATGTCACCAATCAACATGTAATGTCTTACTCCATTCTTGATGCATGGCCCAACCCCTCTCCCTCATGGCTGGTCATATCAACCTTGCCCTTCAAGGTAACTGGGTGTCCCAAGCACAAACCCAATACACAAGCCCTCCTGACACACATACTTGGTGGGGACTCCTGGAAGGGGAGAATTCTAGGTGGATGGATTTCCCCAGGCCTGGGTATGCAAAGAGGACTGGCATTACAGAGAAAGCAGACAACCAACCCGCTGTCCTGAGTAGAGGAGAGATCCTCAAACCACAGAGAAGCACAGGCATTCAGGTTTTCAGCATTTTCCAAATAGAGAGAAAACAGATTTCCAATTTATAAGGGAAAATTCAAGAGAACCAACAATAAAGCATTTGCGGGTGGGACAGGTAACCAACAGGCTGAGGAAAAAAAGGAAATCCTTTTCGAACCACAGGGTATTGGTTGTTCCCTTCCTTCAGTGGATTATGGTGCAACCAGAAGAGGCAGAAGCTGAGAGAGAGAACCTGGCCCATGCCTTGCTTGCCTGGCAAGACCTTTATGCTCCCATAGAAGAGAACTGGCGGACTAACCTGAAGGACCATATCAAGAGCATAGTAGTATGTTGAATAAAGAAGTGCACCTTAGCTACGAGTCTTTCCCTCTGTCACCAGAGGCCCATGACACAGAAAGTACTCGTTAGGTAATAGGTCGAATGTCCGATTTCTGCATAGGATCAATGGAGAGTTCATCAATTTGGATCTATGTTGAATTCAGAGGGTGGAGAAGGCTTCCCTCTCAAGGGTCAGACGTCTTTTACATATCTATAAATCTAGAGTACATGTAATAGTCAAGGCAGAAGAGTAAGAAGGATCTTTCCTGCAAGCTGTAATGGTTACTTGGTGGTAACGAAGGAAAATTGTAAGACAGATTTTGTGAAATAAAGGAGGTAGAGAAGTTTGTTAAAATCCAACTGAAAATGGGAGTTGGGATGCAGGAGCTTGTGCACAAGCATTATTATGCCACGGTCAGCAGTAATACCGTTACCCAAGATTTAGATTTGCAGGCGGTTATGTTGTTGAACTAAACTCACAGCAGCAATTTCTTGAGCGATATGTCTTTCATTCAATTTGTGGAAAGCTACATCTGTTGTATTTTGAACCTTCTGAGGTCTACCAACTTCATCACCCAGTAGCTCCGGACACAAGAAGTTAGCATAATCCAATTGAAGGAGGAATGTTTTTACGTTCAATGCGGTCATGTGCTGAGTGACTCAGAATGGAATACTGTTCTTTGGCAGGTTAGTCAGACACACACAAGTATAATTCAGGACCTGGCTACTATGCTTTTGAGAGAGATAGCTCATGATTGAACCAAAATATTAAGGGACATATGTACGAAAGCATTTTTTAAGTCAGAAAAGACCTGATAGCAACCGCAAAAATGCTTTTTGATATGTACAAAACACAAATTGCAATTTGGTAACATGTTACCGAATCACAATTTGTGTTTAGCAATTCAGTATTTCGAAGGGGAATGTTTAGTGCGCCTCTTTCAAATACTGAATTGCAGCAGTATGCATGAATGTTTTGCCACCCAATTAAGGTTACAAAACTAATTTTTTACAGACACCTCAAAGGTGGCGGTAACTATTCGCAAATGGGAAGAGATCTCCACGGAACCCCTTTCCCTTTGTAAATGTTGAAACAAATATTCTTTAAGAGTAGGAAGTGGCCCAAAGAACCAATGCCTACACTTAAAAAATGCAACGTAAATGTTTCATTTTAGATTTTGAAACGCATCCTGTTTGCCTTTAAGCAATACTGGCAGCTTTTCAACAAGAAAAAGATTGCTTTATTAAAATGCAATCAGACACATTGTGGTCTGCTGATTCCAATTGGTCACTATCTCTGTGATGGCTACCACTCCTGACAATATTAAAATAATTTGTGTTACTTGTAAATACCTTCGGTGTGTCTGATCTCCTTTGCACCCACTCGTAACTCCAGCTACTTCCGCCTCTACCCCGGTACACCACGGGCTTGCCCGATTGTTGTGGACGGTAGGCAGGGCGGCCAATTACAACTCAGGACGCTGGGAGGGTGGAGTCAGGGGTCCGCGCGTCAGCCACTTAAGGCAAGGCTGCTTAATGTTTGCTGTGGACGCGCGCTAGTTCTTGGTCGCGCTAGCTGCTACAGGGTATGCTTTTTACTTTGTCCGACAATTTTAATAATTTGTTTTACTTGTAAATACCTTTGGTGTGTCTGATCTCCTTTGCACCCACTCTTAACTTCAGCTACTTCCACCTCTACCCCGGTCCACCACGGGCTTGCCCGATTGCTGTGGAGGGTAGGCAGGGCGGCCAATTACAACTCAGGACGCTGGGAGGATGGAGTCAGGGGTCAGCACGTCAGCCACTTAAGGAGATGCAATTTCGGACGCGCAGCAGATACGCTGCTGGCACGCCGAAGGCGCGCCTAAGGCTAGCCAGTCTGCGCCCGTCCGCGCCTGTGCCGCGACCAGCGCCAGGCATACTGCCGGTGGTCCTCTAATGAGGAGACCCTGCTTGGCACGGTCACAACTATTAGCGCTGAGGCCCATGGCTGATGGATGCCACACTAAGTGCAACCCATCTCGACTACTTACAAAACACTTTAGGTGTAATAACTGCTCCTTCTCTCTCTGGCCCCTAATTGATTCCCCCCGCGAAGGTAACAAAATTGAGTCATACAGAGAGTCTCCCAGGGAGATAACAGCCTGTCTCCTAAACTGCCATTCTCTCTCTCGGCATGCGGGCGACATTTGGCTCTCCCTAACTACTGACGCCTGGGACCTGATGTTTTTGACAGAGACATGGGTCAAAGACACTTCCAATCCCGACATCTCCCTGGTGGTTCCCCCGGATTAGCACTTTGTGGGGATTGGTCGGCCAGGCACAAAAGTGGGAGGTGTGATCGCCATAATATCACAACCCAAATGGCAGGTACCCTCTAGGAAATTAGCCAACACTGGTCCTATTGAAGCTATGTACTTTAGTATTGCAGACTCTACTCTTCTGATCCTCGCAGGTGCTTTGATTTACAACCCCCCGGGCACACAACCTTCCCATCTCACAGAATTACTAATTACCCTCGCGGACTTATCCCTGAAACACCCTCACTTCACCATCTTGGGAGACTTCAACCTTCATGTTGATGACATTTCCTGTTCAAAAGCGAGATCCGTGGTGGAGACGCTGGCTGGCATAAACTTGGACCAGAGGGTACATGGTCCTACTCACAGTGCGGGTCACACCCTGGACCTTGTATTTACTAATCTGTCGGTCCTCACTACCTCGAACCCACTGCCCCCCACCTGGTCAGACCACTCCCTTATTCCTTTCAACCTGACTACTCTCCCCCCCCCCCCGAGGCCTTGCACAGTAGGGTTGAGAACTTGGGTAGAAAGTGGCACAAAGTTACCTGTGACTAACTCGAACCCATGATGACCAACATGAATTGACAACCCTCGGATGACCTAGACACTGATGTTAATAAGTTTAACATTTACTTCATTACAGCTATATATGCTATTGCTCCCTTACAAACCATTTCTTCTGCCCGGACAAAACTTTCTGCCCCCTGGTTCTCTCAAACGTTACGTGAGGAACGAAGTAAATGTAAAAAGCTCGAACGTCTGTGGCGACTTACTTACGACTCTCCGGCCAAGGCCATATACAGAGCTACCCTTAAACAATTTCACAAACTAAAACAGGCCACCATGAAAGAATACTTTGCAAAAAAAATTAAGTCAGCAGATAACTCGGTGAAAACTCTTTATCAAATTGTGAAAGATTTCGCTAAACCACCAGCCCTTACCTGCTCTATGTAACCTAGTCATGAACTTTGTGATGGCCTCTCAGACTTTTTTCACAATAAAATTGTCGACATTTTCTCCTCCTTTACTCCCACCAAGGGGCCTAGAGAAGAAGACTCCTCCGCCACCCCCTCGAGCAAAAAGATCTTCAATGCATTCAAACCCATCTCAAGGGACATTGCCCTATTAAAAATTCAACAGTGTAAATCTGGCTCACCTCTTGATCCAGCTCCCGCCCAGGTGCTCACTTCCCTGCCCCACTGATTATACCCCCTCTTCTGTCCATCTGGAATTCCTCCCTGTCTTCTGGCCAATTCCCTACAATATGGAAACAGGCATGCTGTTTCCTATTTTGAAAAAGGCAGAAGCTGACCTGTCGGTTCACAGCAACTACAGACCCATATCACTTCTCCCTAAACCCGCCAAAATTCTGGAAAAGGTTGTGCAAGAACAGCTGGCCGACTATCTAGAATCTGGTAATCTTCTCCATGATTCTCAATCCGGATTTAGAGCCGGTTATAGCACGGACACGGCGCTATTAGAAGTCACGGAGACGATCAGGGAGTCCGTGGACTGAGACGAGGCAGCCATGTTAGTGCTCCTCGATCTGTCTGCGGCGTTTGATACCGTCTCCAATTCCATATTGTTGGATAGACTCCACAATACTGAGATTCGGGACACCTCCCTGGCATGGATAAAATCTTTCATAAGGGATAGAACTCAACAGGTGTGGTGCCGACCTTTCCAATCCATGGACAAGAAACCCCTAAGTTGTGGAGTCCCGCAAGGGTCGGCTCTTAGCCCCCTCTTCTTCAATGTCTATCTGTCTCCACTAGCAAGGATAATAGAAGCCTATGGAGTCAGAGTGGTCTCTTATGCTGATGACACTCAGCTAATATTTTCGTTTAGAGACCACTCTGACAAGGATCTAGCTAAATTCAAAGCTTGCCTCTCTAATATTGTATCTTGGATGACCTCAAATACCCTCAAGTTGAACACTGATAACACAGAGGTGCAGTTCAACCGAAAATCCCCGACCCCACCATCTCTGTGGTGGCCGACCGAGCTGAACCCTCCCCCGTTGCCCGTTACATCCGCCCGGAATCTGGGTTTTCAAATAGACAATGAGCTATCATGCAAGACCCATATCTAAAAAGTCGCCTCCGCATGCTTTGGCAAATTGCTCATGATAAAAAAAGATCTCTCCCTACTTGCCCATGGATGCTATGAGAACTATTGTGCACGCACTCATCACCTCCCATCTGGACTATGCCAATAGCCTATATGTGGGGGCCCCAGCGTATCTTCTACATCAGTTACAGATTGTTCAGAACGCGGCGGCTAGATTGATTTGCAACACCTCCTATCGCTACTCTATCTCGCCGCACTTAAAGAACTTGCACTGGCTCCCGATAGTATACCGCACTCAGTTCAAAGACTGGTCTTGACCTTCAGGGCCCTGAATGGGAAGGGACCTGGCTATCTTAGACACAGGCTCAAGCTAGTTCACTCATCACGAGCCCTCAGATCCAACCACCTCCGCCTACTGCTCCCTCCTCACTTCCATCGCAGAGCTTTTGCGGTGGTCACTGCCAAGCTATGCAATGCCCTTCCATTAAATCTCAGACTGATCGAATCAGAATCTAAATTCAGGGGAAAATTGAAGACATGGCTGTTCTCCAGCTATTAGCGCCCATGATCTCTACCGCTGCTGTCCTCAGCGCCGGGACACCTCCGTTGGGGGTAGCCGTGCGCTTTACAAAATTCATAAATAAAAATAAATAAATAAAAAATAAATTGGTCGTAAATTGCGACCTACCTCATTAATATTCATGAGGTAGATCTACTGCGCCCCCATTAGGAATTGCTGTTTATAGGTTGTATGTTTTTGTATATTCACAAAAATTCGCAATTTGGATATCGCAATCCCTAAAACTAATACATAAGGCCCTATATTCTTATCCACTGGGTTCATACACGCTTAAAAATCTAGTAGTTCTAGACAACAAAAATTAATGGACAACATGACAAAGCCTCACAACAGTACTTCAGACTCATTTTGCACAGATTTGGGGCTAGATGTATGAAGTTTCCGACTGCAAAAATGCATTTTGGTATGTAGTTAATACCAAATTATGATTCGGTAACATGTTACCGAATTGCAATTTTGAGTTGCGAATACATACCAATTCAGAACTTAGAAGGGGCGTGTTTAGGGCGTCCCTTCCAATTACGGAAACAGAATGGGATGCATGAATGTTTGTGACTGAAATGCGGTCACAAAACTTTCGCTCTCTACCACCAACTCAAAGTTGTTCGTAACGCATTCGCAAATGGGAAGGGGTCCTCTTGGAACCACTGTCTGCTCTTAAAAAATAAAAATAAAACTTTTCATTAAAACATTTTTAAACGCATCCCGTTTTCCTTTAAGGAAAACGGACTGCATTTAAAAAGAAAGACTGCTTTATTAAAAACCAATCACAGACATGGTGGTCTGCTAACCCCAGCAGGCCACCGCCCCCGTGATGGCAGCAAACCGTAGTGGGTAACAAATTCCGACATAACTCATTAATATTCATAAGGTAGATCTATTTGTGATCCACTCCTAATCACTAATGGGCCAAATTTTACTTTTGTACATTGGCAATTGCTATTTGGTAATTGCTATTACATCTTCATTCGTCTTGCCCTCACTTACTTGTCTACATGTACATTCACAACACAGACAGCCATGGGTGACCAACCCTATCTTGCTCAGTTTGTGTTATTGGTAGTAACATCTACATCTTCTTATTGAAATATTTAATCAGACGAAAACTAGGGTACATTAGGAAAAGCTTTTTCACCGTGGCATACAACTAGCATCGTAGGGATGGGTCTCTCTATCAGTCTACAGTGGATCGGCCATCTACTACAGCGCAGTACAGACATCTTTTTTGACTGTTCATAGAGTGATCTTGTGTGGAAAGGCCATGGTTCCCTACCTCTAGCGCTGCCTAATAAACTTCAGCTATGTGAACACTGACTTTCACTGTTTTCCTAAAAATAACAAAATCTTGCTTGCATTTAGGCTCGCAGCCCATAATGCTTTTTCTTTTTTTCGCTTGGCGCTTGGCTCAATAAATCACATTATGTTTCTCTTTTTCGAATTAGCCGTTTTCTTTTCATTTCATTGATTCCATTATTTTTCAATATGATTATCAATATTTCACTGCCAGTTGACATTAATCCAGCCAAAATCTCCTCTTCACTCTTTAAACAACTTTCCATGCCCATTTCCTCACTTCTCAATCTCTCTTTAAGAGAGGGTTATCTCCCCACTGAATGGAAGGCGGCTCAGGTCATTCCTATTTTCAAGAACACTAAGGCCCCTATGGAAGATCTCTCCAACTTCCAATCCATTTCCTTACTACCCCCTCCTGAGCAAGTTATTAGAAAGGTACATCAATAAACATCTGTCTGACTGTTGAATCTACTGGTAGCCTTGATCCTTCTCAATCTGGATTCAGGTGGTGGATGTCACGGACAATATTAGGCTTTCAGCCGCATTCGACACAGTCTCCCACCAGATCTTATTTAGGAGACTGGAATAAATTGAACTCAGAGCTTTCTCTCCTCACGCTCCCAGACCGTTAACCTAGGCCCTTTTCGGTCAAAGACTATGGAGATGAGGTGTGCCTCAGGGCTCATGTCTGAGCCCCACCGTGTTCAACATATATGTCGCTCCCTTGGCCGACCTCCTTAGGACATTTGGTTTCACTCCAATTTCATTTGCTGATGATACTCAGCTTCTTTTTTCAATCAACAAATCCACTCCTGCAGCCCAGTCCACTTTCTCCACAGGTATGATAGCCATCTCCAATTGGATGAGGAGCAATTTCCTCCAATTTAACGCAGGGAAGACTGAGATCATGCTCTTTGGAGATACACCTCTGCTGTGGTCACCGGAGTGGTGACCTGTGGAGCTTGGCGATTCCCCTGTACCTAAGACTGTTGTCAAGAATCAGGCACTGACCATGAAAGAACATGTGGCCTATACGGCTGGCTTCTGTTTTCACGTGCTCGGTTTGTTAGGGCGAGTTTTCCATTTTCTCCCAGAATCCACACAAAATCCCTCATTCAGACATTGGTATTAAACCGATTAGACTACTGTAATGCTCTCCTGGTCTCAGCTAATGATTCCTCGTTGTGCAGATTGCAGGTAGTCCAGAACACTGCGCCGCACCTTGTCTCGAATGCTCCACCCAGAACGGCTTCCCTTCCCCTTCTTCAACAGCTTTACGTGCTCCTAGTGAGCACGCGAATTAAGTTTAAAATCTGCTGCATCGTCCATAAGGCCATGTATGGCAAGGGCCCCACTTACCTTGCTAAGAAACGTAATCAGTATATCCCTACCAGCTCAGGAACCTAATCCCTTCTCCTGGTAACCCGGTTTAAGAAATCAAGGATGGGTGGGAAAGCTTTCTCTCACCTTGCTTCGCTCTATAGTAACCAGTTCCCCACCTATCTGAGACATTGCCCTGACCATCTTCAATTTAGACTGCTACTCAAGACTGTTCTATTTTAATCTTTGTCTTCCTTCAGCTTTCTGATGCTTGTCTGCAGCGCAGAGATACCCCTTTGGGGTTGATTCAGGCGCTCTACAAAACACATAAAATAAAAAATAAATAAATAAAT
This sequence comes from Lissotriton vulgaris, assembly GCF_964263255.1. Lineage (NCBI taxonomy): Eukaryota > Metazoa > Chordata > Amphibia > Caudata > Salamandridae > Lissotriton > Lissotriton vulgaris. The sequence continues at coordinate 188,303 of NW_028243195.1, read as the reverse complement.
AAATTTGTTGGACTAATTTGCCAAATTACCGCTCTTTCTAGGAGATGCCTAGAATGTAGCCCCCTTGATACACGCAATTCAAATTGTTTTGATCACGTAGAGGTAGATGAAGCAACTACCTGGAGATAATCTGAATGTGCTCTTAGGTGTTGGGTTCAGAGCATTAATTCCGTGTGTAGTGCAGTCAGACAAAGGTGGAACCACCTACATTACCACGGCCCTGTAATACTGATCGCATCGAGTCGATGTAATGGTTCGCCCTTTATCTCCTTTGGGTAAGCAAGCAGATATGCGCTTTTGAATATCTACCAAATAAATATAGAATCTTTGGTAATGGGTACTGTTTCTTTAACTTCCCCAGCATCAGAAATATGTGTTTTCCAACGGCTGTGAGACGCCACTGAGCATCTTGACCGTGGCTCTCTCCGGTTGATGTTACGGCTTGCCCGTTATCCCCCCCCTGGTAAATAAACTACTTTGCGTTTTGATATGGTAGATTGAGGATGTTTCCTTTATAGTTCGATTCGTAATTAGGGGTCTACCGTGATTTCTACTTCCAGCATTGAAAGGGCAGTTACGGGAAACAGAACATAAACAAGTGCTGGCGATACTGTCCATTTCACCAACAGAAACGGTAAGCTGGTTAACTACGGGCATACTTAAAAGCTGACGTTCTCTGTGTAAAATATTAGGTAGTGTTCACTTATGTGTGAAAACACGCGCTTACTCTTTAACAAGTGTGTACGCATTCGAAAGCTGACCTCTATTATATGAGGTGTCAGGCAGTGTTCACTAATGTGTTATACCTTTAACAAGTGTGTACACATTCGGAAGCTGACCTCTAGTATATGAGGTGTCAGGCAGTGTTCACTAATGTGCTATAACAAACCCGCAATTTAAACAGATGTATATACATCAGGAAGTTGATTTCTTTTGTGTGAGGTGTCAGGTAGTTAATACACGTCCGCAACTTTAACAAATATGGACATACCAGTAACTTATGGCCTTTCACGTTCTATTTCTAGCATCGTGGTGTATATTGCGGGAAACCAGCAGTTATCCTGAACGCGGTTTTCTCCTACTGATATTATTATTCATCTGAAAAGATTCTTAATGGTAAGTCACCCTTATATTCAAAACCGCATTCGCATTCTGAATCAATCTTCTTGAGAATCAAGAATTGGGGACATTTTGAATAATTAGTATTTTTAAATACCAGCCAATCTCCCTATGTACTCTGTTATAATCCTGTAATACATTTGGTAAAATCCTGCGAAGAAATTTCTACCATTAAGGCAATCTGTATTCGCTTTGGGTAAAGTAAATAATAGATAAAAGTGACATTTCCATGGTCAGACACAGATATAACTCTAATTTTCAAAGATAGGACCCTTATAACTGCATTGAATTAGAGTACACACGATGTTTAACTATAGGTTAAATAAGATCCAAAAATCGGAAGGTTTATAAAAGGTATCACATAACTACAATTGTGATGTGCATTTTTTTCAGACTAAACATTAAGCCAGGTGAAGTGTAACTCCACCGAGATGATAGGTGTTGATATACACACAAGGAACAATTAGAGAACACTCATCCCGTGTTTCTCCTGGGTAAGACAACAGTGAATGACTTTAGCCCCTATACTCATGCATTTTCATTTCCTAGTCACCAGGCTATATCCCAATCATTAATATATGTTCTGATGGGTATATATACACCATTAGATAATCTATTTGATTCCCACTTTTTTGAACTATCATTCCTTGATTTTTCGTGTTTAATTACAAAACCACTGCTCAAATGTAAAATCTTTAGTTTGTACCTTATGTAGCTATATGGTTTAGCTGCATTTTGTAGGGAGTAGTTGTTATGTAAGCACAGCAATATGTATTATTAATTGAATGATGGGAGTTTTTTATGACCCTTTTATGTTTTTAATTTATTTCATATATGTTTTACAGATTGATTGTGGCTCCTGATGAAGGCGTTCTGTTGATAACGCCGAAACGCGCGTCGATGTGTTGTATTTTTCGCCACTGTTTCGCCACCTATTTCCCGGTCCGGTCCTCGGATGCTTGATTCCGTTCTGGGAAGGACATGGCTTTTGTAGTTCGGACTGGACTGTTCCCATGGGGCACAGGGTCAGAGCTGATTTGCATATCGCCATTGTCTAACCCAGGGTGGTGTGGAGTGCAAAAAAACGATGGATTTGGGCCCAGATCTTTGGACTGGGGTGAATGTGTGACATTGATCCACATTCGGTCCATCACCTGTTGTGTTTGCAATTACCGCCATAAGTGCGCTGGGGATGCTCAGACGTGGGTCCCAGGCACTCCACACCACTTGGAGTCAAGCTAGCCGGGCTGATGAGAGGTGTTACCTCGAAACCGGTCCGGTCCTCGGATGCTTGATTCCGTTCTGGGAAGGACATGGCTTTTGTAGTTCGGACTGGACTATTCCCATGGGGCACAGGGTCAGAGCTGATTTGCATATCGCCATTGTCTAACCCAGGGTGGTGTGGAGTCCAAAAAAACGATGGATTTGGGCCCAGATCTTTGGACTGGGGTGAATGTGTGACATTGATCCACAATCGGTCCATCACCTGTTGTGTTTGCAATTACCGCCATAAGTGCGCTGGGGATGCTCAGACGTGGGTCCCAGGCACTCCACACCACTTGGAGTCAAGGTAGCCGGGCTGATGAGAGGTGTTACTTCGAAACCGGTCCGGTCCTCGGATGCTTGATTCCGTTCTGGGAAGTACATGGCTTTTGTAGTTCGGACTGGACTGTTCCCATGGGGCACAGGGTCAGAGCTGATTTGCATATCGCCATTGTCTAACCCAGGGTGGTGTGGAGTGCAAAAAAACGATGGATTTGGGGCCAGATCTTTGGACTGGGGTGAATGTGTGACATTGATCCACATTCGGTCCATCACCTTTTGTTTTTGCGTTTATAACAATAGTATCATGCAATAACTTGCTACAGGCAAGCAGCCTGAAATGCCACACCCCTGGAAGCTGCATTCCCACGTCAATCTCTCCATTTGAAGCAATTACTACAGATATCAATGCACTTGACCTAGGAGACCATTAAACCAGGAGAATTTGAGGGCTGCAGAACAAGAATTTCATCCCCGGCCGGTTATAAATCTACAAGTCCTATTTTCTTTATATAGCACGAACAAGACCCGAAGGTCTCAGAGCGCTTTACATGAGCGCCAGTTGCGGACACATTCATTTTTGTTAGGCATGGGGAGATTAAGTGATTTGCCCAGAATCACAGGATGTTGAGCGTCCCTGCGGAGACACAAATTCAGTTCCCCAGCTTCGAGGTCGACCGCCCTAGCCTTTAGGCTCTGGTACTTTTTAAGCCTTTTACATATTTTATGATTTTCTATTTCCCTACTTGCTTTTAATACCTTTTGATTTTAATGAAACTGTATACATTATATACTTAGCAATAGGAGGCTTACAATCAGCTCTTGTGTCTCCTGGTCTATCAGTGTGTAATTCACATTTTTGTTCCGCCCACCACAGCATATCACATGGGGCACAGGGTAAGCCAATATTAGACATTGGTTGCATCCTGCTCTTTCACAGTGTACACAAAGGTAATCAGTCCCCTTGTACAGTTTTACAAACAACTTTCACAAATATTGGCAAAACCAAAGGTTGGCAGCCAGTGGCAGACCAATTTGCTTTGCCAATGATAGTTTACCGTGTTAGGTGTTTAATGTGGTGACTTTCAATGTAATCTATAACGTGTAACCTGATAGTAGGGAAAGCTCCCAGTCACCCATGAGATGAATATATTTACCGCTATGTTACACAGCTCAAACAATACCAATTGCTCAAGTGTAGTCCCAGGTGTGATCCATAATTCACTATGACAATCTTCAGACCAGGTGCAAATGTCTTTTCTCTGTGAGAAATCAACTTTGACTACATGGCCTACCTTTAAACATTTAGCAAAATAGCAAGAGTGCAAACTGATCAATAAAACCTTTTAGCACAAATGAAAAGCTAATATTTGTGATTCAACGGGTCTGATTAAGACAACTACTGGCGCCCGGGATTATGGATCTGTATGATCAGGAATCTACACATGCTGCAGACCAAAGCTTTAACAGGATCGTGGGGGCGGGGGGAGGGGTAATTGTTATATAGCAGACTTCTGATGGGCTAATTCGTCCCCAAGCTCAATACTGATAACAGAGAAATAGTTTTTACGATGGTGCTGCCCGGGAGAAAGAGATGTGGGTTGTAATCTTATTCAGCGCCAAGAAACCAATCTGTGTATGTGCACTTTATAAGTAATTTTAACAGAACAATCAATAAGTAGCACTTGAATTTTCCCTCTGGTTGTAAGACTCTGCACAACAATCAACTACACATGCCTGTACATCACTGTAATTATAATTTCCTTTTTCTCTGAAGCTAACGTAAACCTTTGAGCTTTTTGCCACTCCCAGACCCCCACAGCTAGCCTCCAACAGCTTGCAGGTGCCCGCCTGATGAACTCCGAAAGGTTCAGTGGGTGATTTCGTTATGTAGAAGACCTTCTTTATCTCCATCTAAAGAGCATAGAAAGCTTTATACAATTCCAACGTGGGCTAAAAACCCATCTCTCCCAACCAGTTAGTGGTCTAGCCAACAATTAACTTCTATGGTTGACGATACCTAATCACCAACTACTGTTGCCTTTCTCCTTCCCTTGCGCTCCGCGAAGATTTCTAAAGAGGCTGAGAAGCACAGTAAATTCTACAAAAACTGACTGAACTCGATAAAAATTGCTGCTTTTCACTAGTACCCCTTATAAGCACATAGAGTACCCAATAGCACTGAACAGAAAACACGTGGTGAATACCAGCCTGAGTATCTTATCAATGAAGAATAGATAGCAGTATTAAGAGGTGTCAACAACAAGAGGTCTTCAACCCTGAGAACTACCAATGTCAAACCACCTTTAACATCAACTCAATTAATGCGGCAGTAACTATGAAAAAATTAACAACCCTCAGAGATCTGCAGAGGTGATGAGATTTGAAGTTGCGAGACTGAAGAAGGGGGCGGTCCAATCCCTGTTTCCCTGGCTATACTCACTCCCTTCCAGATGATTGACAGGAAATATGGCAGGAAAAAATGCCTTGAGAAAAAAATATCTTCATAAAAAGACCGATGCTACAAACAGTGAGTGAAGCACACCTTTGCTCCACAGATAGAGCAGTCTTTTGTCTATGTCTATGGTAACAGATTTTTATTTTTCTCTTTTAAAAATAATGACATGGAAAATATTGGCGAAGCACTGCAGCTCCATATGCTTTAGGTGCACTGAGATATCGTTATGGGTTTAAAATAGGTTGTGTTTATTTTCTTACAAAATATATTAAAACATACAGGGGAATGTGACTTTGCATAGACAGTGCTTATCTACATTTTGTTAGAATGATTTTTCCGTTGAAGAAGTGTTCAGAGATTTTGCACGTTCATGGAAATCTTCTAATGAATATAACTATTGAACAAGATGCTATGATAGTAAACCTCTGCAGCACCCCAAAGAATTATATATATATAATAGTGATAGTGGGTAACAGGAATAGTTCCCCGTGCTAAACTCACAGTACACAGATACGCTACTGGCGATGTAAGTACAATACATTAAAAAAAATACTGAGATAGGTAACAGTTTCAGATAACAATTTCTTGAGATAATTTCTTTATTCATTCACGTGGTTAATTTCTTATACAACCAACCCGTGTTTTGCGCACACTGCGCTTATTCGGGGCATATATGAATACCATATCCTCTCATGTGTCGCTCCCTTAAGAGTGGGTGCTTCCCCCAGTCTCTTAGTATATGGTCTTCAAACTCTGGATTGCTACTTGTTTCGAGTACGCATAAATTGATGGTGTCTCTTCCTATGCAACTAGCATCCATCAATATCAGCTCCATAAACGATTCTCTTAGCTTTTTATATGACACTTTAACAGATGTTACACAATTTCTTTAAGGTTGAAATGTCTCCTTGCTTCTCTTAGTTCCCCATGATAAGGGACTTGCGTCTTCTACAGCAACCTCCTTCCTCTGTTACGTCTTCCAATACACTGGAAAACGTAACAGAGGAAGGAGGTTGATTGAGGAGAAAAATAAAAGTGATGATCACAAGAAATTCTGTTGTTACTTAACTCAGTATTTGTGTGTGTGTGTTTATATATGTATGTATGTGTATATATATATAGATATGTATGTACATATATATATATATGTATGTGTATATATATATCTCTATAGATATAGATATGTATATGCAGACACACATGTATATATTAGATATATTTACTGCACTTTAGGTATTAGGTGTGACGCAGACTGTTCTCCAAGACAGAGAAGTGCTTTAACAGAGCACGAAGAAAGGGGAAACATCATTTACCACGAAGGCATTACCACTAATGACGTTTACCACGTGACACTTACCACGCAAACGTCTTTACAACGAGGGTGCCTTCCACGACCGTCTTTACCACGGGCTGGGGGGGGAGACGTGGTATTCCTTCAAGTCGTTCTGCGTGGGCTTGGGGGGGCTGGGGGAGGCTCAGGGGGGGCTGGGGAGGGGTGCTCGGTGGGGGCCTGGGGGTGTCTCCCCCCAAAAAAACAAACAAAGGAGCGGATTACTCAAATTTAAAAAAACGCACTTCAGTACCACCGAAATAAAAGGAAAGTGCCTCCCCCAAAGACGTGCCGTGTACGTCAAAATAGCAGTCCTTTTTTAGTTTTGGAAGACGTGTTTTGACGCTTGTTTCGATGGTGGATGGAAGTACGGGCTGCTGGTGAAAGACAGGAAGGTGTCAGGTAAGAAAATAATCGTTATCATTTGTGCTTAAAGGACGTTAAAATGCGTGGTATAATCCTTCGTTGCAAATTCCAGCGTGGTAAAGCCACTTGCGAACTAAAATTCGCGTGGTAATGCCATGCGTGGAACATGTAATCGTGGTAAAATCATATATTCGAAGAAAGACATCGAGAACAATGTTAAGTGCATAGAACAGTATACTATGTGTGTGTGGTTGGGGGGAGAGCAAGGGTGGTGGGGCAGAGTCAAAACAAGATGTCAAAATTGCACTTTCGTGTATTGTGTCGCCTTAGAGGCTTTTAGATGTAATACTTTTAGTTGGAGTAATAACATGAGTACAGACATAGAAGTATTTCCTTTCCAGATTATGAAGAACCTATCTTCTATCATAAACACTGAAGCGTCTTTTACAAAAAAAGTTTGTCCTTCGTTTGTTGGGTCAAAAAGCTACAAATATATACAACGAACAGATCACTAACTAACTAGAGATTAACAGACACTTTGGGGTTCAGAGATGAAAGAGTAAGGAAAAAAGGCACTTTACTCACTTGTCCTGGGACTCGATGTACACGTAAAGGTGAGGTTCGAAACACTTCGAGAGGATACCATGGAATGGGTTCTCAGGGGCTTTTGGCTTCTTTGGCTGAAAGAATGAAGGAATATTCTGTGATGTTTGCAAACAATCTCATGGTAATGCATGTAATATCGACTCAGGATCCCTTTCCTTCATGTTTCTGTTTGACTCAGGCCAGGGGGCTTAATTAGAGTTTGGCAGACAGGGATCTCCGCTACAAACAAGGGGAAGTATCCTCTGGTGGTACCTATACTGATTCCACTGGGTGAAACCTTTACCCACCAGCTCAACTGATACCGGGACAAAGGACCTCCGATGGTCTGCCTTATTTCGGCAGATAATCCTACTTAATTGGTTCCTGTTCCGGACCACCAGGGACAATTTGGCGGTCTCGAGTAGGAAATGTAATAAATGACAACCATCGGGTGGTAGAACATTTCCTTCGTCTTAAGGCCATTTGCTTCTAGTATGCCAGTAAACAATCCCTGCTTACATAATTTGTTTTCTTTGTGAAAAACGAACAACTTTTCAGTGCAGGTGCACTGATCATGGCACCTGCACAGCAAAGTGCCAATGTCTTCAGTGGAGCTACTGAGGCAGTGGCCCTGCTGAAGGCTGTGCCTGCTTGGAGGAAATCTCTAAACATGGCAGGCTGTAGTTCACTCGGGCACCAGAGTACAGCCCTCCTATTTACCTGGTGGGATGGAGAATAGCCAGGCAAGCACTAAATAAGCACTTGCGTTTACAATTAAAGCATTCTTTTTAAAAGTTGCATCAATGGGGCGGCCCATCCAAAAGAAAGGGCAATAACTTTGTATCATGAACTCGTCAAGCCAGGAAGCACCTCAACCTCAGTGCTGTGCCCATGCATTCAACATGGCACTACAACATAAACCCCGGGCATGCACTGTGACAGGCATGGAACCTTTCATTATCCCCAAAGCTTGCCATGCTGCTGTGTGCTGCAGAAGAAAGACCCAATGGTTGAAAAGGTGCTACTGGGCATGGAGGTATGAAGCAAGTGTCTCACAAGTGTGAGATCACACGAGAAACGGATGGGAGAAACAAGTAATTCAATGGCCCTGCTGTCTAATGAAGATTCAAAGAATGAATGTTACAGTGCTGGAAAGTCATATGGTTCGATGGTGCTAGTAAAGAGGAAAACAGATTCTAGCATTAAAAGTAAGTGCTCTGAGGTGTTGAGATTGTGGCACTGAGTCTCAGAGTTGGAACTGCTTCCTTACTCTTGGAATGCTGCACCACAGGAACTCAATAGTGCACTCTCCATGTTGCAAGACAGCACACGGCAGGCTGAATTGACAAGATTTGCTTGAACTGCAGGTGAAGCACGCTTTAACCTCCCGGTCTGGGATTAACTCTGCTAGATGTGCAGATTTAGCAGACACACTGTGGATATGAATGATGTTGGCACAAAGAAACACTAGCACATCACGCAGGCCACTAGGATGTGGCTTTAGTACACGGGGTAACAGTATAACGCTCTCCATAATTGCCATCTGAGCCAACTCCTCATGTATCCCTAAAGCTACCAACCAACTTCTTGAATGCTATGGGCCTTATTTTGAGTGCTCAGATAATCCCAATAGGGCAGATAACAGGAGCAACCGAGACCATCAGGACTAGAAAATGAGTTGGTCACTTGGAGACTACTTCCTGCTGAAAGCACCCAACATCTCCAGGAGGAAATCTAGCATGCTATACAACGGAATCAGAACGGAAAGACATGTTATCACATTTTATTCCCCAAAAATATGTGATACAAATTATTTCCAACCCCTAAGAGTTACCGATGTCCCAGGTATCTGTAACTCGGAGGAAGAGTAGCGACAGGCAATTTTTTTGGCCCCCTTGTAATTCCACCAAAACTAATGAAGAAAGAAGACAACATTTTAATAAGGCATTTTAGAGTGGGCAAATGTGCTTCTTGTTTCCTGGTACAAATTTTGTTGTATGGTCTAAACATGCATTTATTTCCTGTGAATTTTATTACAGAACTTAACAACTTACATTTGCAGGTTTATTAAACGGAAACACAAAGAGAGGTATCATATGTTGTTCCCCAAAGCCATTGAACACCAGCACACGATGAAGGTAAAACAACATAGACCATTCTCAATCAAGAACTGGCCTGGATTTTACAATAGCTTGAAGGATATTTGTGAATATTTAGCACCCTTGAAAGAGAAGTTCAGACCTCACAAGGGCTTTACATTAGTGTACTAGAATTATTAAAAAGCTAAGAGGAAGTGGAATTAGGGTGGTAGCAGATAAAGAGGCTAATACAGTCTCATATCCTGCTGTAGCGGGCTATACTGGCCATTAAAGGCCTGCTACGGCAAGGGCCTTTAACAAGGAAGCGGGCCTATAATGGCCTGTATAGCGCAGCTATGGCGATCTATAAGGCTAGTAGAAAATTCTGTCACTAGAGGGCACAATGTACTAAAAAATAAAACAAAGGCGTTCAGTGAGCCCGAGGGGATTTAAATCCCTCGGGACTCCATGAGGTTTTGTTCACAGCAATACCAGTGAATGACAAAGATTGAAATGTTGGAGCTGCGGGCTTTTACTAACCATTAGAAGCCTGGAGAACGCCACTGTCTTCAATGGAACTTCGAATGTTCCAGTGTTCTAATATAGCCTTAAAGCCCACCATAGCGGACTATACCGAACATTAAAGGCCCGCTCCAGCGTTAAAGGCCTAAGCCGAAGGGAGCAGGACTTTAATGCCGGTATAGTACAGCTACAGAGGGCTATAAGGCTATTAGAACATTCCATCACAAGAGGGCAGAATGTTCTAACAAATAAAACAAATGCCTCACAGAGCCCGAGGATTGAAATCCCCTTGGGCTTCATGAGGCCTTCGTTCACAGCAACAGCTGTACAGAACAATATTGATATGTTGGAATTCCGGGCTTCTACCGGCCATTAGAAGCTTGGAGCACTCCATTTTTCTCAATGGAGCTCCCAACATTCCAAAGTTCTAATACTAAGTAAGCAATACTGATGTAGAATAGTCTTTAAACTCTAGTCTACCTATACAGTTGTATGTGATTTCATAGAAAAACAATTTCATCGAATACCATTACTGAGAAACCATTTCATGTAAACTGTTTAATAGAAATTTTCAAAATGAATGCCATTTACTTTTTCATAGAAACCATTCACAGAATTACCTATTGGCAGTAATTGGGTGCTGAATGCTTAATTTTTTAAGTGTAAAGGCAATGGTTGCAGGTCTTACTTTCAGAAACAGTTTTGTCAGAGATACTTATTTCAGTGAATTACTTCAAGGGACATTATTTCATATTTATATCTTTTACATTATCAAACAATTACTTTGGAGGCTTTTATTCGTTGACCCATCACCACCCATAAACACAATCAATCCCTGCCCCCTGAAAACCCTCAACACAAGTAAACTACACTCGCCTCTAGAGCCTAAAAGCCCTTTCTACCCCAAAAATCCACTATCCCAGAACCATAAAATCACTCACTACCCCTAACTCCACCCATTCCTGAACCCTAAACACCCCTTCTATGCCTAAACCCCACTCATTCCATACCCCTACAACACCTCAGTATGCCCAAACTCCACCCATCTCTGAACCCTAAACAACACACACTGGCTTAAAACATCAAAAATCCATGACCCATAAGAACACGTCATCACCCTAAACTACTCATCCCTGAACCCAAAAAACCCTTTCTACATCTAAAATCCACCCATCCCTGAATCCTTAAAACCCCTCCCTTCCCAAAACTTCAACCCATCTTGAACCCAAAAAACTCTTCACCAGCCCAGACGCTACCCATAACTAAACCTTAAAAACCCTCACCAGCCCTAATCCTTGCACATCCATGAATCCTAAGACGACTTAACACTTTTACACTTCACCCATTCCTGAAACCTACTCATTCATAAACCTTAAAAACCCCTCACCACCCATATACTCCACCCATCTGTGAACCATAAAAACCCCTTTCTCTGCTTAAACTGCAATTATTGCTGACCCCCTAAAAGCACAGGTGAATCCTCTCAAACCAGCCAGTTCGAGGCCTCTTGCCAGAACACCTTTTCTGGCAAAGATTCTACAGAGACGTCACTATGCATGTTTCTTTAAACACATAGTCTCTTAGGAGAATTTCAAAAGGGGTTTCTCCTGGTTTGTAGTAGAATAAGGCTTGTTTGATCTACGAGAATGTCAGTTGAAGACAGAGGATGAGAAGTCAGTTGCACGGTTGGAAATTCTTGGCCTCCAAACTGCAATGAATGCCAATATTTATTTATTTATTTATTTATTTATTTAATTTGTATGGCGCGTTATAACCTCAGGGGTCTCTAAGCGCTGTCTGTCCAAATTTACGTGAGAGGTGTTACGTGATACGATGTTACATTCACTTGAAATCGGCATGCCGCTAAGGTCTGCTCCATGCTTGTTTGTACAACACAGTTTTTAGTTTTTTTCTGAAGGGAAGTAGATTACTTTCCTTCCTGAGGTCTGAATCCAAATTATTCCACAAAGCTGGAAGCACGTTGGAGAACGCGCGCCCCCCCACTGTGGTCAGCTTGAAGCGAGATTGGGACAAGAAGGTAGCGTCCGATGAACGCAAGGTCCTGCCTGGTGTATAGGGGGATATTCGGGATTTCAGATATTTGGGTGCCTTGCCGTACAACGCCTTGTGAGCAATACACAATCCCTTGAATACGATTCGCTGACGTATTGGGAGCCAATGTAGCTCCTGCATCAGGGGGGAGGCATGGGCAGTCCTGGGTTTATTGAATATAAGCCTAGCTGCATCATTCATGACACCCTGAAGCTTGTCCAGCAGCCGCTGAGGCAGGCCTAAGTATAGAGAGTTACCGTAGTCCAGCCTAGCCAGAATTGTGGCTGAGACTACATGTCTCAGAGTGGAGAATGAAAGCAAAGCAGAGATCTTCCTAAGCTGTTTTAAAAGGCCTATACAGGTGCCCACAACCGTGGAAACCTGTTTTTCCATAGATAGTTTGTTATCCACAAATAGGCCTAGGCTTTTGACTGCTGCTGCCGGTTTTGGTGGTGTACCCAACTCTCTAGGCCAGAATTTGTCGCTCCAGGGGTTGCCCGAGATGGAAATGGGCAAGACTTCCGTCTTGTCTGGATTGACCTTCAGAGAGTTCTCAGACATCCAGTTTACTGTGGTTTTTAGTATGTCCTGTAGCCTAGTGTATGCTCCTGGGCCATCATCCAGCCGGATGATGATCTGGGTGTCATCGGCATAGTTATACACTAGGCAGTCCATCTTGTTCAGGAGAGCAATTAATGGCTGCAGGTAGATGTTAAAAAGTAGGGGTGACAACGCAGAGCCCTGTGGGACGCCGCAGGTGATAGGCGCGGGGGTGGAAAGTAAATCGCCCAGCTGCACTCGTTGTGTCCTACCCTGCAGGAAAGAAGCGAGCCATGCATGTGCTGTGCCTATAACACCAAAGGCACTCAACCGCGACAGAAGCTGTTTATGACACACGGTGTCAAACGCCGCGGAGAGGTCCAATAGTATCAAGGCACTTGGTGTTTTTACATCATAATATGCGTTATGTTTTGCTGGATAGACTTTGACCATTGTATTCTGCTGGATCCACTGAACATGATAGCTGGAGTCAAGGGCACACTTTAGCTTGATTTCATTGTGGTTTGTCTTATGCACCTTCAAGTTTCTAAAACAGGGCAACTTGTGATGTAGATATAGAATTTAGAAAGTAGATTGCGTATCTTCAACCCCTTCAGTGCTGCGCGAACTCCGCGGCGGTGCTGAAGGTTCTAAAGAACCAATAGAACCATGACGGAACGGTTCCGCCATAAGCACAGGCCAACCAACGCTCATGACGGAACCGTTCCGTCATGAGCATGGAAGGGGTTAAGTGAGTAGTGACGGTTGGTAACCATTACTTGCAGGAGCCTCTGTATGCTACTCATATGATCTGCAAGGAATACAGTACCTACTTTCTTACTCCACTGTCAGACCATCCTTTCACTGCACCAGTCAATTATGATGTTCAGAAGAGTAATCACTTTCTCCTGTTTTATTTAATGTACATATGAAACTATTGCATGATATCTTGATGGCACAGGAGTAAGCGCTTGCACATCTATGCAGTAGACACTCTACTGGTGGTGATTACACAGTGGACTTTATCTAAGTTGGTTGTGGATACTAATAGTTGGATGAGGGCATTTGGTTGATAATAAACATCACCAAAATTTAACTACTGTGAGTGCGCTCACCACACATGTTGAGGAAACTGAAATGCCCACATGGACAATGGAAATTTAATTAGGCCAAAATAAACCTGCATAGCAATGTAAAAATGCTTGAAGCCAGAAAAAAATGTCAACTTTTAGGCTAAAAAAGTGTTTACGTCCATCAGAGAGCTAAGTTACAACCTTTCTTGGCAGAGTCCTTAACAACTTCCTTACTAAATTACTGCAGTAATATCCTTGACAGTGCTTCTCAAAAGATCTTAAGCCAACTTGAGATCCAAGATTCGGGACTCGGCATCCCAGGCTATAGCAGGCCGTCAAGTCCTGATCCAAAGTGCCACATGTTAAGGCTTTGATACCTTTGTTTAAACCTATATAAGTGCCACCCACAGCAGATTGCTCAAGGGGGATAGAACAGTAATCTTTTATATCCCAGGGAGAATCTTAATACCTTTTTGCTTGACGGTAACGTTATGTCAGTGTACCAGGATTGCCTGGTGCCTGGATACTCAAGGGTTTTGAAAGCAACAAAGTGGTGAAAAGAATGCTTGAGTTAATTTCAGCCACTGGCAATAACTCAGCTGCATACTAGTCCATCATTATTCGTCCAATGAGCCACTCTAGACAGAGATCTACCATATGCAAATCAGTCAAGGTGTTGAATGAATAGGATAGGCCAGCCCGACCTGCCAGGCCAGGTCTGCAGTTACACGACGGGCGAAAAACTACAGATTGGAATGCAGCCCAGAGAAACCACTAGTGGCTTGGATTATAGCAAGGATTTCTTACATCGATTTTTTGTTTGTTACATGTATCTTTATTAACTGTTGACTATAAAACAAAATGGCAAAGAAACGAAGAACAGTTACTTATTTTAAAGCCTCTGTACTTTTTTTTCAAAGAAACAATTTCATAAGGCTCTAACTATTCCCAGATTAAGCTGTCAAAGAGACATTAATTGTATTTTGTTATTAAGATGGGCAGTTAAAGGATAGGTAGGTTGCAGTCTCAAACGCCTGCTGAATCAGCAAACCCGCATACACTGCAGTTATTGATAAATATGGTATTTTCCTTTTTTTAAGAGCAGTAAACATTTTTGAAGTAAACAAATGTCAGCTTATGGAGACCAGACTATAAATTGTTCATGTTTTATCTTTGTAGAAGAGCAGTCCTACTTTACACGTTCTATTTCAGCCTGCTGGGAACGGGAGTGTGTGCGGATTGTCTAATATTTCGGACGCCCGCCTTTTGTGCCCATTCTTCTACAAAGCCTCTGATCCCCGAGAACAGAAATGGAGTCACAGCCCTGGGGATTCGGCACACCACATGTTGAGCGCATTTGTTCTCCTTTGCCATCTCGAGAGGGGTGGACATACAGATGTTGAAAAAATTGCATTTCCTGGGAGTAAAACACCTCTGGGAGAGGCATTTAAGATAAGGGCAATCCTACACCAATGCACATTCTCTTCCAGTTCAGACGCCATCTGTCCAAAGACAATGAAGGGGAGGAGGGTAAACATCCAGGGATGGTAAAGCCCCACTATACAACAGGTGATAAACCCTTTTCAGGACCATGGCCAGGTGGCAAGACTTGGATAATGAGTCAGGCGACATCTCTCAATCTCAGGGCTCTTTGTGCGCCGTCCTTCACCTCTTTCTCCCGCTGCCCTTTAACCTCTGCAGCTAGTTCACACCAGTGCTGATAACATCTTGATGTAAAAGGGCGTAGGACTCTACAGAACTTCCGAGTTCATTCCAACTAAGAAGCTGACCGTTGTTTCTTACCAGCTGCGCGGTGTTAGATAACATTCAGAGTGGGGGTCACAGATCACTTTGCTCCGCTCTATTGGCTCCAGCTTCATGTGGCCATGGAACTTTGAAAATGGATTAGATTACCACTAACCTCACGGAGCGCTAATCACGTTCTGTGGCCCTGGACCACCAAAGGGAGGAACTCTCAGCTTGTCCACTAGCCACCCTTCACTGGAGGCCACCTGTGCAAGGAGTCGCAATATAAAAAGACTGCTGAGGCCCCCAACTTAATGTACTTAGTGGCTACAAAGGGAAGGGAGATTGTAGGCTCTAGTTTATCACGAGAAGCCACAGGTCAATGCAGCAACGAGGCCTATTTGTAGCCCCTGTATCAGCACTGCGAGACCCTCTCCTTCTTGCAAACTTGCCCACACCCATCATATTAAAGGCTACTCTGACAGCTAGGCCACATTTGATGAAGGCATTGCACTCTACCTGGTCATCTGTCTTGTGCACTAGGCTCCCTTTCTCTGGGCACTGTGTAGCAACGAAACTTTTAACAAGTGTTGGCAAAGCCAGTCGTTTTGGTTCAGAATAGTAATTACGTTTTTTTAAAACTGTTTGACACTAACGTGCAAGCTTTTGTCACTGAGCACTGGTCTGGCACTCACTGTGACAGCGAAGGCTTATGTGATCCAGGCAACAAAAGTACATTCCTGAGTTTAGGTGTAAGTTTCCCTCCCACCCTGCAGAAAACAAACCACAAACACACATATGCAATAGTGTGAGCTCTAAACACACCAAACAGCTGAGAGTTAACATGCCCAGACTCACAGTTGTGGAGGCCGAATCCCTACACAGGATTGTGCCCCAGCTGTGGCATGTCTTTAAGGGAAAGGAGCTTTGTGAGCCCCCTGGTGAACCGAAAGTACTGGCCATGCTTTCACTAACCGTACTATACCAGCCGTCACACGTGTGCCAAAATGACTGCTTAGGGGGAAGGGAAAAACCTGGTAGGACAGGAAGCTTGAATCGAAGGACATCTGGTGGCAAAAGTGGTCCAAGAGGCCCATGGGCAAGGCATAATGAGGTGATGATGGCAGGAAATCAAGGGAAGGATTAAGGACGCACTAGCATTGAGCAATGGTGGCCGGCTCCCGACGTCTATAGGGCAGCAGTCGTTTGCCATCCCCACAGTTAAATCCACACCAGAGAGTGCAAGCCCTCGAGCTAATTTTTTAAAACACAGGACTGACAGTGCAGGGCGGGGGAAGAAGGAAGCAAGCAGGACCAGGGAGGGAGCTCAGGAGAAGGATGTGGACCCATCGTGAGGTTCTGACAGCTTTGTCAGGAACCTGTTCATTCAGGTGCTTTTGGGGGGTGGTGAAGGCACCTCACTTCTGCCCTATGCACAGCCACAGCCTTAGCACCCGTCCACAAGACTAAGGTTTTCCGTCATTTCTCACTGGGCGGGTGCTGGATTTTTCCACTGCAAGGTAATGATGTGTTTTGCAATTAGCAGGGTTCGGTCCAAGAAACGGGAAGCAGTTCTGTGGTTCTTAAAACGCTTATAGAAGCACAAATCCATCACTTCTTAGGTATCTAGATCATGAATGTCCGTATGAGACGAGAGCCTTTGTGTCACCTAAGCCCAATAGACTCAACTGATGGGTGCGCAAGTCTAAATATTGAGTTTTAAATATCGACCTACAGTAATATCAAGTTGTAAATATCGTAGGGAAAGAATATCGAAATCAAGAATATCGACGACCAGAATATCGATCTGGAGGTAAGAAATATTGTTTTTGTTAATATCGAAGTTAGTAATATTGATAGCAAAAATATTGATGTCACTAATATCGATATTTATATTAGTGTTATATATTTTATTTTGTATTTTATATGTTTGTGTTTATATTTTTTGTTAAGTATTGTACTGGTTTTTGAACATATGTTTAACATTTTTAGAAGGTAGTAATGTTTGTTTAAGTAAATTATGCGTTTTAGTACCGTACCAGGTTGTGGGATTATAGAGGAATGGGCTGGGAATTAAATGAATTATAGTAAATTCATTAAAAAAAATGAGGAATTAGTCATTATTTCTAAGTAAATTTTGTGTTTTAGTTCTGTAGCGGGTTGTGGGTTTAATTTATTTTAAAATATTTATTAATTGGTAATTAATTTTTATTAATTGGTAAATAATTTTCATTAATTGATTAATTGGTAATTATATTAAGTTTATTCATTTATTATTGGAGTGCATTTTGAGTTTATAGGGGAACAAGGTTGGAAGTAATTCAATTCTTATTAAGTAATTATTAGTGTTATTGTTTGGTATTGACAATTTATAGTTAATTATTAATTGGTAATACATTTTTAATAATTGTTTTGGCTTTGAAAAATTAATTAATTGTTATTTAATTATTAATAGGTAATCAGTTTTTATTAATTATTATTTATTGGTATTTATCGATAATGTATTATTATTAATTATTAATTGGTAAATACTTTTAAAGAATTATTGTTTTTGGGTATTGTAAAATAATGTAATTGTTAAATAATTATTAATTTGGTAATTCTTTTTTATTAATTCTTTATTGGTATTGCTAATTAATGTATTGTTATTTCATAATTCAATCATTATTTATTTTAAAAAACTCATTTTAATTATTTGTATGTGATTTTTACCCCTACGCTATCCAACACTTTCCCTACTGTTGCACTCTCTGGAGTTGGAATAGTAATTTTAACCCCTACGCTATCCAACGCTTTCCCTACTGTTGCACTCTCTGGAGTGGGAATAGTAATTTTTACCTCTGCGCTATCCAACACTTTCCCTACTGTTGCACTCTCTGGAGTGGAAATAGTAATTTTTACCCCTACGCTATCCAACACTTTCCCTACTTGTGCACTCTCTGGAGAGGGAATAGTAATTTTTACCCTTACACTATCCAACCCTTTCCCTACTGTTGCACTCTCTGGAGTTGGAATAGTAATTTTTACGTCTGCACTATCCAACACTTTCCCTACTGTTTCAATCTCTGAAGTGGGAATAGTAATTTTTACCCCTACGCTATCCAATATTTACTGTTTTAGTTAATGTCATGTAAAATTTATTATTTTTTAAAAAAAATTTGTTATATATCTTTTTTATATTTTTATTTATATTATTGTTGTATGTGTATGTATGTATTTATAAAAAAAGTAAGAATTTATAATAAGTTATTACAATCATTATTTATAAATGTTATTAAGTATATATATTATATATTATATTTTATATGTATAATTTATTTTTACATTACATGTATTAGTTATAATTTTAAACATTTTAAAATATTTTCAACTATGTTCTTTTAATTATATGTATTACTTTATTTTACATTATTCTTTTGGAAAAAACGATATTTTTGACAATATTTTTTTCCGATATTTTTGTACTTCCCTTCGATATTTTTGGCGTCGATATTCTGTCAATGATTCCAACTGAGGACAATCCTACAGAACATGCTTAAAGTCTGCAACTGGGTTTTACAAGGGTTTCAGGTATCCTGCTTACTCATCAAGTCCTCAAAGGTCAAAAACTGACTGTCTCAGTAGGAAGGCGCTGAGCAAGATATCCGCATAGTAGAGGAGCTCCGTCGCCCGAGTAAGAATGCTCCAAATATCGGTCTTCCAATCCACCATTGCTGATGAATGAACCATGCACAGATGGCCTTACAAGTGTGTGTGTGTGGGGTGGAGGGGAGGAGAGGAGAGAGAGATCCAGCGCTACCCCCAAAGCCTCTGGGTGCTGGGCCGCATGGTTGACTGCAGCCTGATCGGTGCAGCGCGGCTTCGATTGCCGAAGGCCTGCACCCAGGAGAAGTAGCTCGAAACAGGAGCTACAACAGTCAGGATCTTCCGGGACTTTACCCTGAGAGTGCTGAGACTACAACGCAGATTTTGATGCAGTAAAGTGCTGCCTCAGGAACAGAGAGCTGAAATATATGATGCTCTTCACAGACAAATTGAGAGTGACAGCTAAGGCTAAGTCGTGTTACTTTAAGGCGCCCTCTGAAGTGTTGGACTGGCTTGATGGTTGGAGACCAACAGGGCAAGATGCAAGGTCGACTACAGCGGGGAAGCATCAGCCCGGGAAAGCAATGCATTGACAAGGCAACCACCCCTAGCGAGATCTCACACTGGGAGCCCATGCCATACGGGGAACCTCCCCACATGAGGGGGAACGAGGAGACACACAGGACAGAGTTCTGACTTACCTGCGGGAGGGTTGAGGGGGAAGAGATGACCTAGCGAGGTCCTGATGAGGTGACTTGAGATGCCACATTGTCGAAGGTTCGAGGGGTCAGTGTCCCAGGCCTAAGTCAATCTACTTGGCATGGCAGTGGCTGGGGGCTTGCGACAAGGTAAAATAAGACCTTGAATCTGAGTCACCAATGAGAGGGATAGCAATTTACAGTAAGATATTGGGGGGACTGGGTGGCGGGAGGAGGATGAAATGTTGGGTCAACTGACCCACTGTTTTCTATTATTGTCGGGCGACAGGCACTCTGCAATATTGGGAGGTGGGTAGTTCTAAGTTCGCTGTGCAGGGATGCAGGGCAGCAGAAGGGGGGGTTGCAAGGGGAAATGTTCTTATTGAGTTGTTTTTTTGTTGTTGGTTTGTTTGCATTGTTGATTCACATTGGAAGAGTCGCCTGCTAGGCCTACCTGAGGGAAATAGGAGACTGGGATTAGAAATGAGTAGACCCTCAGAGACCCTGATCCAGAATACTATAGATCTAAAATGGTTAGAGGATAATGTCCTAGAATTTCAATGGGCTCAGGGACAAAATTAAGATGGGAGTGGTAATGCAGTATGTTAGGAGTCACTCTCCGGATATAGTGCTGTTACAGGAGACGTTTATGATGGGCAACAACTACCGAGCCCTTAATAAGTGGGGTTACAAAATGGTGATACATGTAGGCTATACATTGGGGTCAAGAGGGGTGAGGGTATTATTGAAACACACAATCCCTTTCACAGTCCAACATGCTTGGACAGACCCATCTGGGCTTTGACTGTAGGTGCTCCTGTGTTACACATGGCTCGATGGACCAGACGAAGGCAGAAAGAATCATTGGTTTCATTGGAAGCCAGTGCAACTGCCTTCTGTCTTCACTAGTGTGATTACATTCTCGCAGCCCAGTAACGAGTCTGACTGATGAAGTTTGAAACCTCACCAGAAGATGTCTAGAGAGTCCAAGGTAAAAGGCACTGGCATCATTCAGTCTGGAGAGAATTGCAGCAGCACCAGCATTTGCCGTACATGCTTACCGTGAGGGTCTTTTTCAAAGTTTCAGCTGAAATGTACGAGAGTCCTCCACTGAGTTTATCTGAGGGGCAAGGAAGAGTTCTTTGTCCAGTTAAAAAACAAGGTTTGTTACAGCTCTGTACCAGCTTCAATGCAGTTCTGAAATCCTACATTTTCTAAAATTCCACTATAGGTGGTACCGGGAAACTTCTCGGAGGTAAAGTGCGCCATACAAATTTCTTTATTCATAATTTTACCATTTATTCGACCATAATTTCCAGCTCTTCCTATGCTCTTGAACTAGAATTGCTTTGACCATCTTAAAAATATAAAGCGGCTCTGAATAGAACCCTTAATAGGTTCAATACTTTTATTTGCAAATAACTAACTTACACACTTCTGTTACACACAGAAAGATGGAGAACACATATTTGTGCTAAACACACAAGGCTGACAAGTAACACAAAAGCAGACCTATTGGTTTTGCCAGTGCTTGTTTTTCTTTCTCTCCCCCATCCCCAGTTCAAGCATATCCAAACTGGTCACTAATGCGTGCTGCACTGACGTTTCACTGTCCCAGGGAGGGACTCTGCAGCGTACACTGTCACACGCACTGAGTGCACCTACAGTGTTGTCCCAGGACGCCCGAGTGTGCAATGATTGTTGCTCCTGTGTTGTGTTTGACGGAAGGCTCGACACTGCTGAGAGTGAGTTAAACTCCTGTCCCCGGGGGCTGCAGATGGGGAGATTTCCTTTACAAGGGTGAAGGAACACTGAAAGGTTGCTGTTGTCACAGTCAGAGGCCAGCAGCTGAAAGCTTCCCCCTACAAGCCCACCCCGTTTCCTTTCAGTTCCTTCCAAAGAAAACATATTAAATCTAAGCACTGCCATCAAGAGACGGCTCTTCAGCCCGGCTTCCTTTTCTCGGCCTGTTTCTGCTGCTCCATCCTTATCCTCTTTCACTCACACATGTCCAGACATGGCTGCTTTCGACAGGCCCAAAACCTTTTTTTTTTTGGCACTTAAACAAAAATACAATTTTGATTAAGGAATTGAAGAAACTACTAACCACAAAAAAACAAATGTCTAAATTTGAAACGGAAAATAATATGTCCTTTGTTTGGGCTCCAAAATGAGTTTCAAGTTGAAACGGGCCTGTCACCTTAGGGCACGAACGCTCTACCTCAGAATGTGAGCCGCTGCAGGTCTCACAGTGATGCAGTGTCTCTGACTAAATATTATAGCCCGGTGCTGAGGGCAATACACTTGTTAAAGGCCTAGAAACCGAGCCACAGGAGAGAGCATTTAACGAGGGAGAGGGCCTTTAACAACCGGTATAGTTTGGGGTAGACTACTATACAGCTATTAGAACATTTAGAGGAGTTCTAAAATGAAAAGTGAGAAACATCAAGGCTAACATTGGAATGTTGGAGCTCAGGACTTATACCAGCCATTACAAGCCAGAGCTACTCCATTGTCCAATGAAGCTCTCAACATTCCATTGTTCTAATATAGCCTTAGAGCCCGACATAGCAGGCTCTACCAGCCATTAAACACCCGCTCCGCCGTTAAAAGTCCCAGCCTTCAGCTCGGGCTTTTAATAAGTGAGCGGCCGTTAATGGCCAGGAGAGACACCTAGGCGGGCTCGAAGGCTATTAGAACATTCCACCCCTAGAGGGCAGAATATTCCAATTACTAAAAACAAAGGCCTCTCGGAGACCGAGGGGGTTTAAATCGCCACAGGCTCCGAGAGGCCTTTGTTCACCAGCTGTGAACAAAAACAACATTGGAATGTTGCTCTGCGGGATTCTGCCTGCCCCTAGAAGCCCAGAGCACTCCATTGTATTCAATGGAGTGCTCCACATTCCAATGTTCGAATACTGCCTAGATCAACTGCTGGCTGGGGGTCGCCATTTTGTTCTTAATTACAATAAAGATGTTTGTAAGATAATAAGCAAACCACCAAAGCTCATCAACCATTGTAATGTAAAGGTAAATGTAAATGTCAAGGTATTTGTAGAGCGCACTGTCACCAAGCGGTTTCCTGGCGCTATTACTCATACCGCTGTGGAACCCTTCCTGGCTTTCCCTGTGAAGTGTCCACTCCTGGGCACCCCCAGGGTGAAAGCCAGGCATCCTAGCGCTGTTGGGGCCAGTGTGGAGGTTAAGCAAGCTATTGCCCAGAGTTGCTGCGTGGGGCCCATGATTAGAATAGGCACCGAGGCGAGAATTGTCAGGTCCGAGGAAATTGAGTCCAAGACCCGCCGAGGCCGGAATTGAACCCTGGTCTCGGGCCAGAACTCTGGTTGGTTTGCAGGTCCCTATGAAGTGCCTTTTGCACTGGAGAAGCTCACAAACAGTTGAATGTGTAAATGATGATTTCTGGTCCAATCAATGTAAAAAGTGGGGGCCCTTTTATGATCAAGACAGTGGAGCCGCTCCTCCTCCTCTTTAGAGGGTGAGGTGGTGTGTAGAAAGCTGGCATGGTAATGGTTTTCCCAAGGTGAAAGAGTGTAACTACTTTCAGCAGGAATGCCGCTTTCGTCCAGAAGACAAATTTGTCCAGGAAGAATGATCTGTATGGTTGTTGGACAGAAAGAGCCTGGAGTTCACTCACTCTTCTTGCAGATGCAATGGCGATGAGGTACAGCGTCTAAATGGTCAACAGGCATAAAGGACAGCTGTGTATCGGTTGAAAGGGAGTGCGCATCAGGTAAGCAATAAAACAAAATTAAGGTCCAACAGCGGCATCACAAAAGGTGTTGGCGAGAACATATGGGACAGCCCTTTCAAGAAGTGCATCACAAGGACAACATCTAATTTGGAAAGTGATGACGATGCGGAATGAGTTAACAAGCCAAATGGGCTGAAAGATAACCCTGAACTGTTGCCACAGCAAGGCCTTGCTGAGCTAAAGACAGCCAAAACAACAAGATGTCAGACAACTGCATATCCAAGGGTTGGATATTACAGGGGAACAACAAGCAACAAACTTCTCCCAGGATCCTGAATGTACCATTTTGGTGGATGGACGCCTGCCTGCCAAGAAAGAGGATACCAAGCACTTCACAAAGAAGATCAAAAGCCATCATCTATCGAATGGAGGAGCAAGTTGTGAAGGCATGTATGCAGGACCCTACCCTACTGCTGTGACAGATCTTTCTGAAGGGTCAGACAGAACCGAAGGCAATGCTCATGGCTAGAAGTTGCGGGTACCTCACTCTCTTCGCCCAGTCCATAACTCAGAGGACTACTTGGTCTTTCTTGATCTATTTCAGCACTCTGGCAAGGAGAGTTAGGGCTGCATGGCATACAGGAGTCCAGAGGCCCAGTTGAAGGGCCCACTTGAAACAAAAGGCATCTCCAAGGGAGAACTGCTTTGGGAACTATGATGGACACTGCATATTCTCGCAGCGGAAAATGGATTGAGGTAGGATTTTCCTCATCGCTGAAAGATCCACTGTGTCACCTCCAAGGGTAAACACCATTAGTAATCTGTTAGGCAACGGCGGCTGACATCGTCTTGCCAAGTGCAGGGCAATCAGCAAAATGCTCTGAGCGGTCAGCCACTTTCAGAGATGTAGGGCCTCATGGTACATGACCCATGACCCCACTCTGCCCTGTTTGTTGAAATACCACATGACAGTTGTGTTGTGAGAACCTTTACTCATTTCCCCTTGATGGTTGGAAGAAGCACCTTTATTGCCAAGTGAATCGCTGGCAACTCCAGCAGGTTGATGTGGAAGCGAAGTTTAGTTGAGGACTAGAGAGTCCTCTGATCTCCAACTATCTCAGATGACTTTACCAACTCAACAGTGATACTCTGTCAAAACCGTCAGTTCTGGCTGGGGTAAGGAGAGAAGTCTGCTGCCAGTTCAATTGCGTTCGAGCAGAAAAACTGAAGGCCTTTCATAGTTTCCTTAAACACCTGGATAGACACTGACAATTGCTGAGCCTACTGAGACTTCAGATAACACTGCAGAGTCTGCAAGTACCACTTGACTCGTTCCACGAGAAGGAAGCAGGAGGCCAAGAGGCCCAAAGACCTCAGAGCTGGTCTCACTGAGACTCAAGTCAAGGGCTATAAAATCAAGATTATAGACAGAATTTTATGGGTGTATTGAGGTAGAGGGAAAGCTCGGAACAGCACCGTATCCAGGATGGCTGAGATGAAAGGGAGCCACCGTGAAGGAGCCAAAGTTGACTTTAACACGTTGCTAGAAAACCCCAACAATGTGAACAAGTCAGCCGTCATATGGAAATAGCTTACGACTGCTTGATGTGTGCCAGCCTTTAGTAGCCATTCGTTAAAGGAAAAGGAAGGCAACCTCTGCAGATGGGCTGCAACCACCACCATCACATTCTTGAACATCCGGTGTGACTGGTAAAACCAAAGGGGAGCACAGAGAACTGAAAGTGTGCTTGAACTACCTGAAATCACTGGTAGCATTTGTAGGACTGCAGGACGGGAATGAGGAAATCGGTATCATGCAAATTTGATGCCACCATCCAGTCTCCTGGATCCAGGGCAGACAGAACTTGGGCCAGGGTAAGTATTTTGAACTAGGATGAGATAAAGGCCTCAGTCCTTCTTTGGCACCAGGAAATAACTGAAGTAACAACCAGTCCAGATCCCTTGTGCTGGCACCCTTTCTATGGCTTCCTTGGTAAAGACAGCTTCAACTTATGGACAAATGCTCCTCCAGGAGGTGGTATGTGTTTTGGGAGGACATATACCGGGTTATGATAGGAAGAGCAGGAAGCACCTGTGTTCCACAATCTGGAGCACCGATTGGTCTGATGTAGTGCACCTCCATTTGGAGAGGTAGAAGGGGATGCAGCCTTTCATCCGCTGATTGGGTAGGTAGCGTTTGGGTATTATATTGCCCTTGGTGGCCTGGACATTGTTGACTTGATCCTAGACCTCTACCTAGGGAGGACTGAGAGGCCCGTTACTACTGCGGTACATACTGACATTGCCCCTGTTAATATCCCTTGGCAAAGACTCGAAAGGGGCGAGTTTCAGAGTGAACTGCCGAACAGGCAGAGCTAGGCAGAAAGTATGACAGTGGATTTGCTCTCCTTAAATCTTTCTAAGACACTGTACCCCTTCTCTACAAACAGCCTCAAGCTGTTGAAGGTTATGTACACCGAAGATTGTTGGACGTCGGAAGAGAAGCCCCAGGAGCAAATCCAGACTTGGTGCCAGAGCACAAAGCTGGTCCCTACAAAGACGGTTGGTCATATCAAAGCCTGAGCGAATAGAGTATTTTACTGAGTGCTGGTAATCCTTGGTGCAGCGTTGCAGGGTTGGCCATATGTCCACCACCCTGTCCCATGATGTATCAGAGTACCTTCCCAGGTGGCAAGTAGTATTGACGGACCCAAGAGCAAGGCTGGTTGAGGAAAACTGCATTAGGGTTAAGGTGACACGTGGATGCCTGAATCACCAGGCTCTCAAGAGTGAGATGTTGAAGAAGAAAATCTGGATACCCGGGAGGAGGTCTCTGCCTCCCTGCCACTTGCAGGGCGGGGGCAATATGCTGGCTTCACCCAAGTGCCTACCAGTGCATCAGTAAAGGCTCATTGAATGGCAGCAGAGATTCCAGATTCATTTGGATTGGGTTGCGCCCTGTTGTTTGTCTTCACCACTGTTGTGGGTAGGATGAGATCCAATAAGGAGGGGGATTCTTCTATTGCATAGATGGTTAGGGGAGGAAAGACCAATGTCTGGTTAGATGTCCAGCCCACTGGCATGTTATAGATCCAGAAATGGGTCTTCATCATCATAAAAAAGATAATCATCATTATCATCATCGTCGGCATGAGGTTTGTAGGTTTCTGGGTCAGAGTAGGAGTACAGGTAAATCGTTTGCAACCACAGGGCAGTGGAAATGGTTCCTCAGAGTCCAATAAAACAATTGTTTCCCTATCCAACATCGGTGATGTCAGGCCCGTGCAAGCCCTAGATTTGCAGCTTTGGTTGTGGTGCTGGATGTTGTTCCAGAGCTGGGGTCAGCAGGCCAAGCTTGCAGGTGGGATAAGCTTCGAAGCAAGGTCGAATGCCGCAGTTGGCATCAGGGATGGATTCACTGATGGTAACCCAACTGTAGGCCACCTCAGATCTTGAAAGACTGAAGGTGCTCCATAGCTACCAAAAGTTCATCCAAGGCCAGCTTAAATTCATGGAGCTGATGAGGCGTCATCAATAGAACAGAGAAGTTTGAGTGCATCGGGTTCAATTACGGAATCGATTCCAAATGGGGAGGGGGGGGAACAACTGCGTGACCTGGAGGTAGCCAGGGTGTCACATGACGCTGAAAGGTGGGAGTGGTGCGATGAAGGAGAACCATGCCTCTACCTGAACTCCTAAGCCAAATGGTCACGAGATCGGCACGGGAAAAAGTGCGTGCCCACACCTTTGAAAGGATAGGGCCTTTATTTGACTTTCTCCTAAGTTCTACGATGGCAAGTTTGGTTTTGTGGTCTTTACAAAGGTGGCACAGATATAGTGGCCCTGACATCACCATTTGGGGCACAGTGGATCTGACACAGAGCAGCACAACGCCACATACTGACAAACAAAAGAAATGCTATCAGGTCTGGCACCTGGGAAATTTACAAAGAGAGGAACCTGTGGTTAGAAGTCTCTTTTGGAAGCACCCAGTGTTCCTCAATTGAACAGGGATGCACTAAAAAATATATATATTTTTTTAGAGTTAGCAGTGCTCCCATGGGCCACTGCTTACTCTTCAACAGACTCTTTTTTAATACACAAAAGGGAAAAGGTTTCAAGGGGACTTCCATGAGGTCTCAGTAACTATAATGATTTGCAACCAGATTTATGTCACTAAGCATTGATACATAGCAAACTAATTTGGTATTTGGAAAGTACATCTACCACACACCTCTTTCAGATACTGAATCGGTATCCATTTGCAATCACATTTTAGGAGTCTGAAAAACTTTTCCGATTCCTAAAATAGAAATAGTACATCTGAAAAAGCATTGTTAAAGTCACAAAAGCCGAATCGGAGTGTATGCAACCGTAAAATGCTCAGTATATCTGGCCCTAGATTGATAACACATTTTTGTAACCTGGATATTTCTTCTTGCTTCTAGCAAAACCTACTGGTACAGATCAATAAGTAAAACAGCCTAATTACAAAAGTAGATAATTTAGAATGACATTTTAACAAGTTTATGAAACACGGGCATTTCCTGTGGAGTATGAGGGTTAGCGATAGGCAATTTCGTGGAGCCAGCACTCTTGCTAAGTTTTGAAAGGTGGAATGTAGGGATCCATTGTAGCACCAGGAGAGAAGATTGTAGTTTTTAAATTTGGGGTGCAGAATACTTTTCTTTTCAGTTGAAACATTTGCGAGCTGCCAAGGTTTGATTCCAAAGTTGTCAACCTTTGTAAGAGAGTCAAGAACCTAAGCAGAACGTTGACAGATGAGGTGCTGCTGTTATTTAGGCAGTTGCGTTATCAGGGAATCTATTACTGATTCCTCGCCTCTGTAGGAGATTAACAATATGGTAGCATTCTTTTGGGATTCTTTATCTGAAGTAGTTTTAGTATGTTGGAACAGTGAGATATTTTTTCTTGGGGAAGCAGTGCTTAAAGAATTGCCCCAACGTTAGTTGCTGCTGAGCTAGGAGCAATGATTTTACCAAGTATTAAAAGAAATGAAGAGAACAATGCCACTCAAGAACTATTCATTGGAGTTCTGCTTCACAGCAATTTAGTTTCAGGGCACATTTTTTCGTTCAACTTTGAAAGTAGTTTGGAATACATTTTTCCATTACTCCATCTGTAGTTTTAATGTATAGCTAAAGACTGTCTGGGTAACAATGGGATAGAATCCTGTGTTGAATAACTCAATTCAATTTTGCTTTCACCCTGTTGTATTTAAACGGTGTAAAGTCATACACCATCTCAAGAAGTGAAACGTCAATATTTCCAACCTGTAGGACCTACTTTGTTTATGCTTCTTAGGAAAAAAACATACTATCTCCACCACTTCAGGAAAAGGCTAGAAACCCAACCTCAATAACAATTGGAAGATCTGACTGGTTAGGGTGTCTGAGAATCCAACTGCCAAGACAATTTGGCCATTACGAGGGACCCACAATTCCCGTTTTAGCCAGTAACCAGCTCTGCTGGAAAATCCTGAGACTCGTTTTCCCCCCGTTTTACCTGCTTATACTCAGCAAAACATGTGGATGAAAAAATACTGAGTAATGCAGAAACCAAGAAAATGATGCCTTTTGTTGTCCGTTTCTGAGGGTCAGACGTAGAATGCACCAGCATTTCCACACCTTAGAAGTACTGATACCCAAGGCACTGACAGCAACGACCGGCAGTGGTACGTCAGGATGCAGGAGAGCGGATTTGAGAGTTCTGCATCAATCGGTCATAACCTTTATCATAGTCCCTTGGTTACAAATATAGTAGCTGCTGCTTTAGGCGTGAAAGGGATTTAGTCTTGTGGCTTGTAGGAAATTAGGACTAGTTCTTAGCAAGGATAGGGCTGGTGAGGAGACCTGCAGCTCTCTTTGACACTGGATTGAAGGAAAGCATAAACGTTGCTAGGGTTCGACAAGTATGACTTGATTTTACCCAGAGATAATGCAGGACTTTGACATAAAATCAGTCATGCACACTTATCCCCACTAATGTTGTCCAAGGTCCACTGAACGGTTTTTGAACAAACCAAAATGTTATGATGTCCGCGTGACCATGAACAGCACAAACCGCACATATCAAATCAAGCTCTCCGTGAAACGTCCTACCTAACAAAATATGACAATGAAAACTGTAACTGAATGCAGAACGAATAAAAGATTTTGTGATGGCAAACGGGAAGGTGGGATGACATATGTTGTGAAATGTAGAACTCAAGATCCCTTTTGGCGCTGTGCCACTATTATTCAAGAGAACTGAACAAAGACAGGGCATGAAAGGACCTCTTGCAGCAGCATGAATCCTTGGCTGCAAATAAGTCACTTGTCTCCATCTGGAAAAAGGCCAGCATGCTGCTGCCTCTTGATAACATTCATCTGTGTTGAGGATTCCCTAACAATGGCTCTCACTCAATGACTGATGACAAGCCATTAAGAAAACAGCTATTGAGCAGTACTCACTCTGTCTAAATCTGCCTCCTGGTCCAATGCAGACTCCTCGGCCCCAGTCTCGTCCTCCAGGAACGGGTTTGTTGAAACAGGAGTGGGCTCGGGCTTTTTCTACGTAAAGAAAACAAATGTTAAAGTCGCCACAACATTAGAGGGGAAGCCTGCATTCTTAACATGGACATTTTAAACAAGGTCAAAATTTGAAGATGTCTATCATTTTGTTGAATGCCATATTAATTTGTTTTTTGACAGATGCACCGTGATGAATAGCACCTAATGGGTACTATTAGCAAATTTCCCTCATCAAGTTTCTGGATGAAATACCCCCACTGTCCATTGGCCTCATCCTTCCAGAACTCCTTTCAGCTTCCTAAGGCAACGTTTAGGTTTCTTACCCGAAATCACTGCCGCTTGTCTTATAACATCTTATGCTAATGCTATCAGAGCCTGTTCTAGACAAGCAGGCTACCACAATACCTGGCAGTAATTCCACTACTCACAATATAAACTGCATTTGCAGGTTACCATCTGGCCCCTAAAAGACCCGCCACTGGACACCAGATTCAATCCTGCAGGTGTCTCGAGTACCAGATTCCCGGTCACTATGCTGCCACTGTCCTGCTCCATACCTCAATGATCACGTCAATTTTTTTTTATCAATCTAGGTTTTCCTTTATGAATCTGTACTAGTTTGTTCAACAACTTTATAGAACATCAAACTAAGATACCCCGTATTTCCTGAATTTTATTGAGGGATAACAACAAGCAGTGATCACAGTTAAGGCTTTCGCAAACGGAAAACCTCTGGTCTGCAGATAATTTGTAATTTTCAGAAACACCTCAGGACTGTCTCTGTTTCAAGGAGCATTTGTAAACCTTTACGGTTTACCTTTAGTCTATTTTTCAGATGACAAAAGGTGCTGACTCACCCTCAGCACTCACCAAAGCAAATAAAAGAGCAAGACATCAAATGACTGACAAAGAGGGAATACAAGTGAAAAAAAGAAATTAATGAAAGTAATTTCTCAAAAACAGATAATGGCGAGAACAAGCTCGGACAAGAAATAAGTTGATCTTTCAAAAGTTTGGACTATTTGAAAGAAAGAATACATATTTATATTATTTTTCTAAAGAGTTCAAATGGATAGCATTTCTCATCATTGCAGACCAATGCACTCCTGCTAGACCACATTATTACTGGGCATCAACTGTATTTTTGACATTGTAGAATGTACAACATGTACAATCAGATGGAATAAGACTCATTGCAGAAGTGTAAAGTTCTTTTGTTACTGCTCTAGTTGTGGTCTGCCCTCCAAAGTGCTAAGATTGTGAGTTCAGTTATGTCAGTAGTCTTTTATTAATCTTTGTAACAGAGTGAACTTATGCACATCTATCATGTTGCATGTAGAGATCTCAGGAGAGGCGTCTGACCGGCTGATTCATGTGTCTTGTCCTATACTGTGCCCTCAGGGCATCAATGAGAGTAGCAGACAATGGAAGATTAAAATAACTCATTTAACTCCAGTCCTTGAATATTTGGGGAAAGAGCAACTTTCGCACAACTATTCAAGAAGGCTTTTTTAGTACTCCTACTCCAGCCCTGAATCATTTTAGTGAAAGTCAAATTTCCCAAGCATTTTTAGAAATGGTTGAAAATTTGTCATTTTGAATGTCCAAAAAGAACTGCTAAGGGGGCGCAGCTCAGGGCAAAAAAATAGGAACACCATCTGATCAATTGGCTCAGTGTAAAACAAAATATTCATATCATGTTACTGCTTAAAGGGCGGCACATGATCAAAAGAAAAAAGGGTTCATGATTCCAAAAGAAAACATGATGCACACCAGGTACATTGAAGATGATTGAGGGGGACTGAGTGGCTATGGCGCAGAGTTAGGTGGCGGCCTAGTTTGGAAGCTCGGGTTGGGATGGAGCTGTTACAACCCATACATCAGATGTAGTGATTTTTATAAGGAGGGGTTGTGCGGCTGTGGCAGCTGCGGTCTGGGGAGTGAGCACAGGGCATTCCTAATTATAGAAAACATATTTTTCTTGAGATTTCACATTGTGGCACTCGGCTATGAATCTCTCCCTCAGCCACAGCAGCCATTGTCTCTATGATTACGGTGGTGCAACCCCCTTATCCTGCTATGATGTAGTTGGGAATAATCTGGCATTGTAAACTTGGGAACTTCTATAGTAGAAGCTTACTTGTTTTTTCCCCGACCTTCTTCTATTTTTGTGAACCCTCACAAGTTGGTTTTAACACTCTGCGCAGTGATGTAAATTTGAACAATTACTTTAGTATTTGAATTTTCTGGCATTTTGCTTCATGCTTGGGAAGACAAATTGGTCATGGCTTAACATGAATAACTGATATTTCTATGATTCTTAAATTTCCCACATCTTTTTATCTTGACTTTGCAGAACTCATAAAAAATTCCATTTGAAATAAAAATAATTAAGTTCTGTCTATTTCAACAAAGGAAAAATTAGAAAACATGACTTTCCAAAAGAAGCTCTTTGCCTCATTATAATATTGATGAACTGGTGCCATTTGAGAGTGGTATGTCTATGATGGAAGACATTCTTGCATCTAAACATATTTTTCATTCTGCCACAGTATGCTTCCACACTAAAAGTATTGAGTTCTAGAGCTGCTAACAAGAGGGTTAAGCAAGATCTTTCTTATCCTAATACATACACTTCCTCAATTTCGTTGGATGTTCTCTCAGCGGAAATGTGGGCTCTTCACCCACATGTTGCAGAAACTATTAAAAAGGTCCAAGCACTAGATGATAATTGGTCATATATGGACAAAAGAGTCTCACGAGTGGAACAAAGAGTTAGTGACTTACAAGATGCAACTAATATAATTGTTCTGCTGTAGAAGAAAGTTCATTCTTTGAAAAAAAGAAGCAGATTTGTAGAATATAGATATGCATACTCATCAAAGAAATTGCAGCCTCCCTGAAGAGGGTGAGGGCTTTGATCCAATTTCATAGTTTATGTATTATTGTCACAAAATATTAGATTTGTCCCAATCTACAGCACTAAACAATTAGAAGGCTCAGAGACTTGATCAGATGAATAGTTCATTTACTTCCTCTGTTAAACTAAGATTTATTATTTTCTTTCATGAATTCACAGAATTGTTCAAAGTCACAGCAGCGGCGGATGAGCGTAAGTGCGGTGGGGCCTTGCGAATAGGATGTCAACACACAACTGAATAGGAATTATTTATTTAATTTTCCCTATTCCGTCACCTGTTCACTACCTCCCTCCCCCCCCCCCGACTCACCGCGCTTATCTACACCAACCACTGCTGCAAAGTCATCAATGCTGGGAAAGATAGAAAAAACTGTCCAGTTACGGACGATTACATTTTTAGGTATATGACTGGTGCTCAGAGCCATGAATGCTTGATTTGATTTAATTCATCCTTGTTACTTATAAGACAAAACTGTTCCTCATGATAATCTTACAGCACTAAAAAAGTTTATTGGTCTGTGTGGAAGAGAGGTTATGGTTACTTCTAGTTCTGACTCTCTCTTAAACCATAAAATGGCTGCTATGTCATACGCTTAATGATATTGCATTGTTCACATACAACCTGTCTCCTCTCGTTTCAGGTATTGCAATTTTGTCTTATCTGCTGTATTATGGTGTATACTTTTTCATGACATCTAGCTTGTTATTACCCTTTGGATGTGTCATCTTCGTTATGTGCTTTCTCGACTCCCAATGTCTTAATTCTCATGATGGTGCGCTCTTCAGTAGCCATGCATTTGGCTTATACTGTCTATTTCTTTAATCTGTTCTCATTATGTACGTTTTTCCCGTCTTTCTTTTCTTCTAATTATATGATCATTATTCCTCTTTTTAGTTTTTTCTCCCTTTCGATTTTTTCTGATCTTCATTATGTAATATATTTGAATCATCATTTGTCAAAGATAGACTGTATCTTGTTTCGATGTTTTACGAATACTATAATTCAGGTCATGAAGCCCATTCAAAGAAAGAGTCATATTTCACCTTGCCAAGCTTAAACCTGATTTGATCTTATTACATGATACCCATGCAACAGAAGTAGAAGCACAGATGTTACAAAATATGTTGGGGAAGTGGTCATTGTTTTTCCAGCTTTAAATAAAAAGATGGAACAGTTATTTTATGTCATAAAAACGAAGACATTAGTGTTAAAGCCCAAGACTTTGATGCTGAGGGTAAATGGATTACTGCTGAGTTATTGGTTATTCAATTCTAATTGCTGTTTTAATGTTCAGAGTTCTACACAAATAGGCTATCCTTTTTGGCCTATGTGACAAAAAAGTTATTAGACACTGTTATTCAATATTTCATCCTGGGAGGTGACTGCAACCAATCTATCAACTCATTTTTTGAATGGGCACTCTCATGTTACGTTTATACATGATAATTGTTATTATACCATTGCTCAAAGAGGATTAGTTGATTTGTGGAAATTTTTCAATCCTACTGTAAAGAAGTACCCCTTTTACTCCCCTGCTCATCATTCCCAATATAGACTGAATCATCAATTTCTTAGTTAGCAATTCACTTAAAATGAGATTAGGGCCAAAATTAGATCCATTCTGATTTTAGTTCACTCCCCAGTGCTCACAGATGTTTTTCTCCAACATAGAACTTACACAACAACAAGGCTTATAGTTGTATAATGTCATTCTTAACGTTATTATCACTCATTGTCCCACTCACATTTCCTCTGCTGCTGCTGCAAATGAAACAGCCATATCAGTAAACTATCCCAAGCTTTTCTGGGTCATAGGCTACATAGTGTTTTTTTCAGGATGCCAGGGGCTAGGAGTTGTGTCTGTGTATGGGGTGAGCCTAGGGGGCTATCGCTCGTTGCATGCTGCTTACAGCCCACATTCCGGCAATCTCCCTGAATGGAGGCAGCCACACCTCTCTCCCCAACTCTTTAATATTCAAGTCACCACTTCTTCTATTGCAGCAAAGCTATCCACCGCCTCCTGGTAGAGGTCCGTTAACAGTCATTTTCGGGGCTCTCTGCAGTCCTCGAAGCACAGCGCTATCTCCTCTGCCCTCACCCACTCCAATACTTCTGTCCTCAATCAACTACGTAGACAGTCAGTCTGGTACTTTCCAGTGTCTGTCAATGTCGCTATGGGCCGCCCCAAACTGACATTTGTTTCCCACTTTCCTAGTTGGCTTTGTGCTATAGAGGTCAAGGAGGCACATTTCAGATGGCTATAGATTGTGGCACTTCAGGGTCAGTTGTAGCTCAGCCATTACACACTCCCAGAATTGTGTGATCACCGGACAGCTCCACATCATACATCCAAAGTCTACAGTACATGACATTTACATTTTGGGGTGTAAGGTACGTAATAAGCAGGTAATTTAATTGTGTGTACTGGAAGCGAGCATTCCTCAAAATCTTTTTGGGTGCAATCCAAGGTACGCTCCCAATCCCTGGCCACAAATTGCCGTCCTAGAATATTCTCCGACCTTACTCTCATAGTTGTCGTGCCGTCCCGGGTCAAGGCCATCCTCATTCGGTATAGCCAAGACACAAGGTGTCTGCTGCTACCGAACATCAGCACAGTTTGAAGTAAGTCATGTGTTTGCGACTCTCAGTCAGGGTTCTCATAGAGTAGGCGTCATGCCTGCGTTAATGTCCCATATGTCAGGGCTTGAACTCCCAGGAGGAAATATTCCTCCACCAGGATCTCCAACTGCCAGAGGGCACCATCTTCATAACAATCTCCCAGTGCCCTCAGCTCAAACGCAGTCCAATCCTCTAGGAGGTGCACCATAAAGGAACCCCCTCTAGTAGTAGGTATAGCCACCAACAGCATTGCCGGTGTGTACAGCTGCCTCTCTCTAAGCCACTTTTCAATTTCCTCCCTAACCAGCCCTACAAACCATCTGGCCACCCATTGCAGCTGTGCAGCAAATAATATAGTTCATAGTCTGACACATCCAAACGCCCTTTCAGCAGCTGCCTCTGCAGGATCCATAGGGATACGCTATTGCACTTCCCATCCCAGACCAAATCAAAGAGCAGTGCATTAGGGGAGTGAAATCAACTCGGGGGATCCAAATTGGAAGGGTAGCAAAGTAGTAGAGTAACTGGGGCAGAACAATCATCTTCGTCAATGCTACCCTGGCCATAATAGGGAGTTGCAGGATTCAACAAAATGTCAAGCACCCCAGCAGGGCCCTCAGGCTGCTCCCAAGGTTGCCCTCTCTCACATCTGCATCTGCATGATAAATCCCGACTTCTAGATAATGGAGTGCTCATGGTTCCCAACGAACCCCTGCACAGGCTTCTTCCGGTGTTCCCTAAAAAGTCTCCACCAGTGGGAAGGTGCATGTGTTGGTCCAGTTTGTGCGTAGCCTGGAAACCAACCCCCAGTTCCGGCACTATCTTCATCACCCAGGTTATTCCTGTGTTGTCCTTACTCTGGTACATCGGCAGGTCAACAGCGTATATCAAGAACGTGCTCACTATTCCACAGGGGAATTTCCTGCCCACGTTCTTGCGCTCTCGTCACACTGGCAAAGGGTTCAACCGCAAGTGCAAAAAGCATTGGGTGGAGCGGTTAGCGATATCTCACACCCCCTTTGCACCCTGAATGGCTCATAGATACAGTGGCCAATGCAAACACAGGCGCTGATGGCGGCGTTAAGAAGTGAGACACCTGCACCAGCTCTCTCCCAAGTCCATCCTGCTCATTACCTCTCCTAAATAGTCCCAATGTAGCATGCCTTCCGGATATCAAAAGAAAGCACCACTGCGTCTGGAAAGGCGTGCAAATGAGTCTCCCCCGATATTCGGTATAACGGTTGAATATTAGCCGAGGTACTACGCTGAGGAATACATCCATTCTGAGCAGCATGCACCAGCGAGCTCAGATGTGGGCGTAGGTGGTTGTGTGCACCTTTATAAGAATTTTATTATTGACATTAAGCATGGACAAAGGACGGTAGGACCGGACCGGCTCTGTCTCACTGTGCGGCTTGGGTATGGAGACTATCAGTGGCTCCCTGGTAGTAGCAGGCAACTGCCTACATGTAAATGCTTCTGCGAACATTTCTGCCAGTCATAGTGCCAACAGAGAGGCATATGTTTGGTAAAACTTGTCTGGAAGCCCATCCGAGCCCGTTGTCTTATCCCATCCGAGCCCGTTGTCTTACCCCAGCCAGCTCTTTGAGTGCGCCTCTGATTTCAGTTTCAGTAATCGGACCTCCCAGGTCCTCTGCCAGAATTTACGGTGGTAATAATAATGTTGGAAATGGCCCTTTTTGTAGGGTTATCCCCAAACGTTTTGCTTCTTCCTCCTATTATGTCCTGATCTGTTATTGTTGTCTTTAGGACTCTGGGCACTTTACCACTGCTAAACAGTGCTAAAGTACAAATGCTCTCTGTGCAAATTGTTATTATGATTGGTTATCCACGATTGGCATATTTGATTTACTGATAAGCCCCCAGTAAAGTACACTGAGTGTGCCAGAACCTGTTGATAAAATGCTAGAGGGCCTGCAGCACTGATTGTGCAACTCACATGGGTAGCTCTGAAAAGGTAACTCAGGTCTGCCACTACAGTGCCTGAGCGCAGTTGGTTGACTGCCATATTCACCTGGCAAGTGTTACCAGGCCCTAACATTCCCTTTTCTTACATGTTAGTCACCCCTAAGGTAGGCAGGTAGGCCCAAGGTACCCCGCCCTGGTGTGTGTGGCAAGTCCTGATAGTGAAATACTGCCAATTTAGTTTTCCACTATTGTAAGGCTATCTGTTCCCATAGGATAGATAGAGTTTTGATTATAACATCTTATAAGCATAACTGCCCCTGTGAACCAGACAGGAAAATAAAGTTTAGTATGCTTGAACTCAGATTGTTAAAATGCATCTTTTAGTGCGGGTGATTTTTACATTCTGTGTTTGAAAATGGCACTTTTAGAAAGTAGATATTTTCTTGCTAAGCCATCCAGTGTGCCTCTGCTAGGATGTGTACTGGCTGACTGGCTTTGGAGTGACAGGGTTGGGGATGTGCAGTGGCTCCAGAGAGTCTGGATGAGTCAGCGCTCAGCTGAGTAGGACTGTTCTTAATTTAGAGTGGTGGGAAGAGTAGCACCTGTGCCTGAATAGGGATGTGCCTGTCTTCCACAATGATGGCTCTGCCCCCCTGTGGTGTGTCTGGAGCCAGGTCTCACACTGACAATGGAGGTTGTGCACTTGCAAAGTGCCCCCCAGAACTAGTTTGGGCTGGGCTCAGAGCCTTGGGCCAGGAGAGAACAAAGAGATTTACTGTATAAAAAGAGGGTGCCTGACCCCAGACTTTTAGATCATCCCTGGAATTGAAGAGGATCCTTCACCAAAAAATAAGAGCTGGAGAGACTGAGGAAACGTACTGCCCCTTTGCTATGTGGGGTGGCCTGTTGTTGCTGTTTCTGCCAAGGATAGGAGAAGGACTTTACTGTGTGCTGTGTGCCCTGCTTGAAGGAGATCTCCAAGGGCCTGTGTGTGCTGGCCTCCTTTTCTGAAGTCTCAGGGACACAAAGACTTCACCCCTAGCTCCCTTGAACTCTGCTTCTGTGGGGTCTGACCTGCCAGGGAGTGCCTGTGCCAGTATTGGACCTCTGGAGGTTGTTCCTGCTGTTTGGGAGCTGGAAGAGAGTAGGAACTACAAAAACAATGCATCGCTCTTCTTGCGGCTGTTTTTCTGAAGCATCTCCACGGCACGAGAAGAATTTCCACGCATTGCTGTGCTGCTACGAAAACCGACGCAGCGCCTGTCACCGCTGCAAGAATCGACCCATCAAGAGGTCGCAGCTGAAGAAAACCGCTGCAGAGCCGCATCGATTACAGATGGATCCCGGATATCCACACATCGCACCTGTGCAACAAGGTTTACCAACTCATTACCTGCGGACCAGAACCGTTACTAAGAAGTGACGCATCACTTCTCCCTACAGACCGGATTCAACACATCGCTTGTCCTGCGTGCAGCAGAACTGTTGCATCGCCTCCCCAAGGTCAGGAACTGATGTATCTCTTTTTTTACGGTGCTTATTCACTCTGCGGTTGTTTGGTCCTGTGAATTTTGACACAACTACCGGTTGCTTTGTGTAAAAGTCACACTTCCATAGTTTTCTACAGTACAAGTTCTTGAAACCTTTCGAAAGTCATATTTTTAACTGTGTATGTTAGATTTTTGTTGGTTTGGTCTTGTTAAGTTTAGATACCGATGTTTTATTTTTCTAAACTGGTGTGGTGTCCATTTGTGGTGTTTTCTACTATGTTACTGTGAGTGTTGGTACAAATAATTTACACATGGCCTTTGGGATAAGCCTGTCTGCTTGTCCCAAGGGGGCGAGCAGGGTTTATCTAAAGTGTGTATCCCGTTTTCCCTGACTAGAAGCAAGGGCCCCTATTTGGACAAACGTACTTACTTCTGCCAACGAGAGACCCCCATTTCTAACAGCGAACTATCTGAAATCTAGGAAGGAACAAACCAAAGTGGAACCTTTGTTAAATTTGTCATACTGCAAAGGGCTTGCCTCACCCCAGGGCAGATAAATAAGTTCTTTCAGAGGGAAGATGCAAAATGCCCGAGATGCGGAGAGGTTGAAGCGGAATTTCTACATATGATGTGGACATGCCCTGAACTACAGAACATTTGGACAACATTAACTACCACAATACAAGAGGCAAGTGAGCGCCTAATCCCATGCACCCCCGCTCATTGTCTTTTGGGGCTGTCCCCTCATAGTGCTAAAAGTTGGGTCACCAGTTGGTTTCAGGACCGAGCCCTGTTCCTGGCTAAGCAGGAGATCACTCAACATTGGAAATCCCAGAGGGGGCCAAAGAGTCTCACCTGGAAGGCTGAATTCGAGAAATGGGCGGTCTTTGAGGGAAGGGTACGCCTCCGAAACGCCAAAAGAGGCATTGGTGCAAGGGAGGCCTTGGTCAATAGTTTGAAGGAGCCTGAATTAACACCGGGGGAGGTAAGCCCAGTGGGAGAGACACCACTAAGAAGCTCAGAACTCTGAACTGGGAGACGGGGAAATAGGAATCACTTGAAAGGATGGGGGCATACTACACCCTTGATGCACTATGAAAGGGGTAGACTGTTGAACTGGGGGGGGGGGAATTGTCGTGAGGGCTAGAATCAACTAATTGTCTTATGACTCTGCTTGTACGGGCTGGCTGTTGAACATCTGCAAGGGTGAGAGGGAAAAGGGGAGTTCGATTTTTAAGATAGGGGAAGTGTGATACCTCTAGTAATTAGCAGATGCTCTGCTTCAACTAAGGTTGAAGAAATAGGATGTATATGTATCGCTGACAGTGATATGAAACTGTGATTGATATTATATCTCAATGTAAAACTCCCAAAAAGTATGTTTTAAAAAAAAGTGGAACCTTTGTTAAATAGTCAAAGGGATTTGGACATTTTAAAAGAGCTGAAACAATCTTAAATATTTTTGTAGTGGTTGCCAGTGATAACAATATTAATACATATTTAATTTAAACTCACTTGAGAATTTAAAAAAAAGACAACCTGGATTTTTCTTTATTTGTAGAATATTTATCCCATGAAGAAATAGCTAAAGTTGTAAGTGTATTAAAACAAGGGTAAAGACCCTGATGGATTCTTTGTTGATTTTTTCTCCCATTTCATCAAAGTTTTATTTCACGTCAAGCCATTGCAGAGAAAGCGAGACCTGAGGCCCATCGGTCCAGAGGTGACATTTCATATTTTGTCAGGCCGGATTTTTGCCACACAACTGTGGAGCGGAGATGGCGACTCCGTCAGCTAATCAAACCCTTTTTGGACAAAAAAGCTAAGGTTTACTTGAATAACCCAGCTACACTTAAAGTGTTGTATAATGATCAGGTTAAATTTTTTTCTTCCGAAATCAAAGCAAAGGCTTTTTTAGATAGCCTGACCTAAATTTCTGAATTAATAGTTTTTCTTCCTAAGAATTCTAAATGCAATGGTTATTATGATTACTGTATAACCCCCGGATGGTGGGTTTTGATGTACGAAAAAGAAGGAATAAGCATATCTCAAAGTCCTAAGCTTAATACCAACTCCTATCTTTTTTGATAACCGCTTAGAATGGGACTAAGTATATGCTGTTTAGTTTATTATCACTACAATGATCTTTCTGTTAGCATTTATGGATTCTTTTGTCTGGCTCACTGAGCTCCACGGGGTCCTAGTATGATTACTTTATCTCAGCTTTACCTGTCTTCTGTTTTTATACCTTTCTGCTAGCCTGCACATGTGTTATTAGATGTACATAGAAATAATAATAAGGCACGGGTCAGGGGTGTCTCTCCATCACTATAGACTCTAGCTAGAGTCTACATGCCTCAAAGGGTGGTGTGCGGGGGGAGGCGGGTGGGGAAGGCCTTGGGGAAGGCCTTGGGGAGGGGGTCGAGGAGGGGGGGAGTGAAGGGGGAAAAAAATAA
The DNA here is from genome assembly GCF_964263255.1 of Lissotriton vulgaris. NCBI lineage: Eukaryota > Metazoa > Chordata > Amphibia > Caudata > Salamandridae > Lissotriton > Lissotriton vulgaris. The sequence continues at coordinate 146,949 of NW_028243195.1, read as the reverse complement.
AAAAAATGGCAAATTCGGTCACAGATTACGTTGTACTAGGAAAAAAAGATGTAGAAAGCAAAACTGTATTATGTACCTTAAGGAGAATGGAGGTTTTACGCTCCAACATATTAAAACTGGGTTAGTTTTTCAAGTTAATAAATGGGGAGAATAAGTCTATGCACGTGGAACGTGGCAGGCCTCAACCATAAAGATAAAAGGGCCCAGCGATTTCAATTAACACGACAAAATCCAGTTGATGTATTATGTCTCCAAGAGACACATATAGCATATTCTGACAGAGATCTACTTAAACTACCTGGCTATAATCTAATGGCAGCTACATCCCAAACATCCAAAACTAGAGGGGTAGCTATTCTAGCCAAACCTATAATAGGTCTCCCAACTCGTAAATTAGCCGATAAATATGGTAGATGGGTCATAATTCAGCTTCAGCTGGGTATTACTATTTGTGCAATTTATGGCTCAAATTTAGATGACCCTGCTATTTTTCGGGAGCTCGAAATCGAATTGGCCTCTTGGTCTGGCTCTCTGGTTTTCTGCGGAGATTTTAATATTGACACAGGGCTGTCCTCCGGGAACTATCTATCTCCAAATTATAAAGGGCGTAAACCAAAGGTATACAGAGCACTGGATCAGATGATGAAAAGTCATAATTTGGTTGACGTCTGGGGTCTACTCCAGGGGCCAAATGTCGATGGTTTTACATATTTCTCCTTCCCCCATAATAAATACGTTAGAATCGATTATATTATGTCAACTATAGAGGAGAAAGATATCATAGAAATAATTAAATCCCCGAAAACTTTATCTGACCATAATGCACTGACCTTTACCTTTGATACGGCTAATTTAGTTAAACCAATAACACAATGGACTTTTGATAGGAGGTTATTGGTTAATCAGGAATACATAACGTATATTAAATCATGGACCCAGTCCTTTTTTGAGTGTAACCAGTTCAGTGCACCCCGTATAATAGTGTGGGATTGTTTTAAAGCAGCATTGAGGGGAGAGACTATCTCATTTGTAGCTAATAAACGAAAGATAGAAAAGCAGTCTAACATACAAATGATGCAAGAACTTTCTAATCTCGAGGCCCTCCATGCCTCCCAGTTAAATCAGTCTCGAAGAGGGCAAGTCGATCCTACCTTAGATCCTGGGAAAATATTAAATAAAATAATGATTCTAAAAAACGAGATTAATAGTACGCTAATTCAAAAAGCTGCGGAAATCTACCAGGCTAATAAGGATAGATTATATGAATCAGGGGAAAATGTGGGAAAGCAGCTAGCATTACGTACTCGACAAAAACAATCACTAAGTAGTATTAAGAAGATAGAATTTGAGGGCAATGTGTATACAACTCCCAAAGACATTGTTAAAATATTTCAAAAGTATTATCAAAAACTTTATGGTAGTGATATATCATATTCTAACAACGAAATAACAACATTCTTAAATAATTGGCTCCCAGATCAGACTTTACACAACATAATCGACGAAGAAAATAAGATTTACTTGGACAGAGAGATTACGATCACTGAAGTGGAGATTGCATTAGCCGAGATGGCCAATGGCAAAGCGGCAGGACCGGATAAAATTCCATTGGATCTATATAAAATCCTTGGTAATCAGATAACTCCTTTCCTGTTCGATTTGTTTCTTGGAGTGCAATACCACTCAATTCCCCCTGAGTCATGGAAGCAAACAAATATAATAATTTTTCATAAAAAGGGTAAACCACCTCACCTGCCTTCCTCATATAGGCCTATATCCCTGATTAACTCCGACTCAAAACTATATGCCAAAATACTTGCAAATCGACTGAGCGGGGTCATCGAACGACTTGTATCCCCGTGGCAACACGGCTTTATCCCCGGCAAAGGCACTACAGACCATACTCGTAGAGCCATAACCCTATTTGACATCATGGGCGCCGCGGGGGGCGAGATGTCGATGATCCTCCTCAATGCCGAAAAGGCATTCGATCGAGTATCATGGCAGTTTCTCTGGAATATCTTGGAAAGTAAAAATTTTGGAAACAACTTTATTAATGCCATCAAAGCCATTTACATCAACCCCACGGCTAAAATTTCTATAGCCGGTAATGAGTCGGAGGCTATTACGGTCCAGAGAGGTACAAGGCAGGGTTGCCCATGTTCCCCGGTCTTATTTGCACTTTATATCGATCCCCTTATTCAAAAATTATTAACTTCACCAGCTATCCAACCAGTTATTACTGGGTCCTTCTCTACCAAAGTTATGGCATATGCGGACGACATTGCCGTAATAACCACCAAGCCGTCTGAAGCAGTCTCTGAAATTGAGATAATTACTCAAGCTTTTTGGAAGTATTCAGGGTACTCTATGAATAAAGATAAAACCATGGTATTAGCCACTAATAATACCCAATATGAAAGCACACTTAGGGTTAAACAGGCTACTTATCTAGGAGTAGTTCTCTCGGCGGAGATAAGCAAGATTAGCGAAATAAATTATTCTCCCCTCATTGATAAAATTAAAAGTGATCTTAGAAGGGTAGACAGTTTACATCTTTCTATTATAGGTAGGGCCAATTATATTAAAATGAACATATTTCCGCGGGTTTTATACTTTTTTAGAGCAATCCCTTTACTACCTGGGGAACACTTTATAAAGACTATAGATTCCTTCATTGCAAAGTTTATATGGAGTTACGGAAAAATAAGGCGGGCCCTTCCCCTGCTAGCACTCCCTCAAAGTAGAGGTGGCTTAGCTTTACCAAATTTAAGATTATATTTTTGGGCATCATTAGTACAACATATGGATCCTCTTTTGACTGCTAAACTTGGACTTCCAACCCCTATAACTTCATATATACCATCTATATATGAGCTTAGTTTAGGCGAAAAACATAAGGGACTACTCTTAAGGCAGGTAGAACCATCATATTATAAAAAAATTAAATTAAAGACTGTTCTAGATGCTCGGGCAGTATGGAAAGCTATCTGTAAACATCTAGGTATTCCTATATATACGAAATATACACCATTATGGCAATGCAAAATTTTTCCCAACATCCCTAATGACAGCATATTCCAGAGGTGGGAGCTCCTAGGCATTAAAACAATCGGTGATTTTTTTGGTAATAATCTCCCACTATCTTTTGAGTCTTTTCAAGTAAGATATAATGTGCCCGCGAGTGATTTTTTAAAATTTTATCAAATATCAGCTAGCATCTATAATACTAAACCAAAAATTCGACTAGATAATATCCCACTATTCGATCTTATAGGGAAAAAATCCACAAGAATTGGGGTCCTATATCAGTTACTTTTGGCCAATACCCCTGATGATTTAGAGCGCACGGAACAATCTTGGGCCTTAAAATTAGTTAATCCCAATGTAGATATAGATCTCTCATTAACCCTCTCAATAAAATATTTTATAGCCTCTAATTTAAAGGCTCAATATTACAGAATCATTTATAATCTATACTATACGCCAGCTAAATTATTTGCTTGGGGGCTCAGGATTGATGATAATTGTCCTAGATGTAAACAACCACTTGCAAATCTCCTGCATATGTTTGCTGAATGCCCTACACTGGCAACAATCAAAGCTATGATATTGGAATATTGGACCCAAATCTTTGGGCACCGAATAAATGATTCTGTAACATTGCTCCTATTAGGTCATGATGACTCTTTGAAACACAACAGTGAAGAACAGGCGGTACTTTTTCTGGGATATGCCGTGCTTCGGATAATTTTAGCAGCCAGGTGGAAAGATACAGAGCCTCCTACCTTTAATATGTGGCTTAGTCGTTTTATAGCTATCTATAAACAAGAAACTGCAATATATGCCACTAGAGGCAGGAAAACAGATATGGGAACCTATTACCAGGTGGTATAATATGGAAAGGGGAAACCAGATGCAGGGCATTTGATGCATTCTGATTCTGATACTATGTTCCCTTTTTTTCTTTTTCTTTTTCCTTTTCTGTTTTTTTTTTCATTATTGTTATTTTTTTTCTTATTTTCTGTTTTTTCTTTGTTTATTTCTCCTTGAGGTAGAATTTTGTTTATTTACTTTAACATATGTTTGTATTCATATTGTATTCTATGCATATCGTATCAATCTATATTGATTATGTTTTGTACACATGTTTTGAGAATTGAATTTGCCAATAAAAATAAAAAAAACATAAAAAAAAACAAAGTTTTATTTCCAAAGCTCTTCGAGCTAGTTCTATTTGTCTCAGCCCCTAACTCAGCAGGTTGCGCACAGATCACTTATATCTTCAAAACTGTTTCTAACTAGGTTTAAGTGCTCTTAGCTCAGCTAGATGCATTGCCGTATTATATGCTAGAAGTATATAGTATGGGTTTAAGTCAGTGTTGCCTTTTGGCCAAGTTGCCCTTAGCATCCATATCAGGTTCTTTTAAAGGGCTGTGATACGTCTTATACCTAAAAATGGTAAAGATGCTACTTTAAGCAAGAACCACAGATGTAGCTCATTAGTGAACACAGATGATCATGTTTTATTTCTTTATTCTGGCAATGCATTTGGAACCCATGTTTTCTACAATTAGTAGCCATGAGCAATCAGGCTTTATAAAACGTATAATGTCCTCACTTAAAATAATGTTATTTTTTTATGTATTGAGTTGGTTTTTAATCTTAAGGACCATATAGCTGCTATGACTACTGACGCAGAGAAAGAATCTGATAGACTTGATTGGAATTTTATGTTTAAATCTTTTCAATGGCATGGCATTGGCTTAAAATTACTTCACTGAGCTCATTACTTTATATCTCTTGGAAAAGCAGAGTTTTAGTTAATGTAAAGGTTTCTAATTATTTTTCTTTGAAAAGAAGTGCAAGGCAGGGTTATACTATATAGCCATTTGTATGTATCTTTTCTTTAGAGCCTTTCCTTTCTAACCTTAGGACTGACCCAACAATTTCTGATTTACAATATGGGGATAATCAACCAAAACTATCAGCCTATGTTGAAGAAAGCCTTCTCTTTGTTTCCAATCCTTAACAATTGCTACCGGTTATTTTCAGTGAGATTTCAGACTTTTCCCTGGTTACAAGTACTACAGACCCCCCCAGGATATTGCGGCATGGATTCGCAAATTTAGCGGCACAAATATGGAAATTTAGCGGCACAAAAATGGAAATTCAGCGGCATTTTTGCGCCACTTTATTTTACCCATTATCATTCATTTTCAGTCTTAAATCAATAGAAAATGTTTAGCAGAGTATTCCACTTTAAAATAGGCATGTTTAAAGTTCTGCCTGGCATGACAGCTTACTGTTTGAAGGATTTTCTTATAAGATGTGACTGACCACAATGCCATTGGGGAACATCAACTCGTCTATCATCTATTTTACTGACAACAACTTCACGAAACCCCATTTTACTACTGAAAACAAGCACATCGGTTATTTGGAAGAATGTTTTCTACATAAATCTGAGAGTAGTGAGGATAACGTATACATACTGTTGTTAAACTTCCCTCAGGAAGCATCTAGAAGTTAGCTACCTGTTCTGGACTACTTACGTCCCTCACAGAATTCCTATTTGTCCTGCCCATCCCTTGTCAAAAAAGTGTTATCCAGTCCCTAATCACTTCCTGTATCGTATACTGCAATTTATTCTCCCTTTCCCTACCCACACATCTGGCACATTCTCTACATATCCCAAATGCAGCAGCCAGGCATCTTTTGAAAACTCCTCACTACCAATTTATCTCTGGCCACCTTTGAACATTGAGCTGGCTTCTAGCGGTCTGATTCAAACCACTTTGCTTCTTATACCACGCTCTCAATTATCAGGCCCTAAATGTCACGAAACCTGGTCAGGTTCCACGTATCGTGGAGACCCCTGCGCGTATCTCATGGCGATTTGGCCCTAACTCTTTGCATATTTAAGGCTTTCTTTCAGTTATCTAACACCTAAATTGTGTAGCACCCTCCAAGTCAAAATCCACCACAGTCCTTCAAAATCCATGTCCAGAAGGAAACTCAAGACTTGGTGGTTTACCTCTTCACCCTTCTAGGCTTAGTAGTCAGGCCGTGCTAGTGCATGGATGCCCTCTGCCGGTAATAGAGAGCTTGACAAAACCCATACTCACGGATTCAGTTCCTAGCTCTAATCTCGGTTTTGTTGAATTTCTTGGCTGTATCATGTCATCATTGTCTCCAAAAGGAAGTGCAGTGTGTTTCTGTGCTAGCGCCCACATTATGTAGAAACACACCCTGCTCATAAACGGACCATCGACACTTCTGAATACAGCAGTAGACATTGTGACCTGTCTGCTGTTCAGCTCCTCACGCCATGAAATCGCTTGCTCACCAAGCACTATACTAGGAACTTTGATAAATAAAACAGATAGGTACATTGAATGGTGGAATGAATATTGATGACATCTCAGTTGTCTAGTGTTGCTAATATTGTACTTGGGTAGTAATGGTTATGGCTTTCTCAAGTGCAGAGGCGATCCGATGTGTAATGATGCACTATAGTGAAAAGTCCTGTTTTTTGATTTTGCGAAGGTGTTTCTGGGACAGTGCCACAAAAGTTATGAGATATTTTGGTCTGCCAAAGTTATGAGATAATTTGGTCTGCCTGATCCAATTAGTATTTTTCTTGAATATTCCAAATTGTCTGGTTGTGATCTTATAGGTTTGTGTTGAGTATTCGGTGTTTATATTTTGCGGGCACTCTCCAAAATCAGGAAAACAGCTGAATATTCCAAGGTCACACCTTGTGGTCAAATCCCCGAATTGAAAGCTGAGGCTTTCCCAGCCTTTCATCCAGTCGGAGAGATTGTTTGGATTGTCTGTTGTTTTGTCTTCAAGTACCTTTCAAGACGGTATTTCCTGGGTCACTTCCAGGTCTCTGCTGCTGAATGTTTGTCATGATTCATTTATAAATAGTACAAATTTACCTTCCCGAGACACTTACTAGCAGACACAAGATTTACTACCCTACTTAAACAGCATATACAGGAGTTTATCTCAATTAATATTAACTCGGCCAATATAAACGTGGTGTGGGACACATGTAAGTGCAGCATTAGAGGCTTTGCCCAACAATATATACTTAGGCAAAATGCTGAGAGCCGCTATAATAATAAACAAATAATTGCCAATATACGGAATATGGAAATACGTCTGGCAGAGGCATCACGTTATGCAAAGAACCATATTGAAGAGATTAGGCTACAGTTGGCGAAACTACAAGCTGGATTAATAAAAACTTTGAGAGAAAGATACATCTCCAAATTACAAAAGTATAAATTTGATCAATATGAAGGTGGCGATCGTATTGGGAAATTACTGGCCTTTAAAACCGCGGATAGGAAAGCTAAAACAAAAATTAAAGAAATAGTAGGAATAGATTCAAATACGTACGACCGAACGGATCAAATACTAAGCCAGTTTGTTAAATTTTACCAACAACTTTATACACCAGAGGCTGTACCAGCTAAAATAGATATAATACACTATCTAGATAAATATTTAACTCCATCTCAAGCACTAAATACAGAAACACTTCAACAACTCAACTCAGAAATAACACTAGATGAAATAAAGCGCGCCATAGATAACTTACCCTTAGGGAAGGCGGTTGGAGAAGACTGTCTACCAGTTGAACTCTATAAACTCTGCGCCCAAGAATTATTGCCCTTACTAGAGAAAGTGATTAATTCAATTAGTGTCTCCAAACAAGCACCTCCTTCATGGAAAATAGCGAAAATTATATTTTTTTTGAAAAAAGGGAAACCGGAAAAAGAATGTGGGTCTTACCGACCGATTTCTTTACTTAACTCTGATGTTAAAAATTTTTCTAAGATTTTTGCAAATCGGCTAGCCCCTACCATGCCATTTATTGTTAATCTCCAACAACACGGTTTTGTAATGGGAAGGGATACTACCACGCACGTTAATACGTCAATAACAGCCTTTGATGTAGCTGAAGTAGCACACACCCCGCTCGGTATGATTATGTTAGATGCGGAAAAGGCATTTGACCGAGTGGGGTGGGAATATCTGTGGGAAGTATTAAAGAAATTGGGGCTTTCCGGGCCTTATTTGGATTGGGTCATGTCTCTCTATGACGAACCTTTGGCTTTGATAAGCTATGGAGATAAAAACTCAGCGAACTTCAAAATAGCAAGAGGCACAAGACAAGGCTGCCCCCTTTCCCCATTACTTTTTGCTCTTTCTTTAGAACCTTTCTTAAATGCACTAAATGATCAAGCTAATATTATTCCAGTGAATCATGGGGGCATAGCTCTTAAACTAACGGCTTTTGCTGACGACATAGCAATATATACAACCGATATTAATAAAGCTATGCCAGAAATTATCAATGAAGCACAAAAATATGGCTTAATCTCGGGTTATAAATTGAATGTGAGTAAAACACAAATTATAGTTAATTATACTCCGGATATCCACATTTACGACACTTGCAGAGAAGCTACTTATTTAGGTATCAAATTAATGGCCAAAGTAGGGAAAATTCTGGAAACAAATTATGAGACATTTTTAAAAGAAACTACCACAACCCTTAAAAAGTGGCATAAAATCCCTCTTAGTTTATTAGGCCGACTTAATTTGATTAAGATGAAAATACTACCTAAATTACTCTATTTGTTTAGAGCCATACCATTACAACCGAATCAACTCTTTTTTAAAAAGCTAGACGGTATATGTAGCAGCTTTATTTGGGGATACAAAAAGGCACGCAGGGCTATTAAATTTTTGACATTGCCAATATCGAAAGGGGGACTTGCTTTCCCGGATTTTAATTTATACTTTTTGGCTACCTTTTTTTTTCGAATAAGGAGCTTACTTAAAAATGAGCCTTCCCTATTTTTTTATCAGTATTTGTTGGGTGCTGACTCTAACCAATTCCTGCTTCGCACACACGATCCAAACTATTTCAAGTGGGTTAAATTTAAGACTGCTAAACATGCCATAAAAATCTGGAATAAAATCATACACATTAGTCAGAGCTCATTTTATAATACCGAACTTAGGCTATGGAACAATCCGGGTCTTCCGGGTATCTTTTCGGATGGGACAGGGAATCGTTGGATTAGTTGTGATATTAATACATTAGGTGATATATTTGGAAGTAATGGTATGCTAGATTTTGAAACTATTATTTTCTTCGTCTATTATTTCTATTTCTTTTTCTTTTTTTCTCTTTAAATCCTCACTATCTAACCTTTTAAATTACAATGATTGTAAATATATGCTTTTCAAGGTCATTGGAAATTGTACTTATGTATCAATTTTGGTTTCTGTCGCTTCCTGCAAAAATAAAAATATTTAAAAAAAATTTAAAAAAAAATTAAAAAATAAATAGTACATGGGGCATAAGTCACAATTTTTTTTCTGATCTACTTAGGATATTTACATAAGCCCTAATGACCCCTCATAAACCTTTTCCCTGCATTCCTGGGCACTTTTGTAAAAATCGCGGCAGACTTTTTACAAAAGTGCAGATTTCGCTGGCACTTTTGTAAAAATCGCGGCATTTCTACAAAAGTGCCGATTTCGCGGTTTGCCGCGAAATCGCGAAGTACTGGAGTATCTGACTAAGATCAATGTTTATAAAACTAAATTTCTCTCTTACAATAAATATTGTACCAGATAAATGTTTGAGTCCTTTGGTTATTAATTGAATTCTTTAAAAATACTGCAATATTTTGGAATATGGTTCACTAATGGGAACCATATTACTAGAGAAGCATTAACCTAAATATAAAGAATATCCTTATTTGGTCTCTTAATGCCACCCCATTTGTGGTAGATTGGATTTGTCCTATAGTTCCTATAAATCTATATAGGATCTGCATGTTTAGACAACAAACTATGGGATTGGTGTCCAGACTGATTCCAGATACCCCCACAGGATATGTTCGCCTGTAAACCAGATAGCTCACAGTGCCACTATAAGACCCCCGACCTTACCAAGAAGCAAACAGTTTCTGGCAACTATCGAACATGACAAACGTGACCCCTCAGGCATCGTGGAAACAGTACAGCACTTTTCGTTCAGTCACTCATGCTCACTTAGTCTCAGAGGCATACACAAAATAAACGATGGGGACGTTTTCAATAAGCATTTATTGAACTAGTGTCATTCTAGTATAAAACATGTTTGCCTCAGCAATCATTAGACAGAAACAGATATATAAGATTATGAGCACCAACAAAGGTAAATTTTACCATGGTGCTAAAACAGTGAATATTATTATTATTATATTTAAATTTATAAAGCGCTCAGCTACCCGTAGGTTTCCCGGCGCTAAAACCAACAAAGGGAGAGGGGAGGTCAGAAGGGAGGAAGCTACATGTTAAATAGCCAATTTTTTACCTGTTTGCGAAATCTGAGATAATTGGGTTCTTTTTTTCGTAACTGTAGGGGAAGAGAATTCCAAAGTGAAGGGGCTAGCCAGGCAAAAGAACGACCTCCCATTCTGGCTTTTCTGATTCTAGGCACTGAAAAAAGGTGTTGGTTAGATGAACGCAGAGTGCGGGGGGGGCAATGGTGGTGAACCAAGGATGTGAGATATGGTGGAGCCAGACCAGTGTTTATTTTGTGCATGATGCAGAGAGCTTTGAATTTCGTGTGATTTTCAATGCGGAGCCAGTGTAGTGTGCGGAGGGAGTTAGAGGTGGGGGAAGTATTGGGTACTTTGCAGAGCAGTCGTGCTGCCATATTCTGGACTGTTTGAAGTTTTCGGGTCACCTCTTTGCTGGCACCCAGGAGAAGGATGTTACTGTAGTCCAGTCTAGAAGTGATTAGAGCATGGACTACAGTTTTCTGGATATCCACAGGCAGCATCCAGATGATCTTGCGCAACCACTTGATGATTGTGATGCAGGTGGAGGAAGTTTTGAACACATGGCTTTTCATAGATAGCTGGTCGACGAATGATCAGGCCTAAGTTGCGTGCTGATTTAGAAGGTGTGGGTGGAGTGCCCATTTGAACGGGCCAGTGTTGGGGTCCCCATAGAGTGGTATTAAGGGCAAACAGAAGAAGTTCAGTTTCCCCCATTCAGTTGGAGTTTGTTGTCCAACATCCAAGCTGCGATGTTGCTAAGTCCTGAACAGAGGGCGGATGAGGGGGCATGAGAGTCTGAGTAAAGAGAGTAGATGATCTGGGTATCATCTGCGTAGGAGTAAATGGTGAGCCCAGCTTGCTCCGCAATAGACGCCAGAGGTCTGACGTATAAGTTGAAGAGCAAGGGGCTCAGGATGGAACCCTGTGGGACTCCATACGCAGATGTAAAAGTTTGGGAAGCGGATGAGGAAGAGAAGACTAGGAAGGTGCGGTCGGATAGGAAGCTAACAAGCCAGTTGAGAGCTGAGCCGGTGATGCCCGATGATCGAAGGGCATTGACAAGAATGGGGTGGGAAACCGTGTCAAATGCGGCACTCAGATCAAGCAGAATGAGTGCCACGGTTTCCCCCCTGTCAACTCGGAGACGGATGTTTTCCGAGACTCCCAGCAAGGTAGATTCAGTCGAAAAACCAGATCTAAAGCCGGATTGTGACGGATGTAGAATTCCCCTTTGCTCAACATGGGTGGAAAGTTGTATAGATACATGGCAGTATACGTGCGTGCTCCTACTATGCAGACCCTATCTAAGTGTACCTAGCATTTATGTGGGTGTAAAGCCAAGAATCCCCCTCAGAAAGAAACAACCCCATTACCTGATGGGAGAGAGCGAATGACCCCATCTTGGTCTCAAGTTGGGACACCCCGCAAGGGATTCCAGACCACTGCGTGCTGGATATTTCTGCGTGCAGGAACCTCAGTATCTTGTGTCAGCATGGAAGCTTCTCCTCTGGTTGCCCAGCGAAGGTATGGTTCTTTTATATCCAAAAGGTACCCTCAGGGGTTCTACCGAGATGTGTAATAGTACTGTGGGACTGTCGTCCAAGGATGACGATAGCGGTGACTTTTGTACAGAGCTATTATACAGAAGATGGTAAACCTGATGCATGATACTAAGTATCCTCATGCATAATAAATGAGCCTAGTGTTCGCAGAAAACCACACAATATTTATTCGGCACATAACTAGGTAAAAAGGTCAGCACCAGAGCTGTTATAAAGAGCAAGGTAGGGCAAATGTAAGTAAAAGGTTGTGCAGCTACCTAGACCTATATTGGGGTACATTGGGGCTCATAACAGATTCAGTTAAGATCATATTAGCGCCTATTATTGTATATACTTTCTCCATGATCCCTGTTAATATCCCCTCCTTTCAGTTCAGAAAATATGATATTTTATTGCTAATTTATATGAATAACAAGAAACATAGAATATCCCTGGCTATACGTAAACTGAGTAAAAAAACAGGGAAGCATAACTGTCTCTGACTTTTGGCTCTATCACAAGGCATTTTGTCTGAGACACGTATATTTTTGGATGCCAAAGGGAAATGGTTATTTTCCACATTATGGGTGGATTTGGAGAAATCTCCAATATCTCCTTTTACTTTTAATGTGTTTATTTCTTTCTCAGAGAAACCCATACATTGTCACTTCCAATCATTAAGTTTCTTGTAAACATTTGTGTTCTTATTTATTTTTAGAGAATTTGCAATGGGCACTTTTTCTTAAATCATCAGTTTGGAATAATAAATATGTAAAAACAAAAAAATATTTTTTACATATATAATGGAGAAAGGTATAATGTGGGTACATCAGTTCTTCTATGAGTCTTTACCGCTATCCTTCACTGGGCTCCAAATGAAATTTGGTTGTCCTAACTAATCTAAGAATATGTTTCTGTCTATTATAAAGGTAAATTGAGAAGCTTACATGTTATTGGTGGATGGACCTATTTCTGTCTCCAGTAATTAAGTACTCATGTTTTTTCACCCAGTCCTAAAGCCTCTCTTCTATATAAATAGTTACTCACTAATACCACTTTTATACCTAAATCCAAAATAGAGATTATATAGGAAAGGCATTTAAATATTTTTAGTTGATTTCCTTTTGGAATAAAATGTTGTTAAAATTAAATAAACCCTGAAGGACTGGAAATACTACACAAAATTGGTGTTTATATGTGTAAGAGAATGCTTAGAACTCCAAACCTAATTTCTAAAACTTCAGATAATAACTATTTATTTAGTAATTGTTCTAATAATGATTTAATATCTATGTTATTTTTAATGTCCTAATATTTTTTCTTTTTGGCATCAAATGTAAAATCATATTGTAATACGTTTTCAGGTTACTATCCCCCTTTAGATTTATGAATATTTTCTTCGATAGCCTGGCTGATTACTGTTTTTCGGAATTTTCTAATAGGTTACTATTGGATGTGGATTTTCAACAAGTTACCATTAACTGAAAACAATGCATTAAATATTTATTTTAAGGCATGGTGGTAGGCTGTTTGCTCTAATCACAAAATAGATTGTGCATTTATTACTTCTGGATTCTTTAGTTTCAAACAGAGACTCATTTATGGTATCCTAGAACAGTGTTTCTCAATAAAGTTAGTCGCACTTACAAAAATAAATACAATTTACAAGAAAGAAAATGTCAAACCTCCTTGAATGACTGTTCTCTGCCGTAATATTATTATTATAGTTTTATTAGTTTAATCTGTATTGGTTATTAAGTTATGCGGTTTACATAAATACTTTTCAATAAGGAATGTTATTTATTGTATTCTAAACTGTCTGTCTCATATTATAAATTGATGTAATTCTCATCTTCCCCATTTGCCTATTCAATTTCCCATACATAAAAGTAAAAAAGTATTTAATTTCTTTATACTAGACTTCAGTAGTTTTTTGTATACATCTTAGCTGAAACTTTCATTGGCCATTCTTTTCATAACATAGTACCTTTTTCCATATCCTTTAGTTATGAATTATTTATGTTCTGATTTGTATTTCTGGAGTTGCTCAATATTGTAATTTTTTGCTAATACCGTTTTACAACTGAAAAAGATGAATGAGAAGGTCCACCTGGACAAAGAAGGCCATAAGCCAGAATACTACACTGACCCAGCAAAACATGGCACAGAAACAAGGCTGAAGTGAGACCTGCCTGATGAAGTCATCCCACTAACAAAGAGAGCCTCTGCATTAGCGTTAGGGAAGAAATTACCTATGGACTTTGGGGCTCCACTTATGAGGGTTCACTCGTGTTTGCACTGCCAGGTGCACAGTAGAGCATTTAAAAGCATTCAGAAGGTTTCATCTCTAGCCACTGGTAAATTTGCCAAGGAGCTGGTTGATCGACTTTTAAAAGTCCTTTCAGCAAACTAAGTTAAATAGCTGTCAGAGACTCACCTATTATAAGACCCAGTTTACTTGTTGAGACTTACGCATTGGCAGAAATAACAAAGAGGTCAGTCACATCAAAGGTAAGATGAAGATCTATTCCTGGGCCTCAGAAAAAAAGTAGAAAAGTGTAGCCAGAATAGCAGTGCTCAACTACCGCAGAATTCCTGCCCACATCTCCTGTTCCCAACTGAATTAAGGTAGAGCGAAGCTAAATCCTACTGACATTCTTATAGGAAATGCATGGTACCTTCATGAGGGAATTATTGTAATGCAAATACCAAAAGTTTCATGCAGAATGGTTAAATAGTGTGTGTTGGTGAGAAGATAACTCGAGGTAAAAAAAGGCATGTTAAGGTATTACTTTCTACTACTTTATAATTATACAGAAAAATGGTTCAACGAGTAATTTAACTGTGTTTTTGATACATTTACTGGGTTTCTGGTCTGGTTGCACGGAGAGCTAAAGAAACGTGGCTTTTTAAAAGTTGCACTATGTGCATGATTTTTCTTCTCTTATTCAGTGTTGTTCTTTTTTCATAAAAAAAGACAAAAATGTGTTCTTTTCCATGGTGTTATTTATTTCGTCTGTATAATCTGATGTGTTTTGAAGGAAACCTACCCGAGACGTTCATATAAAGTTGCAATTGTTCAAGGCAGAAGCTGTCTGCTGATTAAACTGCTCCAATTCATTTTTAAATGCCATACTGTTTAAACATGTAGCATTAACTTGTATGCAGGTTCAAGAAGATGTTTTAACATTAATATTTGGGGGGGCTTAAAATTAATGGTTTCGTTACACAATTTCTGCAATGTTGATAATTTTCTACCAATGTATCCTTACAGCCCTTGGTGCCACTACACAGCATGCAAAGGGCATGATTCCCTACTCCTCTGAATCTATCAAACGTGCTACATTTGGGATATGTGCCAGATCTTTTCTTGCTTTCATAACGAGCAGACTGAGACAGTCTGATATTGACTATTTATTTTATTTACTTAGATTTTTCTCTTGACTCATGATATATAGGTATTGGTGGGATTTGAATTGACTAACCAATTGCCATTTTCTTTCGGTAAATGAATAAACTATCATGGTTTGGACTTTGGATCTTGTTTTATGTAGGTTTTCTTTATTAACCTGGGCCACATCCTTTGGGAATCGCATAGCTTTGATCCGTGTATTCGGCTCTTTAGTAAATTAGTCATACTAAGCACTGCAATATTAAACAACATCCATAAGCAAGTTTTGTACCCAAAAATAATTTGTAGGTTTTTGAACAAATATGTTTTTATACAGCGTGTTTGCACCAAAGTTTAACTTCATACATACAAAAACACCACAGGCTAAAAAGGAAAGCTAGATAATTTCAACTTCAAATCAATCAAAAAAAAGCTTTATTCGGTTTCAGTTTCGAGAATCCATAAAAGCACATACAAATATAAAACAGATATTAGATAGCTTTCATTATTACATTAAATAAGACCCATTTAATGAATACAGAAAAAAACATACCGAATTGCTACTAAAATCCAATGTAAAAGTAAATCAATTCATTGACAATCTAAAACGCAGTAGGCTCTTTAAAAAAGTTGTCGCACTATACAGAGTAAAATCGTCCTTCAACATTTGTAATCTGAGTAGGGCAGGTCTACATTGTCTCAGTCCCCATTTTTTAAATAAACGGAGTATATACCTTCGCCTGATTGTGGTGTAAAATTTACAAAATAGGATGCAGTGTAACATGAATTGTTGAGATACATCATCACAAGGACAGGGGGTCAGGGATCTTGACCAGGAGTTAACCTCGGGAAAAGTGGTTAATCTAAAGAACTGCCCCCCCCCCTAAAGCGAGTTAGGAGCATACGGGAATAACTACTCTGGGTGATTTTTAAGTATCTCTGGAGACCTTGGCCATCTAACATCAGATGATTTTGCATGACAGACACTTTCTTACTCTCCAGCTGCCACCTAGTCTCTTCCAGGTAAGTAAGACAGATTTCCTTCAGTTTCTTCCTAGAAATGTCTATCAATCTAGACGGGTTGTCAAAATATTCCTGATGGCCAATGGCTATTAGGAAATGTCTCACATACCTGAACCACTCTATTCTCATACTCCCCTGAAGGTTCATGCAATCCTGGATAATATCCTATTTAGCCCTGTCTCTTGGGAAACCCACCCCCTATGCCACAACAGGATTGGGCTCGTCTTAATGAGGTCTGACACATAGACTAGGCCCAACTCTCTGTGTGAGACATATGTGGAGGTTTATTTAGGAACAGCCAGGAGATAACAAGAAAGGCGTTTTCACAAGCCTGAATCTTGGCGGTGTCAGTAATGCCCCATATGCCTGCTCTATAAATTACAGTGGACACGCACTTTGCTTTGTAGATTTCAATCAGGATATTTACTGGTCTTCCCCCTAACTTAGTAGCAAAATTGCGTGTAGCGCCTATTGCACGCAAGAAAGCCAATGTCCTAGCATTTGCTGCTGCCACCCAGGAACCATTATTTGCAAAGTTTATGCCCATGTAAGTGAAAGTTTTAGTTTCTTCTATATTAGCATCGGCCAAATAGATATTACAATGTGTCTTGCTTTTTTTGGAGCAAGTCATACTAAAGGTCTTGGTAGTGTTAATTTTTAAGCCCCAAGTACTCATATATTCAGCAAAGGAGTTGAGTGATCTTTGGAGACCCAGTTGCGTGCGCGCCATGATGACCGCGTCATCGCGTACAGCAGAATTGGCGCTGAGCTACCTTGTATTTGGGGATAATCCTGTCGCTTATCAACTTGAAATGTGGATCAGAGAAGCAAACAAAAGGCACGATGAGCTTGTATTCAGTTATACAACAGTACAACAGTATCTAATGCAATCCAGTTCTTCAAAGTTTCATATGTTGAAGGACGAGAAGAGTGCATCTGCGACAAATGTTTCCATTCGTGAGATGCCAGCTAAGGAAGTGGGGTTATTTTATGGGTGATACACAAAGTGTTTACATTATTTTAAAGATTTCCTTTGCTATTGCTTCAATGGGAAACCGTCATTACAGAAAGTTCAAAACTTCTGCTTCTTTCTTACCCCATGCAGATGTAGCACAAAAAGGAGACACATGGGTGTTAGACCACAGTAATAGAAATAACAGCCAGGAAATCTTGGAATGGGGCATTTACCCACAAATGTTTTTACCAAAAAGAATCCTCAGGTTGTGTAACAGTGCGGTTGTTGGACGGGGACAGAAACCCAAGGATTTACAGTATTCTTTTTAGGTGTGTCTGTGTTTGTATGAGGTGTGCTGGTAGCAAGATAAGTAATTCTGATGATAAGGAACTCAAAAAAGAAAGCCAGGGCGGTACAAGGGCTAGATGAAATAAGCGGACGGACTGCACTTAAGATACTTTTAAGAGCAATGATTCAATATACAGAGTAGAAAAACATTTATTTTTCCTCTCTGGAGCGGCATTGCTGATTGAATCAGTAGCCAAATTATTGAAATTGCTTGATCTGTTATTCCAACGTCTAAACAACCACCTCAAACATTTATTGATCACCCATCGTTAGCCTACACAGCATATCGTCTCTCTCGTTTTTCTCAACCACCCACTGTTAAGATTTTCTGTGCAAAAAAATAGTGCTGGATTCTATTATTTGTGCTTTAGTATACAAACACAAAACCACAACTTAACCTCAAACTATTTTTCTTTGGGAACAATTCAGAGTTCAAGGATTTTAGCAGTACTGCTGACAGATCTCGAAACTGACTAGACCAGAGTGAGTATCATCACAAGATCTATTGGGTGGGATCCTATTTTAGTAATTTCATTCCTCCAGACATTTCACGAACAGATTACATGACGAGCTATCTGCACAAGCTGGCTTCAAAAAACCGCCATAACGGCGGGTGCTTCGTCTAAAAATACAGTTTCCATCTGGTTTGAGTTTTCGGATTGATTCCGTTTTGACTGTGTGAAAAGCATTGATTATCATCTTAATCAGAAACAGGATGTTTCTTCCGGTTGCATTCCTAATGCAAACCGTAGGTGGGCTCTGGGATACTTGGCATTTTAAGTTAAAAAAATAAAGCTAACAAAAAGCTTATAAAAAGCGTTTGAAAAATGTGAACATTTCTCAAATCACCTCGGTGAGAGATCATGAAAGTGACAAATATTATAGAAATTGACTGAACACAACTGTTACCCTTCATTAGAATTGATATTAACAGGGCCTCTTTTCCATTGTTTCATAGCTGGAGTACGTGACTGTTTAGAAAATTAAATAATATGAAAAGATTATTTAAGTAGACATACATAAACAGGAAACAGTTTAAATTTAGAATTGTCAATCTGTAAATTGAAGGAATTTGAAACTGCAGGCTAAAAACTGAGTTGGTGCCCTTCACTGAATTCGTGGGAGCAGTGCAATACAACAAACTGAATTCAGTCTGGACCCATTGGTGGTCTCAATTGAACCACTAGTATGCTTCAACAAAAAGAAAGCAAAAAACCCAAAGCGATATGGTATAGTGTAACACATTACTAGAGTCTTTCAGAAATAAAACCACATTTTGAAAACTCCAACCTTCCCATTAAAATTAAAAGTTAAATTTTTCTATATTTGTTTGTAAATGAAATACATTATTTCATACTTTGTTTATTTGCTTTACGTATACACATTCACACAAAAAAGCACAGACCTGAAAAAACATACCACTTTTTAAAATAGACAAAAAACAAAGCATACAGATACAATTCACCAATAAAAGGAACACCACAACATGCAAGAAACAATACACTAAAACAATTAAAAACATAGGGAAGGCAATGTGATATAATTGAAGGTCAACTAAGTAGAGAGAGAGAGCAGAACAAAAAAAACTAAAAAAGTACAAAGTGTGAAAAACAACCAGCACACCTTTTTTGGACAATCTACAAAGCCCTCTATGACCCACAACTTTAGTGCCCTTTTCAGTACTATTAATGTGTTCTTGCCCTGGCTGAGCCTCTCTACCTCCTGCGTCACCCCGCGGCTTGAACTGCAAGTTGAATATAGAAAACAAAATGAAAATAAAGTTTATTATCTTTTTTTGTATTCTGCTTGCAGCTGAAGCCAAGCAGCAGGGCTGGGCTCCCAGCATCACAGGGGGAGGAGTGAAGCCAGCAACTAAAGTGTGCATGATGGTTTGGCTGGCAGTCTCCAGCCAACCAAACCGTCATGTGCACTCTGCATGTTCTCCCCCCAGGCTGCATTACAGCCTGGGGGGAGAACATCCACAGCCTGCCAGAACCTGTCTGACCACCGAACCACGGATCTCAGACCAATCACAACACTGCTGTAAGGCAGCGTTGTGATTGGTCAGGGGATTCTATGAGGCTGTGTGCTTCCAGCCGAGTGTCAACAGGAGGATGGAGGAAGAAGAGGCTGTGGCCGGCGGTATAGTTAAATGCTTTTAAAACAAAAAAAGTGATTTTCTACCCCCTCCCTCTGTGCCACTTACCGCCCCCGTTCCACCACCGTTGTTCGGTAGCAGCCGCTACTGTCTGCGGCCATCCTTAGTAGGCCTGGGAAAAATGTTAATTGCTCTGGCGTAATGGTGTCATTTTATTAATTTCACAAAACCAAATGTATTCAAAATTACCAAGAATATACTCCACATTGTGTAAATGTGTTTTTCACACCCCTAATCCTGACATCGTCCCACCTATCTTAACTACTCTATTTATGTGCCAGTACTGACGAGTTTCCAGACACAGCTGACCTCGTCAAAACCATACTTCAGCACTCCATTCCTGGGCCACCCAGCTCTCTTAAGCCTCACAATGTCCGCTACCTACATCTTTAGTGCAATGTAACATGTCATATCTCCTCTACCTTTTTCTTGTAATACTCTGCTCACTATACATCTAATTTTCATTGTATGTATTAACTACAGGTTTAACTTTAATGACACATCAAAAGAAGTTATGCAATCTGTGGAATGCAACGTTTTGCTGTTCCCCAGCACACTCACACACACCCCCGTTGTATCACTAGACACATTCTCCCAAGGATGATATGTAGGCAATGTCTGACTTGAAAACACATTAGTCAAACATTCAGTCACATTCTTGGTGAAAATCTAACCTCTATCCGCACGGGAACGAAATCTATTAGGACAGCTGTAAAATGTTGTTGTTCTTGAGGAAGAACATTAAAGGGTCCAATAAAGACTCTCAAATACTTCCCAGCAACTCTCCTGGGACAATGGGTGTCTTCTGCTTTACATGCATCTCTCTGTTTTGAACGTTACTTCTTTATCTGTCAACTGCCACATTTTCTTATTCAGCATCATGCCTAAAATACCAACTTTTTTAAAAACATGTTTCGCTTCTCATTAAAATGGCATTCTCAAAAGATAACCCTGGAGAAATCTTGGCTAATGATTGCATGTTTCCCTTTGAACATCTCTCCTCCGGTCATCCAAACCCAATACAAGCCACCACACTTTAACTAGCAGCAATGCTGCTTTCCATTCTTGCTCTGTTACACAGTTTGTGCTTGTTAGATTTGGGGGTCATTAGTTGGCACAGGTAGGTATTTGTGACAAATGGAGACCCCTGCTTCTAGTCAGGGTAAGGGGGGGTACACTCCTAAAATATCCCTTGCTCACCCCCTTGGTAGTTTGGCACGAGCAGACAGGCTTATCTCAGAGGCAGTGTGTAAAGCATTTGTAACCACATACAGTAATCAAAAGACAACACTACAGATGGACACCACACAGTTGTATATTAAAAATAAGTGTTCTTTAAATAGACTTAACACAAGACCAAAAACGACAAAAATCCTCAATACTATACTCAAGATGGTAGTTTTAGCTTAGTTCTTTTCAGTTCTTAAAATGTGACACTTTACGTCAATGTACCTTACGATGTGTTGCGCTTTCATAACAAGCAATGTTGCAGCGATGGAAGTTCCGGTGCAAAGAAATAAAGACGTGAAAATCTTCCAGATGCGGCACGCTACTCCGATGATGCGAGAACTCTCGATTCGATGTGTCAGCTGCAGCGGCGACACCCTTTTTCAGTGATGCGACGGCAACAGCTTCAGCTGCGACACTGTTCTCAGACGTTTGCGAGAAGCTTCTGCACGATGAGATAACTACAGCGGCGACATCCAAGATGCGACAGCAGCAGCTTCGATGGCGGCGCGCTTCTCCGGGGATGCGAGGCGCTTTCCTCGATGCGCTGCAATATGACAGCTACAGAGGCGACACTCTCCTTCGGAGTTGCGACGGCAGTAGCAGTGATGGCGACACGCTTCTTCTTCATTGCGAGACGCTTCTCTCGATGCAGTGCAATAAGACAGCCACAGAGGAGACACCCTCCTTCGGAGTTGCGACGGCAGCTGCAGAGACGGCGACATGCTTCCTCTTCGTTGTGAGACGCTTCTCTCAATGCAATGTAATACAACAGCTACAGTGGCAACACCCTTCTTTAGTAATGCAACGGCTGCAGCAGGGATGGCGACACGCTTCTTCCTCGTTGAGTCGCGCTTCAAGCTCCTTGCGACACGCAGTCCTTCAGAAGGTCCAAAAACAGCGGCAGGCACTTCCAAAGACCTATGGGGAGCTGGGGTTTAAAGTCTGTTGTTCCTGAGACTTCAGCAGGAGGCAAGCTCTTTTCCAAGTCCTTGGAGATCCTTCACATGTTGAGAGTAAAGCACACAAAGTTCTTTCTCCTCTCTTTGGCAGTCAGGCAACCACTGCAGGCCAATCCCCTGAGCAGCACTTCAGCTTAGGAATAGTCTCTCCTCAGTTTCTTCAGGTTCCTCCGCTCAGCAGAGGTTTCTTCTTGTAGTCCAAAAGTGATCTAATTTCTTTGGATCAGGGTCCCAATATTTAAACCCCTTTGTCCTCTGAGGGCAGAGGGGCCTTTGCCCAGTCCAAACCAGTTCTAGAGCACTCTGTTTACAAGAGACTCCTTTCCTTTCACAGTGCAGGGCAGAACCATCAGACGCCCTACCGGAGGTGGAGCCAGCATTGTGGACGGAAAGCACAGCCCTGGAGCACTTTGTTGACATGATTCCTTCTCTTCTTTCACAGTGCAGGGCAGAGACATCAGCCGTACCACAGGAGGTGGAGCCAGCATTGTGGAAGGCAGGCACAGCCCCTCCCACCCATCTAGATGCAGTTTTCTCTATTCACCACTGGGCTGACTCATTCTGTCTCCTGGAATCCCCCAGCCCTGTCACTCAAACTCCAGACAAGGAATACACAACCTAGCAGAGGCAGGCTTTGGATAGTTAGACAAGAAAATACCTACCTTCTAAAAGTGGTATTTTCAAACACAGAATGTTAAAACCAACTTCTCTAAAAGACTCATTTTATCATTCAGGGTCCAGGCATATTAAACTTGAATTTCTACCATGTTCCCTGAGTCAGTTAGGATTATAAGATGTAATAATCTAACTGCCCATTCTGGCCTATGGAGAACAGATAGCCTTGCAAAAGTGAAAAACGAAAATGGCTGTAATTCACGATTACGACATGCCACACACATCAGGGCTTGTCCTACCTCATACTTCCAATGCACCCTGCCCTTGGGCCTACCATAGGGGTGTCTGATATGAAGAAAAGGGAAGGTTTAGGGACTCGCAAGTGGGTGCACTTGCCCAGTCAGCATGACAGTACCAGACTGCACACAGGCTCTGCAATGGCAGACCTTAGACACATTTTACAATGATGCTTCTGTGGGTGGCACAACTAGTACTGCAAGCCCACCAGCAGCATGTGGATTTACAAGCCCTGGGCACACTCAGTGCACTATACTTTGGTCTGAAAAGTAAACCAAACAAGCCAATAATGGAATCACTAATCCATACATCAATTTACAATAGGGAGCACTTCCACTGTGGCACTGGACAGCAGTGGCACAGTGCCCAAATCATCCAACACCAGCAGAAACACATGAGGCAATAGCAAAAATGCAAGGGAGACCCACAGCAATGGTGCCAGGTCTAGCAGTGCTCTTTATATCCACAGTTGCTAACATACTCCATGTATCCTCACTACCCTTACCCTTCTCATCTCCACTTTTTGGCACAGGCAATCTTGAAAGAAAATCGGATTTTTGTGAAATGACCCTGCGATATGTTCAGCTACAAAATTACAATCAATGAACTTGTTGCTCAGTCTGGTTATCCTTGGTGTGGACTTACCAGAATGGAAATTTGTTTCTACTAAAATAATTATTAAAGATTTGTGATGATCCTTTCTACCAGTGAATGTTAACATTAGATATATGTTTGAATATCTGGATGGCTCAAATACAAGAGAGCAACTTAATCTCCTTTTTATCACCAAATATTGCCGGACCTGTTGCCTCTGGGTATACGAAGGAAAAGCCACCGAGTCACATCATTGTTTTCAATTTTGGGACAGTAAAGCACCAATGTTTCACTCAGTAGTGTCAACTAAAGACCGGAAAATGGGGCACAAAGTTTTGCAAAATGAGATATTTCTTGATCTAGACCAGTGGATTTCTGTGGACCCCCACTAAATCATTACTGGAATCCAGGAACCCCAATGAATAAATGTTAGAATCTAGGGAACACCCACTGAGTCATTACTGGAAGCCGGAGACCTTGCTATAAACAATTTCAATGATTTGAACTGCAAAATAATACACAAATGAGGAAATATTTTATATAATTCCAAACAAATATAAAGAAAAATAATTTTAATGGGAAGGTTAGAGCTTTTCTAAATTTAATTATCTCAACCCATCATCCATACTATATTCTATTTAATGCACTTGCACTGAGCCATTCATCAGTCTGAGGATACTAACTTCATTTTTATCATCCAATTTCAAAATCTTTCACAGAACGTTTTAAAATGTTCAAGTTTACATTTTTACTTGTTAATTTATATACACGTTATTAATCTGCTAACATTATTTAATTTTTTAAGGAGTTGTGGACCCCAAGTAGGCTTTGCAGACCCGCAGTCCACAAGCTAAGAACCACTGATCTAGGCAAATACTGCCATTGTTCTTCACCCCATACACAAAATGTATTACTTCTTCTATAATAATCTGGTCAAGGGTTCAGCCAGAGACAATCTCATACCTGGTCCCTATCAGAGGATGCTGGAGCCTTTTCTTCAGCAGCTTCTTTTGGTTTTGGCAATATACCTTCAGCAGATGTCACATGACTCAGTACTCAACATAGGTATTTCATACTCGTTTCCTTGTACAACTTCAACCCTCTCTCACAAAGTACTTTCAATGCATCATCAAAGCTGCTCTCCCCTAAACAAGATTATCCCTCCTGAAATACTAATATATCCTTTAATCATAATAGCATCAGTTAGTGAAAGCAGCCATAGTAGGTGTAACCTGAATTACAGCCTTTTAAACTGAAAAACGCATCCTGGTTGACAAATGCAGTAAGATGGCAGATAGTCTCTGCAATATATTAAAACTTTAGCACTACCTATCACAGCCATCATGCCATTGATATTAGGGAGTAGATGACCGTCCTCCGAAATAGCTCAGTTTAGGCTGTATGAGTCTATGGAAACATAGAGCTCTTTGTTTTACTGTTGTAGTAATCAAATAGGCAATAACCACATTTGGCTCAATGACCCCCATCCTCACACATTTTATCCGATACTTCGCAGCCATTCCCCTCAATTCTTGCTTAAAAGGTTATGCATCTTCCTTAAGCTTGATTTTGTGTTCAGAAGGTTTAATTTCACTCAATTTGTTTTGGTAACAAATCTCCATTATTCACTAATAATGATCCTATGTTATGTCTACACAGCATCTCATCATCCAGATGCTTTATTATCAACACACCATACCATAAAAATACACACACATCCCCCCGCTCAGATGTGACTTACAGTTTTTAAACATCATCCCCAAAAGGCCTTGCTGGAACCCCTACAAGATATCCTGACATTTATAAAATAAAATACATTTTCTTTTATATGTTCTTAACCTAAAATTTAAATGTTTTTAAAATAATTATGGTACGTGCACGGGAGTCGCACAACAAACCAAGAACAATTCCATGTACTACTACTTCAGCAACAAGATCTCCGCAACCACAGTTATTCGACACCACACCTCTCGTAGTCACATCTTATCACAACGCTCCCAGGCTTTCTCGTAGATTGCTTTGATCGGAAAACTTTACCCTTTGTTCAGCTATGTTATATAACATATTGTAGCTAAATGTCCCACAGCCCTTAAAATTACTGATTTCCTTTATAAGTGCAGGACGGAATAAAAAATTTGCCATGTGTCTTTTCGACCCACATTTAAAAAAATCATAGTGGCATTTTGCCACTGGAATTCTGCTTAGTAAATTCGTACTTGTTTCTACCACTTCTGCCGCTCCTTTCTGTGCAAGCAGCATAAAGAACATCTGTACTAGACTTTTTGAGCACTCACTTTTACTTGTTGTTGGACTTGGCCCTCTCAGCAGGGTCACCCCAAAACATTTTTCTTTTACCCCTCCTGTATTTGCGAACCAGTTTTTGTTGGCTTTTAGGACTCTGCACTTAACCACTACTAACCAGTGCTAAACGCTTGTGCTCTCTCCCTAAAGGCTTACACCTAATTTGTACATTTAATTTACTAGTACGTCCCTCGTATATGGTACCGCAGGTAAATAGGGCCTGTAAATTAAATGCTACTAGTGGGCAGCAGGACTCTTTGTGCCAACCACTAAAAGTATCCTTTTATAAAACATATATCAGGCCTGCCATTGCCTGTAGTGGAGTTTTAAACTGTCAATTGAACCAGGTAAAATAAACCTTTTGCCAGGCCTAAATCTTCCTTTTTCTCACATATATATACCACCTTTAAAGTAGGCCCTCAAAAGTCCATGGGGTAGAGTGCATTGTGTTTAAAAAAGTAGGACATGCCTTTTTAGGTTTTACATGTCCTGGTGGTGAAAAACTCTTGAATTCATTTTTCACTACTGTAAGGTCCGCTTCTCCAAAAGGATAACAGTAGGTTACCTATTACAATTAATAGGTGCTAACTTTTTATTAGGAGCAAGTAGAAATATCATGTTTGGTCTCAAACTAATTGTAATTTAAAATCCTCTTTAGTGTTAAAGACGAATTTTAGATTACAATTTGAAAATGCCACTTCTAGAAAGTTAGTAACAATAGGTATGCAGTTCCTCAAGGGAGTGTCGGTAAAAAGAGGTACGGATATTACCCTTTATTTGTGCGTAATAGTCAAAAGGGTTGGGTAGAGAGGTGGGAGAACGGGGATCCTCCCTGTCGGAACTAGAGTCCTCACACACTCCGCAAGCTTGGTGTCATGCTTCATCATATGGACCTGCTTCTTGTTGGGTTGGCGCTGCAATACCAGATATGCACACGTAGAGGGGATCTTTAGCAGAGATCTTTTGTTTCTTGCTGTTTGGTGCTGTGGGTGTGAGGGATCTAGGTGGTGTAGTGAAAAGAGTGGTTTAAAAAAGGTTAGAAAGTCCAAATAATATTTTTATTCAGGCTGACTATCCACCTTGTTAAAAACAGTAAGAGTGGCAGCTCTGGCTTTATGGTCCAGTGGCGCTAGGCTCTACTCTCATGGTCGACATGTTTCATGAACAATGGTCAGATTTGATCTGTGGAAATTCTTCAGGACCTAGTGGGTGCACTATCTACACAAAGTGATAGGTAAAAACCTACCTACCAAATATCATGAGTGAGAGCACAGTGTCCCGCAGTTTCAAGTGGTGACCTATCTGTAAGGTGAGTGTCACTCCATTCGGTGTTCAGCAGTAAATCTAGACACCTGAGTCGCGGTGTCCAATCCTTCTACAGATATGTGCTGATACACCTACCCCGCTTTGCCGGTATCGGAAAGCTTTTAGAAAGTTGCCATTTTCTTCCCTAAAGTTTTTGAGACCTTCTAGGAGCTTACAGCTGCCTGGACCTGTCAATTGCTCCCCCATCAGGAATGCGTTTTAGGCCTAGACAGTTAACAATATTACCAGGGAATCACTGGGAGGGGATAGTTATTACCTGCTCTATTTACATTTCAAAGGGATGCTTCCAGAACACCCATAATTAACTTGACGTCAGCTTTTTATCACCCTAGACCTCTTGAAGTCTGGGCAGGGGAAGAAAGAGGAAGGAAAGAATCTTCGATAAACAGATGTGGGTTGGGGGCGAGGGGGGGAACTAGTAGTTTCCCCCACCAGGTATAAATATTGGACCCCTTGAGCCGCTCATCAATGCACTCCTGCACCTGTGGAAGAATTCAGAAGGACTGCCTTCTACTCCTAATGACTGCCCTGCTTCATTTCCCAGATGGCTGCCCTACTGCTTGAGGCTTGTCTTGTTTCTCAGAGGACTTTATTACTGATTGAGGCCTGCTTTGTTCTTCAGGGGACTACCCAGCACCTTGAGGTCTGCCTTGTTGAAGGAGAACTGGGCTATCTCCTTGTTGCCAGGAAGACCTAAGTGACACCACCGGTTAAGTGGCCGACATCCGGTTCTGTGCTACAGGAATAGAACAATTTCCTGAGGCATCCGTGCAACTGTCCAGCTGACCTGCGGCAACTGGCCCTGCCTGCACCTGCTACAGGAGGTGCCTGAGCCCTGCTGGCCTCTGCTGGAGTACGCTCCTGATCCACAAGAGGTGCCTCCCCAGGTCTTGCACCCTTGGCTGACATCAGGTGAGCTCCTGCTGTGAAATCCTGAAATTTTGAACTCTGCACTCCGGACTTTGAGAAGGTAACTTTTGCAGCAGAACTAATCTGGTGCCTTTATCGACCCACACTTCATTGTTGTCAGCCTGAACTTGAGATTTTGTCCCAGTCTAGAGCGACCAGATACCCACGGATAGCACGTTCTGCTCCTTGGGGCTATTTTTACTCAAACCTTTAGATATGCATAGCTCTGGGGGGAGGAGCTAAGCTAGCAACCAAGATGGCCGCTTAGGCTCCCGGCTCCGCCGACCTCCGTATCCTGCCAGAAGATCCTGTCGATAATCCTGCTTTAACCCCCGACCTCCATGTAGATGAACCGATGCTCACTCCGATGGTGCGATTCCAAAAACTTAACTTGCTTGGGTGATGGAGCTGCATCGAGTTGAAGTTTGCGGCCTAAGCCAGCAGGAGAGCCGGGGCCTCGAGTTTTGATCTGGCCGTGTCGTAGTTGAACAACATCGGCCGTGAGAGGCAGTCAGGGTCCGGTCTACCGCAGTGGAGTGTTTTTCTTTGCCCGACCTCATAGGCGCTCATTTTGCCTGACCAACATTGAGGGAGGAGTGACGTGGCACGACAGTGGCCAGGGGTTGCCGCAGAAACCGATCAGTCCCCTCCGACGCCGTCCGTTCCGCTCCTGTCGTTCCCCCCGAAGAAACCGGCTCCCCATGGGAGGTGAACAAGATTGGTGTTGAGCGTGGAGAAATGGACGGGACGGAGCGTGAGCCGTCACTAAAGATGATATTGGCAGCCATCGGGGCATTTCATTCACATGTGGATGCCCTGATTCACAAAATGATGACGGGCTTATTGGTGATGGAGTCTGTTGAACCGGACCCCGTTACATCTCAGGTATTGCCACAAGCTACGATTTCAACTACGGCCATCTTGATCCTGAACGAGGACCCCGTGCGACAAGAGGTGCAGCAGCCCTTGGTTGGTCTCCTGGAAAATCCCGAACCCAGTCGATTTGCGTCCCCTTCCCGAAGAATCCGGTGGGTGATTATCCTTGGACTTCTGTTCCATCCTTTTCCTCTTTAGCGACTTTACGATCTTGGAGAAAACCACATTGGGACTATCCGTCCATGAAGGAGTGTTCCTGTGCTGCTGAAGTTCTTGGCCACTTGCTGACTTTGAATTGTATTGTACTGCATTTACTCAGACTCTTTTTTCACTTTGATTCTCCTGCTGAAGTAATGGGAGGGGTTCACATAATGGTTCGGAAGGACCAGGGCTGAGAGTGATCGACTGTAATTGATATTACGGCCTTAATGGATGTAGAATTCGTGGCTGTTGGTCTCACGTGAGGTTGGGCGGTGCATCACGGCTCCCCCTAATTTATTTTTTGTGATTATAGATATTATTGACTTTTCATCATAAGGGGTGCTGGTCTCTGGCGGGGGGGAAGGCGACCGGGAGCTCATATGGAAATGCCCTCCTCCACAGTTTCTCTTTTCTACTTTTAGATCTAGTTAGTTGGGGCGACAGGCACACTGCTAGTGGGGGTTCGGCGATAGCCGTTGCAGGGGTGCAGGGTGGGGGGATGGGTTTATTGTTTTCTTTCTGTTATCGCTCATATGGTTTCCCTTTATTTCAATCTCTTTTTGGTTTTTCCTTTACTAGTAATATTGGCAAAATATCCTGATTTTGTTTTTTAAATTCTAGTGTCCTGTTGCCATGATTCTTCTGTGGTTTTCATGGATGGGAGGGTCTTGAGGGTCCGCATTTAAACTGTTTATCGATTGTAATGTTGCAAGTCTTATTTCGTATACATTAACGCGGGCCTCTCAGGGATTCTTCTGTTGCTCCACGTCTATCCTGTTATCGTTCCTGTTCACCCTATTATTAACATATGTATGTATGGCACCGGATATGTCTATTCCTTTTTTCTTGTTTTAAAATAATAAAAAGATTTTTTTTTAAAAATGCATAGCTCCAGTTCTACTGATTGGATTGCAGTTGTTTGGTCTCATTTAATTTACTTTACTACATTTTACTCCATTTGTTCTAAATTGGTTTAGGATATCCCCTGTGCTGTGTTTTTACTTGCTTACTGTTTGTGTGCAGCATAAATACTTTACACAGTGCCTTTAAATTAAATCCGACTGCTTTTGTGTCAAGCTACCAGAGGGTTAAGTGCAGATTAACTGAGTGACTTGTGGATTCTGGTTGTTGTTGAAGAAGGGTTAATAACCCCCTCAACCAATAATCCAATTTCTTAAACCCTGTGGAATTTCAAAACGGCTGTTTCTATAGCCTTGAGTAGAGCGGAAGACGCTGTCTTTTCTCCTGCCGAGAAAATCCAGCTCCGGCGTTTCCAGCCTACCCTTGCGGGTAACTGGGATATCTAGTCCTGAGAGGAGATACCAGACCTCCAACATTCTATTCCAGAGGTACAGTGTTGACTAAACCCTTAGAGAGAATTCTTGAAGCAAACCCTTGGCAAAACCAACTTAACTTGAACTGCTACTTACTTACTCCCTTCCGCGTATTAGGCTTAGGTCAGGTACACTGGGGTAGGCGTAGTTAGAAGCACCAGTTGAGTACGTTAGTCAAATGTATATATGAATGTATATATTTTATTCATTTTAACCATTGTATGGCTAAGAAACCATATCAATGCTTTTACAGTATTATTTCGCAATCCTCCTTTTACTGTACGCACTTTTTATAATAACAAGTCTTGCAATTGTGGCAATTCATTTCTCTTGCATGAGAAGAAAGACTGTTCAATAAATAATACCTTTTATTGAAAACGCCCGTCTCTCTATTCTCTGCATCTTGGTGAAAGTAATCTGCACAACTGACTGAGTGAAATAGCTGTCTATTGTTTCACACGATTCTAGAGATTGACTCTTATTCTAAGGAGCAAAGTTGTCATGTTTATGTGGTTGTTGGAAAACTGAATCCCTTCTTGTCTGAGCCAGGGGAGCTGATCACTTCCTATTCCGTCAAGAAAGTTTCCAGTGACCTCTAAGCTAGTTGGTACAAACCCAATTAAGTTTAACATAGTCAGTAGAGACCTGGAAGACCGCACTTCTACGTCTACTCTGCTGTTTAGGTTATTCCAATGCGCAGGCCCTATAGGGAAAATAGGAACTACACTACATGGCGCCCAACGTTTGGTAAGGCGATAAAACTAACGCAAGACGTTAGAGTAACTCAGTCGTGCTTTTTCACACAGACCCTTTCTACCGTAAATACTCCAATAGACGTCTGGAGTGGGTGAAAGGTTAAAATCCGCCGAACTTAGTAGGAAGAGATTCCTATGTAAAGCTCTGGTTTATTCAACGTTGAAGGATACAGTGTTCCAAAATATTGTGCACCTAATCTTTGTCCTCCTGGAAACCTGATCTGCAACAAAAGACCTTCCTGACAGTAAAATGCCAGGAGAAGGCGGAAACAATGGGAACGCTGATGCCGCAGTAAATGCAACTCAGCAGGGTCCCGATGAAATTAATGAACCGGGTGCGATAATCATCCCGGTCAACATAAGAAAAACTATAACGTTAAAACTTATAGAATATGGACTGACCACACAAGGTGGCACAGCTGTCTTCGTGATAGAGGCACACGAATATCGGCAGACAGAGGTATTTTATTCATGGATAAAATTTCCAGTGGCAAACGCTGCAACACACGAGTTCCACTATTACAAAATAGAGGAAGCTCCGGAAGAGTACGCTCCTTTCGAGGAGATTGAAATCCCATTAAAATACCAAGAGCATTTGCTCTGGTTTAAAGGCGCCCTAAAACACAATGATCATATTACCAGGCTCGGTCCACTAGGTAGACCAGGAGCAACGTGGCCGGTTCTAGCCAGCTACACACCACACCCGGACATTGCAAAAATGTCGAAAGAAGAACTTTTAGCACAGCTAAAAACATTAATTAAAATATATAGACAATTAGTCCAATATGTAATGCGGACTGCAACAGTCCAAACACTGTTAATGTCCCACAGCTGACCCCTCATCAGGGGAACACAAATAAAATTACACCACAGAACATACAATCATGTCTTGGTAAAACACCCATAAAACGGGAACAAATTCCTTCCTGCGCAGAAAATTACTCAAATAGAGTACCCCTATTGAGAAAGTCAGAATTCTGACCATCTGCCTTCCAATGGGGGTCGCACCACACGTGGAGGACTGTGACACTTGGGGTACAGTCTTTGCTTTCATTTACACAAAAACACATGGTGTTCCGTCAATGGCGGTAATACCAGATGTGCTAAAACAGATTCAGAATGAATACGGTCCAGAACCTGCTTTAACTCTTGGTATGAAATGACTGAAAGACTTCAAGCAGGTCTCGGCTATATTATTAGCCAATATAAAAGGAGAAGCAGCATCTGTGGCGATCCGCCAGAAGTTGAAGGAAACAGATATAACAGATCAACCAATTGAGCTTCCCAGAATTATAGAAAAATGTTATGAAGAATTAGGTAGAGACAGCTTGGGTGGGAAACCAGTGAAACCCCAACTACTCGAAAATCCTGAAAAATTATTTATTAAAAATAATTCAAATACTCCTAAAAAGAGCTGGGATGGAAATAAACAATCCACTCCCAAGGAAAAAGTTTTCCAGTCCAGAGGAAGGTCTCCTCGATGGAGGGAAGGAACTCCGACTCGAGAACACCAGTCTCCCCAGAGGGAGCCCTCTGAGAAAAGATATAACCTTAGAAATAGGGATAACTTGAAGAAGCCTGATATACATGTCCCTCTCGATCTTTTTCGCAGAAATCGAAAAGAAGAGGACGGTCAGACCCAGGAGAGCACACCAAGTCCAAAGACAAGGAACCTGCTCAAAGTAAAAAATCACAATTTCCAAGAAAGAAGGTAGCCAGTATTAGAGTAATCGAACATGCCGAGAATACTGAGGACACAGCTGAAAAACGGGGAGTGGGCTCAGACAATGTTAAACAGTGCAGCAGAAATCACCATAGCTCGCAAGATCCTGATGAGTCATCTGGAGACAGAGACAGTGGACACGAATGAATACATTCAAGTAGAAACTGCCGACACCAGAGTTAGCGAACCTCATAAGATATACGAAATAACACTGCGTATAGAGGGAGATAAGACTAGGAAAATAAGGGGTCTATTTTGGGATAACCTCTCAAAAGGCTATGACATCCTGTTAGCTGAAAAAGATTGGCCCCCGGAGTTTGTCAGGGAGTGCCCTCGTGGCGAAGAAATGATTATGCCTGCCTTCTTGAATCACATTCCGATTCACACTAAATATATATACCCAAGGAAATGGGCAGTGGCCCAGGCACCAGCACTATATAAAAATCATGTAGGATGGGATGAGGACTCTCCTCCTCACAAAATCCTGTTAAAAAGTAAACCAACTGCACAAAGGCAGTATCCAATTAAGCAAGAAGCTAAAAAACAGGTCAGGGAGATTTTAGATCAACTTCAATACCAGGGGG
Source organism: Lissotriton vulgaris (assembly GCF_964263255.1). Lineage (NCBI taxonomy): Eukaryota > Metazoa > Chordata > Amphibia > Caudata > Salamandridae > Lissotriton > Lissotriton vulgaris. Next base: position 113,468 of record NW_028243195.1, on the reverse strand, counting down.
TGATTGAAACATGCACCTCTCAAATGAACAATCCTTTGTTTCCTGTCTCCAAACCGGACGATTCATATCGTCTAGTCTTGGACTACAGACACCTAAACTCATGTTGTAAAACATTTGCAGTACAAAATTCGCATAGTGCTGCACTAATGAATGTCATAGTTCGCAAAAAATATAAAACGACATTAGACATATCTAATGGTTTCTTTTGTCAAAATATAGCACCAGAAAGCCGATACTTGACCGCTTTCTCAGTAATGGGGTCACAGAAAAATTTCTGTAGGCTTCCACAGGGATTCAAGAACAGCCCAGGATTATTTTCAGCCAGAGTAACAGAGTTACTACAAATATATGATGATGAGGCATTATCTTACGTTGATGACATCTATCTAACAGATGACGACTTGGAGACTCACTTGAAAAGGGTGAACACCATAATACTTGGGTTCGCAGCAGAGGGTTACAAATTCAACTTTAAAAAGTCTCGAATTGCCCATCTGACAGTATTATTTTTAGGATACGAATTATCAAGTGAAGGAAAAAGCCTAGCGGACAACTTCTTAGAGAAGTGTGCTGTACTCCAAGCTCCAACAACGCTGAAGAACTTACAATCAATTCTAGGTTTCCTGAATTTCTGAAGAACTTACATTCTAAATTATGCGGAGAGGGTTAAACCTCTCTACGAACTAATTAAACCTGATTTTAAACCAATCAACTGGACTCAAAAACACACAGAAATTTTGAGATCACTGCAAACAGACATGTTAGCAAAAACAAAATTAGATACACGTGACAATACAATCGACCTTGTAATCCGAGTCATCCCTGGAAGACCTCTAATGAGGGAGAAACGGTACCAATAGCTTACAAATCTCACTTGTACACACAAGCAGAAAAAACATTCAGTCTCACAGAAAATACTGCGAAAGCAGTACAAACTGCAATAGCGAATGAACTTGAACTATCATAGGGCAAAAGGATCATTGTCCTCACGGCAGAATCCGCCTTCGAGGCGCTATTCAGCCCAGTAAACCTGCCTACAGTGTCACTGGATCCGAAATGGATACAGTATGTAAATTCTCTTGGCGCGGAAGATGTGAAATACTATTTCGCCCCGCACATAAAAAAAAACTGAATGATATAACATATGAACAAAATTATCCTCTGCCAATCGAAATTCTTCCTCTACAACAATACTCCTGTATAATCTACACAGACAGATTTGTACAGCACTACAACGTAGAAAATAAATCCTACGATGCAGCATGCGCGATTGTTAAAGGTCGCTGGCTGTGCGGTAAATTCAGACCGAAGATAACAAAAACTGAATCACTGAGAAACTGTTCGGCTCAGCGAGCTGAAATCAGATCTTTAAAGATGGCGCTTGAAAATGCAGAACGTGAATTCCTGACACTAATCGTGTGCGATTCACATTTTTGCGTCAACTCTTACAATAATAAGTTGCAGAGCTGGATTCAAAATGAATACAGAGAGGACACAGGTGCCACAATCAAGCATAAAATGCTTTGGAAACAGGTAGTTCTTTTACAGAAAGAACTACAAAAGACTCACGTGATACACACTCTGAGTTATCAACGTGATGGCGTTCACGTTGCAGGGAATTCATTGGCTATTACAGCCACAGCGGAAGCAACTAAACCGGCTTCCGTAGCCACAAAAAAGCATTCAGGAAAATACATAGACGGGGAAACCATGCTGGCAGTGAAAACGTCCTTAAAAGGCGACTGTGCAGCACTACCCGTGAACTTTCCATTCAATTATGCATACGTAGTTGATGCAAACTCCGTTCCTTTTGCTCGAATCCCTGGAGTGGGGGATAGGGTAATTCCAAACAAGAACCGGAGAAAGTTATTAATAGCAGACGCACACATGGGTGAAGGTCCAAGGCACAAACAAATGAAGGAATCTCTGACTGAATTACAATGAGTATACTGGTGGCCGGGGATGAGCGTGCAACATCAAATGTATGCAAAGAACTGTCCCGAATGTGACAGGGATCGCAGTAATGAACCGGTCCAGCCTGTTGCCCAGTTACCGTTTATAGACAGGGTAATGCTGTCTATATGCAAACCAGCGTCCTATTAATTGTTTAAGACTAGATTCACTTAGAAAATGTGGCCCCAGCGCTCGGCTGACGCCAAAACTGTTATAAAAGATCTGCGAGTCTTTATCGGCACATACGCAATTGCCATGTTCCATTCTGACCAGGGTCCTGCTTTCAGCTCTCGAGCTTATAAGGAGGCCATGGCCAGTATGGGCGTTGGGTTGCGATACTCTTGTCCATCACACCCTGAGGGGAACAGTGTAGTGGAAAGAAAAAACCGAGACATAAAGCAATCTATAACAGCGAAGGTATTAGGTTCGGGTGATGGGTGGCTCAAACATTTAATAAGTGTCCAACTTAGTCTAAATAATTTGCCAAGAAATTCTCTAAAAGGTTTCAGCCCGTACGAACTATTGTTCGGAACTAGAATGCATGTTCAGGAACTCGATAGTCAGGCTTCAGTGGTAAAAGATAAAAATACAGACTTTGACATCAAAGATCGTTTGGCTGTTTTACAGGACTTGAATGAAACAAGAAAATCCTTAAGCAACATAAAGTTAAAGCAACAGCCAACTACCACTGAAGACACACCACCTGTCCCAGCAAGACCTGTCTGGATTCCAAAGATTGGGGATCTAGTCAGAGAGAAAGTAGCGGTGAAGAAGGAATTTGGGCCTTCTTACAGAAAAGCAGTACCTGTCTTGGCAATCAACGGAACAAGATCATTAGTACTACCGCCTCTTGCTGGTAAAAAGGAGAACCGAGTTGTATCAATCGACCTGGTAAAACCACAAGCATGTGGCCTATAATCAACAGTAGGCCAAGTGGACTCCCAAGAAATAACAGAATACCCAAATTTGCAACAATCCAAGAGGTTCAAACTGAAAGACTAATCACATTTGATAAACCTGCAGTGCACAGAGAGGGACTATGCAATAATGCCATGGAACTCGTGCCTCTTGAAACACAGATTGAAACAGTTCGTCATGAAACACCAGTCTACAATGATGTGGCATCAGAATGTGCTACCGAAAGACAAATTGAGAAACACATTTCAACAATTGACAGAATTGCCTCTGGCTACTTCATCAACTTCGATACCTTTTCTGAAGATCAAAACGATCCTGAAGTGACGCCAGAAACAAAGACTTTTAAAGAAAAAGCAACAGAACACTTTCATCAACTCAAGGAAACATATCTTATTTCTCCATGGTTAGAGTTTTGGTTTGGGCTAGGTGTATTTTTCCTCCTACTTTGGCTCATCATGATACTTTGTTTGGGAAAATTCATTGAAGGGAAATACAGTTCAATGGACACAGCAAGTCAGAACATAAACTTAGTCCTGAAACCACACAAATTATCCCACGTGAAGAAAAGAGGGCTATCATCAGTAAATGTCACAGCCATTCCAATACCCGACGGGGTATTATGGGACAAGACTGACTACGAAGTATATGCCCCGGTCGAAATCCTGAAATATCCTCACCAGTTCAAGGTTTCATTAAGTGACTTTGTAAAACCAAGTACATTCTCTGATGATTGGGATTTTGAAAGTATAAATAATATGATGTCTGATTTAGTGTTGTCAGCAAGATTTACAGAACATGATTATTTACAAGGTTCGTCTAATTATGAACAGATGTACTGCTTCTCACATTACGGAGACCATTACTTACATGAATCTGCACAACCTAGAAATGTTTTTAAATATAACCAATGGGAACATTGTGCTACTCCACCTAAAAGTAGTTCGAAAACATTCTATGAGAAATTCCAGTACTTCTCAGGGTTTAACACAAGTGATGCAGAAACGTTTTATTATAAACTATTGGATAAAACAGGGTTGAAAACAATGCTGACAAATACTGAATTGATATATTCAGAAGCATTTTATGAAGAAATTATGACATTTGGTTTTGATTTCTGGAAAAATAACATTGAAACAAAAACCATCTGGGGTACAAAAGAATGGCAGGTACAAGGTGTAGAAGCATTATTTCGAGCCTGCATGATCCCAGAACAAATAATGTTCTTAAATGACACAATTCAACAAACATCCTGTCTTGGCCTAGCTAAGATTAAAGACCTTAACAAACCGTCTATTCCAAAGCCAATACCTGATAATGCAACAACAGAAGTTGAAATAGACATATCAAAAATTTTACATCCAAACAGAACACATCCTGATTGGAAAAAGTGGTTAATCTGGCCTACTGACACGAATAACTGTCAAGATAGATTCCTGAACAAAACACAGGGGTTAAAAATGACCAGACCAGACCCTAGATACTCCCAGAGACAACATCCAGGGATAGTAACATCATACAGTGTAGGGAAGCTGTGCCTTGAATGGCTAGAAACATCCACACTGGCAGAAATTAAGCAACACTTAACTTTACTTAAAGATGGTGCTGACTTGCGTGATTTCATTAAGGGACCATGCAAACAGCGTCAGAAACGCTTCATAGCGGCCAGCATCTATGCGGCATACAACGAGGCTTGGAAAGTAACACAAATTGAAACAGCTGAAAAAATACGAGTAATTGATCGTATTAATTTGGAAAAATCACTTTCTGTTGTGGACAATGGGTTAATGACTCTGTCTTCCAGAATATATTCACAGGACAGTATTGTATCATCTGCCATCGATATAATAGATAAAGACTTGCTAATGTTACAGCATGGCCAGTCGCAATTGCGTTCTATTGTACAGCTAGGCTGGACGCTGCAAAATCTTCGTTCAGGCTATGTGCCACGGTGTTTAATCAACACAACGTCATTGTTTTCCATCTTTAACCTTACTGATAAACAAATCAGCTTGGCACAGAAAGGAGCAGACTATACAATCTTAAGCATCGAAAAACTTGAGAGATTACCATTGACAATGTCAGAAAGACCTGTCATTGAATGGATAATACACGGGATTATCACAATTCCGATAACAACTTTCCAATTTAAAAATTGCCTTGAATATATACCGACTGGCCAGTATGAACGATTGGGTAAAGGGTACATTAAGTCAGCATGGAAATTACCATATACACACACATGCAATAGTGACAGCAACAAAAATGTATTTCTTAGTGGTGAAAATTGCAAACATTCACTAAGCGGTATACTTTTGTGCCAGGGTATTAATTTACACGGGCCTGTGAAGGAACTTCAAACAACCTTTCATGCCACCAACATGTCACACCTGCAACGCAGACAGAGCCTTTCTTTAAGCAACTCTCTAACGGGAGTTACATTCTAATAACGGATCACTGCTGTTGTGGCTTGCTGCCAGGGAAAGCATATCTCATAAGCGTAACTTCCATGGTCACTTGCTGTATGCAAGCATTGTTTCCAAACGGCCCTGGAGACTCCGAGACTCCCATTTGGCCTCGTTTGAATGTCTCTTCTATACGAATTGATACTTTAAGCAGAATTAAGTCTGTGCTTTTACAGACAACAGTGCCCATAACGTCATCAAAAGAGACGTATGATCTCCAAGTTGCAAGGACAGCTTCGGAGATGCATGACCTTTTATCAACAAATTGCCCCGTGCATTTCACAGAAATGCTTAGCCAAATTCTAAATATGTCAAGTGCCGTAGGCATCTCAGGCGTATTTAAGACAATTTTTTCGGGACTGTTAACACCATTCAAAGCAATCCTAGGAATTATTCCTAATTTTGTCCATTCAGTCTTTGGCGGCATACCCCTGATTTTGGGACTTGTGGCAGGCATTTTATTTTTGACCCTCCTGCTCCGATATGGCAAGCCAAAACACAGGCATGACTCCGGCAAGGATGGAAGAAACGATCCTAGCAGTACGCTACCGGGACCGCATAACTAGAGTCCTTGGATTGGCCAGGCTGAGAGATCTGAACATGACCTGGTTTCTTTCATTCAGACCTATATGGCAGACCTGCATCTTACCTGTGCTTCGATGTATCATATGCGGAGAAGAATGCGTGTTAGACACCTGTCTTGCACTACCATCAGCAGTACCAATGGATATCGATACTTTGCTAAGTCCTGTAACGGCTCACGCATCGTGTTGTCCCCAGCGGTTACCAATCCTGATGACGGCATTCGTTGAGACTCCTGTGCTACGACTAGGTGGCGGCAGTGAAGCGATACATGAAAGCAACATCACCCAGGTACGGCCTTCTGTGAGCATTGCTGATCCAAACATCGATGATAGCAATCATTCTCACACCTGCCAAGTAACAGCATTATCGAACTTGGTCGAACTGTCACCTGAATATGTAGACCTATTCTTTAAGAGCCTGTCTGATATGATGTTCTCCCCTGAACAACAACAATGAATTTTGGAATTTCATTCCGGCGCACAGCGTTCCCATGAACTCTGAATTTGGCCTTCAGTTTTGATCAACAAAAACTACTAAAAAGTGTTTGGAACTCTATTCCCCCGTTCACCATGAAATTATTTTTTTTAAACACTTTTTCAAAATATTTACCTTTTTTCTGGCACGAAAACCTTTGCTTAAAGTAGAACTATTCATAAAGAACAGAACTTCTATTTTTAGGTAGATCTAGAGACATAATAACTTTACCTCAGCCTATAGCACATTTTACGGCAAATGCATTTATATGTGATGAAATAATCTCGCCCTTCTTTTCTGTATAAAGAGATATTTCATGTGTAATTTGTTCGCAAAATCGTTCAACTGTTTACATATGCTATAATTTTTGAATGATTTCTATGCTTAAAGACGTACAGTACCTATATTTTCATGTATTTCAAATACACCATTTCAAATGCAAATATGTATTTTGGGGTGGGAAGTATTACACACGCATCTCATTGCTTTAGTTTTTAGTAATTTGATGGACATAAATTCGTGGAGTGGGTGTAGTGTTCTAATCTAGGACCCCGATCAATATTGTGACCTTGTGCCCCAATACAGCTATAATCCATCCATACCCCTATAATGGCATAAACGATCAGAGCCATATTTCAGAAACTCGTCTCTGGCATAAACGATCAGAGCCATATTTCAGAACCTCGCCTCTGCAGCTCATTACAGTAGATGACACAGCAGAAGCCACTATCTTAGATTCCTAGATTACACACAGAGTTCTTTCAACAGATAAAACCCCCAGCAACCTGGGAAAGCCCCGCTTGCTATGTTTTGATTAGTAATAGAACTCTAATGAGCACTGTAAGAACGACCGGTTCTTAGTGACATCTTTATTGACGTCTTATGTCCAAAAACTTACGTCAGACAAGGCACCTTCCAGGTATAAATATTACCAACGTTGCCTTAAGCAAACACAGCGGTGGTGATAAAGAATACAGGAGCACAACAGCTGTCCCTTGCAGAGCGCAGCAGATGCGAGAAGCCCACGGACGCTGCCCCTCCTCCTCCTTGACGCGCTGAGAAAGACGCTGTCTTTTCTCCTGCAGAGAAAATCCAGCTCCGGCGTTTCCAGCCTACCGTTGCGGGTAACTGGGATATCGAGTCCTGAGAGGAGATACCAGAGCTCCAACATTCAATTCCAGAGGTACAGTGTTGACTAAACCCTTAGAGAGAATTCTTGAAGTAAACCCTTGGCAAAACCAACTTAACTTAAACTGCTACTTACTTACTCCCTTCCACGTATTAGGCTTAGGTCAGGTACACTGGGGTGGACGTAGTTAGAAGCACCAGTTGAGTACGTTAGTCAAATGTATATATGAATGTATATATTTTATTAATTTTAACCATTGTATGGCTAAGAAACCATATCAATGCTTTTACAGTATTATTTCACAATCCTCCTTTTACTGTACGCATGTATATTAGAACATTGTCCTCGACTCTTTACAGCCTCCTCTGCTGATCATATGCTTCTTCTTCTAACCTATCCACCCCTAAACAATGCTCCACATACATCTCTTTTTGTTTAGTCTAAAGTTGAATACATCAAAATCCTCTCACAATACATTGAAAGCCCTAAACCTGTCTTTTCAACCAATCGGACATTTACCAGTATTCTGCAAAAAAAATGTGCAGGTGGTAAAAATGCTTTCATGATGACTGCAACTCAGCCTACAACAGTTTCTAAAGCATGTACATAATTGTCAATAATGTGAAACAAACTATAAAATGTTCATTAACCACTTGCTCACTTATCAAACCTTAAACTAAATGGGTCCTAAGTATTTACAAACATTAGTCTGTCCCTATACCACAGCAAGAACCTTAACACCCTGTGAACTGAAGCTACTCATAAGGGCCAAGTTCCATCAGACTAGGATGGGTAAATGCTCCTAGGCAGTGCCTTCCAACTGATCTGCGTAAAGTTCCACCCATCGAAAAGTTCTGAGAAGATTTTAAAACCAGCCTTTTCAACTCAGAATATTCTACCTTCCGTGGTAGTTACATATCCTTTAGACCCAGGATGCACCCTTGGGGTAGGTGCCCTCTGTCTATAAATTTGCCATTCATTAATTCGACCATTTGAAACGTTAAAACGCAATAAGTTTAGAAAAACAATTCTCTTAAAAACTGAACGGTTTATTACACAGTAACTTGGTGTTGCATTATTTAATCTTTCATGCTCTTTCAGCATTGATGGTGCAGATACCTACTTCGGAACATGGTTGCAAAACGCATTACATCCAAAAGAGTTGATGCTCGGCTCATATGTCAACCAATTTGCAATACTTCTACAACATCTGACAACCAAAGCAGTGATGGGCGGTTCTGGTCCTTGCTTTGGTAAGTTATTGGTGACAAACATTGTATCTAAAATGGCCACCTGACTTTGCCAAAAACAAATTGGCTAGCCAACATTCAGAACGTCATGCCGAGGTCACTGTCCAAAACGACTGCCACATGACATGGTGTGTAGCTCGTTCTTTCATATACTCCTTCATGCTTGTGGTACCCTCCGATATGGCCACAAACTGATATGACCCATTGCCAACTAACATAATACTTGATGATAGTCTCACTGTGTGGGCTAAACCCATTCATCTGAATTCCGGCTCTGGTCCAATAAAGACTGCAGATGCTTCCAATAATGAACACTCGTCTGCACCGGACACTCAACTCCGGTGCTCAAAGGGATTCACTCACAATGCATGGGACGGGAGCTCTCACACCAAACACTGTATGAGGAATCTTTCCACTAATCTGGTATGAGTTGTTATTTCAAACATTATGAGGTGAAACTGCAGCAATGATTCTAGAAAACAGCAACCATCAGATATCAGAAGGAAATATCTAAGTCTTGGGCTCAGAGCCATGGTAAATGCCAACCTTCCAGGTACACATCTTGCATTCAGACCTAAAGTAAACATTCTACAATTACTTAAAAATCATGAAAAGGGAAGTATAACTGTTGTGTCCTATGAAGGTAGACACCAGTAGCCAGGATGTCTATTTAAGTCTTCTTTATTCAGTCTCCAGTTCGGGTTACATCAGTCTTGACTCCAGCCAGCCTAGTGTGGTACCAGCCCCACCAGGAGCAGCCTGCCTCGCTGCTCAGCCCATCTCTAACTGCCAACATTCATCCCACTCAGACACCCAGGCATTCCACGCATCACAGGCACACCAACATTCTAAGACCAACTCACACTTTGGCTGAGAAGCTAGAGGCAGCAGGGCTGGAATACATGTTATACAAATATGTAGGGTATAACAGTAACATAAAACGCACACTGGCCCCCAGACAGAACAGACAGGTTATTTTCTACATACCCTCAGCGAGTAGGAGGGCTTAGAAAAATCTATAGCATGGAGCATCCATCAAATGAAGCGTTACTTCTTCCTGAATATAGTGTATCTAGAAGGTTTACCACAGCAGTGGCATGAAAGCTGAAAAGATCAACGGGGTACTACAAAAATAATACATACCAAAAAGTGCAGGACAACAGTGTGACTAAAAGAAGCCTCACATCGGAGTCCAGAGAAAAGATCCACTTGACAAGAATTGACATCCCTGTAAAGAATGCAGGCACAGCTGTTTGGTGTGGCTCTGATCTTTTGTTTGCTAGGTGGTAACATAAAATGCAGCTTAGCAAAGTCCATGAGAAGAATGTCTGCTTAGACACTGCTTTACCTTTCTTGCAACCTGAGAACGAAAATAAAAGCTGATCGTGACTCCTGAACCTTTAATTTGTATCTGATTCATACAAAAAGCTAAAAGCCATCTTCAGGTCCAATATAGGTAGAAGAACCTGCAATTCTGAAATTGCAAAGATGAAATTCTAAAATAACATTGTGCAACAACAAGCGCTACACAGAGGGGGCTTCGTCTTACTGGCTCACGCAGGGTTCATCAAGGGCTCCAGGGGGTCGGTATATTGATGAAAAAATCCTTTGCCCTAGTGGTGCAGGACACCTGGTCGGATGCTAGAAGGTGGTATGTTGGAGTCTCGGGCTCATGGGAGGGTCACTTTGTTACCTTCCTTTCGATTTATGTGCCCCCAGGCCTTCAGGCGACCACATTCAGAGACTTGGGTGTACTGCTACTGGGGGTCCTGGAGGGTCTTTTGGTGCTGGAAGGGGACTTAAATTTGTTGGTGTCTGCGGTTCTAGATCGATAACCCCCGCGTGACCTCCCTCGCTCGCAGAATTGGCTGCCCGACTACCTGGACTCTATGGGACTAGTGGATGGGTGGCGAATCTTTCACGCCGACACATTTCAATTTACCTTCCACTCTGGGGCACACGGGAGTATCTCCAGAATTGACTACTTTCTCTTACCCGCATCCCAGGTTCCTCATGTACTGGAGGTTAAACACTTAGCTAGGGCTATCTCAGATCACTCACAAGTGTGGCTTCAGTTGATGCTCAGTCACCAACAAGTGGGACATCAATCCATGCTATCTGCATGATCCCCATATTGAGGGGGGGGGGGGACACTCCTTACTGCCATTGACAAATATTTCACTGAAAATGATGGCTCGGTAGAATCCCCCAAGCGCTATGGGAAGCGTTTAAGACAGTGATATGAGGTCAGGCCCTTTCCTTGATTTCCGGGAGAAAAGAAGGAACAGCGCAGAGAGTTGGTGGCATTGCAGGAGGCGGTGGGGAGACTGGAAGCAGATTTAGAGATGGACGTCATGCCCGATAAGCTCCACCTTCTTGAGCTCAAACAACAGGAGTAAAGAGAACTAGCCACAGACCAAGCGAAGGCTGTGGGTAGAGCGTTTCAGTGACGGCTGTATGCAGGTGGGTGATAAGGTCGGGAAACTGCTGGCCTGGTTGGATAAGAAAGAGAGGGCAAGCAGACTAGTGCCTGAACTCTGAGGGCAGGAGGACAACTCTCTGTCAGATCCGCAGGCTATTGTGCACTGTTTTGTGGCCCACTTTAGGGTTGTGTACACCTCGGTAGCCCCCTATCCTATAGACGATTCCCGCCAGATGCTTACTGATATCACTCTACCCAGACTGTCGGTGGTCGACCGCAACCTCATGGACAGCAACACATCTAACGATGAAATAATTGTGGAGAAGTGTGGCTCACTGGTTAGAAGCGGCAGACTCTGAACCGGGACCAGGGTTCAATTCCAGACGCGGCAGGGTCTTGGGCTCAATGTCCGCGGACTCGATAATTCTCGCCTCAGTGCCTACTCTAATCATGGGTCCCACGCTGCAACTCTGGGCAATAGCTTGCTTAATCTCTACAACAGCCCCAACAACACTGGGATGCCTGGCTTCAGCTTGGGGGTGCCCAGGAGAGGCATCTCACAGGGAGAGCCAGGAAGGGTTCCACAGCGTTATACAGCCCCGGGACGCCCCGTTGCGGGGCAGCTGTGCGCTTTACAAGTGTACTACATTTACATTTAAATTTATAGCGGCGGCAATGCGTCGCTCAAGCCGGGTAAAGCCACTGGCCCAAAAGGGCTACCAATTGAATTGTACATGCTGAAACCAGACAAATTGGCCCCATACTTGAGAACCATGTACAAGGACTCGAGGCAAGCAGGCGTTTTGCCATTAGACTAACGCATTGCCACTATAGGTATAAGGAAGGGAAGCCCAGAACCGAATGTGGTTCTTATCGACCGATATCCCAGTTAAATGTGGAGCCAAGATCCTGGCTAAGCTCCTCGCTACTCGCCTCTTGTCAGTGACTGGGACTTTGGTCCACCCGGACCAATCCGGTTTCATACCGCACCGCAACACAGCGCTGAACCATATGCAGGGTCCACGGGGTCCTGGGCAGGGCGGCTTCTATTTTGGAACCGGCAATGATAGTTTCTCTAGACGCAGCTATTGTGTTTGATACCATCGAATGGCCGTATCTGTAGGCGGTTTTGGAGAAGCTGGGGTTTGGTCCTCAGTTCATTCAGTGGATGCAGTTACTATATTCCCAACCTATGGCTCAAGTGGTGATTAACAACAAGAAATCGTCCCCCTTCGGGCCAGGTAGACGAACCCGCCAGGGCTGCCCCCTGTCCCCATTGCTGTTTGCCCTAGCGTTGGAGCCGCTGGCAGCTTGGATGAATATATGATCCCATTCCGCATTCAAAAATCCCGCATACCATCACTCAGCATTTTTTAGTACGCAAGTACCATTACTCCGCAAGCCATAATTCCTCAAATTTTTACAACGCATATGACTTTACTACGCATGCAATTACAACGCAAATGCATGTGTGGTGAAGTCATATACTTTGTAAAAGTACTTTATTTAAAAAAAAAAAAATATATATATATATATATATATATATATATATATATATATATATATATATATATCTATCTATCTATCTCTCGGGAGCCACTTGGAGAAATCGGATGCAGCGTGTTGTCTCCAGCATGCAACGAAAAGCAGACACAAGCCCAGATTGAGTGCAAGCAGTTGCGTTTATTTCTCGTTAGTCAGCCATGTATAAATATATAAATATATACACATATATATATATTTTTTATTAAAATGAAACATTATTTCTTTTAGATTACATTATATTTATATCTATATTAATATTACACACACATATATATATATATATATATATTCAGATATTTAATTTTTTTAAATTAATAATTACCCTATACACCCTAAAAACTAAACCCACCATAGTCCCTTTAAATACCCAGCACCCTTAAACACTAACCCATCCTGACCCTAAATATACCCCTGTACCCCAAAACCCAAACCTACCCCATAACCCTAAAAATACCCCTGTATCCCAAAACCCAAACCTACCCCTGAACCCTAAAAATACCCCTGTACCCCAAAACCCAAACCTACCCCTGAACCCCAAAAATACCCCGGTACCCCAAAACCCAAGCCTACCCCTGAACCCTAAAAATACCCCTGTACCCCCAAACCCAAACCTACCCCTGAACTCTAAAAATACCCCTGTACCCCAATACCCAAACCTACCCCTGAACCCTAAAAATACTCCTGTACCCCAAAACCCAAACCTTCCCCTGAACCGTAAAAATACCCCTGTACCCCAAAACCCAAACCTACCCCTGAACCCTAAAAATACCCCTGTACCCCAAACCTAGCTCTAAACCCTAAAAATAACCCTGTACCCCAAAACCCAAACCTAGCTCAAAACCCTAAAAATACCCCTATACCCCAATACCCATACCTATCCCTTAAATACCCCTGCACCCCATAACCCAAACCCACCCTTAAAAAACCCCTGAACCCCAAAAACATATACTCCAACACCCCCAAACTAAAACCATATACTTACCTTACACTCAAATATAAAAAACATATGCTTTTACCAATCATGCTTTTACAACAAATTTCGTTGTAAAAGCATGCGTGGTAAAAGCATATAATATATAATGGCATGCGTTGTAAATTATGTGGAGTAACGGTACCTGCGTTATCATGGTATGAGGAGTAAAGGTATGCGGAGTAAAAAAATGCGGAGTGACGGTGTTTTACCAGCTTGGATATGTCAGGATCTAATGGTCAGGGGTATGCTCTGGTCCTCGGACTGGGAAGACCGGATTTCCCTCCTGTATTTGTCCTCTCCTAGGAGATCCTTGATAGTGGTCTTGGATATCTTCACGATCTTTGGAAGATACTCCAGTTATTCTATAAACTGGAGCAAATCCCTCCTGTTCGTGGTAGCGGGCGATCCTCTGACCCAGTCGCGTGGGTGCCCACTACAAACTTGTACTGATGGGTTTACATATTTGGGATTCTTCCTCTCTTTGGATCCCTCTCTTCGATATTCCCGTAACCTCCAGCCCCCGCTGATCCAGTGCGCAGGGATATCGTCAGGTGGACGTCGCTTCCCCTTTCCCTGCTGGGTAAGGCAGCCCTTTTTAAAATGATGTCCCTACCCCGGTTCCTGGGGTAGGGGTAGGGACGCCCTTCAGAATTCTATGGTTCCTATACAAGCGTCATATTTCCGAGAAATTGAGGGTCTCCAACAGGACCTACTATGGTCCGGTAAGCCTCGCCTCGCCCTTGGCAAACTGTCCCTGAATTGGTATGACGGAGATATCAGCCTCCCAGATATCAAATTGTATTACTGGGCGTCTCACCTGTCCTCCATTAACCACTGTACCTATGCCCAGCCTTCCGACCCGGGCTATAATATGGACAGTTGGCTCCTCCCCGGAGGTCCCTTCAGCAGACCCATTTACTCCAGGCCCTGGTGCTATCCCCTTACGGGTCCCCCTAGGCACGCAGTACATATTTGGCATGCAGCTACCGCTCGCCTTGACTGTAAATGAAAACTAATGCTCAAGTCTTTTACAGCACTGCAGCAACAATATAGCATGGCCGACTCAGAACGCTTCCGATACATACAGGTTCGACACGCACTTCGCACGCACTTGCAGCCCAGAACCTTACTGCCGGATTCATCCCCATTGGAGGATAGAGTGCTAGATGGTCACCTCCCTGACAGCACAATTTCTCTGATATATAAAAAATTGGTCAACAATCTCTCGGATCCTCTCCTTGTCCTCAGAGAGAAGTGGACTAGGGATGGCATAGAAATGGATGATGAAGAATGCCCGGAGGCAGTCTCTTCTCCCAGAGACTTAGCAATACCAGCCCGTCTTCGCCTGGTCCAACTAAAACTTCTCCACCGTATTTATGTAACGGGCCCCAAATGATACGACTGGGAAGAGTAGAGGAGGGTGCCCGTAGACGGGGATGTGGCCAGCTGGGGACTTTTTTTCATATAGTTTGGGAATATGCACAGATTCAACCCTACTTTCGCGACATCCATGACATCATCAATGCTGTCCTGTCGGTGCAGCTAAGTGTGGAGGCCCGTCGATGTCTCCTTAACATCTGGGAGCCGACTGATTTGAATGTTTGCCTGACGCAATGGGTGACACTGGGGCTCATGCTGGCCAAGAGGAACATCGCCCAGCGGTGGGGGGCTCAGGTCCCGCCTACGGTACAGGAGTGGGAAAAAGATTCGGACTGGGCAATATTCAGAGAAAAGACTGTTTATGTAGCACGTGGTTATCCCAAAAAATGGTTCCGAGTGTGGGGCCCGTGGAACTCCTATCATGGGGAAATATGTCTGCCCCCTTGATCCGTACGCTGGATGATCCCCCGTCACCCTAGACCTTCCATCATGTATTATTTTATTTTGTGATATCACCTACTGTACCTTATATGCCTATCACATCGCTCTCTCTGTACTGCCATGCAAATGCTGATGTTTGTTTTTCTCAATAAAAAATGTTTTACAAAAAAAATAAACATTGTGACACGAAAAAGGTGCATTCAACACACCCTTATCCACCTAGGCTATTTGACAGAAACAGGATATAGATAGCTTCTCCAGAGTCCTCCAGACCCATTTGACAGCTCAGAGAATTTTTTTTTTAAATGTACACAAACATATTAAACAAACGGAGTCGCTGTCAAGGTAGTATTTAAAACATTCAGATCACACACAAAGGGAGAGGGAAAGTGTTGAGCAGCCCTTCACGCCTGCAGTTTGTATGTTTTGTAGCAGAGTGCACTAGTGCTCTGTTGAGAGACCCTCTGCTCTCTTTCCGGCAAAGCGCTTTTCTCTCTTTCTTCAGAACCAATGTGCTCGTAGTAATGCCGCATATATACTGCTGCATAAACGCTGTCTGGCTCTGCTGTCTCTGGTCTGAGATAGTGAAATGTGTGCAATGAGTAATAAACTCACCCCGCCAAATTTTTTGTCTTATTGGAAGGGGCAGGCTGAATTTAAAAGCATAAAAGGAAATCAAGAAGGGTGCTATAAAATAATGGTTCACATTAGAGTTTCTCAACTGCCTGCACCATGGCTTTTCGTTCCTGTTGAATTAATAGTCTGCTAAGACAAGCATTTGCAATGCAATAGGTCTCGCATTATTACAAGTTGGAGCTTCTGGAACTGTTTTTTTATTATATTTATTGTTTGCAGTGGAGTGATAATTTGACATGTATGCAATTACACCACTGCAGGAGACAATCGGAAGAGCACATATGGAAGAACTACCTGAATATTATATGCACGCTAAAATTGAGAGAATTCTGTTACAAGCAGCTAGCTAGGCAGGGTGCTGCAAAAGAGGCTTGATTTGCAATAGTCAGCCGACTGAGCACTCTTGCACTCAATACACTAGGCCAACACATGACCATGTGAGACACAGCGGAAACGGCCTTTCAGCGATGCGAGCATCTGCACCCATAGACATGAGACTTGTGTGTCCCTTAGGAAGGAGGTTTGTCCTGTCGAAGGTTTGCTGTAGTTCAGCTTAACCGAGGCCAACACAAAGAAAAATGTCCAAGCTTGACCCAACTGGTTATTTAAAAGTTAGTCACCATAAGGATTCTGAATATAATAAAGCACAAATGGTTGACGCACTTATGGGACCGAATGACACGCATATCACTTTGCTATTAAAGGTCATAATTAGTGCATAATGGGGAAATACAAAATATACACTTATGCTGCATCTAAAAAATAAACATAGCATTAGCAAAATAAAACAAGAGCACGTCCTAAAACAAAGTGGGTTATGAGTGCTGAAATGACTCTCTACAACCTGAGACTTGATCACCTTCCCAGTACATGCTTTGGATAGTACAATAAAGTCAATCAAAGACCCCTTTCCTCTCCCCGTAAATGTTATCTGATTGGAGGATTCATTGGGGGGCAAATCAAGAATTATTATACGATCATGGGTCTTTAGGATTCTGTTCGTATTATAAACCACACAGAATGTGGTCAAAGTTCGAGAAATTACCAGAATCAGGTTCCTCTAATCCACATACTGCGATAGGACATAGTCTTAAAATAAAATCCCCTCTCCACAATATAACATAAATCACATTTATATTTGTTATTGTTGCCTCAAAGCTGAGGCAAGGGAACTTATAATGTGTATATTACTAGAAGCAAAGTTATTATGCTAAAAACGTAGTGGTTCACTACTCAATGGCAGACAAATATTTTGAAAGAAAGGGGAGTCTAGATAGGTCTGTATTATCTTAGCTGCCAGTGTGACAATTTTAAAGGATAGGAGGGCCCCACTATGATGGCCTGATAAAGCCATAGTGGCAGGTGAGAAAACCATGCAAGAAAACATTTATGTGCACAGTAGATACCATCTAGGTCTCCTGTAGACAAACCATCTGCTGCTTGAATATTAAAGACAATCTAATGTTATCACCCAATTTGTTACTCAGTCTCGCAAAATTCCAAGAGAGAAGGGACATATCATATACTGGAGAGTCCGTTCCTGTGCTATCATTTGAAGCTCGACTATGTTCTAAAGATTGCTTAAAGTTATTGGGTACAATGCACATAGCATCTATAGGACAAACATGGGCAATGTCAGTAAGCTGGGCAGCAATGTCCTTGGAAGGCAAGCCTGTCGCGGAATCAGCGGGGGTCAGCTGATTATCAGTATCTTTACCCTGTGTTCAGGCATCAAACGCTATATGACGTAAAGCGCATCTCCGCACCTTATGGCTGGCCCTAGGGCAGAGAGTGTAGGTATTTCAGTTAGGCATGACGGATAATGTTTTTATAATGCTAGCATTTTCCTCTGAGGGGGTTTTAATGGCTAGGGAAGCAGAACCATCCAGTCAATCAACTTCTTCAAGTACAGCAAAACGGTTGTGGGTGGGCATAGAAAAGATACTACAATGCCCAAGGTTCTGGGAGACATAACAACTAGAATTGTTACTGCTTGTTTTGTAGTAATAGCCAGGGGGGCCAGCTATATATCCTTTGAAGGAGCCCCTGCAGACCACCAAATCATTGCAAAATGTACCTCACCAATTTTGGTTCACATTAGTTAATTACGCCACAATCACCTGATTGCAGTTTAACGTTCTTCTCACCCAATACACTCTTCGGAGGCGAATGATTGAACTTGCAAATGTGTTGCCCCTAACAAATTTGATGGCAGAGCTGAGCCAAGGCGCCATCTGAGGGGTGGTTTTCATTCGAGCTGGGCACAAAGGAAGTACTTTATTCAGGACAACAAAATATGGAGTACACTCTGGAGGGAGCTGCATGGTATGAAGAAAACCGTTTCCACCCATGTACAGAGGAGAAGTGTTAATAGATAATGAGGGAAAATAAGCACTAGGTTGTTGGAAGGGATCCTCTGGGATGCGAAGATGTGGAACATCTACAGCAGCTGTATTAGCAAGATTGGGACCTCTGCCAGCAGACTGGATACTCTTAGTGATTGAGTTCAGAGCCACAGTCTCTGTGGAACAAAGTTGAGGACCCATCTCCGTGGACGGGCCTGAGCGCCTGTGCCAACAGCTCTTTCAGTGTTTTGTCCCACATTAACCTCCAGAGGTATTGCATTTATGAAAGATGCAGCAATGACAGTCATTGTTACAGACAACATTTCAGGCAGGCCTCACAAGTTCATGCAGAAAGCTTGTAGTCTGTCCAAATGCAGTGTTAAAGTACTCTCAAATCATGCTCAGAATGTAAACGAGGTACGCCCTGGGAGCCCCTATATGTCCTTAGGTCTAGCCTAGGACGGAATCATTCCCACAAGAGGAATACATCCGTCAACTAATCTGCACATTTGAGATGAGGTCCTGGCCTCGAATTAACTGTCACTCTCCTTTTAGCCAGCAGTAGTAGCAAAGTAGTGTACTTCCTGACATGCAATGGAATGTCCTTGGCATAGCCCATCAAAGCTATGAGTGGAGGTTTCTTGGCACCGTAATTTTGATCAAATCTGACCGAGTCTCCATGTTCTCAGATCGATAGCCTGCAACAGCTGGGCATATCCACAGAGGGTGGAGGAAGTCTGCATCCTGTCAGAGCATCGGAAACGCACTGTGGTACCTCGAAGGCCGAGCCAATGAATGAAGCAAATGCATAGTATATTTTATGCAAACAATCGACATGGGTCAGTCTTAGCTTGTGATTGATTCAGAGGGCACCAGCCTGGGAGCATCAAAATATCCACTGCTCATTGCTAAGTGGTGCCTCTAGGTCTGCAAAATATTTCTCTCCAGTGTTGAGAAAATACACAGGAGCCTCTCACGGAATAGTAGGGATCCCAAGTGCCTAAGGGACAGAGTATCTATTACCATTGCCAGAGGTACTAATGCAGGGGAAGGATAGGGAAATAGGAGTTTCTCGGCGTCTCTAACATAGGAACGTTTTGAGCAGAGTATAGCCATGGATAATTCTCATATGTAGGCAACAGAGATAAAGTTATCTGTTGGATAAAGATCACCAACAGTACTCAGCCCTACATGTGCGAGTGCATAATTGTCTTGGGTTTGCAGGCGAGGGGAAATCTGGGTTCTACAGATAGTGGGATTCCCGGTGAATACAGCTGGTTGGGTGAGTTCTACACTGGAGTCTGTCCCAAGGCCAGATAATACATTGGACTTTATTCATCTCACTGGACTGGCAGTGTAATTTTAGTAGTGACATTTGGCTGAAAGGGTACAGGGTGAAACTAGAAATGCACATAGTGAGTCTAAGCACACAAATAGTGCAGCTTGTAATCCGGAACGGATAGTCCACTTAAATCAAAGGGAAGGATAAATGTTTCCCACTGAACCTGTGGTTCTTTCCCAGCCCAAGAGAGTCTTATTATGCAAGAGCACAATAGGGTGAAGAAGTGCTGTGTGATAGGAATGGGTATATTCCAGAACAACAAGAACCTCAGGAAGACAACCAATTTTGCCTATAGGTTAGCAACAGATCTACCATAGTTTTCTCTTACAACAGTGTCAATGTCTCTGCTTATGCAGATCCCAAGGTAATTGACTGACATGTTACACAATTTCAAAGGGAATTCTAAGAGGGCACTCAGGTGTCGACAGAGTGAGAAGAATATGTATAATTTTGGGCTAGTTGATAGAGATACCTTCTATATAAGTCTGATAAATTCTAGAATTATAGGTGGTATGTTATGAGCCCAGTCTTTGACAAATAGGGTGATGTCGTCAGCGTGCAATGATACAATGCAATGACTAGTGGCGAAGTAGAGGGGTCTCTATCAGAGTGGTATTGGCTAAACCTGGCAGCAATGAGTTCTGCAGCAAGCACAAATAGGATGAGGGAGAGCAGTCTTGGGTCTCCAGACATACACAAGGGTGCCAAGGTCAGATCATTTGTCAATTGCATGGGTCAGGGCCCTTTCCCTCAACAAACCTGTACTCCTCAACTCTATTCTAGGGACTGGCAAGCATTTTACCTTTCCATGAACTACAGCGTGCCCCTTCCAAATTATGTTCTCATCCTTCAGTCTGCAAATGTGTCTATGACATCTGTCAATATCCTGGATTGCTTAGAGGTGCGGATGCCATTAATTACCACCTGAAAGGAATCCTGCAACATACCATAGGAGTCTAATCCAGTTGTCAAATGGCTCCCAAAGGCAACACGATCAATTACTGAAAAGAGATGTATCTGTTTTTTAAAAAGAGCCTCACACCTGGTTCCCCGATGTCTGCAACTCTGGCCGTTACGGCCCATCCTCTTCCAGTGTCACAGTTAGCCAGGAGTGGCAGCTGCTTCCCTGGGTTGCCCTAAGGTAAGGGTACCTAATCAGTTGCTTCGCTGTAAAATGGATTTTAAAAAAGCAGACGCCCGCGAGTGGTGCGCGTGCGCGTGCCACAGCAAGCCGTGGTTTCAAATATTGCGCCCATGTCTGGGCACGATAATTGATACCACATGGCCTATTGGTGTCTATTACGCGTAATAGACACAAATAGGCCGTGGGCGGAGCAACGCGCCCAACTTTGGCCTATTGCGTGCCGTTTTACTGAACAACACGCACACAGAGGCCAATAGTGGGACACAACAAGAAAAGCACACGCACAAGAGTGTGCTTTTCCTAGGTCACTCACCTAAACCTCGTTTTTGCCTACTAAATGTATCGCGCTGCGCGAGCAATGCTACGCACTGCACTGCTAGGCGCGAGACCTAAAAAGCCCTTTTGCAAAATGTGCACCCCTAGTGACAGTCATGTATCTCCGGCACGCCAAGAAATACTGGATATTTCAGGAGTAAAAATGTACTGGAAAATGAGTTATTTTGCCCTATTTTTTTCAAACTTTCCCCTTTCCAGACAGCTTTCCTCCCAACATTTACCATGCCAAAGTTGAAAACAATAATTCAAAAAGAAGTAATAGTGTTTCTTGGTGCCTTTTTACGGGAAAGTCAATCAAAACATATCTGACGAAAGGTAGACTCAAGGGGCCACAGGCGAATTTCGCAAGTGGCGCATCAGTTTGAAAACATTTTTTTTAGCACTTTCAGATATTATTATTATATTAGAGACAAGCCCCCCCGGGTACAAGCCTGTGCACTTAATTATTTTCCAAGAAATATCTGGAAATTCTTGCAAGTAATGGGAGCACGGCTGAAAGCCTCTCCCAGTAGCACACCCAAGAACATGAACCGTCACAAAATGGGATATTTACAATGAAAATCGATGTGCTTTAAAACAGAGTACTACCTCTTCTTACTACAAATATAAGGAAGTGGGGTTTAGTGAGCTGTGAGGAACTGCCACTGGTGTGCAGTGTAGGAACTGGCGCTGGTGTGCAGTGTGAGGAACTGGCGCTGGTTTGCAGTGTGAGGAACTGGCGCTGGTGTGCAGTGTGAGGAACTGGCACTGGTGTGCAGTGTGAGGAACTGGCACTGGTGTGCAGTGTGAGGAGCTCAAGCTTGTGTGCAGTGTGAGGATCTGGCGCTGGTGTGCAGTGTGAGAAGCTGGCGCTGGTGTGCAGTGTGAGGAACTGGCACTGGTGTGCAGTGTGAGAAGCTGGCGCTGGTGTGCAGTGTGGGAAGATGGCGCTGGTGTGCAGTTCGAGGAGCTGGCGCTGGTGTGCAGTGTGAGGAGCTCGCACTAGTGTGCAGTGTGAGGAGCTCGCACTAGTGTGCAGTGTGAGGAGCTGGCGCTGGAGTGCAGTGTGAGGAGCTGGCGCTGGAGTGCAGTGTGAGGAGCTTACGCTGGTGTGCAGTGAGAGGAGCTCAAGCTGGTGTGCAGTGTGAGGAGCTGGTGTGCAGTGTGAGGAACTGGCGCTGGTGTGCAAGGTGAGGAGCTGGTGTGCAGTGTGAGGTGCTGGCGCTGGTATGCAGTGAGAGGAGTTGGCTCTGGGGTGCAGTACGAGGAGTTAGCGCTGGTGTGCAGTGTGAGGAACTGGCGCTGGTGTGCAGTGTGAAGAACTGGCGCTGGTGTGCAGTGTGAGGAGCTGGCGCGTAACACATGACTATTAGGAGCACCAACATTTTTGCATGCAGTGTGGAAACCTGCAAACCTACCTTTCATGCATGCTTAAAAATCCATATCTGCAGCTAGGCAGGTTTGACTCAAATACACTTCCTAAATCCATGCACAATTCCTCAATTTATTTATTTTTTCCTTAACTTTTCATTTGTGATCTACTGTTCCAATATTTGGCTGAAAAAAGTCTGGTCAACAAGCTCTTGCCCGTACTCACCAATGCACTGTCCATTAAAGTACTGCCAGAGAAGCGCTTGGCCATCAGCCCTTCAAAGTTGGTTGTCCTTTGAATGGCAAACAGTAGCAATTTCACTTCGATTTCCTTGGCCCTCGTTCGCATGATCTTTGCAAGGTCTGTCCTGCAATAGGAAATGTATTGTTTTTAGACCTTGATATTGAACAAATATATGATGTAATAATATGAGCGTCTGTGGATGTGATGAGAGTTTTAAGGGCATGATATGGAGCCCCCGAAGGATGCACCGCCCCCAAAGCAGCAACTGATGATTTATATCTGTGGCGAGTGTCACACCGAAAATGAAATTAAAGCCAGAGACCCCATACGATGCAGAGAATGTGGTTACAGAATAATGTACAAGAAACGAACAAAGAGATTGGTCGTTTTTGATGCACGATGATGCACCAGCATTACTTTGGAATCTGTGTTCCCCTCTCCTTGTTAGATTATTGTTGTAAATAGAATTAAGTAGGTAGCAGGACATGTCTTCAGGTAATTAAGATATATTTATTAAGTTAGACAGCAGAGCAGTAAAACCCCACAGCTGACCAGACCAACTGCCAGGGCTGGAATCCTCCACACCACAGATAGACCACACAAAGGTACTATAGGAGATAGAGAAGGTAGGAACACTAAGAAAGGACTACAGAAACCAGGTAGTCATATTGATGTAAGTATAAATATACAACAATTATGCAAAATGTATGTCCTGATTTACGAGCCAGTGTTTTCTAAAACTAAGTTATTAAACATTTTAAAACAAAAAAAAAATATATGATGTAATAATATGATTACCACATAGTTAGAATTATCCGCTTTACATCTCATGGTATCTCCACATCAAATAACAGACCGTCAAATAATTTCTGCTCCTGCTTGTACTAATCTAAATTAATATTTTCCTGATCCTCCTAATGTCTATTCCATTTGAAATAAACATTTTAAAATGCATAATTCATTAATGTGCTTCAGCCATTATTTAAGATATTATTCACTCCGAAAATAGAAGTTCAGAATGGTACCAAACATACATAATCCACCACAGTTAAAAATACTTGGATAGAAAACAGTAGGCCAAATAGCCAAGCCACAAAAGGGCCTGATTTAATTCTTAGTGTTTGTCTGCTTTCTGTCAGGGCAATGGAGTGAATTGTTATGTTGCCCTGGCAGAGGTCCTGACAACCAAATTTAGAACTGTCCCTTGACCACAGGACATTTCTAGCATTCGCGTGAACCACCATCGATGCAATGGTACTTTGCTCAAACATAAAGGAAATGTTCGGAAACGTTTCACATTTTTTTTTCCAAAGTCTTTTTGAAAATAAAAAAAAAAAAACAATTCCTACCTTGTCATGGAGGTCAACTTTCAAAGCGAGGGGTTCATTTTTTCTTTTAACTGTTCCTTACTGCTAGGTTTTACCGGACGATGACGGACAGTAAAAACGGCTACATGTCCTCCTATCCTAATTGGCCAGACGGACTTGTAGCCAATTCTCCAACGCCCTTAATCCATCCTGCCATTGGAGATGTTTGGCCATAGCAGAGACGGAGTAGTCTCCACCGTGGTCAAACTATTGTCCGCCCGCTTTAAAATTAGGTGGGTGGACCATCATATACCCGGTAAGTTTTGTAACAACAACTTACAGAGACTGGATTTAGTATGTTTATTGTAACATACAATGGCCCACCATGGTTTGGCAGCTGCTCCTGGTCCAACTGCTCTCCCTCTCATTCCAGAACCCTCTTACCTCAATAGGTGTAATCACCAGGGAGCAGCACGCATTCCATGAGGAAAGTATACAGTGAGATTTATAAAGTTAAGGAGATACAACATATATCCCTTAACAATTAAAAAAAAAATAAGCACAAAAAACCCATCATAAAATGACCATGAAATTATGCATATACAAAGTCATCATAGAACAACACTCCCTTTCAGCAAGAAACAAAAAATACGTAACATGCATAATCATCTAGATATTTAGGACTAACTTTTCACACGAGAGGAACGATCACTAATAGACATATCCCCCGTCTGGTCACTGGAATCCACATTGGTAAAATAGTGTTGACAGGGCAAGGCAGTATCAATTACAGTTTTATCTTGAGGAATTTCTTGACCAACACTGGAATGAGAACTTTCACTTTCAGAATTCTGGAGCTTCAACCATTCTTTTTGGTCCGTGGCATTACAAATTGAAAGTTTTCTGATCTTACACTAATGGCCATACGGCAACTTCACACATTACCTTTTACATATATAACATTTTTAGGGAAAGACCATTTAGAAGCACCCTTTTTAGGTTTCGTCTGGCGTCCACAGCGCAGCAGTGTTAGCGCAGGCGAAATCTTTTGAGTGTCAGTACGGGGCTTTAACCCACCTCTCTGTTCCATTGGCTAGCTCCATAAATGGAGGCTAGCCATTGGAACAGAGATACGTCCGTCATTGTCCGAGCAGATTCGTAGGCGTTCCGGCGATTTTTTTCGCTCTCCGCCCCTTTAACAACGTCATTGCGGCGGTGGGCAGTACTTTTTTTTTTGGCAGCCTTTTATTTTACCATTTGCCCCGACCGGCGGCGGAAAATGTCGTCCTCTGGTGAGTGATTGCTGCTGTCCTGCCCCCCCCCCCTTGTTATTCATGCTTGCTGTCCTGCCTTCCCCCGCCCCCCTCCCGCTGTCCGTGTCGCCGTTCCCACCCCCCCCCTTCAATGCTTTGCAATGGCTTGTTTTTCGTGAGTGCTTGCTGCTGTCCGGCCCCCCCCCCCAACCCCCTCTTGTTCGTGCTTGCTGTCCTGCCTTTCCCCGCCCGGCCCCTATGCACAGTCCCGATCAGGCATCTACCGCCACCCCGCTCATTGCGGATTCCTTAAAAGCCAATCCCCCGTGTTCATTGCACAACCCTGAGCAGTCTACCCTCTCCTGAGCAGTAAGCCCACCTCCATATTCAGTGCACAATTCCAAGCAGTACACCCCTCCCTGTATTCGGTGCACAACCCTGCTCAGTTGGCGCCGGTGCTCACTGCACAGATGCTGAGGTCTGTTTTTTTTCTGAGGGTCGCTGCAAAGACCTGATTGAATCTGGAAGAGATTGAATACACCCGTATTCCCATTGGGATGCACAACATGCCCCCAAGGTACACGTTCCCAAAGCCCCGCGTGTGTCAGGCAACCAACCGGCGTGGAATTCTATATCCCGCCACCTCGGCTTCCCTTTCCGCGGATCGGGTTTCACTCGTAGCCCGGGAAATCGGCAGGATTTATATGCTGGTTTTATTCGCAGGAATGCAGCACCAGGGCAGTTGTAGTCTGTAATAACTCACCGAGATCCGTGGAATAGATTTGACTCCATATGAGGCCTTTTGGCTGATATTGCATGCAGGCAAGGAAACGGCATCATAGTCTGTAAATAGTTATTATCCCGGAGGGGATTGCGTCACGTCACACTGACGCGCGAGGGGAGCCGCCTGCGCGTGGACACGGTTTCACCGGGGAGGCTAGCGGTCTCTGCACCGGCATTAACTCCCTCTCCTGCTATGTATGGTGTCATTGCCCCTGCACCGTGTCTACACTACTCCGTACTGTGCCTGCACTACTACCAAACAATGTCCCACTCTTCACAGCGTGCAGTGTACCCACTACAACCACCCATGCACTGTATAGTGCAAATACTACGCCTCCCTTGGCACAGCATGTATAGTGCACACGCCATTGCCAAGCCCCGACTCGCCCTCAGTGTGCAGTGCCGACTCCTGCACCGGTATTACTCTATCACCTTTACTGTATGATGCCTGCACCGTTACTACACCACCCCTCGTCCTTGTATAGTGTCCTCTAGAATTAACTCCTCCTTGGCTGTAGGTTCCAACACCCCTGCATGCTCCTATTTATTTATTTTATTTTATTTTTATTTTAATTTCTTCTATAGCGCAGGAATCAATCCCGTGAGGGTATCTCCGCGCTTTGCTAGCTGAGGAATATTCAGGTAGAGCAGCCTGGGAAGTTATGTGGATAGAAAGGCCTCTTGGTATAAAAGGGTTTTTAATGCCTTTCTAAAAGAAAGATGATTTGTGGTGGTTCTTAGGTCAGTGGGAAGACTGTTCCAGAGGGCGGGACCAACAGAGGAGAAAGCACGGTCTCCTTGTCTAATTTTCTTAGTGATGGGAGGTTTTAAAAGGGCTTGATTGCATGAGCGGAGGGATCTGCTGGGCTGGTACAGTTCCAGGGACTGGGATAGGTATTTAGGACTTGCTCCATACAGGCATTTATGCACCGTGCAACAGATCTTAAAATTGATGCGCTGCCGTATGGGGAGCCAGTGCAGTTCTTTCAGCAGGGGCTTAGAAGGAGTCCTAGCAGGTACACCCATGACCAGTCTTGCAGCCGTGTTCTGGACTACCTGCAAACGGCCTACAGCATCTGCATTAGCTAATGTAAGCAGGCCGTTACAGTAGTCCAGACGACTAGTTACCAAGGCCTGTACAAGAGTCTTTCTGCATGTGGATGGGAGAAAAGGAAAGACACGCCTGAGCAGACCAATGGTGTGGAAACACAGACCCGCAATATAGTTTGTATGATCTTTTAGGGTCAGTTTTTGATCCAGCTTCACTCCGAGATTTTTGACATGGGGTTTGGGTGCGGGTACTGGGCCAAGATCAAGTGGCCACCAGTCGGGGGACCAAAGGATACTTGCTTTACCGAAGAGCAGGACCTCTGTTTTTGTAACATTACACTGGAGGCAATTCCTCGCCATCCAGTGTGACACCGCTCTCATGCCCTCAGCGAAATTCTCCTTGGTTTTGAGGCCGAGGGAGCTGAAAGGGTAGAGGAGCTGGGTGTCGTCGGCGTAGGAAACCGGTATGAACCCATATTTCCGCACAATCTCAGCAAGGGGGGCCGCATAGACATTGAACAATGTAGGGCTGAGGCATGAGCCCTGTGGCACCCCCTTAGTGAGCCCCCTTGAGATGGAACTGAAGGGGCCCAGGCTGATAGATTGTGATCTCCCGGAAAGGAAACTCTCCAACCAAGATAGTGCAACGCCTCCGATTCCTACTCCTTTCAACCGGCTCAGCAGGGTGTTATGAGACACGGTATCGAAGGCTGCGGACAGGTCCAACAGCACTAGAATCATGGAGCCCCCTTTGTCTTGTGACATTTTGATCTGATCTGTCACAGAGAGGAGGGCCGATTCAGTGCTGTGGTTGGGCCTGAATCCAGATTGGGATTGGTCCAGGCCCCCTGTCGCTTCGATAAAGTTGGAAAGAGTGGTGTTAACGTGTTTTTCTGCCAGTTTGCTGAGTAAAGGAAGGAGAGAAATCGGGCGAAGGTTGGAGAGTGCGGACCAGGGCAAGGTGGAATTTTTACGTATGGGGTTCACGACCGCTTCCTTCCAAGCAAGAGGGAGCTGACCTTTGGTAAAGGATAGGTTAAGAAGTTTCTGAATATGGGGACCTAGTATCTCGATTAACGGGGGGATGAGTTTGGCTGGTATTAGGTCGGCGGGAGAGCCGGACTTGGTTTGGTTAATGAGTGTGGTCAACTCTTTAGTGGTAATTTCTGGAATATCCAGAAGAGTTTTTCCAGAGGTCATTTGCGGGGAGGTTTCAGGGACATTAGTTTCCAAGGAGTCTGAGACAGAGGTGATTTTTTTATATATACCTTCAATTTTATCCTCAAAGAACTGGGATATTTCGTTGCATAGTTCTTGGGTGAAGGTGTCAGGGCTTTCACATACTTCCGGGCTGGTGAAGGTTTGAACGATTTTAAATAACTCTCTTGTGGAGTTGCCAGCCTCTGCAATTTGAGTGGTCAGACTAGTTTTTCTAGCTTTTTTAATATTTTTGTAATAGGAGGACATAGCCTCCAGGTAGCGGCTCTTATCCTCCCTGTTGTCCGTACGTCTCCATAATTTTTCCAGCTTTCTGCATCTCTTCTTTTCTAGTTTAAGGTCTTCCGTATACCATATTTCCCTTTTCGCAATGGTGGGCTTTTTTGCATTTTTCCGAGGGGCTAGGGAGTCAATAGCTGTCAGTAGGGTGGAATTAAACAAGGAGAGAGCAGTATCGATGTTGTCGAGATTGGCGAGTAGAGGCTGTTCCCATGTTTGAGTGAGTTTGGGAAGAGTAATTTTGT
Organism: Lissotriton vulgaris; assembly: GCF_964263255.1. NCBI lineage: Eukaryota > Metazoa > Chordata > Amphibia > Caudata > Salamandridae > Lissotriton > Lissotriton vulgaris. The sequence goes on along the minus strand of NW_028243195.1, from coordinate 84,404 downwards.
GCCAAGGCCTACGTTTGATAGGGTGAGTAGCTGGGTGGTTTTTGGAATTAGATAAGTGTGGTATGGAGAAGTCAATCCGTTTGTGGTCCGACCAATTGATATGTTTGGGAGGATAGCAATGGACATTGGGTTGGGTGGTAAGAATCAGATCCAAGGTGTGACCACCCGAGTGCGTAGGGCCACTATTTCTGGGATGTAATCCTAGCAAAGCAAGATCAGTGAGGAATACATTAGTATCCTGATGGTCAGCAGTGTCAATATGGAAGTTAAAATCTCCCAATAAGATGAAGTTTTCATTAGCTTTCAGATGGGGGGCTAATAGTTCAGTGAGGGCAAGGGAGAAACCAGCATTGGGTCCAGGTGGGCGGTAAACTAGGGCTCCTTTCCAATGAGTTTTTGAGTTTAATTTTAAATGAAAGATGAGTATTTCCATAGTAGGGAGCATCACTTGTTCAAGGACTCTAATATTTAGGGTGTCTCTGTAAATAATAGCGATCCCACCTCCTACTTTCACGGGGCGGTCAAGGCGAAGGATTTTATATCCCATAGGTATCCCAAGGGTAATGGTAGGGATAGTGTGGGGTTTCAGCCATGTTTCAGTTCAGAAACAGATCTTGGGTTGAGTATTATAGATAGTATCCCATAGTTCGATACAGTGTTTAGGGAGTGATCTGACATTTAGCAGAAAGCTATCCCAGCTTCCCTGATCATCAGTATTCTTTGTGAGCCGTCCGGAGATAATATGGGTGTGCGTGGCTTGAAAGCCACATTTAATACATGAAAAAGGACCCTCAGGACATATGAGCGTTTTGTTTTTGCAGCAGTGTTGTCGCGGAGGTTGGAGAGCCCTAAGAGCGAGTGATGCATACCTGATGCGAGGGGTTGTTACAGCGCGGTCCATAATGGCAAGGGCAGGGAGAATGGCCCCTGGCCCCGTCCTGTCGCGGACGGGCGCAGACGGGCTACTCTTGGGCTAGTCTTCGGCGTTGTCTTCGGCACCCCTGCGCGCGACCGCTGCGCGCTCGGAGGGGGGCGAGGGCTAAATAGCCCCGGTAGACTCAGCTGCTAGAGCGCTAACCGCCAGCAGTTCTGCTCAGACAGGAAGTGGTGTCCTCCCCTTGCAGTCAGAGGGAAGACGAAAACATCGCTCTAAGTACAGATTTAAAATCAAGAGTACACAGAGTGGAAAGTGTGTGCCAGAATGCGTTCAGTAGATATTTTTAAAAAGATAATATTCCGTTTTACTCACGGAAGATTAAAACAAACTAATTAGCAATTTCAGCGTTGCAATCAAGAGAGACCTGAACAGGGCTCAAGGAAATATTCACAGGCTAGCTAGCGGGACAGGAGGTCCTGCCACAACCCCTTACCGCAGCGTCTGAGAGATAAGGCTCTGCCTAAATAGCCCCGGTAGACTCAGCTGCTAGAGCGCTAACCGCCAGCAGTTCTGCTCAGACAGGAAGTGGTGTCCTCCCCTTGCAGTCAGAGGGAAGACGAGAACATCGCTCTAAGTACAGATTTAAAATCAAGAGTACACAGAGTGGAAAGTGTGTGCCAGAATGCGCTCAGTAGATATTTTTAAAAAGATAATATTCCGTTTTACTCACGGAAGATTAAAACAAACTAATTAGCAATTTCAGCGTTGCAATCAAGAGAGACCTGAACAGGGCTCAAGGAAATATTCACAGGCTAGCTAGCGGGACAGGAGGTCCTGCCACAACCCCTTACCGCAGCGTCTGAGAGATAAGGCTCTGCCTAAATAGCCCCGGTAGACTCAGCTGCTAGAGCGCTAACCGCCAGCAGTTCTGCTCAGACAGGAAGTGGTGTCCTCCCCTTGCAGTCAGAGGGAAGACGAAAACATCGCTCTAAGTACAGATTTAAAATCAAGAGTACACAGAGTGGAAAGTGTGTGCCAGAATGCGCTCAGTAGATATTTTTAAAAAGATAATATTCCGTTTTACTCACGGAAGATTAAAACAAACTAATTAGCAATTTCAGCGTTGCAATCAAGAGAGACCTGAACAGGGCTCAAGGAAATATTCACAGGCTAGCTAGCGGGACAGGAGGTCCTGCCACAACCCCTTACCGCAGCGTCTGAGAGATAAGGCTCTGCCTAAATAGCCCCGGTAGACTCAGCTGCTAGAGCGCTAACCGCCAGCAGTTCTGCTCAGACAGGAAGTGGTGTCCTCCCCTTGCAGTCAGAGGGAAGACGAAAACATCGCTCTAAGTACAGATTTAAAATCAAGAGTACACAGAGTGGAAAGTGTGTGCCAGAATGCGCTCAGTAGATATTTTTAAAAAGATAATATTCCGTTTTACTCACGGAAGATTAAAACAAACTAATTAGCAATTTCAGCGTTGCAATCAAGAGAGACCTGAACAGGGCTCAAGGAAATATTCACAGGCTAGCTAGCGGGACAGGAGGTCCTGCCACAACTCCTACACTGACTCTGTGCACCATCCGTTGCGGCACCCTGAAACAAGCATTGACTTCCCCAGCACTGTATAGTGGCAGAACCCCTGCACTGTTACTGTACTACCTAAGCACTGTATAGTGCCAGCAGCCGTTGTGCAAACATTAAGTCTCCCCGCACTGCATGGTGTCAGCGTCCTTTCACCATTACTACAGTATCACCTTTACTCTGTGATCCCAGAACCCATTCACCATTAGTGGCTTACTGGCTTCCCCCACTGCACTGCATGGTGCCAGTGCCCCAACACCAGTATCACACTGCCCCTGCACTATATGATGCCGTGGTGGCTGACACATCACTCTACTACCCATGCACGGCATGGGGCCAGCACCCGCAAATGACACATGTACCAGTGTGGGGCAACAACCCTTGCGCCAGTATCGACCCCTCCCTCGCGCTGTACGAGGCCAAGACCTACCACGCGAGCATTTCCTCATGCCACTGTACCTCATGGTGACCGCATCCGCGCTGACTCCGCCCCCTGCGCGGCATGGAGCTCCAGGCTTCACCCCCATGCGCTGTATGGTGACAACGCTCCCTACTCCAGTAACGACCCTCGCTCTCCACCGCACTCGAAGCGACCTGTGCTACCTCCGCTCACCATACATGACTTCCTGTGCACTGCATGCTACCAGCAGTGACCCCGCAGCTCACGCGTGACGCAGGAGTCCGCATAGCGAGGGGCCCGGGCCTCTCCCTCAGCAGTTAACACGTCTCCCTCCTCTGGAGTTTCTGCGGGGCCCGCTGGGGGGCGGGCAGCAGATGTAACAATGGAACATATGTTTTGTTAATAGATCTGAAGCAAATAGCAGCGTGACAAACACTTTTGGCCGCTCCACAAGTGCTGACGCGGGCTGGCTGTACTCTAATGAAAATACTACTGCGGCGCGCGGCGTTTCTTGGTCGGTGCCCCGCGGACGATAAAGACCAGGCCACGGAGGCGCGAGCGCGCCCTTCCTCTGGGACGTGTAGGTGTGTGTTGGTGAGGTGGCCCCTCTGGTGACCTGTGGGCGTGGAGGTGAGGTGACGTTAGGCCTCCAGTGACGTGGAGGTGAGGTAGCACCTCTAGTGAGGCGCGAATGTTGTGGTGAGGTACGGACTCGTGGGGAGGTGACTCCTCTGGTGACGTGTGGTTGTGATGGGGATGTGATTCGGCTCCTCTGGGGACGTGTGGGTGTGTGGAGGATGAGGTTCTTTTAGTGGCATGCTGGTGTGGAGGCGATTGGGCTTCTCTACTGCCACATGGGCGTCGTCACGTCAGACAGTTCACCTGGCGACGTGTTGGTGTGGACGTGACGTGAAGTGGCTCCTCTTGTTATGTGTGTATGTGATGGGGAGGTGAGTCTGCTATTCTTGGGAAATGAGGTTGTGGATGTTTAGGGCCACCTCTGGTTATGCGTGGGTCCAGCCCTCTCCCTCACCATGTCCATCTCCCAGAGTCCTCTCGCTCACTCACCCTCCAGCCCTCTCCCTCTCTCCCCTCACATACCGGTTGCACTCCCCGTCCCTGGGGTCTTCCCTCATTTACTGTCCATGCTCCCTGCACACACACCCCCACCGTCCGGTCCCTGCATACCGCCCTCAATTCACTGTCCACGCCTGATGGCTCTTTCCCTCTCCACGAACCCTCGCTCACCATCCAGCCCCTGCAGATCTCCCCCTCCTCACTGCCGCCCCGCAGCCCTCTTCCTCACCCTGTCCACCCCCACAGTCCGCTCCCTCACCACCTCCTGTCCAGCCCCCTCCTGTGTATGGGGGGGGTGTGGCTGTGTGTGTGGCTCTGTATGTGTGGCTGTGTGTGTGTGGCTATGTGTGTGTGTGGCTGTGGCTGTGTGGCTGTGGCTGTGTGGCTGTGGCAGTGGGTGGGTGTGGGTTTGTGTGTGGCATTTGCGAGAGATTAAGTTATTGGCATTGTAAATGACAATGCCATTTATTTATCTATTTTCAAAACCAACACATAAATGAAAATGTTGTCATTTACAATGCCAATAGCTCAAACTTTTTTTTTCTTGGTACAAAGAGAAAGCGCGGAAGAGTAGGAGGAAGATCTAGGACAAAGACACAACACTACCTCAAAGGTGCCCTGTGTGTAGCCAGAAAATAAATTACCACTTCTTCTCTGATCTAGAGCTGTTTGACTTCTTTTTCTTTCCTCAGTCTTATTTTTATTTTTTTTATTTTCAAGCTCCTTACAGTTTATAGGCACCTTTTTGTTATTCCTTGAGTTAGTCACCCTCCCTCCCCACCTTTGGAGTTTTTTTTTGATGTCTGACAACAGTCTTTGAAGATCCTCGACTTCAGAGTAAGCTACTGATGGGCTGGTTGTACTACACAGGGAACAAATGGAGCTGCACGGAGTGCGACCAACTGCTCCCGCCGAAGGCGAGTGCCGGCAGGGAGGATGTCGCTCCATGAGGCCACAGGACGTAGATGATAAAAACTTGGTGCTGGCCATGCCGGCTGTGCTCTCTCTCCGCTTTATCTGTTAAGCGCTGGCTTGGCTTGCTTAGCCGCTGAGACTCCGACTCATGTGTTTGCTTCTTCCTATGCTCTCACAGTTGTACTGTTAAGGCATGGCCCCTCTCTTGTGTCTCCCTTCCGCCATCGTCAACCAGCGGACGTGGCCGCTCCGGGATGCCGGTTTGAAACTTTCGAGTTCGTATATTCCTCCTGTAATGTACCTTTTGCTACCTCGTGTATTTTGTTTGCTCACAATTGTCACTTTTGCCTCATGTAACTTAACGTCTGCTTTTGTAATTTGTTCACTCGTAATCTTCTCATGTATCATTTCTGTTTCTATTGTGAAGCGCTGGATTTAGCAGTGTCACTGTTGTGTTATAGAACTCGTCTGCAAGTAATTGCTGTCTGCTGAGCTCGTCCAGTATGGTACAATAGGTCTCACATTTGCGAGAGATTAAGCTATTGGCAATGTAAATGACAATGCCATTTATTTATCTGTTTTCAAAACCAACACATAAATAAAAAAAATTCATTTATAATGCCAATAGCTCTAACTTTTGCAAAGGCGAAACCGTTGCAATGTAAATGCTCATTAGCTTTGTCACCAACAAAAACTCTCAGAAACATGCCAGAGGTAGACTAGGTTTGAGAATCCTCATATTGTGTCTTTGTCCATATGTATTTTGATACTTCTTAACTTTGTTTTGCATACTCTCAAGATAAACACTGTGCTTACCAGCATTGTTCATCCAGGCAGGCACAGCTACCGTACAAGGTACCCTTCCTTTAAGCAAATTGAAAGGAGTTTCTTTTGTGACCGAATGTGAAGTGGTTCTATAACACCATAACACATCCTCAACTTGTTTTTACAATGTAATCCACTTTAATATGCAAGTTCTATACACTCCACTAGCATTCTATTAAACCTTTCAACTAAACCATTTCCCCATGGATGATAAACAGGGGTTTTGGTATGCTTAATACCCCAAGTAGATAGAAACTTTTCAAAATCTCCAGAAATTAACTGAGGACCATTGTCAGTGACAATTACAGTAGGAGACCCCTCTCTTCTAAAATTGTCCTCACAAAAAGAAATTAGGACACTGGGCTACTAGTGAAGTAGTGTGGCTCACTGGTTAGAGGCGGCAGACCCGCGAGCAGAGGACGGCCTGGGACCAGGGTTCGATTCCCGGCGCGGCAGGTTTCTGGACCAGGGTCAGCAGACTTGATAATTCTCTCGCCTCGGTGCCCACTCTGATCAGCGATCACACTCGGCAACTCTGGGCATTAGCTTGCCTCATCTTCACTAACGGCCCCACCAGACTGCCGGGGATGCCTGGTCTCACCCTGGAGATACCCATTAAGGGACCATCTCTCAGGGAAGCCAGGAAGGGTTTCGCAGCGGTCGAAGCGCCTTGGGACCCTACGGGTAAGTAGTGCGCTATATAAATGCCAATACATTTACATTTACACTTTACAAATGCCACCTCAGGCCAATTGGAAAAATAATCGACCATAACAATTGCGAATCTGTCATTGGTACCAAGTATTTCAAAAGGCCCAACAAATGTCAATGGCACGTTTTTCCCAGGGTAACTTGGGCAAAGGTAAGGGATCGATGGTAGGGACTTGGGTAGAATAGGATTTATCACTAACAGCACAAGCAATGCAATTTACGTACAAATCGTTCGATCTGCAAATCCATTCCTGGCCACCAGAAGTCTTCTCTGATACGCCTTTTCATAGCGGACATACCACAATGGCCTTCATGCATGAGTCTTAAAAGTCTTTCTCTCAGCCCTTGAGGTACAGCCAATCGGCATCCTCTCCTTACAATGTCATTCACAATGGCAAACCACGACCAAATAAGCTTGAAAGACTCTAATGACTCAGGATGTAATTTCCACCCTTGAACATGACCAAGAGCTTCAACAAGATTTTTGAGAGTGTGATCCTCTTCGATGGCAGATTTCCATTCTTCTTCGGAAATGGCACCACACAAATCATTGATTCCCGCTACCTTCCATTAATCCTCATCATCATGAACACATTCCAAAGGTAATCTGGACAAGCAGTCAGCATTTACGTTTTTTACACCCGGAAAATATTCAACATCAAAAGAGAACTCTTGTAAACGGTAGAGCCAGTTGGCTATCCTGGGTGTAGCTCCACCTGCACTCCTCGTGGAAAACAAATCCACTAAAGGTTTGTGATCCGTATATAATATGAATCTGATGCCCAGATCCTTGCACCCCTTCTTTGATATATCTCATTTTGGCACTGGGAGGAATCTCATTAATATCTGCAACTTGTGGGCCTCTCTCACTGAGTGCTGGACATATGCAGAGTGCCCCAGTGGTTATCAATGCGACTTTGCACCCGCATTTCTAAAGGGTCATTGGGTTGAAGTTGGTGTCTGCCTCATGACTGATCTTTCTTTTCTATAGCTCTAAGCCACCCAGCCTCAGAGTGAGCACCAGATATCTGTTGCAATGTGCTGCAATCTTCCTTGTAAGAATGACGCCTCAGAGACAAATAAGCATGCACTGTACCCCCTTCTAGCACACCCATGACAGGAGGCAAGGCTAAGAAGGGCCAATTGACCAGAACCTGCTAGGCATTCTGCATCTCACCCAGTCACCATGAACCCATTGAAACATGCAGAGACGCCAGGAGAGGATGATCAATAAGGGCCCACACATACGGACTAGGCAATCACCAAAGTCTTCCTCATGGCAGCTTTCAAGGATCTCAAGGAGGAGATTCGGACTTTCAAATAAGATCTCAGAAGCAACCTTCAGGAAGTAGAGATGTCAAAGAGTTTGAATTTCGAGTAAAAGAAGAGAAGAAAGGCCTCCAAGAACAGGTGGACGAATGTGAGAGGCTCCAACAAAAGACGCTAACTCTTGAACATCAGCATATCCTCCTTCTAGAGAAATGTGCGAAGGCTTTGAAGATAGATCACGGTGGAACAACATTTGTATTCTAGGAGTGTCTTGGATATTCTCCTTAAATGCAGCCAGGACCTCTTCAAGGCCATACTGGAAGATCAAGACTCCCTGTGCATCAAGCTGGACAGAACTCACAAGGTGGCTCAGGGTATTTCCTCTCAGAGTCCCCTGCAGATGTACTCACAAGGGTACATTTTTATGAAGTAAAAAAAACATTATGTCCGAACCAGTGAGGGCAGTCAGATATTTATCAATGGGGCCTCACTGCAACTATATCACTACCTCTCACCAATAAACTTATCCAAACGTAGAGTTTTTAAACTTTTTGATGTCTAAAGAGGTCAAATATAGATGGAGCCTCCCTCTTTGATTGCCTTTCCAGTGGGAAGATAAACCTTAATCTCTCACCTCCCTGGAGGCCCCTTGCAAATGGGTAGGTCTCTAACCATCCCCCCACACTGGGCAAGTGACGTATCCCGCACCTTTGTCCAGTGACCGGCTTTAGAGAGAACCATGGATAACTGTGAAGAACAAATGCCGCTCTCAGAAACCAAACAGCAAAGAAATAGCAACGTTTAAGGAAAGCATTGTCTTGCGCCTCTGCCAGATGACCGGTGCCCCGACTATTTACTGTGGATCCAGCAACAACACAACAGAACCCTGAGTGATCTCAGCTTTGCAAGTGCAAAGTGCTTGATCAGTGAACTGTCTGAAGCTCCACTCTGATTCGACGGAAGTAATGGTGTTTGGCAAGAAGAACTCCCCATGAGAATCCAACTGGTGGCCATCGGAGCTAGGTCCAATGCCCAAACCCACAGACCACACAAGAAATCTAGGAATCATCTTAGATGACAAGCTCAACAAGCAGCACAAGTCAACACAGAGCACACCTCCTGCTTTCACATCCTATGCATGCTGCAAAAGATCTTCAAATCAGTGTCACAGAACACCAGCCGGACAGTCACACAAGCACTCATAACCAGCAGGCTGGACTACAGCCACACTCTCTACCCAAATGTAGATCAGGAAACAAAGGTTAGCCCCACGATACAGAAGCTAGGTGGCGCTACAGGACACTAATTTATTGTCGGGGGGAGGGGGGCTTTAATAGTGTAATGCACCTTCAGCTTGATAAGTCCCATCAGAGAGTGGGGGTGGAGGGACGACTCCTGCCATCTCTGCTGCAGTCAAAGCCGTTCTAGATTACCTCAGGCTGATTGATTCCTGGAGACATCGACATTCTTGATTGGTGGTGTATTCACACTTTCCTTCTGAGCATCACATCTATGCCAGAATCGATTGCATCCTGCCACTCATCTCGCATGCCATTAAGGGCTATTTGACTATGACAGACCATTTCCGAGATGGATTGGCAAATAAAAAGTTAGGCCAAAAGCAGCGATTTAAAAAAAATGCTGTCCAAAAGTGCTTTATTAAAAAGTATTTTTAACTTGGAGTAGGTTAATAATAGGGAAGCAGGCGGGAGAAGAAGAGCTTGGGCGAGAGAGAACAAGGTGGAGAGCGGTGTGGGGAGAGAAGGACACAAGAGAGATGGAAGAAGAGCCTGGGCAGGGAGCAGACACAGAGACAAAAGGCAATGAGGAGCACTGCATGGGGGAAGATAAGCACATGGGTGATAGAATAACATGGAGGGCTGAGGGTGGGTAGAGAGGTGCACCAGGAAGACAGCTGGAAACCTAGGCACGCTCACTGAAGGCTTTAAGAGTTCCCAGAAAGCGAGCACTCGTGGCAGGACAGAAGGAGCTAAACAGGAAGGTGGTAAACAAACGATGCTCCACGAAAGGGACAAGACACGATAAATGGACTAAAACAAATAAAGACAACAAATAGAATGCAAGCAAAGGTGAGTAACAAACCATAAAGACAATGGTAAGCAATGGGAGGAAAACATTCCAGGTCAGCTTTCAGAATGTCCCCAGGATGTCTTTGCAAGCAAATAGCTGCGCTGTCAGGTAGGCTTTGACCTAAGGATAGAAAAATGTATGGTAAATGGTAGAGAACTCCCAGGACGTTGAATGTACATACACACTGTGGGATTTCGACAAATTAAAATGTAGTAAGGAATCTGCACTCGAGTGATTGCAGCGGATAAAGCTCCATAGCTGTGTGGTGCCCTTACTCCCATTCTGAGCTCACAAAAGACAACTGCTTACGCCCAACACTGACGCTTCCTTCTGCAAGCCTCGAGGGAAGACACATGTCAGAGCTGTGAACAAGCTTTGCCAGGGCGCATTCTAAGAGAACAAAGCAGCAGCTTTTCATTAATTGGAGGAAACAATGGAGGGTAATGATGTGTTCCGAAAACTCGGCATCCCTGCATATTTGGGAGGCACTTGGGAATCCTGAGGAATTCGCTTTCCTGAAAGGAGCTCTGGACTGTGACGCACGAATCCAGCAAATAGAGCAAAAGGTTCAAGGACCCACGGCCCACAGGCTTTACAGATTGTGTGATAGGCCCCTTCCTGCCCCATGCGACACTAATGACTTCCTTGCATTCCCCGCCCGAGCACGTGCACTGGAGCAGGAAGGAGCTCGGAATGGGGACCAGGACAGGTGGATGCGCAGTTTATTAAGAGGGCGGGGGGTCCCCAGGACTGTGGCGTCTGTTACATGGCTTTTGGACCTCTGAGTCGGATCTCAGGAGGTCTTATTAATAAGCCACGCAAAACAATATAATATCCTTTTGTGCCACATTGTTGACACCAAGAAAAGAATAGTGAAAAGTAAGGCACCGCTTACATCGTCAGTGATGACAAAGGCACAGTCTAGGGTTACAAATAGCAAGAATCGGTATTCCAAAAACATGATATTTCAATAGAGGGCGCTCATGGTTGGCTCCCCATTGAAGGCATGGGAATGGTCTATTGCAGCATTTCTAGTGGCATAGAGGCCAGCCAAGAGTAGAAGCCTCGATTCTTTGGGTCTAAACTTGAAGACTGTGCTTGGCTCGATCGTGTGAGGCAGCAAGGTGCACAATACAGACTGGAAAACGTGAGAGCCTACCCCTGGCAACCCAGGCGAGAAAAGATTTGGGCTCATCTTCAGCAAATAATCGATCCTCAGGAACTCTGAAACGGCAGGCAGAATTATGGGCCTGAATCCAGGTGATCCTGGGCAGCAGGATTGTGCGGTCCAGACCCCTTGGCAATTGATTGGTCCTGCAGTCCTGGCGGTGGAGCGAGGCACTTTTGAGATTCGGGGTTCTTGCAGGCCCCAGAGACACAAATCGGCCAGGTTTAGCAGGACCTGTGGCCGCCCTATCCCTCACCCTGCTCTGCCTCGGGAGGCCAAGCTGAAGGCCTGCCTGCAGATGGAGATGATTCGCGGGACCGCATGGCCAGGCCCCCCTGGTAGCAGGGGGTTGGGTGAGCTTGGCCGTGTCTGCATTGTGAAGCTTGAGGGCCAGTGTTTGAATCCAGAAGTGGACAGGTGACCTACTGTGAAAATAGAACGGTAGGGCCCTGGCTGGTGGCACTGGTCGCCTACACACAACCTCAAAAATAACTCTGCATTTCTGGGGGACAGCCGGTCTCCGCAGAGAATGCTGCTTCCTGCAATCTATATACTAGGATGGCTTCAATGCGCTGGGGCTGCAGTTTGAGGGCCCTCTAGTGACAGAAGATCCTTCCGAAGATAACTGAATCCAAGTGCAATGGCGACATACCGATCTTAGTTTCTGAAAAAGACTATGGAAGAACTACATTGGTGAAGTCTCTATGCTCTGTCCTAATACATGACATAGTGGGAAGGGTGGTACCCCAGCACACATCTTCCAATGATTCCTGCTGCTGTGTTGGCCTTTGTGTGCATTGTGGGAGAGCGGTTCCCCATTATACACAATGAATTGAAGTAGTGTTCCGTGTAGTTACGAGAACGCATCAGACAATTGTGACTGAAAAGTACTAATAATCCACATTGCTGATGGCTCAACCTTTGCAAGGTAATTCTATCACCCAAGTACAACTCCTCATCAATGTCTGTGAGGAACTTGGCAAACAAGCAACCTTCTGCCATCTGACCCAACTGTTCATCGTGATGAGCCAACTTTGACTGCTTTACTTCTAACCCTTCCAAATTGGAAGAGGCGCACTACAACAAAAAATAGATTAATTGACAGTTGAAGCCAGTCTGTTCCGCACAGACTCGAGGGAAATGAAGGAGGGGGTTCAAACAACTGAAGACAATATCAAAGGACTAAAACTTGAAGTTGCCACCTTGAGGTAAAGAATGTCCAAACTGACTGCCCTCACTAAAGCCCTGGACGATAGGGTGGAAGATGATGATGGCAGCTACAAATGCCACCTGAGAGATCAGAGGAAACATCAATTATTCCTTGAACAATAGATCTCACATGCCCTCAAACCCTAGGGCATCTCAACCATGTTCCTAGTCGAAAAAACGAACAGAGACCTGGCCCAGACCCCAGTGGGAAAATTCAAGCTTCCATGATAGCACTCAGCATCAGATTCCTCAATTACAGAAAGAGAGACGGCATCCTACAAGAACCATGACCTGAAGACGCCCCCACAACGAAAATCACGCAATTGCTATCTTCCCTGAATATATGAAAAAAGTACAAAGCTTGAAGGCATTAAACCTGAAATACATGTTGTTATATCCAACTCACCTATGAGTAATAACAAACTGAGAGGGCAACGTCATTGATACACCTAAGGAAGTGGAGACTTGGCTAGAGATGTAGGACAAAGAATCTCAAAGGATACGCGGTAAAAGCCAGAGCTATTAACGAAGGAACATAGTTGGTAAGGCCATAAGAGCCAAAAGACCCACAACTCCTGGAAAGACAGACATCTAAATCTGGTGGCGAGGACATGGAGCTAATAAGTAATAACTCTGATGCGTGAATTATTTGGAACAATGAAATAATGAGACCAAACACCTGAATTTCAATATTGTAATTATGCTCTACTGAGACCAGAATACATCCATACAAGATCTGGAAAATGAAGTTAAGAATCAAAGCACGGACAGTGAATAGGAAGGAACTGAACACAGCTGATCTTCCAACAACTATCTAAACTAGGGTTCTCCAATCTTTTCTGTAATGAGAGCTACTGCTGATCAGTGAAAGCCATTACGAGCTGCTGAATGCTAAGCAACTTGAGCATGTTCCCAGATGCCCCCACGCCCAGCTTTACTGACTTTAAGCCTAATGCCCATAGAGCTAGATACTATGGTTTGAACAGAAATACTTTGATATCGGACACTATGAAAGGGATGCCATGTGTGTCAGTGACAGTGTGGTCTTCGGGGACTTATAAACGTGTGTACGAATGAAATATATATGTGTATGGGTGACTAAGAGCCTGTGTCGTATGTACTTGTGGCGTACGACAAACCTTTCACCATAAGTGGTACGGTTACATGTATAGAACCATTTTATAAAACAGGAGAAATTTAAAGTGCAGAAAAATATTTTGCAAAAGTATTCACAATATGGAACATTTTTCTGCCTTTTAAATTTCTCCCACTTAAAATAATGGCTGTATTTTGGAGTTGTAGTTGTAAATATGGTACCATGACTACCAGCCACTGGGAGCACAATGTCTGCTATGTGTAAAGGTGGCACTTTAACACTGGAACATTTTTAACTTAACAGTTAACTTTGTTGGCTATATGGATTCCAAGAAACTCATTTACAATTTCTCCCATTTCCACGTGTCACATTTACAAACCTCAAGCACCTTGCTCCCAATGGGCTGCAGACACAGTGATGTATTTATAACAGAAAAACAGAGCCATTCTTTTAAATGAGAGCAATTTAAAGATAAGATTAAGATGTCATTCAAATGAAGAGTTAACCTAACCATGAAGTTAACTTTCAATTTACATTTTTTCCCATTTAAAAACATTCAGAAACATCATTTGTTCTCAGCTCCAATACTGAGTTGACAGGGACTTTAATCTAAATACCTAGTCCTTAAGTGTCCCAGTTTGAGTCATAAATCTGGATGAGCACTCCTCATTATCAGGCTCTTCTATCTGCGGTCTAATAATAATAATGTTAAATAAACACAGCCATTCGCTAACCTTAAAAGGAAAGTGTGACCCTGTGCTTATTTGAAAATGAACTCAGACTGCCAGCTACTCTGAAGGTGTCTGGAAGCTACACTTGCAGTTGACTGAATGGTGACCCCTGAACTATACATATGCTGCTAGAGACAATCAGACATGCTAGTAGGACAGCTGGTGATTGCTAACTGGCATAGCAGTGCACTACCTCCAAAAGGGGCAATCTGGGCTAATCACCTCCTGAAAGCAATGTAGAGTTCGAGAGAACAGATCTGGATAACGGATTAGATTATTAATAAAGTTATAGACAATAGCCCATAATAGTGGAGTGGTAGTTATTGGTGTTTTAGGGGACAGGGAGAAAGGTTGAGTTGCTCTTCGCTCTAGATTAGAGGGCTAACACTCATAACCATTTGGACTGGTGACTAGTTTGTAGTTAGGTGGAATTACATTGGTGCATGCTGTTGAGTGGCATTGAGACGCGGTGGTGATAGTCATTGGGTTATTGTAAGCAGAATGTTAGTCAACAGTTTTACCGTGATTAGAAGGTCAGGTGAACATACCTACAGCACCACGAAATATGGATTTGCAGTACGTATAGTTGTGTGGTAAAGGGTGGGGTAGCAAAAAGATCAGATAAGTATCCTAAAAGATGCAAAATACATTTTTAACTTAGCAAAGAACAGATACAATGTTACAGGAAAAACACTCAGTGGGTGTGCACCCTGATTACAACCCCTGAATATCGAATGGACACAATACAATATAAAAAAAATATATATCAACAAGTAAATCAGTCGAGATTTTCTATTCCTAACTCTACAAATATGTAGCTCTGCAGTAGATATATTTTCAATAAGTAGATGTAATCACAGGGGTAAAAATATAGATGAACTGCGCACTCCAAGCTATGGAAACAAAGCTTGCAGGCCTAATACTAGAGGTGGTACCTTTCACAGAGAAAAAACAAAGAGACAGCTACCACTCTACTATAGCGTTGATTAGGTTTAAACTTTATACACAAACTCAAAAGGAAGGAGCATTGAGGATGAATTTCTTACATTAAGGGATCTTTAGATGAATCACAATTTTGGATCCATCACTAATGAGATGATAGGAGATCAAACTACATGCACGTGTTAAGAGTAAGAAAATTCAAGAACAGCTGTGGGTTAAGGGTGATCCCAAACTGCAAGATTCAATTGCTGTAACTGAAGAGATTGAACATTCTGAGAAGTGGATGTTGTCTGAGCAGAACAACTAGAGTGCAAGTTCTGGGGCGGATGTGTGTTGTTTGAATAGTAGTAATTCTCACACTAATGCTTCTTCTTTGAATAGAAAGATGGAGAGATCGGTAGTGTGCTATAGGTGTAGCAGTTTTAGTCATACTGCCTCTTTCCTTCAGTGTCCTGCAATTGGCAAGGAGAACAAGACGTGTGGCCGCACTGAACATTTTGCTCGTGTAAAGATCTAACAAAATAATACGGTGCCACACAAAGGTAAACTTTCTTGTGTGAATGAAGGTAGGAAGGAGCTTCTGTGAGTGTGGCAAGGCAGATGAAAACAATAAAAGCATTGGTTTGGCTATTCAGAATTTTGGCATGGGTAAAAAAAAAATCAGGAGGGTATGTGTCCACCTGAATCCTGGGCACAGAATTGAGAGCTATGGCAGATTCAGGCTCTCCATGGACAATAATTACTAAAAAGTATTTATTGGAGATGTTCACAAATGTATTGGAATTAGGTGAACTAAAGAAGTCCGATATCATAGAAGAAAGTTGTGATGGATCCACCATTGACATCATTAGTTATGAAAGTGTGGTACTAGAGTTCAAGGGAAGAGAAACACAAGTCAAGTTGTATGTGGCAATGAAGGCTGTGAATGTTTTGGGTTAGAGAGTCTGATGTAAGCCGAGGATAATTTTGAACTCTAGAAGCAAGCAGCCTATAGAACAAGTTACTTACATTTGGTTAAGCTCTTTCTGATAGAGACTCTAGCTAGCCATATATTCGCCACCTTTTGAATATCATATCATATATCTTCGCGGCGTGAGTGACTTCAGGCTCTGTGTGTTCATCTACAATATACCAACTTTTTCCCTGATAAGCTTGTTCAGCGATCTAGAACCTCCTTTCTACTGTTCGTTGTGACGCCATTCTACATTGGTCAAACCATCTTCATGCCAGTGTATTATGCTCAGCCTGATCCCTCTAAGGAGTAGGAGAGACTCATCGCTTGGACACCAAAAGAGTGCTCAGTTTCTACAAATATCGTACCAAAGACTGTCAGGTGGATAATCAGCTCTTTGTGGAGCTCACCGAAGCGAAAAAAGGCAAGGATGTGCAGAAGTGTACCATCTAACACTGGACTGTGCTATGCACTAAGATCTTCTACGCACTGGCAAAGAAACAGCCTCCAGAAGGCTTGCAAGTCCACTCCATCAGGGCCTAAGCTGCTACGACTGGGTTACCATATAGAGTCCCTGTACTAGACGTCTGCCAGGCAGCTACGTGTGCCTCCCTCCACTCATTCACAAAGCACTATTGTCTGAGAAATCAAGTCCACAGGGACAGGCACTTTGCACACTCGGTTCAACAGTCCATTCAAAAGCAAATTCCCATAGGTACTGCTTTGGTATCTATTCAAAAGCTGGAGGTCTCTCTCAGAAGAACAAGTTACTTATAATCGGTAACGCTCTTTCTGGTAGAGTCTGCCACAGATTCATCACCAAACCTCCCTTCCTCCCCGCTCTGTGATTGGACTATACCCATTAATAAGATCCCAAGACTAGGAATCAATACACTCATGTTTCAATTTGCTTTTGGTACTTTATGTTTGAGGGAGTGAAGAGTCAGGAAAGCAACTGACGTTAGCGTACAGGGTTGGGACCTGTTTAGGTTCTGCACATCACTTCTAGAGCAGAAAGGCGTTTGTACAGAGCCGCACTACACCACCACCTGGGAGAGAGGTACTGTGAAAAAGCTTCTGGATCCAGTCTGGGATGTATGTAAAACGTTGAAGAAAAATTAACTGATCTTGAAAGGCACCAAATGTAAATTATTTCCTGTAGAATATTTGCGGAATACTTGTCTGGTGAAGGGATGGTGCCCAATATGTCAGTAGTTGACACAAACATCAAAGTACCGGCACCGCGTAACAAGGAGAAACGTCTAGCATTTGCTGGTTTGTGTGAGTATCATAGCAAATTTATTAAGGATTTAGCAACTAAAATGGAGCATTTAAGAGAACTGACAAGAAAGAATGCCGAATTTAAATGTTTAGACCGACCAAAAAAAGGGGTTTGAGCAAGATGAAATGGAAATTGTGAGAGCTCCCACTTAGAAACCTTTCTGCATGAACAAAGAGTGCATAATTATTGTAGATGCATGTGGGAAGGTAGAGTGGAATGTTGCGTTTGCATCAAGTATAGTGACGCCGAGAGAAGATATGCAGTCACTAAGGAGTTATAGGCATATGTGTGGGTTAATTGATTTCTGTACCTTTCTTCATGAGCATCCTGTTAACCCTTTGATTGTGGTTCGCAATGTTTAGCAAGCACCTTGGATTCCATTTTAGTTCACTTTCTCTGCTGCATTTAGCTTTTAGCCTGGTCCTTTTAGTAGAAGCCTCTCACAGATAGTTGGATTCACTTCTTCCTGTGCAATTAGGGTTTCTACTTCTCTATTATTCTGTTGTCTCCTTTGTATGTGCATATTATATTTTAATTTAGCGTTTGGGAATATCAGAGTTATCCCCAAGCGTAGCAGCTCAGGCTTTCAGTACTTGGCTCTAGCTACTGCGGGATTAGTCCTCGTTCTCTTTTAGTGTTTCCATTTCTTGCGCTTATTGTATCTCTTGCATGCTAGACACACATACTCATGTTGCATACTCGGTTTACCACAGACCTGCAGACGGGAGCTTACAGTAAACATCATGAAAACTTAGTTGTAATTTCATAGATTAAGGTTACGGCGTCCATCTGGCACTCTGCACGGGCGGGATAAAAACCTTGTGTCTGGATCCGGAGCATGGGGGCACCCTATATGCACTTTGCAGGGGGCCCCCTCAAGTTTCACCACTGAGTTAGGTAGCATCCATAGGACAGCCCCAGTTCTCCTAGCTGTGCTATGCTTGTCTAATATTAGAAGTAATTGAAATGCGTCAGTAGCTTACACTAATGCGAGTGAAGTTCCTCAGAGTGACCTCATAAACCCTCTCACTCACCTTGTAATGGTGCAGAACTCAACAGCGATTCTCTCAGTCATGCACCACTCTGCCGGAAACATGCGGCCATACTTCTCTTCGTAGTCCACCAGCTGACGCTTAATCCAGGCGTACCGCCTGTCAATTTTATCCAGCCAGGCAACCTTGAAAACATAAGAGACCCAAACATGAAGCATAATGATAGAAAACAAACACCAGCTGATCTTGTTATGAGGTACATGATTAGGGTTTTTATCAGCTTCCACTGAAAACAAAACACACACACAGACAGACACACCACCCCTTTCCCCGCCAAGAAAGATACTCTCCTTTTAATCTGCCTATTATGTCCCCAATAGATACTTCTGGTGGGAGGCTGATATTACCCCTATACCTGTAGGTTGAGAACCGAGCCAATGAATAGGAGAGTTCTTTGTAACAGCGAAACAGTGGACACGTGGTTTAATGATAGTTGCCGTAAGGCCAAACGTGCGCTGTTAGCGGCCATTAAAGGAAAAAACAAGCCACTAACTAAAATTAGGAGGGCTCAATACAAAGAAGCTGTTTGTAGTGCAAAGCAGTCCTGGGAAGAACATAAATGGGTGGACATTAAAACCGCCCTACTTAACCGGGACATGAAAGAAGTTTGGGCCATAGTTAGAACTGGCAGTAGCAAAGGTAACCCAGTTGTTGAACCAAACATACCAACAGAACTGTGAGCCGATCATTTTCGGGCATTGTATGCAGTAGATTTCGACTCGGCCCCACAATATATTAATTATAGAGTTCCCCTAGGCAACTTGGGTGCAGATAGCGGTTGCGTAGAGGACTCATCTGCTACTGCCCCTAGACATGTGGTTGAGGTGGCTGTTGGAATAACCCTCTGAGAGGTCATCTCGGCAATTGAGAAACTTCCAGCAGGCAAAGCACCTGGTTTAGACAAGTTGCCAGGGGATTTGTTTCGGTAGGAACCAACCATCTGGGGTTCCTTATTTGTGGATACTATTTAGGGCCATTATGAATGGCATGCCAATCCCTGATACCTGGGCTGGGGCAGAAATTGGCCCCGTTTTTCAAAAGGGCTGTCCCCTACTTCCTGCAAACTATAGACCAATCAGTTTGAACAATGTCATACAAAAACTGTTTGCAAGGGTACTATTAGATCGAATTCAGGGCTGGCTGCAAGAGAATGATATCATCGGCCCCTATCAAGCCAGTTTCAGGAAAAACACCTCTACCGTGGACCAAATATATAGATTTCAACTCATCGCTTGGAAGACGGTATGAATAGAGGGTGGCAGCCTCTATTTGATTTTTGTTGACCTGAAAACGGCCTTTGACTTGGTGCCCAGAATTAAACTTTGGGGGGTGCTAAGAGAACTGGGGATTCCGACTTACTTGCTTAAGCTGCATGATGACACCTATGCCCAAGTAAGATGTGACAGGGGTGGAAAACTAACCAATAGACTCCCAGTTGACAGAGGGGTGAGACAGGGTTGTGTGCTCGCACCGACCCTGTTGTGCCTCTTTGTCAACGCACTCATTGCACAACTTACAGAGGTTGAGGACAATGACGCCCCTAAGCTAGCAAACTCAAAGGTACCAGCATTGATGTTTGCTGATGACACTCTTTTGTTGTCCAAGTCGCCGATGGGTATCCAGAGGATACTGGATAGGTTTGTCATTTTTGTAACAAGAGGGGTCTGGTGATTAACACCATGAAAACCAAGTTCATGGTAGTTAACACTCCCAAGAAACCACGACCAAATCCCCAACTAAATTGAATTGCACTGGAGAGGGTTTCTGTATTTGACTATTTGGGCGTCACTCTTACTGAAAATATGGAATGGGCGTCCCAAATAGCCAAAAACAAGCTTAAGTTAACCCAGACCGCCGGGGGTATAGCTAAAATGGTAAGGGAATCGACAATCAAAACTATTGGCCCAGCTATTGAGATCTATAGGGTGCAAGCGAGGGGAGCCACGTTGTATGGGGCAGAACTCTGGGGTCACTGTTCTTCTGCTTCTCTAAGTGTAGTGTAGACCAGTTTCCTTAGACAAATTCTGGGCCTCCCACCTAGCTCCCCGCTAATCCCCTTGCGGTAAGACCTAGGCATAGCCCTAATTGAAGATGAGGTTGCTTTAAGACCCCTAACTTTTTGACGTAGGCTGTGGGTGACCCCAGAATTGGCAGCGTATCAAGTAGAAATGAAAGAGCTACTATCTTACCCAGGGGTATTGAAAAAAGTTCCTTGGTTTGCGCATGTAAGGCATGAATGTGTAAGGATATGCAAACCAACCCTCTGGAGTAACCCTGAGGAATTTAGCCCTCTGGGTTCTCGAGCTGAATTATTGAGAATTTATCGAACGCGAAAGCTTGAGGCCATTCAGGTAAATTCGAAATTAGGTGCTCTAACGATGCAGTTCCTCACTGTTAAGGAGGACTATAAATTAGAACCCTTTCTGGATGACATCCTACCCTTTGCAGCAAGGAAATTATATGTTCAGTTCAGATATAGCACTTTACCCCTCCGGGCCTTTACTTCGAACTGGGCTGGACTGTCCGAACATGGGTGTCCTGCATGCAATAATCAGAAGGAGTCTGAACTGCATGTCCTATTTTTTTGTCCTGGTTATCAAGCAGCAAGGCGGTGTTGGCTTACACAACTCTGTCGGAATTTGGGGTTTGTGCAATATAAGGTGGCATTTAGAGTCTTGAAGTATGACACCTCCAAGCCCATTGTCTTCTCTGTTTCTCGTTTTTTAAATGCAATGTGGCGGAGCAGATGGGCTTTCTTAGAAAAGGAAAAACAAATCAAAACCGTCAGACAGTCTGCAGTATTAACATAAGTGCCCAATGTATAGATTATTTTATTGCCTATTAACGGCATGCAGCTTTTTAAATAGTTTTATATGAATGTCGTTTTTTAACTGAATTTTGTAGTTTTAATTATTTATTGAATTATAGCTGTTATCTCGTATGCATTGGGTTTACTTACACTAAATGAACTGATCTGCTACTTGGTATCTTTGCCCATGTATTGTGTTTTTGTCCTTCCTATTTGCCACTTTAGCACTGTACTTTCTCGATGGAAATGCTATGTTCTCATGTGCCGGCAAATCATCTCCCTTGGAATAGATGTCTTTTGTCCTGTTTGGCATGTTTTACATTTATAACACTAGTTCTTTTATCGTTGTACACTTTTATGGTCCTAGTGATCGAAATAAAGGTTTTTGAACTGAACTGATATTACCCATATACCTGTAGGTTGAGAACCACGCCAATGAATAGGAGAGTTCTTTGTAGCAGCGAAACAGTGGACTGCATGTCAAGAATATAATCTAGGACAATAAGCACTGGTACAAAGGGGTTGTATGACACTATATATCGACATATAACAATATAGCACCCACTAAATAGACCTACTACTACATTGTAAGACTATTTGTACTTTTCCGCACTCACAC
Source organism: Lissotriton vulgaris (assembly GCF_964263255.1). NCBI lineage: Eukaryota > Metazoa > Chordata > Amphibia > Caudata > Salamandridae > Lissotriton > Lissotriton vulgaris. The sequence goes on along the minus strand of NW_028243195.1, from coordinate 62,794 downwards.
TTACCTTGGAAGATTAATATAATTAGAGTTAGGACTAGCAACTATATACCTAGCTTACATTGTAGTGAGTGGTAGGTAGATATAGTGAATGCAATAGTATTGCTGTATGATTTATCGCATTTGATATAATAACCTACCACGCTTGCCTGGCACTCAGGCCATCTCCATCACATTAGCTCTTAGTCGCACTCGCACAATATGTAGCTTGGTGTTCTGAAGTGTGTACCCTTAGGTCCACAGCACAGTTATTGCTGTAATTATTGTGTGGCAATCCCACACCAAGTCCTACTGTTACCCCACTAAGAGTACACATGATCCTATATGGATCACTGATATAACAGAGGAAAGTGTAGAATTCAGTATTGCTTGACCGATTTCTAACTTCCCAAAACCATACCCATAAATCCAACCCAATCCAATCCAAAAATTCTTTATTTCGGCCTTTTAGACAATAAAAGATACAATGAAAAACATTCAACATTTAAAAGACATCCACTTATAATAAAAACATGCCTATGTACATTTCATAAAAATCCATTTAATTGGGAGTCTAGTCATGAGTGGGAGTAAACATTATAATTCATATCAGTGTTCAGTCTTTTAGTAATTTTCTCCTTATCTGCCACATGGCCATTATAAACTTGGCAACTGCAAAGACTATGTGAGGTAGGGTACTTGTTTTCAGTATTCTGTACGAGTACAAGTGGCTTCTTATGCCCAAGTTCCTACATAATGGCGCAAGTTCCTTGGTCTATTGTAAGCTGGGCAGAAAAACAGAACATGAATTTCCTCCTCATCATGATTACTACACCCTGGACAGATTTGATCATCCCTCATTGTCCATTTGCAGGTAAAAGTTTTGATAGGCAAAGTGCCTAATCTCCATTGGATAAACAATTTTCTTGCTAAAATGGGGAAAATAATGTCCATAAAACCTTCGAATTGATAAGAATTTTTGGAATCCAGGAATGGATCAGTTAAACTGCCATTATTGGGTGCAGACACCAGAGAAACTAGACTTTTCTCCTTGTAAATTTCAACCAGTCTTTTACGAGAGACCCTTTGGCAGCGTTGCTCAGGAATCTCCCATAGCTCGGGGAGTCTCAGGCGATACAATTCTTTCTTTATAAAGGCCAACCACAGGATTCTATCACGCTGGTTCAAATTCTTTACATGGATGGGGTCTTGCCTATAATGTGCAAGCTCGCCGGTGGTCCAGAGCCTGTGCCAAAATCTTAGCGGCTTTAGTTCCAAATCCTCGCCTATAGAGGGGAGACCCACATCAAGTCTTAAGGGGAGCAGGGGTGTGCCACGGGGGAGGGCCAGAAGACGTCTGAGGAAATTGTTTTCTACTCTAACAAGTTCTGTCCCGGCTTTAAACCCCCATAACTCACTACCATAGGATGCGGCCGCTTTAGCTTGGGTTTTATACATTTCTACTGCCGGACTGATAGGTTTGAAAGTAGAAGTGTTTGCGACCTTCAGAATTCCCCCTGACAATTGGGACAGCTTTAGACGGGATCTGGCTATCTGGGGGTCCCAGGATAAGTTCTCATGTAGGGTTACCCCCAGGTACTGGAAAGTTTTTACCCTTTCCAGTCTTGCTGAACCCATTGTTGGATTAGGTCTAGTTTTAGGGGAGGGGTTGAATATCATGAATTTGGTCTTTTCAGTGTTGATCTCTAGACCATGTTGTCTACAGAAAAGACCAAATCCATCTAATATCCGTTGAATCCCCATCGGGGATTTGGAAAGCAGGAGGGTATCGTCGGCAAACATGATAGCCGGTACCCTCCTGCCTGCCAACAGGGGAGCGTCATTGTCCCTAACATTGTCGAGGTGGGAAATGACACTGTTAACAACGAGGCAAAACAGCGTTGGCGCCAAAACGCAACCCTGCCTTACCCCCCTAAGGACTGGGAATCTTTTTGACAGTACTCCGTCCCTCCCACACCTAACCTGAGCATAGTTACTGTCGTGAAGCCTAATTATGGCATGTAGTAGATGGGTGGGAACACCCAGCTCCTTTAGGACCTCCCATAGTTTTTTGCGGGGGACCAGATCAAAGGCTGACCTCAGGTCCACGAACACCATGTACAGCCTCCCCCCCTCGATCCTCACAGTTTTTCAGTAGAGGAGAACGAGGCGTAAAATCTGATCCATCGTGGACGTGTTTTTCCTGAAGCCAGCCTGGAGGGGACTCAGAATTTCATTTTCCTCCATCCAGTCTAGAAGGTGGTCCAAGAGGAGGCGAGAATATAGTTTTTGGGGGACATCTATAAGGCTGATCGGCCTGTAGTTGGCTGGGAGCAGAGGAGAACCCTTTTTGAAAATAGGCACTATCTCTGCCCCCAGCCAAGTACAGGGGATCTCCATACCTCCCGCGAGGGAATTAAAGAGAATAAGGAGGTACGGACCCCAAATCTCTGAGTGGTGTCTAAAAAGGTCGCCAGGCAATCTGTCAAGTCCTGGGGCCTTCCCCATCCCCAGTCTCTCTATTGCACTGACCACCTCACCGAGGGTGAATTCTAGTCAAGCTACAAGATTTGGTAAAGTATCAGAGGCCGCATCATTAGCAAATTCAGAGGTGTCTTGGTACAATTTGCTAAAGTGGGCTTCCCAAACAGAAGCTGAAATGTTTGGCTCCACTGCAGCTTTGGGTTCTCCTGTGCCAGTATTTACCAAAGACCAAGATTTTCTGGAATCCCTCGCTTCTAGTGCTAGGGAGAGGTCCTGCCATCTGTTCCAATCCCATTCAGATCTTGCCAGTGCCATGGCTTCCCTGTATTTCCGCCTAAGCTCAGCGACTTTACCCTTATCAGTACCAGCTTTTATTGTGGCTATTAGCTCTGTCTTTATCTTTTTACAGGAAGAATTGTACCAAGTTGAGGTTCGAGTCTTTTTCTTCCTTTGCGCTACCACCAGGTAGAAAACCTCACCTAGGGCTCCCACTAAGTCTGGATTTGGACTAGTTTCTCGTTAAAATCTGGGGGTCTCAGTTGGCTAATTAGTACATCCATTTCTTTTAGCCTGGGAAGTGCTAATTCATAGATTTTACTTATACTCTCATTTGAGTTTGCCAGTTTCCCCCATTTTACCCTGCGTCTATTGGAACTGAGAACCAGATTCCCTGGGTCTTCACTGGGATTAGTGGATAGTGACCCAGCACCAAATGCGGGATACACCATATCTAATAAGAGTGCGTTGTGGTCACTGTCTGTTCTTTCAATTACCCTGAAATCCTGAACCTTGGACCACAGGCCTATGTCTACAAAAATGTAGTCCAGCCGCGATTCATGGTCTTTCCTATTGAAGGTACATGATGAAGGGCTGTCAGAAGGAGTGCGCCTATTACAGGCCCTTAACGCAAAGTGTAATGTTAAGGACATAATTTGCACTGCGAGAGGGGACCAAGATTTAGGATGGGGGGATTGGCATGACGGGACACCCCAAAAGTCATCTTCAGCAGTAAGGGTACCCTCCTTTAAACCTTCCAGGGGTTCGAAGTGACAATTAAAATCTCCACCCATCACTATCTTACAATCAATGGGAGGTTGGCCCAGGAATAACGAAAGATCTTCGAGTGTAGGTGATTCCATGGCCGCACTGACTGGGCGAGAGTACACATTCTTAATTGCCAAATTAAAGGCATTAGGCCATTTGAGTAGAACACATTGTATGTCCTGCGAGAATGTAGGTACATTCTCCGCATTACACTCAATATGACTAGCTACCCAGACCGCCAAGCCACCTGAGGGCCTCCATTTACCACTCCACTTGGCTTTAATTTCGAAGACTGCATATCCTGCTCTACACAGGGGTTCCCTGGCCCAAGTCTCTTGAAAAAGACAAATGTCACTGCTACCTACTAGGGAATCCCAGCCATTTGTATATAATTTATTGGCAATACCCGCCACATTCCAGGAGAGGACCTTCAGGGTTTCGGCTGGTGGTTTTGGTCCCAGCCCCCCGGTTATCTCGGGTGCCGAGTCCAATAATGGAACTTCGGGCCCTTGCGGTGATATTTCCAAGATAGGTGGGACAGCTGGTGTTAGATTAGGATTGGGCAGGACTATGGGCGTTAGGTTATGACCAGGTGGACTCTGAGGTAAGTTATTTACTTGGCCCCGGGCGCTAATAGAAATTAAGCTCTCCCGAGGGGAAGCGTCAGATCCTCGGATGCTGGTATCAATATTGCCTCTCCCAGTCCCCGGTCCTACAGATTCACTAGCGATACTTTGGATGTGTCCCATAGATGCACCCTTTTGGAGTCAATCAACCTGATCAAGGCAACTGAATCTGTTGGGGTGTACGTAGTTGCCATGGGCAGGGATATCATTGTGGGGGGCCTGTATCTTGACCCATCAACAGCAAATCCCACCCTTGTCCAGCCATCGTCCCTCCTCAAAGTCAAGTCACGTACATTAGGGTAGAAATACGACAGAGGGACTAATTCTATGGATGTATTTCCTGAACTCCCAAGCCAATTACAAATGTAGGTAGCAACCTGCGGACTCTTAAAGCTTACAATTATGCAATCCCCCACACTTTTCTTGGCAATGTGCCCAACCCATGGAACCCTTCTAACCATAAGTACTTCTCCTCTTAGATTAGGTGGAAGGGGCCTTTGGACATTTAACCAGCTAATAACTTTATTACATAGGGAATCATAGGATTCCACCACGTTGCTGGAAAGCTCTGGTACCCCCATCAGAATCACAGTGTAGGCTGCTGCCTCTGGGGGCAGATTAACTGCTTTTTGCCGGTTATAGGAACTAGCTGGCCGATTAGGACAGTTAGCTGTTTCATTTGGTGGTCTCTCCTGGCCAGATGAGGTGGCCGGAGCGGGTGGCTTCGACCTCCTGGCGGTTGGTACCGGAGGCAGTTGCCTAGGAAGGGGTACAGGGGCAGGTTGTGGCGGGGGGACTATGGTGGTGTTCTCCTGGGGGGGAGCTATTGGTATAATAGGAGCCGCAGTGATTGTAACAGTAGGGGAGTGAGAAGTCCCAACATCAGCCCCGTGAGCTCCCTGTGTGCATACTCGTGGCCCTAGTTGGTCGCCACGCCTACCACTTAGTCTTTCTATAGCTAGAAGTCTAGCCTCAATAGAGTCTAATTTGTGGGAGAGAGGATCCAAAAGGCTTTTGAGGATACCAGTGAGTGAGCAGATGATATGCTCTGAGATGTTAGGAACAGCCCCGCCAAAAATGAATGGGCCGGTGTGCGTGGGTATAGGAGTGGGGGGTGGAGGGCTCGCCGTTTCCATGTCGTTCCCCGTGATAGATGTTCCAGGAGCGTCCAGGCTATCTTCAGTAGTGTTCATTATGGGGTCAACTTTGGCCCTTTTAGCACCTTTGGACTTCCTTGATCTTTTCCTTTTCGGGGCAGCATCTTCTCTGTGTCCCATATGCTCTATTAATGCAGGACCGTCCCCCGGAGCCCTAGGTGGAACTAACTCTGCGATGGGGGGTGGTTCCACCTCATCAATGATTTGTAGTGAGTCTCTGTCCCTATGAGAGTTGGATGGTGTCCTTAGCTATTGTAGGACGGACTCTATGGTTTGATCAATGCTGTCCATGAGTGATAAGTGTGTAGCATCGAGCAGTAGTGATGACCTAACATTAGATGGTGACCCCGGTGAAGCCAGATGTGAATTTTCTATATCCTGCGCAATTTGCTTTTCCAACACAGTGAGTCCCTTATTGACCACTGTGTTTGCCTTTGCAAGAAAATTGTCCAAAGTACCTGAGACCATGGAAGCTGCCTTGCTTCTTGTTTCTCTAGTGGCCATTATGTTAAGTTCGAGCTTCTAGGTAGCCAGGCGGGAGGGTAAGGGTAACCAGGAAGACAAAACGTTAGGGGGTAGCCCGGTCCGGTCTCTTACGTTCTCTAACGGCCTCAAACAGCCCGCCCTTTGCCCGGGCTTAGCCCCGGGCTAAGTCCCGCGCGCGTCCCGCGATGCGTGTTAGGAAATCAATTAAGTACTAAGTGTGGGGTAGGCGGGGCACGCCCGGGAAGAGGCACCAGCTGTTGCTGAAAGACAGAATGCTGGTCCTCGCAGTCCCGGGCGCCCGCACTGGCTCCTCGCAGTCAGGAACTTCCCCCGTAGAGTGACAGCCTCGCCGTGACCAGAGTTAGATAGTTTTAAAATGTTAAAAGTGGCACCAAGCAGGAAAACACAATCCAGGAATCCAGCAACTGCTACGAGCAGCACCCGCGTAGCGGGGGCCGCGAGCAGTAAAGAGGCAGTAAGTTGGGGCGGGGGGCGCCCGGGAAGAGGCACCAGCTGTGGCTGAAAGAGAGAATGCTGGTCCTCGCAGTCCCGGGCGCCCGCACTGGCTCCTCGCAGTCAGGAACTTCCCCCGTAGAGTGACAGCCTCGCCGTGACCAGAGTTAGATAGTTTTAAAATGTTAAAAGTGGCACCACGATGGGGCGTGGCTAGCAGCCGACGATGGCGGCAGCCTAGAAGGAGAGCTCCGTGATTGAAGCGGCTCCCAGTTAAATCCGCACATTTATCCGCTGACAAAAATTCCCAGGCGGGAAGGCAACGAAACCCAGGACCAGGCGGCGACAGTTCGGATTAGCGGGACCTCAATCCGAGGTCGGGAAATACAGTTATTGCCAGCGCCCGAGCGGGCCTGTATGCGACATCCGGACCGGGGGGCACAGTGAGCGGCGTACTGGCAGGAAGTGGCCCGTGTCGGGCAGCGATCTACCGGAAATACCCGGCCACGGAGAGCGACAAGGTGAACAGAGACCGAGCCTTCCAGCCTCTGTCACCGGACTGCGGGGGGCTGATCTGCCTGACGGGAGGCCCGTCGGAGGTGAGGGGGACACGAACCCGGGCGCCCGGCGAGGACGGAGTCCGGCGCCCAGAGCGACGACGTAGAGACCTGGCACCGCCATCTTAAGCAGCGGCGGCCAGAGCGCAGAGTCTGGCGGCGAAGGAACCGCGCTGCCTCATTGACTGCACGGCGGCTCCCCCTCGCCGACCGGAGTGCCTGACAAGACGAAACGGACCCGAAGGCACCCCCGCCCGGACTGGGCCCAGAGACCAGCTGAGCATCTACGCAGGGCATTCGTCCTCACAGCGGTAAGACCTGTCTGAAGACAACTCGGGCCCCCCATCGCCATCAGGGGACCCAAGCACGTAGCTCCAGCGGCCACGAGTCAGGGGCGGTACACGCGGTGCCAGAGGGGAACAGAGGAACTCCTCCAGGGCGGCGACAATCGGTTGCTCGCCCCACGAAATAGTCCGGGACTCGACCGGCCACCGCACAACAGAGGCCCGTTCACATCTGCAAACATCCTTGGCCGCAGGAACCGGTGCACCCCACAGGGCCCACTCTTACCCCCCTAAACACAGCGTGGACCCAGGGACGACCCCCGGTAGCCGTCTGAAGGAGATAGCCCGGCCCAGGCGACACCAAGATGGCTGGCAAGGGGCCTAAAAACGGAGCGACACAATCGCGCCTGGACCGCTTTGCATATGACAAACCCGGCTCTCCCTCTCCCTCGCAGGACGCCAAAACACAAGCGAGCAAGACAGCCGAAGTGACCGGAGGCAAGAAAGCGACCATTGATGACGTCATGCGGGCCCTCACGCAAGTACAAGCAACGGTGGGGTCGATCTCGGCCGAGATCACACTTATAAGGGCGGACTTTCATAAAATGACAGAAAAGGTGAACAATATGGAGGTCGTGACCAAATCCCTGGTCGAAGACGTCTCGGAACTCCAGATTAGTATGGAACGCATCTCGAAGGAGAACAAAGAACTGCGCGACAAGCTCGATGACCAGGAAGGGCGCTCGAGGCGGAACAACATCCGTATAATAGGTGTGCCAGAATCGGAAGACACGAGGGCGATGGACCTATATGTGGAGAGTTTAATCAAAGACACCCTGAAGCCCAAAGGACTCTCCGCCTTTTTCACAGTGGAAAGGGCGCACCGGGTGCCGGGGGGACGCCACAAGACAGGAGCTAACCCCAGACCGATCATAGCGAGGCTCTTCAATTTCAGGGATCGAGACGCCATCCTACAAGCGGCAAGGAACTCGCCCCCCATTAAGATCCAGAATGCGACGCTGGCATTCTTTCCTGACTACACGGCCGAGGTGGCACGGAGGAGACGAACCTTTTTTGAGGTCCAAAAGGAACTCAGAGCCAGAGAAATCCCATACTCAATGCTTTTCCCGGCCAAGCTTCGGGTCGTAGCAGACAACAAAACTTGGTTTTTTGACTCCCCAGAGGTGGCGCAGGATTGGCTGGAGGGATGGAGAGCGGCGGGCCCTCGTCGCTCCAATAGACAGAACAAACACCGTACAGCTGGCTCCCGACAGGGCTCACAAGCCAACGACGAAGATGCGGAGATACATTCCCCTTTATCCGACCGTCATGAGGACAGTGCAGACGGGGATCAATGAGTCACTGCCATGGTCCGGCTGAACGGAAGGTGGTATAAGCAGGCAACGCCGCCTTGGACACTGGGCGGAAGGGCCTCCGCAGCTGAAGAAGGGGGCCGCTGACCACGGAGAAACCTTCACCCCAGCGAGCAAGTACTATGTTATGGGTTGGGATCAGGCACTCTGCTGAGTTGGGGGGGCGGGCAGTTCTGAGTCCGTTGAGCAGGGGGGCAGGGAGGGGGGGAGTTGGGGGTATGAGGGGGTTTTGGTTTTTAGTTTCTACACAGGGGCAGGGTAGCTACGATGGGGCACACGAGTATAGAATGGTATTGTCACAATGCAACACACTGGGTCACTACACAGACCTCCTGGTCGTCCACGAGCGCAAATTTACAGACCGTACACCCAAACAGGATGGGGGAGGACACTAATGTAGGGCAGACGTCCCCGCTACGCCTCATGTCCTGGAATGTAAGGGGCCTAGGTGACAAAATTAAACGTGGGCTGGTCCTGCAAAGTATAAAGAGGCTGAACCCCGCCCTGGTCCTACTACAAGAGACACACCTCACCGGCACAGCTACGAAGGCCCTAGACAGGAAGGGATACAGCATGGTGGTTCACTCTGGATTTACAAAGGGGTCCCGGGGCACCGGGATATTAATTCACCGCTCGTCCAGGTTCATAACCCAATCAACTGCAACAGACACACAGGGGCGCTTTGCAGCGATACATGGCCAGTGGCAGGGGAAACCGCTAAATGTGGTCTCGGTGTACATCCCGCCAGCACTACACACCATAGCTTTCCCGGAGCTAGGAAAATTCTTGTTAGACCTTCCAGAAGGGGATCTTGTCGTGGGGGGTGATTTTAATGCAGTGGCACAAGACTCCCTAGACCGCCACCCGATGCGCACACGAACACCAGGGCCCTCCAAATTGCATGACTTCATGGAAGCGCAGGGTTTAGTGGATGTGTGGAGGCGGCTACACCCAGATGTCCGGCAATACACATACCACTCGGCAGTCCACGACAGCCTATCGCGGATAGACTATTTCATGACGTTGGGGGGGGGGTTTCCTCACTTTCACTGATTCCCAAATTAGACCAAGAGGGGTCTCTGACCACTCCCCGCTTACACTGACTCTGTCCAGTCAAGGAAGGACCCGCAGACGAGTTTACCCTATTTACCCGGGTTACCTTAGAGACCCGGGCGTAGCCAAGGCCTTGAAGAAAAGTACGCGGTCCTACCTTGCAGAGAACGTGGGATCGGTGGAGTCGCCTACAATACTGTGGGAGGCTTACAAGACAGTCCTCCGCGGGCAGGCGATTTCGGTGATCGCACAGCACAAGCACACACAACGTCAGGAGCTGACAGATCTAGAGGAACAACTTGATAAGGCAACACAGGAACACGAAGGGAACCCGACTGGAGACACCCAGCACGCGCTCCGACTGGCCCAGCAGCGTCACACCGACTTTCTGCGCCGCAGAGTGCGGGACAATATGTCCACAACGGCGAGCAGGGTGTACGACATAGGCGATAAGGCAGGGAAGCTCCTGGCATGGTTGGAGAGGGCGCGGGGAGGCCAGCGGGCGATATTGCAATTGAAGGACTCTAGGGGTGAGATACAAACCAGTCCGGCACACATAGTGGAACTCCTGGCAGACCATTTCCACTCCGTATACTCCCCTGACTATGAGGTCACACGGGAAATGGCAGAAAGCTCACTTGTGGGAGTGCCGACCCGCACTCTCTCCCCAGACCAACGGGACGAGCTCGACTCCGATCTGACGGAGGAAGAAATACAGATAGCCATAGCAGCAATACACCCCGGGAAAGCACTGGGCCCCAATGGTGTGCCAATAGAATGGTACAAACTCATGTCCGAGACACTGTCCGCGCCATTGCTCGATATGTTTCAGGAGTGTCGGGAACAGGGGCGACTGCCTCCTGATCAGCGCACGGCCACAATCGTCGCGATACCTAAGCCCGGCAAACCCCCTTACGAGTGCGAATCTTACCGCCCGATCTCCCTCCTTAACGCCGAGAGTAAAATCCTGGCAAAACTGTTGGCCACCAGGCTACTGCCCCATCTGGCACACCTTATACACCCGGACCAATCGGGCTTTATGCCACACCGGAGTACGGCACTGAACTTGCGACGGCTACACGGGGTATTAGCCCGAGCCCCGCAGTTGGAGGAATCGGCAGCGGTATTGTCACTAGATGCCAAAATGGCATTTGATATGGTGGAGTGGCGCTATCTCTTTGCGGTCCTGGAACACATCGGTATTGGCCCAACGTTCATATCGTGGGTCAGACTACTATACACCGAACCCATGGCAAGAGTAACCGCAAACTGACACATATCAAGGGAGTTCCCGTTGGCAAGGGGCACGAGACAGGGGTGCCCACTCTCGCCACTACTGTTCGCCTTAGTGCTAGAACCCCTGGCCACGATTCTCAGAACCACCCAGCTGCTGAAAGGTATACAATGGGAAGGTGGAGGCGAAGATAGGGTATCCCTATATGCCGACGACATGCTCGTCTACCTCATGGACCTCACGAACAGTATCCCGGTCTTACTGGCACTATGTGAAAGCCACGGTACGGCTTCGGGCTACAAACTCAATTGGTCCAAGTCCGTCATCTATATGGTAAAGGGCGACCTTCCAGCCTTGCCTGAGGATTGCCAATTACTCGTAGAACACGTCGCCTTTAAATACCTAGGGATACGGATTACGAGGGAGCACTCGACCTTCCTTGACCTGAATCTCAAGCCCCTGCTGGACAAATTGAAGACTGACGTGCGGCTTTGGAAAAATCTCCCCTTAACATTGCTAGGTAGGGCGGCGCTCTTTAAGATGTTGGCGCTCCCTCGCTTCCTTTATGTTCTGGAAAACACGCCGGCAATGGTCCCCGTCTCGTTCTTCCGCCACGTGTCGGCGCAATTGTCCAGCCTTCTGTGGGGAGACAAACCGGCCCGGGTTGCACAGTTGAAACTAACCAGAGACTGGTATAGTGGGGGAATAGCCCTCCCCAACCTTGAACTATACTACTGGGCAGCTCACCTTAAGGTGATTAACCAGTGGATCCACGCAGCGCAGGACGACCCGGCGTTCAGGGCAGATAGACACCAACTGGGCATGTCCACCCTGCTGGCCCCACTCTATAACAAAGGGATGGTGAGGAAGTTGGAGGGGCCTACCAAACACACTGTAGCCATATGGCACAAAGCTCAGAGGCGGTTGGCATGGGAGGGAGTGATCACCAGACTCACGCCACTATGGGACGCCAAGGCCCTCGGTAACCTGCGCAGTTCCAAAGGGTTCGATCAATGGGACAACATTGGGATCTCCACGGTGGGCGACCTATGGACCAGAGAGGGTGTGCTCTCCTTTACGACCCTAAGGGAGCAATACAGCCTTGCGGAGACCGAAACATACAGATACATACAAATCAGGCACGCACTCCTGTCGGTGTTGGAGACTGGTGTGACGCTTCCGGAGTCGGCTCCGTTAGAGGACCGATTGCTTACAGACTACATGGAGTCCGGTGCGACCTCCCTCACTTACCGCAAACTTATGAACAATCTGCCGGATCCCCTGGGGAAGCTAAAGAAGTACTGGGAGGACGAGATAGGGGACCTAGATGAAACAGACTGGAATGCAGCCCTGGCATCGCCCAGGGAGGCAGGTATTTCCACTCGATTCAGACTGGTCCAATTCAAAGTACTACACAGGGTCTACTACACCCGCACGACACTGTATAAAATACACAGAGCAGAAAGTCCCACCCTCTTCAACGTATACATGAGCCCCCTCGCGGCCATCGCACGCCAACACAACCTCAACATCATCTCTTACGCGGATGACACTCAACTGATCCTTTCTCTCACCAAGGACCCCAGCACCGCCAAAACTAACCTACACGAAGGAATGAAAGAAGTCGCCGAATGGATGAAACACAGCCGTCTGAAACTGAACTCAGACAAAACAGAAGTCCTCATCTTAGGTACATCCCCCTCTGCATGGGACGACTCCTGGTGGCCGGAAGCCCTCGGAAAAGCACCCATCCCGACAGACCACGCACGGAACCTTGGCGTCATCCTGGATTCTTCACTCTCAATGAACAGACAAGTCAGCGCCGTATCCTCTTCCTGCTTTAACATTCTTCGCATGCTCAGAAAAACATTTCGCTGGATCCCCTGCGAAACAAGGAAAACAGTCACCCACGCTCTAGTCACGAGCCGACTGGACTACGGAAACACCCTCTACGCAGGTACCACCGCTAAACTCCAGAAGAAACTACAACGAATCCAAAACGCCTCAGCCAGGCTCATATTAGACATCCCACGCAACGAACACATCTCTGGTCACCTTAAAGACCTCCACTGGCTACCCGTCAATAAGAGGATCACTTTCCGACTGCTTACCCACGCACACAAATCACTCTACGACATCGGACCAGATTGCCTCAACTCTCGACTGTCCTTCTACACCCCCTCCCGCCAACTTCGCTCTTCCAGCCAAGCCTTCGCCACTGTACCTCGCATCAACAAGACCACCATGGGAGGCAGATCCTTTTCATACCTGGCTGCCAAAACATGGAACTCACTCCCCGCTTACCTTCGCCTCACCCAGAATCACCTAGCGTTCAGAAAGCAGCTTAAAACGTGGATATTTGACAAATAATCCTCCTCCCCTTCCTAAGCGCCTTGAAACCCTCTGGGTATGTAGTGCGCTATACAAATGTTATGACTTGACTTGACTTGACCCACATTGCCTGAGGAATTGCGGGGAGGAGGGTACGCTGTATCACACTATATGGACCTGTCCACATATACAGGACTACTGGAGGCGTGTCACACGCACGATCGGCCAGACCCTCCAGAACCCGTTCGCACCTGACCCGAGGGTTTGTCTCCTGAATGTGTGGGGCCCAACAGATCTATCACTACATGCGAAAAGGTGGGTGGTCATTGGTGTAATGCTGGCAAAGCGAGATATCGCGAAAAACTTGGGGGCACAGGAAACACCGACACTGGCGCAATGGTGCAGAAATATGGATGTGCTCATGGTGACTGAGCGAGCAGTATATCAACAGAGACATAATCCTCGAAAATGGAACGGGATTTGGTCACCCTGGAACACATATAGAGGAGACATTTGTGAGCCTCTGCCTGAAGAGGAGGATGGGGACAGCTCAGGGGATGACGAAGATCTAGATTGATGGGAGGGAGGGAGGAGTGGAATGCGGAGACAGTGCATGTTACAGGGACCTAGGAACCTACATGTAGATGAACATGCTGAAATGTGTATCTGAACCAAGAACTGATAGTTGCATTTGGACACACCTATGTTGATATAGACCAATGTTATGAATCGTGGATTTTAACCCTAAAAGTAGCAAGTTGGAGTTGGGGGGGTAAAATATAAAAAAGTTGCTCTACTGATTGTGGGCAGCTGAATGTTGACGCTGCACTGAAGGCCTATTGTCCGTTACTGTGTACCATGTGATAGCAACAACAAAAATAAAATATAAAAAAAAAAAAGTGGCACCAAGCAGGGAAACACAATCCAGGAATCCAGCAACTGCTACGAGCGGCACCCATAAAACCAAACCACGTCCCACCACCAGGCCGGACCAATTCTTGCATAAGCACACACTTGACACTTGAACACACATAGTATGCCCGGACCACATCTCATGCTACCAGACAACATTCGGTCATGTCATCAGCAGCAGTACAAAACAGGATTTTTTGGGTGATCTCAAATTTCTTACTGTAGTCAAAAATGTTGAAACTACAATCTCAACGTTTTTTTTGCTTACTCCCCCCCAGCCCCACAGCAGTAAGCTCCACAACTCTTCCCAGTGTGTCTGCGAAGATTACTTACGTCTTGATTCTCTTGAAACAAAACCAGATACTCTGAGAGATGTTGTCGAATGAACTTCTTGATGATTTCTTGTTTAATTCTGGCATCTAAAACATTAGCGACAAGGCAAGCATCGCGAAGGACATTGCTGGGTCCACCAGGCCTCTAGAAAAGAAAAGAGAGACTATGGATGGGTCTGACAGATCACGCACTCCTCTGATTTCTGGTTTGCCGCAACTATTTAGCATTCATACGCTGATGTGGGTTATGGTGTCAGTGTTTGTTCTAAAAGCAAGAAACAAAAATGCACTAATACAGGATAGCATAAATGCATTAACACAAATAGTAATTCAAGAAAAATGATGCTGTGAGGTTTGTGCCTGCAACCCAAAGAGACTTGCACACTGCCACAACTATGGAGCAGCCAGAAAACGAGAAGGCTCTTTAGTTTTAGAAACGAATTTCACTGGATAAGCGCCCAGGCAAGACATTTCTTATAATAAGTCTTCAGAGAGCAATGGATGCAAAAAACGGTACAGACAAATACATACTGAAATGTGAGGGCTCACTACACTCAGTCGGAATACATCTAGAAAAAAGGGTTCCCTGAGCTTAGAGCCTTCAAATCAGGATTCACCTATGGGACACCACCTTCTATTAGTGCAAGGATTCTCATAGTCCTTCGCGGGGGGGAGACGCATACTAACACGTGTTTGGGAGGGCTGGTGATCTGGGAGGAAAGCAATGGGTTGGCCTCTCCATGCGTTGGTCTGGTGTTACCCCTATGAGCACATGGTGACGCCACTGCAAGGCTCTAGGGTGCAGGGCAATGACGTGAGTACCTCATTACTATGGATGCAGCAAGACTGTTGTACGTTCAGCAAATGTAGAAAGGTAAACGTGAAGCTAATCTCCATCAATTTTAAGACTAGTGAACACCTTTTGGAACATCTTGCAACAAATATGTTAGCAGCCTTATGTAATACAAAATATCAGTGTTTTTAGTTCGAGCCTTGTTGTGAGCTTACAGCAAATATAGAGGAACTTGGAGCCGGCCCGTTGCTTACCACTGGTTAGCTTTCCTGTCACTCTAATTTTCCTGGTTCTTACTTGCGCCCCAGCTTGTCAATCTTGTGTTTGCCCCGGCCCTGGAGGAATAGCCTCTTTTACCATCTTTTGATTGTCTGGCGTCTACGCTTCCGCTGCTTACTGCTCAAGTATTTTTTTCTTTTTTAGTTAGGTACTCCATGACAGTGTCTGTGCTTTACAGCTATCTCCTGCTTGTTTTTCTCTGACTCATGTGCTTCTCTCCCCTTGCACTCTGTGTTGCTCACAGGTGTGAGTCTGCTTCTTCCTGCCCCCTCCTGGGTGCTCTCAATTTCATGTCCTCCCCTCGTCTGCTTCTCTTCCACCCATGGCTGCTCCCTACCCCATCCATGTTGCACTTGCTCTTATGTTCTACCCCGTTGCTTGTTTGCCTGTGTGCTTCTCTCATTCTGCTCTAGGTTGCTCTCACCCATTGCCACTCTTCCCTTACCCCACCTTCCGTGTTGCTTCCTCCACCCGCACCCTCCTTCTTTGTTACTCTCTACTTCTCCTCCCCCATGTTGCTTCAATCCCCCGCCTTCTATTGCTTCCCCCACCAGCGCCCTCCTTCTGTCACCCATTGATTCTCCTCCCCACCCTCACTCGTGTTGTTCCCCAACTCGCAATCTGTTTTCCTCCACTTCTACCCTTCATGTTGCTCCCCCAACCTGTGTTCAAGTAAATGCTTTTGATCATTGTTTTATTTATTTTCCAGTCAAACTCATATCAGCAAATAAAAAGCTGCTGCATCATTTTATGTGCATGGGAGGGGAGTGTGCCTACAATATGACACGGTTAGCCGCATCACGGGCAGTTTTCTTTTCTTATATAGCAATGCTGCGCAGAATAGGGAGCATGCTATACAGCATGGCAAAAAGCCACTGACAAAGCCAAAAGGTCTCAAATGTGCAACCATTTGGGTTTGTCGATGCTTGTTCTCTATTGGCAACATGTCCAGTTATTGAAGTCAGAATCATTGTTTGGAATCTTGTATCTTTCGCGGATAGGCGCTACCCTTGTTCTTCAGCCACACTGTCTCCACAAAGCACATATTAGCAGTAGTTCATGGAGGAATCGGTGTCTGCGCCTATGATTGTTTGTGGCTGGAGAGAACAGCAAAGCCAGAGGTTAAGATTCATGGATGCTGTGGGAGCTTTAGCAAGCACTGTGAGTGAGCAGTAAAGCACTACTCACTTGTAATACCTTTCATCACACGAGTGAATCACACCAGAGGCTCCAAAAGACTGGCTAAACCCCAACCTAAAGGCATGAAGGAACATATCCCCCCCTCAACCTATAACTTTAAAAAAGCATCAAGAAACTAGCACAAGTAAGTCATTGTTTGGCTTGCATTTACTACCAACTGATATATATATATATATATATATATATTTTGTTTAGGTCTCGCTATAGCAATCGCGTAAGAGATGCTTTGCGAGAATTAAGTAAGGGGCTTTTAAAAATGCTCCCAAAGTCGGCAGGCGGATCGGGTACAGTGCATGTGCGCCGGGCGCTTGCAGCCTTTGGGAGCACTTTCGCAGCCTTTGGGAGCACTTTCGCAGCCTTTGGGAGCATTTCGCGCGCGCACACACACACACACACAGCCCCCACACACACACAGCCCCTCACACACAAAACCCCTCACACACACAACCCCCACCCACACATACACCCCCCACACACACTTCCCCACACACACCCAACCCCCCCACACCCCCACAAACCCACCACTCGCACAACCCCCCACACAACCCCACCCAAACACACACAACCCCCAAACACACACAACCCCAACACACACACACAACCCCCACACACATTCAACCCCCCCACACACACAACCACAAGCACACACCCCCCCAAACCCCCCACACACAAACCAATACCCCCACACACACAACCCCCCACACACACAATACCCCCCACACACACACCAATACCCCCACACACACAACCCCCCACACACACAATACCCCCCACACACACAATACCCCCCACACACACTCAACCCCCCACACTCATACAACCATCTATCTATTGCCCTCACTCTATCTATCTATCTATCGCCCTCACTGTCTATCTATCTATCCATCGCCCTCACTCTATCTATCTATCGCCCTCACTCTATCTATCTATCGCCCTCACTCTATCTATCTATCTATCTATCCATCGCCCTCACTATCTATCTATCTATCCATCGCCCTCACTCTATCTATCTATCCATCGCCCTCACTCTATCTATCTATCCATCGCCCTCACTCTATCCATCGCCCTCACTCTATCTATCTATCCATCGCCCTCACTCTATCCATCGCCCTCACTCTATCTATCCATCGCCCTCACTCTATCCATCGCCCTCGCTCTATCTATCTATCCATCGCCTTCACTCTATCCATCCCCCTCACTCACTCTATCTATCCATCGCCCTCACTCTATCCATCGCCCTCGCTCTATCTATCTATCCATCGCCCTCACTCTATCCATTGCCCTCACTCTATCTATCTATCCATCGCCCTCACTCTATCCCCTCATCGCTCCTGCCCTGAGTGGTCGCTCCCCTGTCTCTCTGCCGAGACGCGGTATCGTTGCATTGTGCTGCATTGTGATTAACTTGTAATATTTGCGCC
The DNA here is from genome assembly GCF_964263255.1 of Lissotriton vulgaris. Lineage (NCBI taxonomy): Eukaryota > Metazoa > Chordata > Amphibia > Caudata > Salamandridae > Lissotriton > Lissotriton vulgaris. Next base: position 44,799 of record NW_028243195.1, on the reverse strand, counting down.
TGGAATTTAATTGCATTTACCTTGCTTGGTTGCTGCTTAGCTGGCTTGCTCTATATCTGACTTGCAGTTTAATTGCGCGATATCCCCCGGCGCCCTGCTCTGCTCCCCCCTCCATTTTGTTTTTGTTGTTGTTGTGCTCCGTGTGCGTTCCCTTGAGCCCGCCCCGCCTCCCAGCTGAGCCGCCCTCGCCCCTCCCCCTTTCCACTTTCCATATATGACCGTCGCATTTGCGCGCAGCGTTCACGCGCAGCGACCGCGCCCTATTCGCGCCGAAGGTGCGCCAAAGGTAAGCCCGTCTACGCCCGTCCGCGCCTGGACCGCGCCCAGCGCCAGACTCTCTGCCCCTCGTACCACCCACCCACCCCGCATTACATACGATGCCGCCTCTCTCCTAGCCCTTAACTCCGGCCGCTCCCTCAACTGCGTCCAAGCCGCCCCTGGACACACCCATGGACCCTTCTCATGCAACTCCTGCAAGTTCGACGGCACCAAAACCTACTCCTCGTCCACCAACGCAACACAGAGACCCGACACCAACCACCTAAAATGCATCCTGCTCAACACCCGCTCAATCCACAGACATGCCATCGACCTTTGGAATCTACTAGACACCATCTCACCAGACGTCGCCTTCCTAACAGAAACATGGATGAACGCCTCCTCAGCCCCAGACATCACCATTGCCATCCTGGAAGGATACAAGATCATCCGTAAGGACCGCGTCAAGAACACAGGAGGAGGCATCGCCATCGTCCACAAGAATTCCATTCACATCTCAACCAGCTCAGATGACAACCTTGCCAGCGCCGAGCACCTCCACTTCCAGATCCACACCGACCCCAAAACCACACTTAGAGGCACCCTTCTCTACCGGCCCCCGGGCCCCCGGGCGCAATTCAATGACGATATCACTGACTTCATCACCCCACACGCCCTCCCCTCCGAGGACTACATCCTATTGGGAGACCTCAATTTTCACCTAGAAAAGAGCAATGACAAGAGCGCTACCACCCTTCTGGACAACCTCGCAAACCTCGGACTTAAACAACTTGTCACTTCCCCCACCCACATTGCAGGTCACACACTCGACCCTATCTTCACCTCCAGCAAATACGTCTCCTTCAGCCACACCACAGCTCTTCATTGGACGGACCACAGCTGCGTTCACTTTCTCTACAATAAGCCCACAATCCACTACCACCCTCAACCCACCTTGCGTAGAAATTGGAACAAACTCACCATCGACCAGATCTCTTCATCGCTCCTCCAAATCCCTCCTGTCCACTCCTCAAACCCCGACCAAGCAGCCATTAACTTCACCCAATGGCTATCCAATAGCGCCGACATCCTAGCACCGTTGAAAAAACATCAAAACAAACTAAGCAGCAAGAAGGCCTCCTGGTTCAACGATGATCTTAAGAAATCCAAGAAACTCTGCCGCTCCCTCGAGAAAGCCTGGAAAAAAGACCCTAACTCCAACACCAGAGACGCCTTCAAAAACGCCACCCGCATACACCACCAACTAATCCGGTCTGCCAAGAAAGCCGCCTTCAAAGACCGACAAGATAACAACACCCACAATAGCAAGGAGTTATTCAACATCGTCAAAGAATTCACCAACCCATCAGCCAACTCCAACAACATCACCCCCTCTCAAGTCCTCTGCGACTCCCTAGCCTCCTTCTTCCACAACAAAATTGCAGACATCCACAACAGCTTCGACAAGCGACCCGAAGACCTACCCACCCAACCTTCTGCAGGACCTTCTCCCCCCTTGAACATCCTCAACGACTGGAACCCAATCTCCACTGAGGACACCATCCGCCTGATGAACTCCATCCACTCAGGATCCCCAACTGACCCATGCCCTCACCACATCTTCAACAAAGCAGACTCCATCATAGCACCACGCCTCCGAGACGTCATCAACTGCTCCCTCAACTCCGCCACCTTCCCGGAAAGCTGGAAACACGCAGAACTCAGCGCCCTTCTGAAGAAACCCACAGCTGACCCCACCGAACTCAAAAACTACCGCCCCATCTCGCTCCTTCCTTTCCCGGCCAAAGTCATCGAGAAAGCTGTCAACAACCAGCTTGCCGCCTTTCTCGAAAGCAACAAATCCCTCGACCCCTCACAGTCCGGATTCCGAGCCAAACACAGCACTGAGACCGCACTCATCGCAGCAACAGATGACATTCGAACACTACTGGATAATGGAGAAACAGTCGCCCTCATCCTTCTTGACCTCTCCGCAGCCTTCGACACAGTCTGCCACAGCACCCTATTACAGCGACTCAGCAACATCGGAATCCAAGGAAAAGCTCTGGAATGGATCACCTCTTTCCTCACCGGAAGAACTCAGAGAGTCCGACTCCCTCCATTCAAATCAGAGGCCTCTGAAGTCATCTGCGGCGTGCCGCAAGGATCATCACTCAGCCCCACCCTCTTCAACGTATACATGAGCCCCCTCGCAGCCATCGTTCGCCAACACAATCTCAACATCATCTCCTACGCTGATGACACCCAACTGATCCTCTCACTCACCAAGAACCCCAACACCGCCAAAAACAACTTACACGAAGGAATGAAAGAAGTAGCCGAGTGGATGAAACACAGCCTTCTGAAACTGAACTCAGACAAAACAGAAGTCCTAATCTTAGGTACATCCCCCTCCGCCTGGGACGACTCTTGGTGGCCAGAGGCCCTTGGAAAAGCACCCACCCCGACGAACCACGCACGGAACCTGGGCGTCATCCTGGACTCCTCACTCTCAATGACCAGACAAGTCAACGCTGTCTCATCATCCTGCTTCAACATTCTTCGCATGCTCAAAAAACCTTTTCGCTGGATCCCCACCGAAACTAGAGAAACGGTCACTCACGCACTTGTCACGAGTCGCCTGGACTACGGAAACACCCTATACGCCGGTACCACCGCAAAACTCCAGAAAAAACTCCAACGCATCCAGAACGCCTCAGCCAGGCTCATACTTGATATCCCGCGTAAAGAACACATCTCTGGTCACCTGAAAAACCTCCACTGGCTCCCCATAAATAAGAGAATTACCTTCCGCCTATTAACCCACGCACACAAAGCACTTTACGAACTTGGACCCGAATGCCTCAACACACGCCTGTCCTTCTACACCCCCTCCCGTAATCTACGATCCTCCAACCAAGCCCTGGCCACTGTTCCCCGCATCAACAAAGCCACCATGGGAGGTAGATCCTTCTCCTACCTAGCAGCCAAAACCTGGAACTCTCTCCCCACTCACCTTCGGCTTACTCAGAACCACCTAGCATTCAGAAAGCAACTTAAAACTTGGATATTCGATAAGTAATTTCCCTCCTTCCTCAAGCGCCTTGAGACCCTATGGGTATGTAGCGCGCTATATAAATTTCTGACTTGACTTGACTATCCATCGCCCTCACTCTATCTATCTATCTATCCATCGCCCTCACTCTATCTATCTATCCATCGCCCTCACTCTATCCATCGCCCTCACTCTATCTATCTATCTATCCATCGCCCTCACTCTATCTATCTATCCATCGCCCTCACTCTATCCATCGCCCTCACTCTATCTATCTATCTATCTATCTATCTATCTATCTATCCATCGCCCTCACTCTATCCATCGCCCTCACTCTATCTATCTATCCATCGCCCTCACTCTATCCATCGCCCTCACTCTATCTATCTATCTATCCATCGCCCTCACTCTATCCATCGCCCTCACTCTATCTATCCATCGCCCTCACTCTATCCATCGCCCTCACTCTATCTATCCATCGCCCTCACTCTATCTATCTATCCATCGCCCTCACTCTATCCATCGCTCTCACTCTATCTATCTATCTATCGCCCTCACTCTATCCATCGCCCTCACTCTATCCATCGCCCTCACTCTATCCATCGCCCTCACTCTATCCATCGCCCTCACTCTATCTATCTATCCATCGCCCTCACTCTATCCATCGCCCTCACTCTATCCATCGCCCTCACTCTATCCATCGCCCTCACTCTATCCATCGCCCTCACTCTATCCATCGCCCTCACTCTATCTATCTATCCATCGCCCTCACTCTATCTATCTATCCATCGCCCTCACTCTATCTATCCATTGCCCTCACTCTATCTATCCATTGCCCTCACTCTATCTATCCATCGCCCTCACTCTATCTATCCATCGCCCTCACTCTATCTATCCATCGCCCTCACTCTATCTATCCATCGCCCTCACTCTATCTATCCATCGCCCTCACTCTATCTATCCATCGCCCTCACTCTATCTATCCATCGCCCTCACTCTATCTATCCATCGCCCTCACTCTATCTGTCTATCTATCGCACCCACTCCATCTATCGCACCCACTCCATCTATCGCCATCACTTTATCTATCTATCCATCGCCCTCACTCTATCCATCGCCCTCACTCTATCTATCTATCTATCTATCTATCTATCCATCGCCCTCACTCTATCTATCTATCTATCTATCTATCTATCTATCTATCTATCTATCTATCTATCCATCGCCCTCACTCTATCCATCGCCCTCACTATCTATCTATCTATCTATCTATCTATCTATCTATCCATCGCCCTCACTCTATCTATCTATCTATCTATCTATCTATCTATCGCCCTCACTCTATCCATCGCCCTCACTATCTATCTATCTATCCATCGCCCTCACTCTATCCATCGCCCTCACTCTATCCATCGCCCTCACTCTATCTATCCATCGCCCTCACTCTATCTATCTATCCATCCCCCTCACTCTATCCATCGCCCTCACTCTATCTATCTATCTATCCATCCATCGCCCTCACTCTATCCATCGCCCTCACTCTATCTATCCATCGCCCTCACTCTATCTATCCATCGCCCTCACTCTATCTATCCATCGCCCTCACTCTATCCATCGCCCTCACTCTATCCATCGCCCTCACTCTATCCATCGCCCTCACTCTATCCATCGCCCTCACTCTATCCATCGCCCTCACTCTATCCATCGCCCTCACTCTATCCATCGCCCTCACTCTATCCATCGCCCTCAATCTATCTATCCATCGCCCTCACTCTATCTATCCATCGCCCTCACTCTATCTATCTATCCATCGCCCTCACTCTATCCATCGCCCTCACTCTATCTATCTATCTATCCATCGCCCTCACTCTATCCATCGCCCTCACTCTATCTATCTATCTATCCATCGCCCTCACTCTATCCATCGCCCTCACTCTATCCATCGCCCTCACTCTATCCATCGCCCTCACTCTATCTATCCATCGCCCTCACTCTATCTATCCATCGCCCTCACTCTATCTATCCATCGCCCTCACTCTATCTATCCATCGCCCTCACTCTATCTATCCATCGCCCTCACTCTATCTATCCATCGCCCTCACTCTATCCATCGCCCTCACTCTATCCATCGCCCTCACTCTATCCATCGCCCTCACTCTATCCATCGCCCTCACTCTATCCATCGCCCTCACTCTATCCATCGCCCTCACTCTATCCATCGCCCTCACTCTATCTATCGCCCTCACTCTATCTATCGCCCTCACTCTATCTATCGCCCTCACTCTATCTATCGCCCTCACTCTATCTATCGCCCTCCATCTATCGCCCGCACTCTATCTACCTATCTATCACCCTCACTATCTATCTATCGCCCTCACTCTATCTGTCTATCTATCGCACCCACTCCATCTATCGCCATCACTTTATCTATCTATCGATCGCCCTCACTCTATCTATCGCCCCCACTCTATCTTTCTATCTAATGCGCTCACTCTATCTATCGCATCACCACAGCATCACTCAGCACCACCACAGCATCACTCAGGGGCACCACAATATCACTATACACTACCATAACATCACTGAACACCACAGCATCACTCGTCGCCACCACATCATCACTCAGCACCACCACAGCATCAATCTGTGCAACCATTCAACAACAACTGGTTCAAATATGTTCTCTCAATATTCCAAGCTTTATTACAAATGTCACAAAAAGATGTTAATATTTCACTTCTGTTCTTGGATTTTCGTCACAATAAAATACACTGAACATAATCTTTACAAAAGTTATTTACAAAAGTTTAAGCTATTGCCATTATAAATTACAATAACTTTTATTGAAGTATTAATTATTTAAAAAAATGAAAAGCCATTGTTATTTGTAATATCAATACATCTAAGTCACATGAATACAACACATATTGCATTACAAATGCTATAGGTGTCACATTTGCAAAAGTTAAAACTATTGGCATTGTAAATGAAAAAGCTATTCATTTCCCTATTTTCAAAACCAACACATAAATAAAATATTTGTCATTTACAATACCAATAGCTCAAACTTTCCTAATGCGAGACCTATTGCAAATTGCAGTGAAAAAAACGAAATAAAATGTTTACTTTCTTTAAGTAATGTGTCTACAAGATAAAGGATGTAATGTATCATGATTTAGTGTACTTCTGATATGTAAAATAGTCCCCCATGCAGGATGGACTAAGTAGGAAGTATTATTATTATTATTATTATTATTCTGAGTTTTGTATAGCGCCTGGTTACCAATAGGCATCCCCGCGCTTATCAGAACATAACACTACTAAAAGAATGAAAAGATTAAACAGAGAACAAAAAAGTTTTTAAAAGTTTACGGAACCTAAGAAGACTGGCTTCGGAGCGCAGTTGTAAGGGCAGTGAGTTCCACAAGGAGGCCACATTTATTGAAAGTAGAATGATACACTAATTTGGTCATTAGCATAAAGAGATAGCAAAATGATCCTCTGTCCGGAGCCAATATAGAGACACACTGTGTTTATTTTAAAGAATTGTTGACAATAAGTCAAATGGCAGAGCTAACAACAGCACGTGCTATAAGGGCCTCTATAAACATTTTCTCCACATTGGACATTTGTGGGGCAGTCATAGAGGTGCAGGCAAACCATGGGTATGTAGGCAAATCCACCTATGCTCGCGTTGTGCCGGCTCCTCTCTGGGTGACAGCTACGTCATGTCTCACCCCCAGGAGACTACCCACAGACCTGCTGGCCCAGGACAGGCTAACCATTAGAGGTTACTGGGCGGGCGATTGCAATGCAGCCACTCAGTGCCACATAGATCCCACTTCCTCACATAAAGACAACAGGAGAGTGAAGGATGTGCTTGTACGGCAGGCAGAAGAACAGTTGACCTGATGACAATTTACGTATTTGATGAATGGTTAATTCTAGTTAGATACTCCCTTTATCCCCCTGGGTCTAATACAGGATGTAGGCATTTGATAGGCTGTGTTAATTTTGAGAGGGGGCTTATGGTGTAATTTTTTGTATAGTATCCAAAACATATTTCTGCATTTTCCGAGCGCGGCAATTAACAGATTTTAATATTGACCTGTTTAATGGTACCTTTAGAATGATGGAAGGCAATCTCTGCCTTGCTAGACTACAAACTTGTGACATAAAGATAATGATGTTTTAGCTATGATCATGTTATATTATGTTCTATCAATCCCTCTACCTAAAGCACATGGCATGCATGTACATACATGTGGGTTTTTACACCAGGATCGGAGATTCAAGTTAAGCCTCAAGGCAGCAACAACCAAATGCAAAACCTCCAAAAGAAAGGGGCAGAGGAGAAAAAGGAGGAGGGGACCAAGGCAAAGAAAATAAATCCAAAGAAAAGAATTTAAAATGGGACACGCCATAGTAAAAACACCATAGAGTACTGACAACACTGAGAATTCCATTATAAACCTGATGGACATTGACCTAACATCTCAAGAAACAAAGATCCTTAATTGGGACTTTCATTCCGCCCTGAACAGAATATGAGTTACGCTCGAACGAGAAATGATTTCTTCAAATTTATAAGGAACATCAAATTAAAGAAGTTTTTCATGCTTAAACAGAATAACAAAAAGAGATCAACAGATGTAAGAAGGACGAGAGACCAACAGAGTGCCCTAACAGTCGAAGACATGAATTTAATGCCGGAACTCCGGGAGCTGGAAAATGAGAACATGGGAATATAAGGACGAGTCAATGAAGAAGAGATGCTGATTGAAGAATAATAGATATCTTTGGTGAAGCCCTCACTAATTCTAGACCCAAATTTAAGTTCCCCCCCAATGATATCAAATGATGCAATTGATGTTTTCAGTGATCTAGTAATCAATTAATTAAAAAACCTGTATATTAATAGCAGTAAGAATGATAATAATCAGTGTCAAAAATAACATCAAATGTTGATCAATAAATTGCATGCAGATAATCTGACAAAGGTAGTAATATTGTATTGTGGGTCAAAGAGAAGTATCTGACTGAGACATATAAACAACTGAACAATATATTGTGTTATTGTAAAGTAACAAAGGAATCAATGATATCAGTACAAATGAAGTTTGCTTCAGAGTTACAGGTATGGAAAGACAAGGGTTTACTCAGTCATGAGGAATATTTGTTCCTCAAAACAGATAATCTAATGACACAAGTGATGTATTTGATCCCTAAAGTCCACAAAGATCGAGAAAATCCACCAGGACATGATATTGTCTCTGCTATAGGCAGCACTTTTGAGAATACATCTAAGTATGTTGATCGTTATTGGGAACCTTAGTGAGAAGTCTCCCATCTTATATACAAGACACAGGAGATCTTTTGCGCAGAATTTATATTCTCCCAGGGGACGAATATTACGTACTAATTACAGTTGATGTCACCACAATGTTTATTAGTATTAAACTCAAAGATGGCCTTAGAGCGGTTAGTCACTTCCTTTGGGCAAGGCCACTGAAATTGTGACAGCATACTCAGATGTTGCCTACTATGGTGGATTGCTGTCTAAACAGTAATTTTTTCAATTTCAATGGTGAACTCTTCCATCAGATTCGTGGCACGGAAAACGTCACCTGCTTCACACACATGTGAATTTACATATGGGCTGGTGGGAGGAGCAGATGATCTGGACCAGTTACCATGATATATAGGAGGAAAAAGTTGTACATTGTAGCTGCTTTATTGACAACATATTTATTGTTTGTAGGGGTATGGAAGAAAGCGCCAGGGTGTTCCTCGGTCAAATTTAAGGGAATGACCTCAACTTGCACTTTACAAATACAATAAGCAAGATGGAGATCAATTGTTTAGATCAGACAATATATGTAAAAGATAATACGATGGATACAGCCTTCCATACACTATAGCTGAATAATGCTGTAAGGACTCCCCTGTATATTATAAACAATACATTAAAAACAGGGAAAAACAAACAGCAAAGCAAGTTTGAAAACTGTTTTAATGCTTACTACTTAGCACAATCCCTCAGATAGGACTGAAAGCATTGACAGCTCACAGGCTGCATTGTAGAAAACATAGCATAGAAAAGCTGAAAAGCTAACCCTTAGCAACATAGAAATAAACTGGCACCGTGCCTTTAAGGCAGCCATGATCCTAGTTCCCATCATGCCTCAGGGGTGACAGGTCGGTTGTTCTTTACGGTGACCCAAAGGCCAGGGAACAAAGAGTTGACATTTCTTTAAACAAAGTTCCTTTACCCGGGGAGGCGGGAGGGTTGCTTAAGACTTTGATGAGGATACCCCTGGAAGAGAACTAGGATTACAGGTAAGTAACTAATCCTTCTCTTCCATGGGATCTTCATCAATAGTCATAAGCACTAGAATAGAATAGCGAGCCTCACCTCTTCCACCTGCGGGCAAAGGAAAACAAGTAAATTGGGAACACTCCAGGCGAAACACAGACCCAAAAAAGATAAGGCAAGCCACTGAATAAAAATCGGGCAAATGATAGCGACAGTAAAGCCAGCCAATGGTAAGGAATGAGTGGACTGCAAGCCTCAAAGTTCTTCGCAAGTGCACAATAATTCTTTCATAACTAGACTGCTTGCGCTGTTTGTTAGGCTTGACCTAAACAGAACCCTTTCTATACCCGTCCATCCTAACTGTGCAGACTCACCCAGAGTCGAGGCACAGGCTGTAGAATGCTAGGATTAAAGTGGCCACTGTGCTAGAATACAATGATCTTTAGAGGTTTCGCCTAGAACTTGTTGGATGAAAAACATGGACTTGCCCCAGTGAATGTGCGTATTTTCACTTCCTGTTTGTGTCTCAACTCTGGGTTGAAAACCTCTGATTGGATAACATGGACAGTAAAATAAGTGAGTAGATTACAATGATTACAAGTCCTATCCATAGAATGCTCTCCATCTTTATTTACAACATTTCCCTGTTCTACTTTCTCCATCAATGCACTAAAACAGTACCCTTTCCATCTTTTCCGTGCCCTCTCGCTGTATTCTCCCACACTTTACATTTTCACGTCTGCCCACTGCCCCCACTCTTGCTCTTCAGTGCTGGAGTGCTTGGAAACGTACTCTGACTCCATCTCCATCTCCTGAGTGCCAATGTTTTATATGCAAATCACCATCAGCTAAGATGTCTACCTGAAGAGACCACCATATACAGGCACTAATTTAAAACTGTTGCTGCAGGAATAAGACAGCACAGCAGAAAACCATAGATTGTGTGGCAATTATGCCTAACAGTTTACAACACTAATGTGTTTATTAATTGTACTTTATACTGCAAACAGCTTCTAGGCGCTTTAAAATTACAGTTGTTCCAATTACACAGAAAAATGGAAGGTTCAATTGACCCTGCTAGAAAACGATTGTGTGAACACAGATCGCAGCGGATGTTAATAGCAAGCTTTTAGCTCAATGAGCCACCCTGCTGGCAAGTACAGTACAGTGCACAATTCCACTTCAGCAATTATTACTAGCCTCTGTTGACTAAAAATGAACGCAGAGTGGCATTCGTTACCTAAAAAATGAACGTATCATAGGAATGGACTGCGTTGTGTGCAAATATTCACAATTATCAATGGTTCATCCTCTGGAGCGACTATATAGATGGATAAAATACTACATCCTGAACGTGTTTAATAGGATTTGCAAATGTTACATCTCCATTTACTCCTGAGAGTGCAGGCTTACTAGAAGTTGCAAAATCCATATAGTGCGGAGCTACTGGTCTGAATGGCAAACAGAACAAGCTTTGTGCAAAGGCCGCCCCTCAAGCTCTTACTGCTAAATTTCTGAATTTGATGTTAAAGAAAGGACTAGGGATATACGTGGTATGTAAACACATTTTTAGGGCTGTACAACGGCTTACATTTGCAGCAGTTGTGTCAATCTGTACACTGCTGAGAAGAGCTTGTGTGTCTTGGGCATTCACAAGCAGTGTTACTGCATTTAAGGTAAAGAACAAATCCCAAAGTTAGTCGTAAGATGCAAGGCTGGCTGCAGCACTGGTTCCCAACATGTGTGATCTGCTGAACCATGCACCAAAGTAGAACTCCAATCCGACAAGCAACATTACCACATCCCACAGCTCAGAGGACCATTAACGTAGGCCAACATGCACGCACTACCAGAATGCGAGGAGCGAAACCCATGTAGACAGGTAAAATCACAATAAAAAGGCCGTCCAAGGGTGGGATCAGTTGTTTTACCCTCCCAAAATAAACTAACATGAAAGTTGACAAGCTGTAAATTTATTTCAGTAGTTAGCCACTATTTTGCACCGTTGTAATATATCTGGATGCAGCGCATTGGAAATCCGATGCGGACCAAGCCACCTGGAAGAAAGGAAAAGTGAAAGCGTGCCATTCGCGCGCTGTGTTTAAATGCCAGCCCTACGCGGGGACAGGAGAGCTGCAGGCGTACGGAGTGCACATCTCCTGTCAGTACGCGTGCACATCTCCTGTCCGGGCGCACACATGTTTTGTCTCTCTTCCGCACCAAAGCCACAACAATAGAGTTTCGCCAAGGCGAAGCAGCGCATGCGCTGCGTTCGCTAGGCAAGACCTAATAAGGAATTATCAATCAAGCTCAGATAACTAAACTTGAAAATACAGATATCTTATTATCTGAACAGATTCCTCAAGGAGGCTTGGCCTACTTGGGTATCCGCCCTGGAGTCGGATTCGAGACAGTTATGCCTTGTGAAAGTGTGTACCGATCTCCAGGTTGCTGACTTGCAAATCTTTGCCATTGGACCATCTTGCAAGAAATCTACTGTAGCCGCTTTCCCCCTAGTGGAATGTGCTTTAGGAGACAACAATAGGGGTTTTGTTTACCAACTGGTAGGCCAATCTAGTACAGGACACTATCCATCTTGAAATGAGCCGTTTGGAAGCTGGAAAGCCTGTCCTCATGGCACCATAATTTAAAAACAATTGGTCTGGTTTCCTTATGGCCTTCCTTCCCTCCAAATAGAACTTGAGCACTCTCTTAAGGTCTAAGGAGTGTAGTGATCTCTCCACAGGAGTAGTAGAATTGGGAAAGAAGGAGGATAGATCGTTTGGTGGTTAACATGAAAATCAGATACAACCTTTGGCAAAAAAGAAGGATGAGTCCTTAACACCACCCTGTTGTGGTGAAACACAATATATGGTTCTTTGGCACATAGCGCTAGGATCTCATTTACTCTGCGCGCTGATGTTGTTGTCACTAGTAAAGCATTCCTCCATGTCAATTGCTGCAGCGTGGCCTTATGAATGGGTGCAAAGGGAGGAGCCATCAATCTGGAAGGACTAGGTTCAACTCCCAAGATGGAGAAGGAGGCCAAGAAGGAGAAGGAGGCCAAACAGGGGTATACACCTTCTTTAAACTCTGTAGGAAATCCTTCACCACTTGCAGTTGAAAAAAGGAAGGCTGGTTGGGTGACCATCTGTAGGCCCTAATGGCCGCCAAGTGCACCCTGATTGATGAATACTTCAAACCTGCCTTGGCGAAGTAAAGGAGGTAAAGAAGAATGACCCCCTCCTGCCCTTGTAGGATTAAAATGATTACGTGCACACCACAAGTAGAATCTCTTCCACTTAAAAGAGTACAACACCCTCGTGGATGGTCTGTATGCCTCCTTCAAGATTTGCATACAGTCCTGCAGTAGATTCAAGTGCCCATATTGCAGGACCTCAGGAGCCATGCTGCCAAGTTCAGTGAGGGAAGGCTGGGATGGAGAATCTTCCCGCCCATCTTGGTCAGAAGGTCCGATCTGTATGGCAGTCTCTTGTGGGGGAGTACCGACATCTGTAATAGGTCTGGGTACCACCACTGACGAAGCCAGTATGGAGCTATCCAGATCATCGTCATGTTGGATCGGATGAGCTTGGACACCGCCTTTGGGATTAGAGATAGGGGAGGAAAGGCGTATGCAAATGTTCCGGACCAATCCATCAAAAGTGCATTCCCCCTCATCCCTGGACGGTAGAACCTGGACGCGAAGGCGTGGCATTTTTCGTTTTGGTCATCTGCAAACAAATCTATTGAAGGTCGACCCCACTGATGGAAAATGTCCGCCACCACTTCGTCGTTTAGCAGCCAGTCTGGCTTATCTACGAAGTGCCGACTCAGTGCGTCTGCTCGCATGTTTTGCTCCCCTGGAAGGTGCACCGCCGTGATGGAGAGGCCTCGGGCTAGAAGCCAGTGCCAAATCACTTGAGCTTTCAGGGAGAGTGGGCGAGAGCATGTACCACCCTGTTTGTTGAGATAATACATGGTGGTTGTGTTGTCTGTTTGAATCAGAATCAAGTTGGATTTGATCGAAGGCTGAAAAGCTTTTAGAGCTAGATGGACTGCTCGCAGCTCTAACATGTTTATATGATACGACTGCTCCTTGCTGGACCACCGGCCCTGCGTCTGTAGGACATCCATGTGTGCCCCCCATCCTTGTACAGATGCATCCGTGCTCAAGGACTCTGCCGGAACTGGTTGATGGAAGGGGACTCCCACCAAGAGGTTCTTCGGTCGAGTCTGCTGCTTGAGAAAGCACAATCCTGTCTTCCCAGTGACCTGATGCTTGATCCCACTTGTCCTCCAGATCCTGTTGCAAAGATCTCATCCTCAGCCTGGCGTTGGGAATGAGAAAGATGCAAGAAGCCATCGACCCTAGTAGAGATGCCACTTACAGGACCGTTGGCTGAGCTGCCTGGAGAAGAGCATTGCATTTCTGCTCCATTGACAAAAGTGTCTCCTCCAAAGGAAACGCTCTTCCTATGTTTGAATCCAGAGTGGAGCCCAAATAATGGATCGTCTGAGTAGGCCAGTGAACCGATTTTTTCATGTTCACATGAAGGCCCAACTGTGTAGCAGATTTAAACAAACCTTAAAGTCGTTCCTTACTTTTCGAGGGGATGGTCCTTTCAACAGCCAATCGTCTAAGTAAGGGTAAACAAACAGACCCTTTTGGTGCAGAGCTGCCGCCACCACTGTCATGCACTTGGTAAAGACTCGTGGGGCAGATTTCAGTCCGAAGGGCAAGACCTTGAACTTGTAATGCTTGCTGCCGACCAAGAATCATAGGTACTTGTGATGACGTGGAACAATTGGTATGTGGAAGTACGCATCTTGGGGATCAATCAAACACATCCAATCTCCTTCTTGTAGATGTGGACATATTTGATGAAGTGCCAAAATGCAAAACTTCTCCTTCAAGATGACTTTGTTCAGCGATCGAAGGTCCAGGATAGGTCTGAATTTGTGCTCTTGATCTCTTTTTGGCACAAGGAAGTACCTGGAATATACTCACTTCCCTCGCTGAGCAGGAGGTACCTCTTCTATGGCCTTTTTTCGCAGAAGGGTTACCACTTCCTGACGAAGCAACTTTAGCTGGTGAGGGCGAGATCTTTTTGGAGGAATGTCCTTTGGAGGCACACAAAAACGTAGTGCGTATCCATTGCGTAGTATACTGAGCACCCACCGATCTTTTGTTATGTTGCACCACTCTCTCAGATGATGTGAACTACTTCCTGCCACTGGAGTGGATAATGGTGCCAGAGGAGGCTCGTGTTCATTGCTTCCATGCTGATCTGGCCGTGTTGGAGGATTGTTGTTGATGACCTTCTCTACCTCTGTTTGACTTTCCGCCTTGGAATTGCGACTTGCCTTGCTTCTTGCTTTGGGATGACTGAGGGGTTTGAACCCTCTGTTGGTAGCCCTTGCGCTGGTTGGGTCTGTATCTTCGCTTGAACTCTTTTTTTCTTTTCCAATCCCACAGCCTTGAGAGTGTCTAACTCAGCTTTCATCCTCGCCATCTCCTCATCAGTGTGGGAGCCAAACAGAGAGGAGCCAGAGAAGGGTAGTTTAAGGTTCCTCTGTTGTGCATCTAGGACACTTTCAGAGATGATCCTGCTGCCCCCCAAACCTTCCGTCCCAAAGAATCTTGGGACCTACTTTCCTTGTCTGGTGGGACTGACGAAGATGCAGTTACTGCATGCGTTTTTCTTGCCGCGGCAATGATCACAGAGTCCGAAGACGGATCTCATTTCAAGAAAACAGGGTCTTTCTCTGCCAGCTTATATTTCTTCTGCATTCTAGCCGGTGCAGCATTAAATGAAGATGGAGTTAGAAAAATGTCCATCACCGCTTCCAGAAGACCAGGAACCAGAGGGAGCAATGGTCGTTACGCTGAACTCTGATGTAGTGTCTCAAAAATAACCGTTGTAGCGACCTGAGGAGTCGACATCTCGATGTTCAGTTTTTGTGCTCCTCTCTGAACAACATCATGGTAAGTATTTATGTCGTCGATCGGAGATACTCTTGATTGAGGGCTATCCGATAAGAGTCGGCGAGTAGTCCCTCTTAGAGGAACGAGTGGAGGAGGAAGACCATATAGGGGACCTTATCCTCTTGTGATGAGAACCAGAAGGTCTGCGCTCCCTTGACCTGCCTCCACGGTCCCTACGTCTGGCTGATGGAGATCTATCCACCTCTTGCGCCAATCTTTGCAGAGGCGACCTGTGGAGCGGACTGGTGTATTCCTCCTCTCGCCTTGTTGTTCCTGTAGGGTTTTTACTCCAGTGATGGAGTGGAAGCAGCCATCTCGGAGACAAATGAACAGAAGGGGAAGCACCCCTGTGTTGTGGAGGAGACCTTCGTCGCAACCTATCCGAATGTCGCTCTGGAGATGGAGACGGTGAATGCTCTGGTGAAGGAGGCCTTAAGGGGGTGATAGGACGAGTGCCGTGGCGCTGGCTCAGTCACCAAAACTACAGAGCCTCCTCCAGACCTCACTGATGCCGGTCTCGACGTCGAGCGTATGACCTGTTCCGACGGAGCCTCCCTCGACGTCGAATGGGATCTCCATTCCAGACGTCGACTTTCGCCCAGTTGTCAGATCTGGTCTTGACGTCAGTTCTCTATTCCGCTACGTCGAATGTCTTGCTGACGACGTGGAAGTACCTCTGTGCCTCGACGCCGATCGGCGCCGAGCTGACGACGGCGGAGAGATTTTGTTCCTCGTGCCGAACGTCGCCGGGATAACGACGGTGGAGGGCTTCTGTTCCTCAACACCGATCGTCATCGGGTTGACGGAGGCGAAAGACTCCTGTCCCTCGACGCCGATTGTCACCGGGTTGACGACGGCGGAGGGTTTCTTGCCTTCAACACCGATCGTCGCCCTGATGACGAAGGCGGAGGGCTTCTGTTCCTCGACGCCGATCGTCACCAGGTTGACGACGGCGGAGAACTCCTGCTCCCCGAGGCCGATTGTTGCCGGGTTGACGAAGGCGGAGGACTCCTGCCCCTCGACGCCGATCGTTGCCGGGTTGACGACGGCGGAGAACTCCTGCTCCCCGAGGCCGATTCTTGCCGGGTTGACGAAGGCGGAGGACTCCTGCTCCCCGACGCTGATCGTCGCCGGGTTGACAATGGCAGAGGACTCCTGCTCCTCGAGGACGATCGTCGCCGGGTTGGCTGAGGACTCCTGCTCCTTGACGCTGATCGTCGCTGGGTTGACGATGGAGGAGGACTTGTAACCCTAGACGCCGAGTTGACGATGGCGGAGGATCACGATTCTTCGCCACCGACCGCGAATGAAGTGACGCACCTGAATGCCGGTGTTCTTTCGACGGCGAGCACGCCGTCAATGGTCTTCTCTCGGACGTATGTCCTACCGGTGGAAGTTTGTTAAGCACCGAGCCCGACGCTGAAGAAGAAGAGTGTGGAATCTTCTTGAAGAGGATCTGGCCCGCTTAGAGTACTTTTCTAACCGGTGAAGTGCCTCTGGAAGATGTTTCTATCCTTTTCAGCCAGTCCATAAAGAAAGATTCTTTCTCTGTCTGTCAAGGTTCTTCTGGATAAAGACTGGCAATGAGGGCAAGTCTTGGGGACATGGTCCTTAGGAAGACAAAGTATACAGACTGCATGAGAGTCTGACCTGGCCTTCTTTTTTCCACGAGAAGGGCAGGGGTAAAAAAGAGATGGCATTTTGGAGTGGAAAAAATGCCAAAATCTGTCAAAAAAGACAGTACCTTACTTCTCAAGTTGTTAGACGTCGAAGTAAGAAGAGATTTTCCCAAAAACTCGAGATTATTTCTGACAAAAAAACAGAAAAAGGTAGAGCTGTGTAACCAGGGTCCTGACTGAAGGAGCCGGAAAGAACAACTGACCTAACTGTCACCCCTGAGGCATGCGGAAGCTAGGGGTCATGGCTGCCTTAAAGGCAAAGTGCCAGTTTATTTCTATGTTTCTAAGTGTTAGCTTTTCAGCTTTGCTATGCTATGTTTTCTACAATGCAGCCTGTGAGCTGTCAATGCTTTCAGTCCGATCTGAGGGATTGTGTTAAGTGCTAAGCATTAAAACAGTTTTCAAACATGCTTTGCTGTTTGTTTTTCCCTGTTTTTAATGTATTGTTTATAATATACAGGGGAGTCCTCACAGCATTTTTCAGCTCTGGTGTATGGAAGGCTGCATTTACGTTTTATTATATATATATATATATATATATATATATATATATATATATATACATATATATACACACATATACATATACACACACACATATATACACACACATATATACATATACACATATATACATATATATGTATATATATATATTCCAAATAAATCCTGAGCCGCTGAATCCCAGGCGGCAAAAGCAGGTAACGACCTCTTCCCCAAGGAAATTCAGGATGCTCAATAACAGGCCATCAAACACTGTAGAGTGCAAGCAGTCATCATTCTTTATTCAATGCAATTACGGGCAGCTGCCCTCCATGACGCGTTTCACTCTGACAAGCAGAGCTTGATCATATGACGCGCCACCGTAGGTTGTGCCTTATATATGTAATAAAAGCCTATCAGCTTACAAAATAGGCTGAAAGGCTAAATTTTTTTAAAGTGCAAATAATATGTAAGACAATCATATGCAGAGAACTAAGTAATAACGTCAATGACACACAAAACAATAAACATGGTGTTGTGTAACCCAAACATTTGAAATAGTACATTGTTAAGGATATTACATCCATCATATTTAAAAGAAGCAGTTATGGCAAGTGCCCAAAATTCATTTATGATTGATGAGTTCCAAATAATAAATAAAACTTCAATGTGGGTCTATAAATCACAGCAAACATGAAAAACAAGGATCATGATGTTCAGATCTTAAAGTGTGTCCACAATTCCACTATCAGGGTTTAAATTCATTTTCTCCAAGTGGAAAAGAAGATGAAACGATTATTTCTTTTCCCCTCTTCTCTCCCTGTTCCTCCTTTTATCATCATCCTGACTACCTGCATCATATATATATATATATATATATATATATATATATATATATATATATATATATATACATACATACATACATACAAATATGTTTTTCACATTTAGGATTGTGTTTCCGGGTTCCCACGCATGGGTGGGAATAAGCACTAGAATATTCCCTAGTGCTTATGACTATCGATGAGGATCCCCTGGAAGAGAAATTCAGTTTAGTCAAAGTAAGACCATCAAACAAGCGAAAGGTGACAAAAAATGTAGGCCACCAACATATAATAACCACGAAGGGGCCATACGGTTGATCATGCAGAAGTATTGGCATCTAATAAAGAATGACCAGGTGGTGGGTAAAGTGGCATCTAGAAGACAGGGCATTACATTTAGAAGAATGAAAGCTATGCAGCAGGATTTAGTGAGAAGCTGTCCGGAAAGCTGTAAGCAAGTCATAACAACATGGTTTGCCAACAGATCTGAGTTCAGGAAGTGTGTCAGAAGCAAGGCCTGTCAATATGGCAAAAATATGACAGAATACAAGTCACCATTCACATCCCATACAAAACGTGTTAGAGGGAGTTATACTTGCAAGACGGAGTACGTAGTATATTTATATATATATATATATATATATATATATATATATATATATATATATATATATATATATATATATATATATATATTTGTTTTTTTTGTTTTTTTTTTTTACATCCTATACGCCTGTAAATTTGTAAATAGCATCGCTTGGTATCACAAATGCAAAAATTGTTAATATGTGCTAGTCAAGATAATTTTTGGTCAAATGACAAACTTTGTTTTATATTTTTGCACTGAGCACTTTATTTGTCGCCATTTTTCAACAGTAGTAGAAATCCTTGTATAAACACACTACAAGATGGCCGCCACAGAATTGATTTTGTACCATCTTCTATGTCAATGAACCAGAAAGGGCGGACTGTTTAAAATGGCGAATTTGTTTGTTCACTGACGACACTGACGAAGCCTTGAGCGAAACGCGTCTGTCGGGGGTGCTGGCGGGTTTGGAAATAAAATAATCAACAAGATCACGACATCCGAGTGCTGGCCGTTTCTGTCCTGACACCACTGTTTGGGAGCGTGTGACGATACCTTAAGCGCCTCACCAGCGCTGGCTTCAAGCACCCGGGACGTTGTGGAGCGGCAGCGGTGACGGAGCTGTGAAGTAATTAATTTTGGCCGCTTGCCCCGAGGATATGGATATGCAATAACAGCGGAGTGTTGAACGAAAACCTCTGTGCTACCAGGAAAGAAAAGGCGACCGGAGAGCTTCTGTTTCCCGCGGACCGAGTGAGGACGACCGAAGAACGCCGGCGTTTGTGGGTGCTCGACGGGAGTCGCCGAGGTCTGCGGTGAGTGACGGCGGCCAATTCCAGTTAGTCCTGTGTAAAGACAACTTGCCACCGCCCCCCGAACTGTTAATCTAAAAAGACTGCACACTCCTATCACCATGGCGACAATGGGAGAACTCACAGGGGAGAGGGAGGCTGCTGCCAATATGATGTTCATGTCGGTGAAAGATAAACCAGCAAAGGCCAAGAACGCTGCCATACCGACTGAGGAAACCACCAACCTTAAAAGTTTGTTCCTGAAGTTGGAGAGACTACAGGAACGAGAAGTGAGGAAATGGTGGGAAGCCACCTCCCTGGAAAGATACTTAGATTGCAACAGAGTTCCTCGAGGCCTGCGCATCTACACAATCCCCTCCTATGAAAACCCGGACCCGGCCCTTTTAAAAGATTGGGCAGAGTACACAGCAGAGTCCTCTAAGGGGATGGTCAGACTGCTCATAAAATATGCATGGAGCAACCGTGAAAAGTGTGTAAAGGATATAGCAGACCTCGAGGCTGAGATTGCTAAAGACAAAGACACGAAAACCTGTGAAGAACTTCGTACTGCGATGAGCAAAAGAATTAAAGACTATGAGATGGGAATACGCAAAAGGAAGCAAACGAAATTCCAGAGAGATGAGCAAGACTACTTATCTGGTAGAATTCTTACGTTTGCACGGAAATTTGACGCCACACATAAAAGATTGGCTCAAGGTACCGCACAAACAACAGGTATGGACACTGAGGAGTCAGAAGTGGAAACCTCAGATGGGGAACAGAACTTGGCCCCGGGAACAAAGGAAAAAGAGACAGGGGAACCTTTTTTCGACGAATACCAGGTAATGAAGGAAACCCGCCAGAGACCACAATTAAGAAACCATCCTCCTCAACAAAATCAAAGAGGAGGCCGAGGCGGGGGAAGAGGCACAAGGGGAGGTTCACAAAACACCACCATCCCGATGGTGACACGGAGTGCCTCCAATCGCAGAAGAAAGTAATTACCAAAGAAGACAACAATGTCATTAACCTATCGAAAAAGACTTTGACTATGGATGAGATCAACGTATTGAAAAAAGGTTTAAGTTTCTGTCCGACCAGCGAGTTCAACTTTGTGGGCGCCAAAATTGACTTGTTCAAATACATCAGGAAGTTAAAATTCAAAAAAATCTTCCTACAAATCCCTGAAAAAGCAACTCCAGATAATTCTGAAAAAACAGTTGCAGCAGATGAAGATGATCTCCTGGAAGTCTTGCTTACATCAACACAAGATCTACAAAATCTAGAACAAAAGACGACCACAGAGACTGAACCTTTTCCGGAACAAGCCAGAGATCCGAGCAACCTTAAACACAAATCAAGAAAACTACCGAACACACCCCATGATGCAATCGATGTGTTTAATGAAGCAGTAACAGCAGATTTGGAAAAGATGGCAAATAAAAAAATGGACATGAAGTCTTCTAACATCTCTAGGAGGGAATGGGCAGCAATAAAATCCTTGCGAGATGACAAGTCAATTGAGATTAAGCCCTCAGATAAGGGCGGGAACATCGTCATCTTCAGTAAGGAACATTACGAACAGGAGGCACATAGACAATTAAGAGACAAAGAGTGCTATGTCACAGTTAAAAGAGAGGAATATGTTAAAAGCACCATTGCCTACGAAAATCTATTAAAGCAATGGAAGGAAGATGGTATAATCAGCCCAGATGAATTTGCTTTTTTACGCTGTGATTCCCCCATGCTGCCCACCTTCTATCATTTGCCTAAAATCCATAAAAATGCCAAAAGACCACCAGGGAGGCCGATTGTCTCGGCAATTGGCAGCCTTCTGGAAAATACATCACTCTTAATAGACATTTTCTTAGCACCTATTGTTAAGGACCTGCCCTCTTATGTAAGAGATACACAGGACTTTCTTCGCATCATGGACAATGTCTCCTGGGAAAAAGACATGCTATTAATAACTATGGATGTTGTTAATCTATATACATGCATAGATCACGAACAAGGACTGTGCGCTACAAAGTGGTTTTTGGAGAAAAAACAACCGAAATACCGAGCACACAGTGAGATGCTTCTGTGCATGATGAGATTCTGTTTGTTTAACAACTACTTCCTGTTTGCAGGCCAACTGTATAAGCAGATCAGAGGGACCTCAATGGGCTCGTGCTTCTCCCCCAGCTACGCAAATCTTTTCGTGGGCTGGTGGGAGAAGCACGAGGCATGGGGAGGCAGTAATGAAAAATGGAGTGAAAGAATATTGATGTGGACCAGATACATCGACGATCTATTTATTGTCTGGAGGGGAGACAGAGCCTCGGCTGATGAGTATGTCTCAACTCTAAACAATAATGACCTGAATCTAAAGTTCACCAGCACCATAAGTGACCGAAGTGTTTGTTACCTTGACCTAGAGGTTTTTGAGGAAAATGACCAACTCCACACCAGGCTTTATAGAAAGCCAACGGCTGGTAATGCCGTATTGCATGCGGCCAGCCACCATCCTAGAAGTCTGGTAAGAAATGTACCTTATGGTGAATACCTTAGACTCAAAAGGAACTGCTCTGAAACTGATGATTTTAGAAAAGCTCAGGAAGAAGCTAGTGAGAGGTTCCAAGCGAGAGGATACTCCCGGAACATCCTAGAACAAGCTAATGCCAAAGCAGAAACTATTGACAGGAGGGATCTTCTGTTGGTTAAGGAGTCAAGGAAAGACAATGATCAGGTCAGAATGATAACGACTTTTAACAGCAAATCTGGAGAACTGGTCCAGTCCTTTAAGAAAAACTGGCACATATTACATACTGACAACATCTTGAAAAAGTCACTACCAGATAGACCTATGGTGACATATAGGAGATGCCAGTCTTTTTCGGACCATCTAGTCCATAGCCATTACTCCCCTGAGAAAGCTAATCAGACTTCCAACAAAATAGTTGGCTTTTTTCCTTGTCTACGTTGCAAGGCCTGTAAATCCAGTAAGAAGGTCAAGGAGTATCCGTGCAGATCAGGTGAGGAGAGACCCAACAGAAAGATTATGAAGCATCTGAACTGCAATTCAGAGTATACAGTCTACTGTCTGGTCTGCCCCTGTAACAAACGATACATAGGAAGTACCATAAAACCAGCAAAAATGAGACTCTTAGAACACATGAGGGCTATCGTGAACAATGACAAAACTTATCCGATAGCCCGTCATTTTGCAGAACAACATCAAAGCAACAGAGATTTACTCATTTACTATTGTATAGACCAGGTTCCAAAAACAGAACGAGGGGGGAATAGAGAAAGAGCCCTCCGTATATTGGAATCGAGGTATATCCTGGACCTCAAAACGATGACACCATGGGGTCTTAACAATGATGCTGAAATGTGGGTACACCTATGATAAATTCCTGATCTGTTAAATCATTCAATCTGTCAGAACATCAAGACATGTCTTCTTGGCCCAATGTAAATAGAAACTGACTGTAGCCTTGTAAATACGTATTCCCTCCCTTTACGCCGTGTTGATTAGATATAAAATAACAACAGGGATACCAGGAATTCATGATAACTAGGTGTGGCAAATCATAAGCCCATACAGGGCTTAATTACAACCAACTAGCTATGCTTGAAATTTGCCCTAACATATGTACAAATATATTGTAGATTTGTATATAGCGGGCATAGGGTTGAATAACTTACCACCTGTATTTATTGGATTTGCACACAGTAATGGCTTGTATATAATCGGGGATACACCCCTACATAACATCCTATACGCTTGTAAATTTGTAAATAGCATCGCTTGGTATCACAAATGCAAAAATTGTTAATATGTGCTAGTCAAGATAATTTTCGGTCAAATGACAAACTTTGTTTTATATTTTTGCACTGAGCACTTTATTTGTCGCCATTTTTCAACAGTAGTAGAAATCCTTGTATAAACACACTACAAGATGGCCGTCACAGAATTGATTTTGTACCATCTTCTATGTCAATGAACCAGAAAGGGCGGACTGTTTAAAATGGCGAATTTGTTTGTTCACTGACGACACTGACGAAGCCTTGAGCGAAACACGTCTGTCGGGGGTGCTGGGGGGTTTGGAAATAAAATAATCAACAAGATCACGACATCCGAGTGCTGGCCGTTTCTTTCCTGACACCACTGTTTGGGAGCGTGTGACTATATATATATATATATATATATATATATATATATATATATATATATAACATTGATATATATATATATATTGTCCATGCGGTCTGTCCTAAAAAGGAAGCACTTTCTTAGCAGTGCACAAACGAGTACTGCTACATTTATGGGCTATAAAAAACGCCATTGGAGTTATCTGGTAGCCCGTAATTTTGAAGTAGAACACAACAGTCCTACAGCAGGTCTAGTGTATTTTGTTTTGGATGCAGTCCCCACCAAACATTTGAGGAGGGACAGAGAAAAACAGCTCAGGGTGTTGGAGTCCAGATATCTAGAAGAAATGAACACTGAAGAACCACGGGGTCTAAGCATGGAGGAAGATTTACATACACACCTCTAAAGAATATGAACTGAGCAGTCAGTGCTTCTCTGGAGTGGTAGAATTATAATATTAATAATAATTTTAATGAGTTATGACATAAGGTTTTAGGTAATTTTGCACAAAACACTGATCACTTTGGAAGTTATTTTGTACTTTGTAACATCTTGCTATGAAGGAGATAATGATATAACATATTAGGAATTAAGAAAGACATAGCCCACTTGGGCTTGATTACATTGTCCAACTATTAGATACCTATTATGGAAATAGAATACACATTAAATTGTATTTATATAAGGTTGAGATGATAAGGTACCTTTTTGGCAGACTTATAATGGTTGGACATAAAAATGGCATGAGGCATATTTCTCGTTTATTACGTAATACGGGAGTTAATTTAATAATAAAGGATTTATATATGTTATACAAGCTTTAGTATTATTTGTATGTTTCACATTGCATGATAATAATAATATGAGATGCAATTGTACCCTCAGAATGATAAGAATATGTGTTTTCTCAGTGGCGGATTTTTTTGCCATACTGTGCTCGAAAGCAGTTGTCAACATAAATGCCATGGAACTATGCGCTTTGCCCAAGTAAATTGAGATTTATGTGATGACTGTGGATTCAATATTGCATTTTAATTTTGAATAGTAGGCGTGAAAAGGAATTTTTAGTCATTCACAAAGGACACATTTTAAAATGTTCTTAAAATTTGCTTTCAGTATTTTAACTGTAATAAGTTTTGAGATTATGAAAATGTTATTGTCAAAGGGCAGGGCTTTAAGTGGGCCGGGTCCCACGGGGTCTGAGCACCGGCAGTTTTTTTAAGGTGGACTCGAAACGGGTCTCTATCGGGCTCTGTTTTGTGCCCTGGCCCAGGCGGTCTGTTTTTTCCAAACGTTATAGGGGTAGGGAAATCCTTTAAAGAGAGTAATTTCTCTCTGGATTTCCCTTCTCTTTTTGAAACTCAGGAGCAGCAACATTGTCGTGGTGTCACCAGGCCTTTAAGTGAAGCTTTTTTCAATATTAATACAAGCCATAGTTGCTGCTTTTTTTTTATTAAGCTTTTATTATAAATTGCCATACATGACAGAAACGTTACACATCCACATTTGCAGTATAATAGAACACATGGTGCAAGTCGCACGTGAAAACACACAGCTACAATCAGTTAAACCAAGAATGATGACAGGCTA
This sequence comes from Lissotriton vulgaris, assembly GCF_964263255.1. Classification (NCBI taxonomy): domain Eukaryota; kingdom Metazoa; phylum Chordata; class Amphibia; order Caudata; family Salamandridae; genus Lissotriton; species Lissotriton vulgaris. The sequence continues at coordinate 19,087 of NW_028243195.1, read as the reverse complement.
GATAATGCAAGAAAGGTGCGTCACTGCTACTATAAAGGACCTGGCATATGTGGACCAATACCTGGGGCAATGAAGACAAACCCCCCATTGGACAAGAAAAAGAAAAGAAAAACAGAAAACCACCCCCATTCCAATCCTGGTGCGGAAATAATAGACAGATCATTCCAAATACAATTCAAGTGTCTGAACCTAACTACGGAACTGCTCCGTTATCACAAAGAAGGCCTCGCCCCCGACATCTCCCCTCCAGCGGCCATCCCTCCTTGATCAAGTGCAATCTGTGCTCCCCTCAGTGTGCACGCAGATATAGGCGCAGCGGCTCCCAGATGTCTCTCGGTCTGGACCGCAGGGGTAGATCCTCCGCATACACACTTAGGCTGTCTCTACAGTACACCAAGTCAGCCAGCCAGTCCTTTAAACCCAGGCGCCTTCACCTCCCCCACGCCATCGCCACTCTCCGCGCAGCCATAAGTAGCGCCAAGCGCACCAGCCTGCCATTCACCCCCTTAACGTATGGCACGCAACATATGAGACACACCAGTGGCGTACAGGGGATATCCGCAGCAACTATTTCACGCAAACTACTCACTCCCACCCCCCAGAAGTCAGCCACTGGTCGGCAGTTCCACGCCAGATGCCTAAAATCCGCATCGTCCTGACCACACCTGTCGCATCTCACCGTGTCCCGCAGGCCATATTTATACAGATGTGCCGGAGTATGATATACTTGATGTAAATACTTGAAATGGATAATTCTGAGGTTACCATTCATACTCAACGACCCAGTCAGGCCACACACGTGCCTCCAATTGTCTTCCGAGATAGCAGTGTCCAAACATGCATTCCACTTGGCCCAGCTTTTGTCGTCCCCTACCACTGATTCATCTTTAATCAGCTTATACAATTTTGACAGTAGGCGTTTGTTATTGGGCACCGCAAGAACCGCCTGCAACGACCTTAGAACCGGAGGCTCTTCTGGAAAGGTGACGTAATGGTCCCTAGCCGCTCCTCTCAGGCGATGAACCGCAAAGCGGAACAAGAGCGATTGATTCACTATGTGGCCAAGGTCCCCCTGCTCTAAGAAGGCGCCGTTTGGATATACATCTCGAAGATGGGCGATTTCCGCCTCTCTGAGTACTCTCATAGACGGGCCTTCGCTTGTAACCAACAACCGCCCATGCCATTCCAACCGCAGGTCCGGCGCATACAGTGGTAGCTTCTGCGCCAACCACCCAAGCCATAGTTGCTGCTTACTTATCTTATGCATCCATTGACAAAGCCAATAGTTATGACTTGTTGTAGGTATGATGTTACTTGTTGTATCATACCTGGATGCAATGACAAACAGCAAAATACCAGTCGGGCGGCACACTGTGCTAAGCACACATTTTTAGCTTAAGTGTTTTTAAGCCACGCCCTTCAGTCCATTGGCCACGCCCCCTTGAGAGACTCTTCCCCCAGTTTTTTCATCCCACTTAAAGCCCTGCTTAATGGTGATGTTAAATAAAGAACATTGAAATATGTGGTCAATAAGGTAAGAAGAAAGACGTGTAATCTCATAGGAGATGTAATGTGAGAAGTTGAGTATGTTTTCACTTTCTGTGGTAACACGTCATGCATTAAACTTTGTAAATACGGGCAAAAATGGCGCCTCGGCATTCTTGAGCAAGGCTGTGTTTCAGCTGAAACGCATTTGATGGTAGCCTGCCAATGAAAATATCATAAGACCACACATGGCAACGTCATTCTAGCAGATGGAGGAGTTTGGTGTACTCGTGGGTATGTATGCAAGTACTGCACATTCTGCGGGCCTCTATATGCCATTCATAGGATGCAGTATAAATCGGAGCAGGAACACCCCAGCCTTTCCACCATCTGCACTTCATAAACTGTACAACACCTAGTGCCTCATTACAAGTGCCCTCTAAAATTCTGATGTGTGGTAAAATTTGTTACGACACTTATACGAATTATTAGTTGTGGGGATTAGATCATATCTGATAAATGTTGTGTCGGTTCTGCAGGTCAATCCTGACAAAATTTACTGAGGAAAATGTGTGGAAGCACCAAAATCTGCATGTTATGCTAAATTTTGCAAGTAAAGCATGTAAAAGGTGATTAAATCTGAAGACTACGGTGTTGGATGTTGTCATGCAAGATAATCATTGCGCAGGACACCTGGTCACTCATAATGAGGCACATAGTTGGCTACGCGCCTCATTTAGGGCCCGATGTAGGAGCCCTAATACCGGTCGGAAACGTCCGACACCGGTATTACGGTTTTCTTATGTAGGGGGCTACATAAGTACAGATTCGGTAATTTTACTGATTCTGAACATTTACCGATTCGGTAAAATACCGAATCGGTAAATGTACAGAATCGGTAAATAGAGATGTAGGTGGCACTCTGAGTGCCACAGGCCTTCAAGAGTCGGTATTTTACCACCCAATCCAACTGGGTGGTAAAATACCGAATCCAGGTGTGCATGCACATCTGTGCATGCACACCTGTGCCATGTGACATACAGACATGCCCTTAGGGCATGTATGTGTGCCACATGGCACACAAGCCTGTAATGGGGTGCTAGAGGGTGTCAAAGTGACACCCCCTGCACCCTTGCAAGAATAGGTAATTACTGAATCGGTAAATACCGATTCGGTATTCCACATTGATTCCTATGGGTTTCAAGGCCCATAGGAATCAATGGGGGATACCGATTCGGTATTTACAGAATCGGTAAATACCGAATCTTACAGTTCGGTATTTACCGATTCAGAATTACCTACATTTCCCCCCCTCTAATTTACCACGTCTTAAATACCGAATCGGTATGATTCGGCATTTTAGAAGTGGTAAATTAGATTTACCTACATCGGGCCCTTAGAGTTTGGAGGATGCCGCACATCTGTCAAAAAGTAGATGTCCTCTCCACCAACTCGGGGTTTCCCTGCTCTATTTAGAGCTGGTGGTAGCGCTATGGGGTGGGGCCAAGATCGCCTCTGGTTTGGGGATGCTCACTGGAGATGACTGAGCATGGGTATACTAGCATAACAGAGGATAGCCAGGGCAACAGTACTGTGAGTTGAGAATCATATGCAACTTGTTTAAATTTTAGGGAAAAAATTAATACATTTGTCAGTGCTATTCTGAACTAATGTTACTGTGCAGTACAGTCAATCCATAGAGACCTATTTACACTGACGCCAATGAGTAGTGCTATCCAGGCTGCCTGATTTTGGAGCTTGTATGTGGCTTTAATGCAGATATAAAATGGTTAAAGACAAACAAGGCAGAGCCCAAGCCACTGATGTCAGAGACATGGGATTTTACATTGGGGAATAAGACACCGGCAGTGGAAACCACATCCTCTGACATTATGGCAGCCATTAGCGATTCCCGTATGCCAATGGAGCATAAAATCAACAATGTTTCAAAAGAGATGAATCTCACAAGAATGAATCTCTGCAAAGTTGCAAAAAGAGCCCGGACGACTGAAGAGGTGGTGGATGGCGGCATGGAAATGTCGATGGAAATGAGGTGTGCCGTAACCAAGCTGCAGGAGACTACATGAGCAATGGAGGCCAAAGTGGAGAAGGTGGAGAGGAAGTCATGTCACAGTAATAACCCTCTTCTAGGCTTTCTGGAGAGCTGACAGACAGATACTGGAGATGGATACTGAAAACATTTCGCCCTTAGGGGGCTATTGAAATTGTTTTCCCTGGCAATACCCAAAAGCACAAGAATGAATAGGGGTGTTCAATATGAAGGACTAGCAATTAAGCTCTTTTCTGGACTATAACCAGGCGGTACGGTGCCAAAGAAAGACATTCAAAGCAGTGAAGCTAGAGAGAGAGAGAGAGAGAGAGAGAGTGGTATTAAATGAATGTTTCCTTTTCCTTACAAACTAGGAGTACTAGCTGATGGTAAGACACATTTTTTGCATGATGCCAGAAACTGCCTGTGACTGGATAGACGTCTGCGAGAGACACTGCCGACATCATGGATCAACCAGACAGACAGTGGACAGTTTGGAAGGTTGAGAAACCAAAGATATCATACAGGAATACAATGAAGACAACAGTGAACAATTTGCCACTAGCTGGATGGTGACAGAGGATGGTACACTGTATTTTCCAGGATTGGGACACAATAGGGATTGTTTTTTTTTTCATACAAAGTGGTGAGTGGCTATCTAGTGACTCTTTTCCACTTATGTTCTCGAACTGGCTAATATCTAAAAATCTGAACTCTTTATGGTTGTAGTAAACTCGTTACTTGAACTTAACCTTGCTGAGAGGCCATCAAATGCAAAAATTTAACACTTATAAACATAATAATTCATAAGTACAACTGGTGAAAGATTTAGAACGCTTCCTTCATGAGGGTGTTGTGATTAACAATGGTAATTATTATTAGAAAGTATGTGAGGGTTGACTGGTAATAGACTTTCAGTTTTGACTTTAGACGAATCACTGACGATCACTATAATCAGATGGGTTAATGTCGTTATGCTGCAAAAGTAATGGTAGTAAATTAAGGACAATAACGAAGCTTTGTTTAAAAATTAGGCCGATGAACTATTTACAGAATAATATTCTGCTGAATAAGCGCTTTCTCTAATAAATGACAGAATATAAACATGGATTACCTAACAAGAGATTCATTTAAATAATAACTTTCCACCAGAGAAATGAAGGATAAGTATTGAGTGAAAATTTGTTTAAGTAAGAGCAGTTCCATATTCAGATTGGAGTGGTGTGGCTCACTGGTTAGAGGCAGCAGACCCGGAAGCAGAAGTCGGCCCGGGACCAGGGTTCAATTCCCGACGCGGCAGGGTCGTGGACCAGGGTCAGCGGACTCGATATTTCTCGCCTCGGTGCCTACTCTAACCAGGGGTCCCAATCGGCAACTCTGGGCATTAGCTTGCCTAATCTCCACAACGGCCCCATCAACGCTGGGGATGCCTGGCCCCACCTTGGGGACTCCCAGTAGGGACCATCCCACAGGGAAAGCCAGAACGGGTTCCCCAGCGGTATACAGCGCCAGGACGCCGGCTGGCAACAGTGCGCTTTACAAGTAAAACATTACATTACATTACATTTTTACATTACAAATTGATATATAGCGAAGAGTGTGTGTAAAAATGTATAATTAAGAACGCCTACATTAGTACTCCTACTAGCACTACCCTGAGAGTCTGGGACTCGATTTCAGGGGATGATCGATGGACAACATTCCCTTCCCCTTTTACACCTATACATTTTAACACTGCTTTCACACCGGCGGCGCTCGAGGGCCCCTTCGATGCTTGGAGAGAGGGGGGCTGCCTAGCGCTTACGCACTTATTTCATGGCTCTGCCCCGCTTACTTTTGATAATTGTATGAGGGACTATGGGGTACAGAGGACTGAACGATTCCACCATCCCCAGCTACTGCACTGGGCTTTGTCCCCTACGGTGAGAGACTTAGCTACTAGGCCCCCCACGCCTTTTGAAACCTTCTTGTCAAAGACCTCTGCGATGCGAGGAGTTATTTCCTTTATCTACGGTCTCCTCCTGTCTACTGTCATATCCCCTAGACCTCGCTACATGTCCTTATGGGAGGGGTTGCTGGGCCGAGATATCACTGACTCTGAGTGGTCTCACCTGTGGTCTGACATAGCAAAACACAACCACTCGGTGGAAATCCGGGAGGCCCATCTCAAAACAATGATGGACTGGTACATGTACCCAGCCAAGCTACAGCGGATCTTCCATGGTTCTACCGACAGGTGCTGGAGGGGATGCGGCCTGCTGGGGGACTTCTGTCACATTTGGTGGGACTGCCCTGTTATCCGCCCATACTGGGATGAGATATTATCTCACATCAAAGAGATTTTGGGCTACCCGATAGCGGATTCGTTCGCGCATATCCTGCTGGGCCTTAGAGACCCGGCCCTTGAGTTCCAGACCAAAGCGGATAAGAAGATACTGTGGCTCTGTATAGGGGCAGCCAAGACAACCCTGGCTGCGGCTTGGAAACAGAAAGAGGCCCCAGCGATCTCCCTATGGCATGCGGGACTCTGGCGCTTGTTGAGTGTGGAGAGAATGGCTGACATCTTCTTAGATGATTTTTAAAAATTTGAATTTCGCTGGGGCCCTCTGGTTTGGTTTCTTTCCTCCCGGCTACCGTCTGCGGTGTGCCCACCCAGTGTTCGATCTCTCCATTTGTTCCAATTGTGATTAATGCTCTATCCAGACTGGATCCTACCCACAGGAAGTGCTACCACCACTCGGGGGGGAGGGGAGGGGTAGATTGGGGGTTACGCGGGGTGGGGGGATTTTTCTAGTTATGTTTCAATGACGTTCCGTCACTCAGCCGCTGTGGTTCTATTGTTAACGTGAGGGGCAGGACAGACCAGGCCCCTTGAGACCATTGCTCAGCGACGACCCAGGTTTCTAATGATGCTTAAACGTTGCTGATTGACTAATCGAAGGTGGGCCCGTGCCACACTCCGTGGTTCCCTCTGCGCCATGGCTGCCACTGGCCTTGTCCTAGGTTACCTCTAGAGGTCATACACTATATATGGTCTGGGTTCCTCATCTGCCCCCTGCGTGGTAAGTTGTGCGGGATTGTCGCATGTTTTTCTTTCTTTTGAATTCTAAAAATGCTAATAAACACACTTTTGACAAAAAAAAGGATAATTACTCACTAAATAAAGAACATATTTAATTGTTTGCTGCCAGAGACCAAGGAAGTGCACGTACAATTGTTTGACAAGGATCCACAGATAATTACAAATTGGAGGTGCATTAAATATTTAGCCTACTCAGGTTAGATCTTCACAAATTAGCCTCTATTTTAGACAGCACTAGTCCTACGCCACATAAGGCCATAAATACTACAAGTGACCTTTATAACAAGTGGGTTAAGTCAGCCTTAGATATTCTTCTTCCGCTGAAGAATGTCTACATCAGCTGCAGGCACACACGAGAACTTCCATTGGTGAAAAGATGATCAAGAAAGTTTGAAAGGCGTTGCCGTTACACCTATAATTCCACTGACAAATCACTTGTAAGTGCGCACTGCATGCACCTAAAATTGAGTCACAATGCACGTGCCAAGTGCTATCATGAACGCTTCTCATTTTTCAATAATACCTTTAAATAAATGTTTCGTATTTATAATTCCCTCACTCATCCTGAAGTACCTACCATCTTGGTTGTCCGTCACAAAAGCTTTGCTCTGACTTAACAGTTTTTTTCAGGACAAGGTAAAACAGCTTCTGAGTTCATTCTCAGTAGACATTCACACATCTCAATCGATGGAAGCTCCTTTTAACTCATTCTCTTGTCGCCCTCATCATGGTCTTTTGCTCCTGTAATTAAGGATGTTAATCTGTCCAAGCTCCCTTTTAAAAATGTAGAGTGTGGGGTCCAACAAGCCGAATCACTGAGCCCTAGTCTCCTCAATCGTTACGTAGCCTCCTAGCTTATCTCATTGCACCCTATGGTCTCCAGGTTTATTCATACATGTGACATGCATATCGCCCTAAGACTATAAGGAAATTATGAACTTCTCTGGGATCAGTTTAAAAGCCGCCTTTGCTCAGTGCCAAACATGTGAATGTCAACTCTCTCAGACTAAAAAAAGATAAGATCAAGTTCTTGGTCTTTGGCAATCACTCTAACTGGACCACTAACTAATTGCCTGAACATCTAGATGCCTGCCCAAGGACCTTTTCTAATGCATGCAATTCAGAGGTAATTTTTGAATACTAACTCTCGTTTAAATCTCACATCAATCAATTATCTGCTACATTCTTCTTCATGATGGTCATTAGCAAAAACATTCCTGTGTTGACCATCTATTCTATAAAAATCTTAGTTCACTCCCAATCCCAGCAGGTTAGATTAATGCAATTCCCTCTTTGTCGTACTTCCTGCTTGTTTCAACAGATACACAAATGAAAAAGAAAGCAGCTGCTAGCCTCATCTTATGACTTAGACAGAACACAAGTATCTCTTCTCAACTTACAGTGCTCCATTGGCTCCCTGCCTGAAAGGGCTGTATCTTCAAAACTCCATGCTTCTACCATCAAGCCATGCATGCCTACCAGCTATATGACATCCTTATTTCACAATTGTTTGCCCGTCAGACCTTTAGACTCTAGCATACTACACCTAGTGAACATTTCTGAATTCAGGAAGTCATGGACAGGTGGTCGGGCCTTCAATGTTACCTGCGCAGGCTTAGACCAACCTCCCACTAGTGATTCATGGATAAACCAAACCTTTGAATTCTCAACAGTTACTAAAAACAAATGTGTTTCTTATGTGAGCAGAATACCTTTATCTTACCAGCACCAGGACATCCTTTGGGTAATCGCGTTCTTTATACATTTTGAATACATTCAAAATGTCTTCATACACTGGAGTATGCAAGCTCATTTACATATGATGGACTGTTTCGTTGGTATTAACCTCACTTCTGGGCTCTGAATAGTTAAGGGGAAAATAGCCAACTTTTGGAAATGGTATTGCTTTTCTTCATTAAAACCACCTGTGAGACGGCGTCTCGAAGACCCCCACCTGGAGGCCACCCTCCCCCGCACGTACCTCGTCCGTTTCCACCGGGACTACAACCCTGCAGCCAAAACGCCATAGCCGAGACAGGACTCTGAACACCAGCCATTACCAACGAAACCCCGCCCTTCTCTCTTCCGCAGGGACCAACCAGAGCACCAGGTCTGGAGGAACCATATCTCGCTGCCCCCGGAAGTCCCGCCCCAGAGGCAGCGCCAGCACAGGATAAAACCGAGGATCGAGGACAACACGTCGTCGGAGTTTCGTGGCAGGACCCTCTGGCTGGAGACGGAGAAGGAGAGCAGACGTGCGACGAAGACGTGTGGACAGAAGAGTGGTGGAGTCCTAAGGAGGTGGCTGGAGAGCGGCCGTAACTCACTGGAGAGTTACGGCGGACCGCGTGAGTGCCTTTAGCCTTCTTTTTCCCTACTCGCTAGGAGTCCCTGTAAAGTCCCTGTAAATAACCCCCCTTTTTTCTCCATAGTCTCACCTCCCCTGCACTGTAAGATAAGTGTATAGCACCTCACAGAAGACCCCAACCGCTCCTCTCACGTCCCGCCTCGGCACCCTCTCTATTTCCCGACCTTTATTCCTTCCTCCCGGTACCCTCCTTCCCTCACTGCCTCTTTCCGCCCTCTCTCGCACTACCCGGGTGACGGTGAGCAGTATATACTGCGTTGAGTTCTGGATAGGACTAACGGTCCCTTGTTTTTTCCCTCTCTTTCTGCCCTCCTTGGATCCTCCCCGTCATCGGAGCCGTCCTTGGAGTGTCGGAAGACGCCGAGCAGAACAGAAGACCAGGACCGGAGTCCATCGCCTGGAGCCTCCCTTTCTGTCAGTTGTGACATTCCACTTTGTTCCTCCATAATAAAAGACCAGTATTGCCCACTACATACGCCTCCTCGCCTGCTTTTCCAGCCCGCTACGCTCACACCACCACATCTGGTGTCAGAAGTGGGATCTGCTGGAAGCATGGAGGCCGTAGTTAGGAAGATGGCGGAATCCCAAGAACAGTTCGGTAAACTGATGGAACAGTTCCTGAAGACCGCTGAAGACGACTGAGGACAGCTTCACGATGTCCTGAAGGGTCAGGGGGTGGCCCACGAGCAAACCATGGTAAAGTTAACGGATGCCCTGGGCCTACAAAGGCCGGTGACCTCTCTCCCCTCCGCGGTCCTTCAAAAGTATGTCCCCCGGGGAAGATCCGGACTACTTTTTCACAAACTTTGAAAGAATAGCCCAAGCCGCCAATTGGCCAGAGGACCGTTGGGGCCAATACTTGGGTCTGCTCCTCACCGGCGACCTCCAAGCCGCCTATCAGCAGGCCAACATACAGGGCAACACACCGTATGCGGACATTAAACGGTGTATATTAGAACGTCTTGGCATTGACGATGATACCTATAGGGTGAAACTACGCCAAGCCAGGGAAAGACCCCAAGAGAATCCAAGGGCCTCTCATTCCGGATCCGGGATCTCGCAAACCGATGGCTTCGGCCCGAGACCTCCACAAAGGACAACATTCTGGAGAAGATATATCTGGAACAATTCCTTAACTCCTTATACCCGGCCACACAGCGCTGGGTGAGGCAGCACTCCAGACTCACCCTGGAGACGGCCATAGAGATAGCTTCTGCCTATAGCCGGGCTCAGGAACTCCAACGGGGGAAGGAGGAACAACCCCACAGGGCCCTGTCTGCTATGACCACTCGCCCAACCCGGCCACCACAGGTCCGCAGACCTGAACCATCACCCCTTTTTCCCTCCCCGGTAGTGTTCCGAACCCCTACTCCTGGACCCCAGTGTTATTCGTGTGGGGGGTTCGGACACATCGCCCGGATGTTCCCACAGAAGGAGGAGCCAATGGAGGTCGGCTTTGTAAGGAACTATTTGTGCACCCCTCCTGGATACACACCCCCACCGTTCCACTGCCCTGTGTCAATTGACGGTCAACACCTCATGGCCCTTGCCGACACTGGTTGCCGTCAGAGTGTTCTAAGACCACAAGACCTTGCACACCCGGTCAGTAACCCTACGGGAGTAGTAGCCATCCAATGTGTCCATGGTGACACCAAACAGTACCCCACGACTCAGGTGCGAGTCCAACATTCCAAGGACCCCGGTACCTGTCTCACTGTAGGTCTTGTACCCGCTCTTCCAGAACAAGCCATTCTAGGGAGCGATTATCCGGGACTACCTACGCTCCTTCAAGACACCTCTGATTCCCAGGCCCAGTGGTGGAAAGACGCTCCTTACCCAGGACAACCCAATCCAGTGACAGCTCCCAAACCCCACAAACCTAAAAGCCAGAAAAGAAGAGAGAAGAAAGAGTACGTAAGCGCTTATCCCGCTATCGTTGACGAACACCCTTGGCAGACCGACCGGGAGTTCAGGGCGGCACAGCAGGAGGATCCCCTCCTACAGGAAGCCTGGGGAAGAGCCCTTGATCACGAGGACCCCTTGCAAGTAGGTCCTTACTTCTATAAGAAAAACGGGTTGCTATACCGAAAAGGGGGTGCACAACAAAACGCACAGTTACTTGTCCCCGGTCCCTTCCAGGACAAAGTCCTCTTCCTGGCTCACAGTCATCTTCTAGGGGGTCATTTCGGGGACGAGAAGACCAGCCAAGCCGTCTTGGAGAAATTCTATTGGCCAGGGGTTTATCAAAGGATCAAGACCTACTGCCGCGAATGCGTAGTATGCCAGAAAAACAGTTGTCACAGACCACCCCGGGTCCCTTTACAACCCCTCCCTCTCATAGACGTCCCCTTCAGCCGCATAGGGATGGACATTATTGGGCCCCTCTTGCCCTCCCGTAGTGGGTGTCGCTATGCGTTGGTCATAGTCGACTATGCCACCCGCTTTCCGGAGGCCATACCCCTACGCCAACCCACTACCCAGACTATAGCAAAGGCCCTGATCTCCTTGTTTTCTCGGGTTGGGTTTCCCCGGGAAATACTGACCGACCAGGGTACGCCTTTTGTTTCTGCTCTTATGAAACGTGTCTGTTCTGAACTGGGGATTAAACAAATCAGAACGTCTGCATATCACCCTCAAACGGACGGATTGGTGGAGCGTTACAACGCCACATTGAAGCAGACTCTGAAAAAGCTCCTAGGCCTAGAAGCAAAAAGATGGGAAGATATGCTTCCTTTGGCCTTATTCGCAATCCGCTGTAAAACGCAGAGCAGCACCGGATACTCCCCATATGAATTGCTGTACGGGCGTCCCCCTCGTACCCTGCTAGACATGGCACGGGAAGCCTGGGAAGTTGAACCGGACCGCACTCGTCCGCTTCCCGAATATCTGGAAAACCTTAAAACCCACCTGTCCATGATCCGGGACATAGTCAGACAAAACCTAGGGAACGCCCAGGATAACCAAAAGAAGCAATATGACAAGGGCACTCGCAGCCGGGTTTTTGCTGTTAATGATTTAGTTCTCCTCATGATGCCCTCGTCCGACCAAAAGCTTCTCGGACAGTGGCAAGGACCCTTCACTATCCTCCGGCAGGTGACCCCAGTTACATATGAGGTGGAATTGGACCCCACACGGGGCACCTCCCAGATATTCCACGTGAATTTATTTAAAAAATGGGAAGGACCCCGTCCGGTGCTGTCCGGAGCCAGCAAAAGTCTCCTCTTCTTTTTCGACCCCTGTCTTGACCCGGAACTAAACCCCGTACAAATCCAGGAACTGCGACAAACCCTAGAGTCCCTGAAAGAAGTCTTCTCCTCTTCTCCGGGTCAAACCAACGTCACTGAACATACAATAGAAACAGAACCAGGGAAAGTTGTCCGCCTGAGACCTTACAGAGTACCGGAGGCCCGCCAGAATGTTATCCGTCAGGAGATAGAAGCCATGCAACAGATGGGAATCATAGAGCCCTCGGTCAGCGAGTGGAACTCCCCTATTGTTCTTGTGCCAAAACCTGACGGGTCGGTCCGCTTCTGCATTGACTTTCGGGAGGTCAACAAGGTGTCTAACTTCGACACCTATCCCTTGCCCCGGGTGGACGAAATGATTGAAAGGATAGGAAAGGCAAAGTATATTTCCACCCTCGATCTCTGCAAAGGGTACTGGCAGATACCCCTCAGGGAACAAGACAAAAAGAAGACTGCCTTTTCCACCCCTGAGGGGTTATACCAGTTTTTAGTCATGCCCTTTGGTCTTCATGGCGCCCCAGCCACTTTTCAACGTGCTATGAACCACGTCCTGCGGCCCCATTCACAGTACGCAGGCGCCTATTTAGACGACATCATTATCTTTAGTGACAGCTGGCCCCAGCATTTGAGGCATCTTTTCAGCGTCGTCTCCTCCTTGGGCTCCTTCGATTCGCCATCAATCCAGCCAAAACCACCTTAGCGGCGAAAACTGTCAAATACCTGGGGTTTCTTCTGGGGGATGGCCTGATAAGACCCCAAGAAAGCAAAACAGTGGCCATCCGGTCCCTTCCCTTTCCCCAAACAAAAAAAGACCTTCGAGCCTTTTTGGGGCTTCTCGGGTATTATCGGCGGTTTGTGCCCAATTTCTCCCAGAGAGCTGCAGCCCTTACGGACCTACTGAGGAAAACAAACCGTTCCGATGAGAAGCTACGAAACCCCTCTCCCGAAGCATGGCATGCCTTCACGGACTTAAAAGACGCCTTGACTTCAAGTCCTGTCTTGGTACCCCCTGACTATTCGCTGCCCTTCATCCTGCAAACAGATGCTTCCGATCATGGGTTGGGGGCCGTGCTATCCCAGAAAGATGCCCTAGGCAACGAACGACCCATACTCTATGTGAGCCGCAAATTGTTTCCCAGAGAAAAACAATACGCTGTGGTCGAAAAGGAAGCCTTGGCCATAAAATGGGCAGTGGACAATCTGCGGTACTACCTAGAGGGCAGAGACTTTGTCCTCTACACCGACCACGCCCCCTTGGAGTGGATGGCCCGGAACAAAGGTCAGAACGACCGGGTCCTACGCTGGTTTCTGTCCCTACAGCCCTTTCACTTCCAAACAAAACACCGGAAAGGCTCCGATCAGGGTAATGCAGATTACCTTTCCCGCTACCCTCATTCTCCATCCACTACAGGAAGGACAGCTAGCGGAAGGGGATGTGAGACGGCGTCCCGAAGACCCCCACCTGGAGGCCACCCTCCCCCGCACGTACCTCGTCCGTTTCCACCGGGACTACAACCCTGCAGCCGAGACAGGACTCGGAACACCAGCCATTACCAACGAAACCCCGCCCTTCTCTCTCCCGCAGGGACCAACCAGAGCACCAGGTCTGGAGGAACCATATCTCGCTGCCCCCGGAAGTCCCGCCCCAGAGGCAGCGCCAGCACAGGATAAAACCGAGGATCGAGGACAACACGTCGTCGGAGTTTCGTGGCAGGACCCTCTGGCTGGAGACGGAGAAGGAGAGCAGACGTGCGACGAAGACGTGTGGACAGAAGAGTGGTGGAGTCCTAAGGAGGTGGCTGGAGAGCGGCCGTAACTCACTGGAGAGTTACGGCAGACCGCGTGAGTGCCTTTAGCCTTCTTTTTCCCTACTCGCTAGGAGTCCCTGTAAAGTCCCTGTAAATAACCCCCCTTTTTTCTCCATAGTCTCACCTCCCCTGCACTGTAAGATAAGTGTATAGCACCTCACAGAAGACCCCAACCGCTCCTCTCACGTCCCGCCTCGGCACCCTCTCTATTTCCCGACCTTTATTCCTTCCTCCCGGTACCCTCCTTCCCTCACTGCCTCTTTCCGCCCTCTCTCGCACTACCCGGGTGACGGTGAGCAGTATATACTGCGTTGAGTTCTGGATAGGACTAACGGTCCCTTGTTTTTTCCCTCTCTTTCTGCCCTCCTTGGATCCTCCCCGTCATCGGAGCCGTCCTTGGAGTGTCGGAAGACGCCGAGCAGAACAGAAGACCAGGACCGGAGTCCATCGCCTGGAGCCTCCCTTTCTGTCAGTTGTGACATTCCACTTTGTTCCTCCATAATAAAAGACCAGTATTGCCCACTACATACGGCCTCCTCGCCTGCTTTTCCGGCCCGCTACGCTCACACCACCACACCACCTGAATACAGTGGAGCACTCTGAAGTGGCTGGGGATCGCTGTATTCTTCCTCCTACTTCACTTTGTCATGTGTAGTGGCCATTTGTATTTGTGTGGGAGTGCCACTTAGGGCCCCACTAGTACAGGACTGAAAGGGCGATATGAGGCAACATCTGGTAGCCTTAGAGGATATAAATAGTGGTTGCTAAAAGATTATGCTCCATCTTTGTTGGATACACTGTGCTTTTAAAGATTATTTCATGGAGTGACATAGTGTCTCACTGTCTCCATTGTATGGTATGGTGACTTTAACTGTATCATGTCTGATTTCCTAGATTTCTATGCATTTCCTCCTTGCCTAGTCTTACCAATGAATAGCATAGGGAGCGTGAACTTTGTCTTTCCTGTGAGGAATGGAAGGAAGGAAGAAAAGAAGAAAGGAAGAGAGGAGAGAGAATTTAATAAAAACAAAAGGTCTTGTTTACCGCTAGGCCTAACTAGGGACCCTATTCTTAGAGAGAGTCACAAAAATGCACCCATAGTATATTTCCTTGCATTAGTGCAGATTTACAGCTTTCGTGAATTCACAAGAATTTACAGAAGTAGTCCAAGAAATCATACTCCTAAAAAATATTTGTGAACTGTGTTTTAGTATAAACAAATATTCAAGTGTAGATTTGCTACATGCTAAAATCTGTTGAGTGTTGACATGTTCTCTTTCCTTCAATCCACTTTTTTCCCCAACTCTGGAAAAAGTTTAATTTCTGCTATTGTCAGGATCAAATTTCCAACCTCTCTCAGCATGGGAAAAGATTAGAGAAGAGCTGGGGAAAATCCGAGAACATGCACGTTAGTAGGTTTGCACAGACTCAAAATGGTATTCTAACCCTGGAACTATTGCTTAACGCTACGTTCAGCTACAGTATGTACATCTGCAGAAAGGTGACAAAATAAAGGAATTGGTAGTTTTCAAACCCTTCTATGGTATGAGCCCTGGCATATTCAAAGAGGCTTTTATAAGAGCTCATATATGATGAGATTGCTTCCATAATTTGTCGCCACACTATGTGGCACCAAAGAAACACGTGGCTTCTTTTACAGGGCAAGCAGATTTATAAAGCAACCAGTGCCATGGACAAGTAGATATTTGATTAAATTCCACACCTCTGTAACTACCACCATGGCAAAATTCTCTCTCTAACCTGATCCCACATATGGCCAAATGACAACGAGGAAATTCACAGGATCCTCAAGGAATTATGCAACTCGGAGAACAAAATCTCTGAGAGACAAGATTTTCAGAACACCCTTGTAGACCATCTCATTTCCAAAGCAAAGCTGCTGAACACCATCTCACAAACAAAACAACCACCCACCAGTCCACTGAGACTGAGGGGAAAAAGACTATATCAACCAACAGACTTGGAACCTGGCCTTCTTCATTCAACTGTCTGAGTCCCAGTTCAAGAAATTGGTCAAGGCATGTGCCTAACTGTCTCACTATCAGATCCCTGACCCATTAAATGTGCAAGGACCGCCCCTATTACTTCAGGCAGAGAGAATGAGGAACTCACAAAGACACTGTAGGACTCGAAAAGGCATAGACACAGCAGGTGCAAGAAATCTAATAGTGCTTTAAAGTAAAAAAGAAAATACGGTTTTCTAAGATATTAGTTATTTGCTTCAATCCTTCTTTAATCTATCCAAATGCCTACTCGAAGCAATAAATGTGGAGGAAGCAGGAGAGATGAAAAAGAACAAAGAAAGAAGCAAGCAGTCAGTAGGAATGAGAAAAAAAAAATTCAACGATGCGAGCGCCAACAAGAAAGTAAAGTTACATTTGGGTGCACTAGTGGCACAATGGCATACAAAAGATCATTTTCCAAAACCTTTTTAAATCGAATTTTTGGTTTAGCCCATCACTCCTACTAGTCGCCAGTTTCATACATTTACCTTTCTTTCGGCAGGAAGTGTGTTATGCTTCTAATTACCATTTCCTCAAAAGATCATACTCAATTATATCTTTATGCCATATGCAAAATGTCCAGACTTTCTTTTAGTTGAGTTGTTCTTCCTGCACTTCTGCCAAATATTTGCATAAAGAGTATCACTATGTTATATTCTGCGGTTAGCAATGTTGATGTGTATGTTGCAGCTTTACGTATCAACTCTGTCTAGTGGACGGACGGATCTTGGATACTCCTTGGTGCTGTTTCTGTACCTCATGTGTGTTTCTGCAGCAAACAACTTTCCTAATGGGGGCAGCATATCAGGCTATGAGACTGCCCGAGTAGGTGTCAGCCATGAATATCTGACAAGAAATTAAACTCATGGTTATCACATAGGACCAACGAGCTCAGATTCAACATTCAATGTATTACAGCGGCTGAACAAATAGCCCTCAATTGGCTGCAAGGGATTTGTCTCTCCTACTAACATTCCAATTGGCAACAAACATAATTGTAATATGTACTGATAAATGCAGTATGAATAGAGAATCAACTAAAGAAATGTGCTTGAAAGTGCAGTTAGTACGTCTTGTCTTGTTGAAACCAATGGCTCAGTGTTTGTTAAAATGCACTATTCCTCACATGGTTTCCATAACGTTGACACCCTATACTTGATATAGTCCCTGAAAATTAAAGAGAGATCCCAAATGAAATTCTAACTATGCTCTGAAGAGGGTCATGCCCACACTCTTTAAAGTGCTAGTTCCTTGCCCCATAACCGCTTAACCGTGGAGGTGTGGGCGGGGCCGCGTCTGTTGGTAGAGGTAGTGCTCGCGATGGCCGACGAACACAGTGAAACGGTTAAGTATGGTGCTACTGGGCGGCCTGAGTGGCAGGCAGAAGCCACATGCAACCTCGGTTTGGGCTAGAGGGTCCAAGAGGACCTCTAGCTGAGCCAAAGCTAGCTAGCTGGATCGAGCCTTCAGTGGCCCACCCGCCTCTCCCTGGACCTTGAAGGAGTTGCCACCAGCACTCTGGCATGGACTGTCAGAGGATGAAACTGCGTAGACAGAAGCACTACTGGGATGAGGAGGAACTGGTATAATCTGTTACACTCTTCCCAGTTGAGGAGTTTCACAGGATGCTGCCGAGCTGCACGCACATCTTACAAGTAAATATGCTCTTACCAGGCAACGGATAAGCATATGCTGTATATGTTTCAAAAGCAGATCCACATAGGCTGAAGCGGCCAGACTGCGCCGTGCAGTGCTTCGGCAGAAAATGGCACACTAGAACACAGAAAACCTCAGACTCCAGTGAGTCTGTTATCTTTTACCAATCCTTGTGAGTGTAGCACTGCATGCTCGTAATAACTCAGTGTTTCATAGCTTTTTTATTTAGCGCGTGGCCACTTTCCACTGCCTCTGGCATCTGCCCCTGCCTCCGGCCTCTGTCTCCATTTTTTTTCTTTTTTTAAATCTGTTTTTATTAACATTTTACCTAATACAAGACAAGCATGTTACATGGTAATATGCATTATTTGTAGCAACCATGAAGTTTTTATGTCCCCATAGAACGTTCATTGTGTGTGCGGCGGACACATTTGCAGTTCACTTTTTGTTCTCTCTCTGTAACGTGTTGCCGGTGGGAACCAGGGAGAGGTAACTGGGGATAAGAGAGGGAAGGGGGGGAGGGAGTCAGAGCTTAGGCATCATGGGTATTTCCTGGGACAAGTTAGTGAGAGGACATCTGTCTTTTTCCTCAAATGGAGAATGACCGATTTTCTCCTGTAGCCGCTGGACCTCTCTTATTTTGTAGCCTTAACCTTGCTTTTTGGGCAGGGTTTCTGCTCTGGTGAAATTATTTTGAAGTTTATCCACACTACAGCTCTGAACGTGCAATTTATACAGCGCATATTATCTCTGCAAGGGGGCTGAAATGTCACTTTTTTTAATGTAACTCTCAGGACTACCTATGTATTCAAGGCCTTTTAAATACTGGGCTTGCTTCTACGCCTTGAAGATATAGGGGTCAAGGACAATGCCCTTGCTCTAATATCATCGTTCTTGAAGAATAGAAAGCAGACAGTGTCCCTTGATCAGTATCAGGCAACCCCCTATGTATTGCTGTGGGGTTCCTCAGGGCTCGTTGCTAAGTCCTTCGCTGTTTAATATCTACGTTTCAGAACTTGCACCGTTAATACAGCAGTTTTGCTTTAATTTGACATCTTATGCCGGCGATATGCAGATTGTTGTTGCGGCATATAAAAACACATTATCCCTGGCTCTGTAGTTTCAGCACTGCATGAGGGAAATCAGCCTCTGGATGGGAAGACACCGTCTAAAACTCAATTCGGACAAAACCTAAGTGGTGACCTTCGGTAATCTTCAACCAAAATGGAACAGACGTGGTGGCCAGCCAAATTTGGACAGACCCCTAATCCAGTAGAGAAGGCCAAAAATCTTGGAGTATTGATAGATAATAAACTTACCTACGCACAACAAACTAATGCCACAGTCTCAGCCTCATTAGAAACTCAAG